>NC_141697.1:1102812179-1103412179 GCF_964263255.1 Lissotriton vulgaris
TCCAGGTTCCCCTGCAAATATTTCTCTGCATACATTCCTCCAAGTTGTTACCTGGGGTAATTTGTGTGAGGAACTGTTGTGCAAGGGTTTAGCACAAAGAGCGTTTTAGCCCAATTCCAGTGTTTACTACCTTTTCATGAATCTTTAAGAAGAAGGCTGTGTGTAATATGCAAAGGTCTGCTATTGTGCCATTGACTATAGTAAGTAATAGCAGTAATTGCTGTGTCAATAAGAGGAAGAGCAATGTCAACGTTAATTTCCGTAGAGTATTCATGAAATGTCATACTGTACCTGGATCTATGGCTTCTCCATCAAACACTGTTTCATACGTAGTCATTTCCTTAAAAAATGCAAGTAATAGGTTCATCGTCAAATAAAAATACACTTTATATATTATCCATACCTTTTTTTCTAAACAGTTCCACCTAGTGTGATGCTAGAGAAATTCCAAATTATATCAATAAAACAATATGTGTAGCTATGCGATAGCCAATGGTACCGTACAAGTGCAAGTTCATTTATAGAAATGTATTAAGATAAAACATCACGAAATCCAACAAATGCATCTGTCGCCATTAATGAATATCATTTTTAAAATTCACAATCCACTCACGTTTTTCCTGTTTTCATTTCCTATTTCATTCTCCCTTCTAGGACATATCTTGTGACACTGAGTCTTTTGCCAGTATGCTAGTAGGACACCCCCCACGTTTTTCCTGTTTTCATTTCCTATTTCATTCTCTCTTCTAGAACATTTCTTGTGACACCTGAGCCTTTTGCCAGTATGCTAATAAGACCCGCAATCACTTGCAACACCAGTGACTACTGTAGAGACATGGGGTTCATATTAAGTAAATAGATCTGGGTCAGAGAAAACTGAATTTTTAAACTGTGCATTACAGAAACTTTGTGTAACAGATATTTGAAATTTTCTGTAGTAAACGTTCTGTAAGATATTTGAATTTGTTGAGCAAATAGGTTTTTTTTTAATTGAAATATCACTGCCAGTAATGAAAAATGCATCTTGTGCATAATGGCATTGACATCAAAAATAGTAAAATTTACAACTGGCAAATTGAAATGCCACCAACAGCTTTGTACCTGTGGCAAATTCAAATACCGCTGACAGAAGATGGTTTAAAAGATGAGGCGAATGCCTGCTAAAAATTCCATACCACTGACCCAAAACTGACATTGCATTCCAATGGTTTTGTAGAAGCACATAAGTATAATAAGTGTACCTTTTGGTGGTACATGACCTCTGGGCTGAGTTTGACATGGTGAAGGGTTACCCTAAGCAAGGTGCCAAGAAGGGGATCTCAATCATTCCTTACAGTCATTTCAGTTATTTCTGCATCATAGAACATCAAGGGTCTTCAAGGTACCTACTGCTATTGAACCCCCTCTTCAAAAAGGTGTCTGTAACTACATACACTTATGATTCAAAGTTAATCAGCTTAATTTCACTGAAACATTATTGAGTAGTATGCCAGTATATCCTCACAATGCCGATAAGGCAGCATTTGAATTCTCTCATTGGATAGAATCATCTTTAGATACTCTGGCCCCATTCCAGATAGTTAGTCAGAGATGAAATGCAGAGGATTAGAGCAAAGATGGCATAAAACTTGCATAGAAGAGGATAAAGTCAAGTATGGGGAAGCCATCTGTGAGTACAAAGTTGATATTTTCAAAGAGAAATTGCAGGTTTTGACTTCTACAATTGAAACTGTTCAAAATCCTGAAAAGAACTTCTTACTGTGGTAAAAAATCTATCTAATACTATGGAGGTAGGGACACCACCCGTTCCACAGGCCTTCTGTAGATAGCCTCTTACTTTCGGGAAACAAATTACCAAATATATTTAGATTTTCCAAAGACAATTTATGCACCAACGTGAATAGCAGTGGGTCAGAGAAAAATAATGGAAGAGCTATTATCCTTGATAAATGTTTGAATCTTATGACCTCTCAAGTTAGGGATCTTCTTCTTAACATAAAATCAGGTTCTCCCGTGGGACGCCCAAACGCTGATTTGATACGTGCCCACCTTTTCTTTTTAAGATGTCACCATACATAATTTCTAACTATCTTACTTCCGTATTTAACCTATTATAAAAACAGACATTTTTCCTCAAATCTTGAAAGAGGACACTCTTTTTCCACCGCCGACCTTAAGGACTTATAGTCCAATTTCCTTCCTGTCTTTTCAAGTAAAAATTCTAGAATGAGCCTTAAATCAGGAAGTGGATAGAGTAAATTCGGAAAATGGTTTTTTGGATATATCTCAATCAGTGTTTAAGGCCAGCCACAGAGTCAGTGCTGTCCTGTGGTCTTGTTTTCAAAGATCTCACAAAAGAGCTTGACATTGTGTCTCATGAAATATTAATCACCCATCTTTTAAACTGGGATTTTAAGATAAGGCGCTCTATTTGCTCCACTCCTTGTCTTGAACTCAGACAGTGGAAGTACTTTCTTTCAGTTCCAAATAATTTTCTCTCCCCTGTGGGGTACCAAATGAATCCCTAAGCCCTACTCTTTTTAATTTATATGTGTCTTCTTTGGCTCATCTTATTTGTTCTCATGAACTTTCGGTCTTTCGGTCTTTTCATATGTGGACCATGTGCAGATTAATGTGAAAATAACGATTGCTGCCAATTTTAGAGACTATACGTGTGTGGTTAGCACCTGGATGCAAGCTAACTGCTTAAAATTGAATCGAGAAGAGACAGAGGTTCGGTTGATTGGAAAAGAATAATTCTTCTGCTCCAATGTGTGGTGGTCAGATGCCTCTGCAGCTCTATCAGTACCTGTTACTTCAGGAAGAGATATGGTTGTAATAGCTGATAGTTCTCTTTGTTTCGCGCTGCATGCTAATAGGATCACATCTACCTGTTTTAACATCCTTTGTGTACTGAACAAAATGTTCCCTTTTTATTCTAATTTCATAGCGCAAAATAATTATTATAGCTTTGATCTAGATATTAGATTATCATAATTACCAATATTTGGGCCTTAATCAGGTAGTCTAAGCATGAAGTGGTCCAGAAAGTGGCAGCTTAACTCTTGATTGGCCATGTCATCCATCAGTAAAAAAAAACTTTAAACTCTGCATTGTTTTTCTAGTTCGTAATAGGGTCATGTTTAAGACTCTATCTGATTCACAAGGCAATCAATAATTCAGGTCCTAGCTTCTTTGCAGAAAGATTTAGATGGTACACTTAACAGCGTAAATAGAGATCTAGCGCTGGGGGTTTGAATTATTTTCGTATCTCTCAAGCTGACTTTGGAATTAATTTCTCATAGACATCAAGCACATAGAAAATCACACCATTTCTAGGAAAATCATTTAAACGTGGTTGCTTTTTCTTTGAGCATTCTCGAAGCATCTTGTACAGTTTTGCTTTCTGTTTTTAGTGCCAAGATGCCTTTGGGTAGAAGCTGCACTATATAAGATCCGTTTTCTTCATTCATTCATTCAAGAACAGAGCAGTGGCCACAGTACTAGAATTGTCATTAGGAATGCCAAAGCCCACCACTATCAACGATACATGATTATTTGCTACCCCAGTAGAGATTCCAATTCATATTGGAGGAATAAGGAATGGATGTGAAGGAGCTTCTTTACGTTCAACACAGATATGACTGTGTTGATTCTATTTGGGTTGCATGCCAGTCTCTGCAAGACTAGGAAAAAAGGAGTTAGGCCCAAGGGACGAGGTCCAGGCAGGGCTGTACTATTATATCAAAAAAGGGGAATACGCCTGTACCTCTTTATGGCCAAACACATTACTGTTTGTACCAGTATTTTATTTTTACCTTTTTATTTTACTAATTCTTTATGTTCTTCGTTAGTTATTTCAGCATGAAAAAGACTGGTGTCTAGTCTTATCTATATTCTGTACATAACCGTTTTACAAAACAGTTTAGATACACATAAATGATCAAACATACCATACAAAATACATCACATTAAACATTTATATGAAAAAGGACAGAAAAGACATCCAATACATGAATACTTTCCCACCAAAATTGGTGGACAAGCTAGATTATTGATCCTAGACTTCCTTCTTGTGTCTATACTAGGTATCAGTGGCTACACAGGGAAAAACTTTTTTCATTGTTTAATTTTTCTGGAAAAGCTCGGTTTACACCTCGAGAGAGTCTTCTTCAAGTATAAGAGAATAAAAATCCTTGAAAAACTATTATGTGTGTCAACATTTAGTCCTGACACAAATAAGTTCAAGCAAATCATACTGAAAAATTGGCACCTCCATGAGAACCTTGAATGTCCTTTCCCGACACCTCTATTCGCTATGAAAAAGAATCAAAGTATTGGACAACAAATACTGCAGAAGGTATTTCAAATCTGTGCACATCTAGCTGTCTACACAGTGTGCCCAGTGTCCAGCCCGTACATCATGAAGAACCCTCCACAGCACTTACACAACTTCTCAAAGTAACCATCCAAAAAATTGAAGACCCACCGTTTCTAATGCTATATCTTGACATCACCCATGCTACACAGAGCATTGAATTAAATGTTGTTGTTTTAAACAGGGGCATAGCTTCCATTGGTGCGGTAGGTGAAGCGACAGTGGAGCCCAGAGGCCTGAAGGGCTTTTTGCTGAATTTTATCACTTAAACAGTAGGGTAGCTAGAGCTTTTTACATCTGGAGCTATGTCTTGGTTTGCCACCCAGTGCCAGTAAGAGTGGGGGGGCGGCCTGGCGAAAGACCACTATGAGCGGGGGCAGAGGGATGTGGGCGACAGACAATGACAATGACATGGGTGCATTAAGTGATGCCGATGAGGGAAAACAAAGAAAAAATAAAACTACGCCACTGCATTCACACCTGCCAGGTGGCCCCTTTCCTTGCTCATACTAGAGTCCATGATACACTGTCTACAGTACTGGGTTTTAAATAAAATAGGTAGAAAGGAGATTTACATTGCACATCTGTGCTTTGTTATGGACTGGCATTCCATGACAAGGAAACACAATAAGTTGGCAGGATATGCCCAGACGTGGGTCCCTAGCTCACTCTGGATTCAAGCTAGCCTGGCTGATTAGGGGTGCTACCCTGAAACTGGGTCCCAGGATGCTTGTTGTCTGTCCAGGGATAACCTGGCTTGGCAGTTCGGGCTGGTCTGTTCCCATGCGGAACATGATAAAGACTGATTTGCATATGGCTGGGACTCAGCTGGGGTGGCGAAGTGAGCTAAAGAAGGATAATGGATTCAACCCAGATCTAATAGTGACTGGGGGAGAGTATCTAAAAAGTTTCAGGGCCCTGGCCATCATCTCATTGTGCTTGCTTTGTTAGCCCTAAGTTGGCAGGGTATGCCCAGACGTAGGTCCCTTTCTCACTTTGCCACTGGACTCATGCTAGCCTGGCTGATAAGGGGTGCTATCCCGAAACCGGTCCCTAGATGCCTGTGTCCATTCCAGAGAAGACCTGGCTTGGCAGTTCAGGCTTGGCTGTTCCCATGGGGACTGATTTGCATATGGTTGGGTCCGAACTGGGGTGGTGAAGTGAGCAAAAGAACAATAGATTCAACCCAGATCTAATAATGACTGGAGGTGAGTGTCTAAAAAGTTTCAGTGCTCCATCCATCATCTTATTGTCTTTGCTTTATTCACCCTAAGGTGGCAGGGTATGCCAGACATGGGCCCCTTTCTCACTTTGCCACTGGATTCAAGCCAGCCTGTCTGATGAGGGGTGTTAACCCGAAACCGGTCCCAGGATGCCTGTGTCCAGTCCAGAGAAGACCTGGCTTGGCAGTTCAGGCTTGGCTGTTCCCATGGGGAACAGGGTCAAGACTGATTTAGATGTGCTTTGTCTAAACTGGGGTGGTAAAATGAACATTGATGGATTCAACCCAAATCTAATAGTGACTGGGAGTGAGTGTCTGAACAGTGTCAGTGCTCTGTCCGTCATCTTATTATGTTTGCTCTACATTCAATACCAAGTCACACTTTAGAAATTACAAATGTGTGGTGTGCTGTTTATTTTTCTCTGCCTGAAATGTGAAGCGATCGACTAGTAGCTCACTACTTTTCTTTTCATGCTCCCAATGTCCTATTATATGTTCATCATTGTCCATCACCTGATGTTTCCTTATGATTGTGTCGGTCATAGAAAATTGGTCATAATGACATAATACCTAAGTATTATTTGAGCCAGTGGCTGCAGGTGGGGGCCAACACTCCTTTTTGGGAAAGGGCACTCACTTGGCCTTATCAGGCTTTGTTCCAGGGAGAAAGTGGAAAAACAAAAAATAGGATAGGAGGAGGAGGGAGAAAATGAAGGCAAAAACAGTGACTAATTAGGGATGAAAAAGAACATGCAAGCGTGAAATGAAGGGGCTAGGGAGTGTATGGTGTTGACGAAAGGAGCATGAAGCAAACTCAAGTTCACACAGCCTTGGTAAGAAGTAATCCTGATCGTAGACAGCCCCTGCCACAAGCTTCTGAGAAAATATTTAGGGAAAGGCACTATTATTTTAAGCATTAAGCACTGCATAATACAGAAATGATTTCAATTCCCTGTATCTGTAGCTAGCAATACAGTTTCTCGGCTAGCGATAGATTTACAATGCCTCTGTTTGATAACAATATTCTTTTTTTTCTCCAAAATCCGTTATCCCTTAAAAATCGGATTCTGGATATTGAAACTAAAGTCTGTCTTGTATTAATTTTTACTTTGAGGCTTTTGTCCAGGGTACTAACTAGAGTATTGACTTCTTATTTAGGTAAACTGAAACCATAGTTTGGTAGCATTATCCACCTTTACAATGTAAGAGACCTCCCCATCCTTGCAGGAAGATGCCATGAAGGAGACAGTTTTGCTTTATTCACCCTGTTAATAATGACATAATAATCATCTATAAGATTTTCAATTAACATCTTTTTAATTTACAAAGAGGTATGTTACTTACAGTGATCACATCTAGCTTTGGTTCTTTTTTCGTCCCTGTAGCAATAATGAAAGAAACATTTTGGTGAATCATTACTGTACTTAAGGCGCATGTAAGAAAAATTAAACAGATGAATGATATTACAAAATTAGTTTACCTGGCTGGTAGGTCTTTGCCCTGGAAGAATCAGAAAGAAAAATTGTTAGATAAAGTCCTGTGGCAATCTAGTAGAAAGCCAATGTACATTATATATCTATGTGTACTGTGGACTATAAAATAGTTACTTCTTTTTCAATTAGTTCTACATAATGGTCCTACCACTCTGCAAATAAAACTAGTTACTGTGGGAGCAAGAACCACCTAAAAATGTACATCCCAAAAATGTACCTCAACAGAACTCCTATTTTGATGAATTAGCAACACAGTTAAACCTCAATTTATTGAGACAATATGTCCACAAGGTTAGGCACCTCCCAACAGATCAGAATTACAGTTAAGTGAGGCCCCACTCAATAACTGAGTTCTAAATGAGCAGAATAGATTTGAAAGATTTATTAAAAAAATTAAAGATATGTGTGAAAGAATTGATAAATGCCAAGTCGTTGCCTGAAGAATTGCATATTAAAACACAAAAAATGCAAAATCATCGAGGTATTATCAAAAGTGTTACACACTCAGCAAGTAAGAGTACAATTTATCTAACTTCATATTGCCTTAGCACCTAAGCATTATCCCACTACCTGAATTTGTGATTCTGCCCACTCTTTGCTAATGTCATCCATAGATGATAGGACAAACTAGTTACATGAACAACATCAAGTTATGGTGAATGAATAGAGAACAGAGAGCTAGCAGAAGATCCTTGAGAAAAGTTACATTATTTTGCTAGAGATTTCATCAGAACAGCACGTAAAACGCCAATGGAAATAACCAAACATGACTCTGCCTGACTGTATACTGCAGAAATAATGAAAATTGAAAAGTGCAGCCAGAAAAAGTCCATAAAACAAAATATGGCTATGAGGCAGAAATTGAAGCCTAATTAACAAGAATCAAGAAAACATGCTTTTACATGTCATAGGAAATTTGTTTCAGCTGCAACAGCAGTACACATAGTTGATGATGCAGAAAATATAAAGGCACAAAAAGCTTTTACACTACTATCAACCACTTTTAGCGTACTTCAGTTTCTGACAATGGAAGAAAGAATGGTTGTTAGGACCACATGTTTCAGCAGTGAGCATTCACTCACTAAGGGCCCGATTCACAGAACTAACTTAAGACAAAATCCTAAACTTGCTACTTTTGGTATTCACAGAAGGCATTTAGTAGTAGTAAAGTTAGGATTTTGTCTTAGATTTTACTTAAGTCAGACTTAAGACAGACTTAAGACAAAATCCTAACTTTACTACTACTAAATCCCTTCTGTGAATACCAAAAGTAGTAAGTTTAGGATTTTGTCTTAAGTTAGTTCTGTGAATTGGGCCTGATGTCTTCCTGAGCATGTAACATTGCACACACTACTAGGCAGGAATACAACACATATGGTTTTCAGTAACTTACCTGAGGTAACGCGTGTGTTCAACTATTGTTTGAGGAAATGTTATGTCACAACAAGCGGAAGATGAGATTCCAGGACTGGCTCATTCTCAGATAATAGCCGAAGGGAAGTGCCATTGAAAGAAGAAATTACTTCCTTTGTCTTAGATAGGTGAAAAGACGCTTTCTCCAAAACTTTTAACTTTGGAAAAATATTGAAATAGGAAGTAAGCCAACAAGAGATCCAACATGTAGCGATTTTCTCCTCCCACCTTTTAACCCTTGTGGAGGCGGCTGTCTCTTCAAATGAATGGTACAATTCCTAATCTGTGTAATCGTCATTGTAACAATGTTTCCAGGAGAGTAAGGCAAAACAGAGTGAGAAGTGTAGTGGAGCAAAATCTAACACAAACTCTTTTCAATTGAATCAAAGTGTATTGAACAAGCTGAAGAAACGAACAAAACAGTCCATTCCACTTTCTACCCAACAGAGGAGGAGAACCTTCCGTGTCGCCACCCCCCACAGACAGAAATGCAGACCATTATTGCACAAAGAGAGCAGTCCTGCAGGAAAGAAATGTGTATCCTCCACAGACCTCCCTCCAATTCTACTTGCTCACACAACTACTGCACCCCTGACCCGGGTCGCTGGCTGGGGTTGCTCATCAGCCCGCCATGCACCAGGCTCCGGCTTTACAGGGTAAGTAAGGTACCGTGATGGTCCAGCACACCCAAGTCCAGATGACATGGTAGAGTGGGGTGTATGGAGAGGGCCAGCAGGTTCAGACTGCACCAGCACAAACAACAATTCACTGCTGGTTCACAGCTCCCGTCGCAAAAGAATGCTAGATGCTGCGTAGGGGAGCTAGGCAGACTCTAGGAAACCTTGTGCCAACAGAGAAATGAAGAAGCGCTGGCATGAGCAATCCTGGCTGCTTCTGCAGTCCTCCCTCAGTACACAGTACGCATCAGAATCCAATGCATTAATGCTGGAGGAGCAACTCTTCCTTCACTACGCTGCTCAAGAGCACAGAATCAGACCGCCAACACTTCAGGGAATGTTTAGCACAATTGGTCTAATTGTGGCAAAATGTGAACCCTTTGGAAAATAATACATTGAAGAGCCATGAAACACCTAAATGTGCATATAAAAGTCAAAATACTCCTGAAGGACCTCAGGCCCATCCATCACTTGCATTACAATCACAACCCAGAACCATGGTTAGCTGGGTTTTTGGTGTTCGATTAATGGCACCATTGTAAGAATAGTGAGGAAATGCCCAAGGCCCAGAAAGGATGTAAAATGGTGTTCCAATACTGGAGACCCAATTTATAAAATTATTACAAGGTCACAAAGTATGTGATTTGCAAAACATAGGCAAACAATGAGGTGCAAAGTATAAATGACTTATTGTGAATTAGAATTGCTTTCTGATTCAGAAAAACATGTTTTGCAACTGTTTACAATTCAGAGGGGGAAAGGGTGAATTGCAGTGGTGTTATCAATGGTTTTCAATTACATTACACACCTGTTGTTACAAACAAATCATGTGATAACAACTCCCAAAGGGAAATAATATCCCATTTACGAAGTGGAAAGTCTCTGAATGTGACAGCTTTTTCCTAGGACTACGTATTTCTGGAGTTGGGAAAAGCGGACAGTGGTCAAGGGGCTCACTGTTTCCACCCATTGCATTCAGCAAAGTAGGGATGGAGGTCTGCTCTCCTTCACAGGCCTCCATCCCTACCATTCAGAATGAGTTTGAAAAGGACTCATGCCTCCCAAATATTAATCAGGCGGGGGGGGAGGGGGGGTTCTGACTTTTTAAGAATGGGCATTTTTTGATTTTTTGTTTGAATATCTTTTATTAGTTTTTCAATGCATAATCACAGTACATGTCAAAGAAATAATCAGTAAATGTAACAAACCATCCCTTAAGTTCACAGTGACAATCATAAGCAATAATTTGGGACATTGATTTCACATCGCGTCCTACTAGGCAAAAGGAGGAAAGAAAGAAGAAATAAATCAACATTCTCAAACGGCATGTTATGTCCGAGAACTAGTCTCATCCTTGTGAAGCAATAGGTCCGCAACGGGAAGGGACAATGCGTCAGGCAATGAGGGAACATTGTAGTCCCCGAGGCGTAGTCTGAACAGGTATAGTAAGTATATGTGGAGAAAGGCTGTGGAGAGTGAACAGCCGCGTAGTTCAAGTGTGAATGTGACCTGGGGGTCATGGACGTGACATGATATGACATTGCCTTATATACGCGTATTTCCCTCGGCCCTCGCCTAACAGGTATGAAGTGTGTCGTCGAAGGTGGTCCCGTAAATAGATGCGGTGAATCAAAGAGCGATGTAATTACTATTCTATATTCAATACATCCTAACAAATGTGTCATGTGGAAGAACTGTCATTACACCAAAACTTGGCCAACAGGGAGGAGGGGAGAAAAATTAAAGAGCTAAAGAAAAGAAGGCCAATAAGACTGAAAGGAGAAAGGAAACAACAAAAGGAAAAATCAAAGAATATGCAAAGTAATAAGGAAGCAAGCAGTGTGTCCGTACGTATCCATGGACATGTGTCTTCAGTTCCAAGGGAGGGTCAGTGCGGTGGTTGGGGGCAGGGGTCCAACATGATCGTGGGCCATGGGCATCAAGCCCTCTACGCTAAAGGGGGGGCGGGGTCGCTGTTGTGTGGGGTGACAGTGCATCATGTAGCGCAGGTGCAGCATATTATGTGCAGGTATTGGAAAACAAAACAAAAAACGCGTGAGTGCACAGCTCTCCATCTCACCCGCTGCCCAGGCCGCGTCCGGAGGGGAGAGGATCTAAGTAACTCCTTGATCGAGACACGCCTGATGGAATGACCTCAGAGTGTCGTCCCAAAGCTGCGCTATGGGGAACTTCCTCAGCCCTGCTGTCTCCTCCCTGTGAAGAGTGGTACTTTCCGCTCTCGCCCAATTATCAAAAGAGGCACGCCAGTGTGTGGCATGTGGGGGTTCACTACATTTCCAGCGCTTAGTGAGGAGTCTCTTGGCTGTAATAAGCACGATATCCCAGAATCTAGAAGGGACTCTGTTGTGTTTCGTTCTTTTGTAAAGGCCTAGTAGACATGTCTCCCACGTATGCTGTAGGTCCCTGCCAACCCCCCCCCCGCCAACAGTGACGTCACAGTGAGCCAGTATGTCTGTATATCGGGACAGGTCCAGAGCATATGGAGGAGATCAGCACCGACCAATAAGCATCTCGGGCATGCGGAGGTATTGACTGCAAAGTACTGATTAATTTTGTCTGGTGACAAATATGCACGATGCAATATATAAATCTGAATGAGTTTAATGCGGGAGTTGCGTGGGATGTTGATGGGACTTGCCAGCACCACTGTCCATTCCTTATCTGTCCATTCCCTTCCCCTATCTGCTGCCCACTTGTATCGCAATGGTTGGAGGGTGCTTTGTGTGTGTGTCAAGAGAGCTTGCGCTAGCCAGTGGATCACATGGGAACCATTTCCCATGACATGTAAATACTGCACCAGAAGGTGTGTCAGCAGCTCCTCGGAAATATCACCCCAAGCCCGCACAAATGTGCGTATGAGAGATGCATGCAAGAGAAACTGCCCAGCTGGAAGGCCTGTGTCAGTAGCTAGCGCTCCAAAGGGAACCAGGGCACTGTCTGTATACAAATCTGCCATTGTGTCCACCCCAGCTTGTGTCCATCATTCCAATGCAGCCTCCATCACCACCCCGCCGTCTCTGGGCGTACCTAACAGTGGGAGTATCGGGGCATAGGGCTTCACAGAGTGGGTAAGCTTCAGGCTACGTACATAGCATTTGCGGGCCACGGCCAGGTGTAACTGCGACGGGCAGGGAGTTTTGGTCAAGGGGTGGAATAGTGTATGGACTTGTGTGTGAGTCAACATCGTAGCATCTGTGGCTGTATCGCACAGGTTCTTCCCACTTAGCCATCCGGCTACCCACTGCAGCTGTGCCGCTAGGTAATAAAGTTCTTGATTGGGAACTGCGAGACCTCCAGCGTCTGTGGGCGCATAGAGTTTCGGCAGTGCTACTCGGGGTCTTCCAGTGTTCCAGATAAGGTTCCTAATCAAAGTTTCCAGCTCTCGAAAAATTCGGGTCGGGACATACACTGGGATGTTAGAGTAGTAATATATCACCCGTGGTAAGATTATCATTTTTGTCAATGTTATCCGGCTGGGCATGTTGAGGGAGAGGGTCCTCCAAAAGGTCATTTGCACCTGCAAGGAGGAGATAGCTCTTATCAGGTTACCCTCCAATACATCAGTCAGGGTTCTGTAAATGTAGATACCGAGGTATCGGAACGTGGTGGGATACCAAGTGAGTCATTCATTGTTAATGCTGACCTCACATTCTAGCATATCTGGACCGAAAGAATACACTCCAGATTTGGCCCAGTTAACCCTATGCCCCGACATTGCCTCAAAAGTGCGAAAGGTGTCTGACAATGCCAGTGGTAAGCAGGTCAGGTCTTTGATATACAGGAGGAGATCGTCTGCATATAGAGAGACTGCATGGATACCGACCGCTAAGGGGTTCCCCCATTCCATGCCCAGAATTCTCAATAGTGCCGCAAGAGGTTCCATTACCAACGAGAATATTAGTGGGGACAGGGGACATCCCTGCCTAGTGCCCCTTTTGACCCTGACAACGTCGGACAGAAATCTGCCAGTGCGGACTCGCACTGTAGGTTTCTAGTACAAAAAGCCCACCATCTCAATATAGTCATCTCCAAGATCATACTTCCGCCAAATTGCCATGAGATAAGGCTACTCCACAGAGTCGAAAGCCTTCTCAAGGTCTAGCACCAAGCACCCTGACCGAGGCCATTGCCGTGTGGCATAGTCCTGCATTCTGAACAGTCGCCGTATGTCATGTGCTCCGTGTGGGCACAAAACCATTTTGGTCACTATGTACCAGGGTGGGTACTAAGGGGGCCAGCCGCTGAGCTAATGTGGAAGCTAGTATCTTGTATTCAGTATTTAAGAGGGCTAGCGGTCGATACGAGCCCAGATGCGTGCTGTCTCTCCCTGTCTTCGGAAGAGAGATGAGATTAGCCTCATTTAGCGTGGGGGGAAGGGAAGAGTCCCCAGCAGCCGCCGTGTACATTTTTACCAGTTCGGGAATTAATATGTCAGAATAGGCCTTAAAGAACTCTGCAGGCAGCCCGTTTGGGCCTGTGGACTTGCCGTTAGAGAGAGCAAAGATGGCTGTGCGCACCTCATCGGGCGTGAGTGGGGCTCCAAGTCATTCCGGTGAGCATCTTCCAACTCTGGCAGTGATATAGCGGAAAGATATGGAACAATATCGGCAAGGGGGACCTATAGCCAAGAACAATATAACGTGCGGTAGTGGGCAACGAAAGCCGTGTGAATCTCGCTTTGTATGTAGACCACCTGATTTTGGCTGGTGCATATTGCTGCCACAGGCGTCGTACGGTCTTCCTGTCTAATCAACCAGGCCAACAATTTTCTGGGTTTATCGCCTAAGTGATGTGTGCTTGCCGAATGAGCCCGCGTAATTGAGGTGACGTTGCCTGTCCAGCAAGCGTGCATGTTCCGCGCGAGCCTCCAGTATCGGCTCTCCATCACCCTCCCTTGCCTCCTGCTCTCTTTGAAGCAGAACTGCCTCGGTCCGTGTCAGGTCCCCCTCCAGCTGTTTCCGCATGTTAGCTTGTGTGCCTAGACAATGTCCCCTAATAACAACTTTAAAAGAGTCCCACTCTATTTGGGGGGTGGATGCAGTGCCTGTATACTCATCAAAATAATGTGCAGTCTGTGCCTATAGGGAGTTCCGAAAAAGAGCGTCAAGGAGCAGGTCTGGTTGTAGCCTCCAGGTGGGTATGGGTGGGTGCGATTGTTCCCATGCCAACTCCAATATATGTGGGTTGTGATCGGAATGTGTGCGGCCCATGTAATAAGAATCAGTGACATGGGGGAGCAGATCGCTTGACAACATATATCTGTCTAGCCATACATCCAGTGCATGCGCACCCGAATAGTAGCAATACATCTTGGTGGTAGGATTGCGGTTTCGCCAGGCATCACGCAAGTCCCACTGTAGGGCCCAGTTTACAAGTACTTTCATAGCTCCTTGTACAGGTGTGCCAGGCAGGGGTGGAAAAGAACGGTCTAATGCAATGTCAAGGACACAATTATAATCACCTCCCAACACCGAGGGAATCCCGTGCCAAGGTGACAGGTCAACAGATAGCTGTGTGAAGAAACCACTCTGGTCTGTGTTAGGGGCATACCATGAAGCCAAAACCACTGGGTGTCTATTAAGCCTACCATGAACTATCACAAATCTGCCCTCCGGGTCAATGCGGGAGTGTAAGACTGTTAAAGGGGTCCCGGGCCTCGCCCATATCAGCGCTCCGCAGGCATAGGACAAATATCCCGTGGCATAGAGTTGCCTCGCCATCTGCGGCGTAGTGTTCGTGTCACCGCACCGTTCAAATGTGTCTCCTGTAGGAGTGCGATATGGACATTATGACATTTAAGGTAGGAGTAAATCTGGTACCTGCGTGATGGTGTATGCATTCCCCGTACATTCCACGTACATAGCTTTATCGCTGACATTTGGACACTTCAAGTAACCCCCCTTCCCACTCCCCGCCACAACCCCACAGTAAGTCGCAATATCTGCACTCCCCCTAGTCCCCTCATAGCAGATCACCAAAGACACAGCCATAAATGCTTGCAATACAAGTATAAAAAAACTAAAAGATTGCGGCCCAGATAATGCAATAAGCCATAAAAAAACAGTACAAGTGAAAAATACCAAAAGGTCGGCTGCTGAGCATGCCGCCGTCCAAACTCTCCAATGAGATAGTTAACATTTAGATCCAGGGGGGTTGCTGTGCACTAGGCACGGTTATGTTATCATAACGGCCAGTTAAGGAAAGGAAGCATCACCCTTCCCAGGCATCATAAGTCAAGCACAGCTGAGGTGAAATGTTCCAACTAGAAAAGTACATGGCTTGCCGTACATTTCTCACCAAGACCGGGTCGCAGTCAGGGAGGTCAATCGCGTCTCGTAATTCCGGTCCAGCCGAGACGTCATCAGCTGGGTTCCGGTGGGCTGAGACACCAGCAAGTCCCCCTCAGTTCAATGTCCCTCTAAAGATCAAGTGCCAAAGGTCAGTACTCACTGTGTCCCGCGGCGAGAGGCCAAACTCCCATGAGGCGACCACGCCGCGGGCACCGCCAGGGCCAGCTCCCGACAGGAGTCTAGAGGTGTAATGCGACCAGAGTATCGCAGATCAGGCACTCAGCTCAAAAAGGGCTTAGACATCCAGTCAGTGAAGCAGGTCTGCTGTTTATGGTGTGACATCTGGTCGTTCCATGGAGATCTGGGAGTCAGACAGCCCATAGATAGCTTCGCCATCACTGGGCAAGTCTCGGGGGCTAGCATCTGGAGCCTTGTCCGTGGCTGGAGAGAAGCTAAGTTCCGCCACCATGCGAAGGGCGTCTCGTTCGTGTTGTATGATTTCCACGGCGGTCTAGTGCCCGCCACCGCCCGTGTCCCGCAGACCGGTGACAACCTGTTCCTGCGGTGTTATCGAGGTCCACGGGGCGCCGTGTCCATTCCGCTGTCCAGCCATGCCTCAACTTCCTCCGGGCTGGTGAAGAAATGCTTTTTGTCCTGCTCTATCACTCTCCGCCTGGCAGGGAAGAGGAGGGAATATTTGAGGCTTAGCTGGCGCAGGCGTTGTTTTACGGCAAGGAAGGAATGCCTCTGGCGCTGGACCTGAATTGTGTAATCAGGGAAGAACATCATCTTGGCATTGTCAATTCGGACATCTTGGAGCTGCCTTGTTTCGCGCAAGATGGAATCACAGTCACGATAATTCAGGATCCGAAGGAGCAGCGGTCTAGGATTAGACCCCGTTGGAAGCGGCTTCGTCGGCACGCGATGTGCTCATTCCACAACAAAGTGAGGCGATAGCGCGCCCTCGGGTAATAGGGCCTTCAGCCAGTCCTCCATATGTGTTGCAGGTTCCTTCCCCTCCCACCGCTCCGGTACACCCACGATTCTCACGTTTTTTCTTCGTGCCTGTCCTTCCACGTCCTCTGCGCGGTCTTCTAAGAATTCGACCATATTAAGGAGGTCTTGCACCTGCTTGTCGGTCTGGGTGACTCGGGGTGCAAGGTCTGACATGTTGCCCACCAAGGTCGCGGTGCGTTCCGCCAGTTTTTTATGGTCAGCTTGCGGGTGGGTGAGATTGATTGCAACACTGTCTATTTTGGTCTCCAGAGAGGTGCGAGTGAGTTGGACAGATTCTTCCAACCTTTCCATGGCAGCCAACATGGTGTCGAGTTTGGCTGCCATCTGATCGGCATCCACAGGTTTCCTGAGCTTGTCCATCTTTCCCCTTAATTGCGGGCATCCGGTGCTAGTCCGTGTCCTAGTACCCCCAGACATGAGCAACGTGGTGGGCATAAAGCTTGCACCCGTGACAACAATGTCCTGCGGTCCGTGGGCTCCAATGGGGAGCTAGGGTAGCGCAAGTGGAGAGATATGTCGGCGCGGGAAAATTACAAGGAGATGTGCTTCACCTGAGCCAGCGGCCGCGTCTCCCCTCAGCTTCTCATCTCAAGCCAGCTAAGAATCAGGAATGGGGCCACCGCACCTGCACCCAGAGTAGGACAGGGAGCCACCCGGTTCTGTGCAATGGAGTCCAGCTGTGACGGCTCACGTGCAATCAGTGGGCCATAGTCAGCACCCCAGGGTGGCCACAGAATGCTCCATCAGTGGTTTCTCCACTTAAATCCCACTGAGACAGCGCCACATTCGCTCCTCACCACTATCAGCACCAGCCGGCAGCTTCACTCTGCAGTGGCCAGCGTTGCGTGTCCCGGGTCAGCGCCTCGCGCAGGGGCCCAGCCTCAGTGGAACGTTGGGCCGCCAGGGTGGAGGGCCGCTCCAGCACAGGTTCCGGATCCAGCACAGCTCTATGTCGCAACAACGGCCGCCCCCTGAAACGTGACGCCCGTAGCCAGGAGTGTGTGCCACGGCTTTTAGGTCGTTCCTCTGAGCCCAGTCAGCGCGGCCAATCCCCGGCCTCTCGTGGATGCATATGCCGGCAGGGCGACCGCCGTCTGCGGCGCCAGGCGAGCACCCCACCCTGGGGCACGAGCGCTGCGATGTTTGGAGGCGACCGCGATGGATGGCAGCCAGGTGTTAATGTCTATGCCCGAGCACTCACGGGCCACGGCAGCGGGCGCAGCGGCCGAGCCCAGCTCCTCAGGGCAGCCGCGGTCGCTCCCCGCACCAGGCCGTGCCACAGGGCCCAGCCCACAGGCACAAGCCCCTGCTTTGCCCAGACATGCCCACCGGCACGGCGGCTTGGTGCACGGTTGCGTCACCTCGGGGGACCGCGGTGCGGTGGAAAGCCTCCGATCAGCATCAAAGTCAGCAGAGCGGTGGTCCGCAGCTTGATGGTACTGTGCCTAAGTTTGCAGCTGGTCGCAAGTGGATGGGACGGAGAAATGGCCTGGAGAAGGGGAGCTCGGGCCGGAGCTCTACCCAAGGACGTCCGTCTCCATTGCGTGCTGAGCCAAGCCCCCAGAATGGGCATTTTTTGATGCAACAAACTTGAATATCAGCTGCATCGCAAAATCAATGTGGAGATGCTAAAACACTGAATGGTCAATGTTGGAAATTGGGTTGTTGGTCGACCGGGTTGTGAGCCCTGGTAAAGCAACAGCCATAATCCTTGGCAGGGTAAAGCACAAAAAGTCACTAAATTAACCTGTGCTTAACCCGGTGTACACTGGCAAAAAAAAAGTCTGCTTAAATTAGAGGCAATGTGTAAAGTATCAATTCAGCACACAAACAGTAATAAAGTTAAATATCAGAGTACATTTTAATACATAATTTCACACCAAAACAACAAACATCCAATCAGTAGAACCAGAGTTATGAATTTTCTAAAGTTTTTAGTAAAAACTTGCACCTAAATATTCAGATTGCCAAACGCAGACAACTAGTCGTGCAAGAATGAAAAATATGGCCGACCATGTCGGATAGAAGAAGTGGATTGGGACTAGTCAACGCTCAACTTCTGACTTCAAAGAATTTCTGAGAAAAATCTTATGACAAGATACAGTTCAGTGGGAAAAGGCTGCATGAGGTATCCAGGAAGGGTGCTTTGTTGTTGGATGGCCTTGGATCAAAGCAACAGTGAAGATTTCCATGTTTGGACTTAGTCGTCGAAATGGAAGTCGAAAATATCTAGTGGGACAAGGCAGAGGGCTGTACCTATAGACAGTTCAGTTCAATGAGGTTGGTTACTCCTTTAGGGAAGGACCTCTGATATGGATTTGCTGCTGCAGAGAAGAACATTGTGGCAGGAGCCATGGAGTCAATCTGACCGGCGATGCACCTCAAGCGGATAGGCGACCAGGTTGGTGCTGGTCTTCTCATGGTTCTCACAGTACATTTGGGACAAAATGTGTCTAAGTCCCCCGTTTTGGGGGATTGGGCACTCTAGCTACATTTTGCACCACAACCAAGGGTCAAGGAGAGGTGGGACACCTCTTGGGGATTGAGGACTCACTTAAGATGGATCTGGTTGCAAATTCAAGATGGTAGGAGCCTTTTATGCCCCTGTGGCTCTAAAAGGAGGCCAGCAAACCATCCCTTGGAGTCCCTCTGGTTGTCCTTTGTACAGGTCAAGATGTAGGGGTCAACACCACAGCTGACCTCTGAAGGTTCAAGGCAGGCTCTAGGCAGCAAAGCAGTTCCTCCAGGAACAGCAACAGTCTTGAGAGGGCACAGCAGGTCACTACAGCAGGCAGTCCTCTGAGAGTCTCTCCGCAGCTCCAGTAGTGAACTGAAGCATGGGTCGGGTGGTCCTATTTTTATACTCTGCCGCTCTTCTTCTGGAAGGTGGGAGAAGCTTCTGGAAAGGTTCTTTGAAGTGCTAGGATTTTTTTTACTCCCCTCCCCTGCCCTGGCTCGGAGATGACTGCAGAGACAATGGAGGGTTGTTAGGACCTTTGTGTGGAGGCACAGCACAGGCTATTCCGTTATAAGTGGGCCTGTGCTCAGCTCCACCCTCCATTCTGCCAGCAGATGGTCTATTGGGGCACACCTAATCCCTTTAGCATGTGACTGTTAGGAGGGATTCACAAAGTCCAACTGTCAGCTACACCCAGTCATGTTACCCAAGAAAGGCTGCAGGCACAAAGGGCAGGAAAATGCCAACTTTCTAAAAGTGTATATCATGAAGGGGAGGAATCCTGTTGAGTTAAGTAGCTGGCAGGATCAATCAATATAAGTATGCATAAGACTACATCACCCATAATAACTCTTCATTGAAGTATTGTTAACACACATTCCTTCCTGAAGAACATACTGCTGTGGTTTGCATATACAACGTCAGGGGTTTAAAACACACCCCCTACATCTGGCTTGTAGTAAACCAACATTAAGCCCTCCTTTCAAGACATTGCAATGCTCAAAACATACTGTCTGACACCAAGAATCCCACGGTACATGTAAGAAAATGACACTTTACATGATCCTCAGGACGGCCATGCAGACCCCTTCAGTCTTATGCTTTAGCAATTAGGAAAGCCAGTACAGCTTACATGCACCATTATATGGTCAATACTTTGGTGTGCCTTTAAATCCGATTCACCTTAAATTATGGTAACAGCCATGTCACACCCCAAAAACAAGGACCCGAACAGACCACATAGGTGCGGATAAACTACACATCCTGTGATCCACAGGACATTCTTCCGGTCCAGCACTTGATTAGCAAAGAGAGCCAATGTAGCTGAGTCATATGGGACCAGCTACACCAGGAGGGGGGCGGCCAGACAAGTAGGAGGTAGGTCTACCGACCCACAGTAACATTAATAATGACCATTATGGCTCTATATGAGCCAGGCATCATAGGCTCGCAGCACGAGCCATGAGCATGTAGTGATTTTCTGCATACCGTTCCTTCCCTAGCAGTCACAAGAGCAGTATCAGAAAAGGACCACACAGCACTTACTGAAGCGACTAGCGCCTGGTCCCAAAATCAACTTGCATGTGGAAGTCAGGTAGGAAGGAATTTTATCACTGTTTAAAATGTTAAATCGCTAGTGCAGTATGGTGGACAGTATAGATGAGCTATATACTGAGATTTACACACACACTATTCTCTTCCCATAAGCACTGGGCACCGATTGATCCCCACTTCATGTTATCTCCACCCAGGATTGACCTTCATGCAGGAGGACCCAAGCCTCCAGTATACAACTTATGACCCCATTTCCACTCTGTTTTTGTAACTAATGTGCACTGTAAATTAATTTGAGAATTCAATATCTGCTGGAATGTTGGTATTTATAAGTCAAGTCTATACTTGTAATATACTAGTGAGAGGATATGTAGAAAGAAAAAGCGCAATGAGATTTCCAACAAATTTTGGTATTGAGAGGCGCAAAATAATTACACAGCCTATGTAAACAGTTGATAAACCCATGGTATAATGGGTTTCTTATATTTACTTATATTAACTTTCTAAAAGTGGCATTTTCAAAATTGTAATGAAAAATCCGATGTTACCATTAAAGTGGATTTATCATTGCGATTTGATAGGTACCAAACATGACATCTATCTGCTCACAACTAGGAATTGCAGCTTATTAAATGTAATAAGGAATCTCCAATGTTATCCTATGGGAGGGGTAGGCCTCATGGTTCTGAAAAACAAATTTACAGGTTTACTACCAGGACATGTAAAACTTAAAGGTACTTGTCCAATCTTTTACTTACAAGGCAACCTCGCCTATGGGCTACCTAGGACCTACCTTAGGGGTGTTATATGTAATTAAAAGGGAGTTTACAGCTTGGCAATGAGATTTTAATGCCATGTCGGCATGACAGTGTAACACTACATTCAGGCTGTCATGGCAGGCCTGGGACATGTTTAAGGGGTTACTTATGTGGGAGGCACAATAAGTGCTGCAGGCCCACCAGTAGCATATAATGTACAGGCCCTTTAGTATATAGTTTACCACATTACGTGGGACTTATAACTACATTAAATATGCCAATCAGTTGTAAGCCAATTTTACCATGTTTAAAGGAGCGAACAGAAGCACTTTCGCACTAGTTTGCAGTTTGCAGTCCTAAGCCAACAAAAATGAATTCAGCAACATGGGAGTGTGAAGGCAAATAGATTGGGGGCAGACTACACAGAGGCTCACAGGTCTAACAGGCATGGCACACAGAAGTCATTCATGGATTGACAGATCACTATTTGTAATATTGATACTTTAAACTACACCTCATCTGTCACATCCACGGAGATACATTGTCATTTATGCACACTTGTTAGGCACAACAATCTGCATAGTTTAAATGGTGTATGAAGCAAATATCACACAATTCTTATACTAGTTTCATATGCCTTTACATGCATAGAGTGTAATATGTGTGATTGTGACATTGCCATGACAGGCTGTTGCATCAGGATGAAGCACATAATGATAACTCAGGATACATGTGGCTCAGATTATGAATGACGCCACATTGGTTGATAACAGTAGACTGTGGCAAATGTGTGCAAGCCTAACTTACAGTTGGATCGGGCTGGAGAAAGAGTTGAGACCCATGTGTATACCTAGTTGAATGAAAAAATTATGAAACACACCAAATCCCCAAAAATTTCAAACAGAAGCACACCCCTACCTAATCACAAAATATGTGGGGGTTGGCGGGTACTGTGGTGGAGATTGTTGGGAGGAGAAGTGTGTGTGTGTGTGTGTATGCGTGTGTGTGTGTGTATTATTATCCATGTAGCATCTGCAATATGGTTAATAAAAATCGATACCCTGCAGAGGAAGTCACTGCAAAATCTTTGTGAATTGA
Source organism: Lissotriton vulgaris (assembly GCF_964263255.1). Lineage (NCBI taxonomy): Eukaryota > Metazoa > Chordata > Amphibia > Caudata > Salamandridae > Lissotriton > Lissotriton vulgaris. Next base: position 1,102,834,559 of record NC_141697.1, read on the forward strand.
TCTCAAAATATTTTCGTCAGTGTGCACTTGTCAGGTTTATCTAGGATAGGGATATTTCTGTAACAAGATAACCACAATTTGTTTCTACCTCTAAGTAAGCATACTGCCACAAATGCAGAGTAGTGTTTGGAAAACATAGATGAGTCAGCAGTGTAATGTATTATACATGCACGTATAACACGTAAATGTCAGAGAAGTTTGTAAATCTGACAACCACGCGGAATTGATAACCAATTGTGGCCCTAAAATGTACAGTTTCAAATTTTGTGCGTTTTTGCAAACTGAGCCAGCTGAGTACGTATGGAGACCTATAAAATTGAATAATGTCTAAGGTTTAACAGGGGTGGGGACTTAAGTGGCACAAAGCAATGCAATGCTAAGCATTGCATTGATTTGTTTACCATTCTAGAAGAATCCAAAATACAACACCAAGGGAGCACTTGTGTACCCCCTTACCATATTTATGCCTAGGACCCCAGCAGATTTTATCTTACACAAAGACAGTGAAGAAGAAAAAACACAAATCATTTAAACTTAAATCCATCACACTATCTAAACAGAATGCAAGCTCTGTTTTTTAACATCAAGCCAATCATGTAAACATCAATCCAGGTAAATGAAGCATTCTTACTTCTTCTTTGGTACTTTGTGTTGAGACTTTTGACACCATTCCTTGATGTTAGTGTATTTCCAAATGAGGTGGCAACTCCAGGCAAGCAGCCCAGCAAGGAACAGAGCCATAAATGTAAAGATGAGCGGAACATACCAGTCAGTAGAGCTGAACGTGTTTACAGTTTGAGTCACAATTGTGAGCCCCGCTCTTTGCTGTTGAAATGAATAACAGAAGAAATAAGTATTACAGAGCAATATCACTGCCACTGACAGTTCTTACAGATCACTTCTAACTTGAATACATTTCTACTGATTACCCAAAGGGTTTCGTAATCTTTTTAAATTAAAAGTCATCTGCGCATTTATTTGACTAATGTTGTGCGATCTTAGGGGCATATTAGCAAGTACCTCGTTAAAAATTATCTCTGTTTTAGCGGCAGGAAACTGCCGCTAAAACAGCGATAATGTGCTTGCTAATATGCGTTTTAGAATTCCAATAGAAGCCCAGGTTAGATGTGCAGGACATCTAACCTGGGCTTCTATTGGAATTCTATAACGTATATTAGCAAGCCCATTATCACCGTTTTAGCGGCAGTTTCCTGCCACTAAAACAGCGATAATTTTAACGAGGTTCTTGCTAAAATGCCCCTTAGTTTCTATGCCACCAGGCTGTACCGGGAATCAAGAGCACCCCTGGAAACAATGTTCAAACCAGCCGCTGCTCTATTCCTGTCACTGTCATTATCCCTCTTCCACTCCTCTTTGCTCTCTCTCCCTCTCCCTGCTGCCATCAACACCAGGGAGCTGGAAAGAGAGGCAGAAGCTGTCGACCTTAAGATGAAGCACTGTCCAAGTGGAGGGGATTTCAAAAGAGGGGTGGGGTACAGCGAGGGGCAAAGTGGTTACAAAAGAGGCAAATTTGTAGGACAATACAAGCTGGAGGGAGGTGACAGCACAGTCTACAGTAATGAGCTAGGAAGTGTAGAATGGTTAACAATAAATCATTATTACGTTTTGGGCGTTTAAGACTAGATCTATATTTTTCTTTGTATTGTGTGTGTGTATGTATGTGTTATTTGTATACCACATACCTATTTATTTATTTATTTATTTATTTGCAAGTTTGTACCGCACTGGCTTCACTCCCGGAGGAGTATCTCTGCGCCTTTGGCTTCTACAGAGTATTAAGAAGAAGGGCTTTTGCAGAATTTCTAGTCTACTGTTTAAACAGGAAGGTCTTCAACATTTTCCTGAAAGGAAGGTGGTCTACACACAACCTGAGGGATATTGGGAGACTGTTCCAGAGAGATGGTCCGGCTATTGATAGTGCTTTCGCCCCATGTCTGGCTTTCTTAGCTCTGGGTACACACAGAAGGCCTTGCTCACTTGATCTAAGTGTCCGAGTAGGAGTATAAGGTATGAACTTGGTGGTCAGGTATGCAGGACCCATTCCGCTCAAGCTTTTATGTATGGTACAGCATACCTTAAACTTGGCCCTCTGTCTGACAGATAGCCAATGTAGTTTTGTCAGTAGAGGTTTGGATGGCGTGCGGGGAGGGGCGTTCAGGACCAGGCGAGCAGCTGTGTTCTGGGCCACCTGAAGTCTATTTATAACTTCCTCATTGGCAGACAAGAGCAAGCCATTGCAATAGTCCAGACGACTCAGGACAAGCGCCTGGACCAATGTCTTCCTAGTTGTGTCGGGTAGTAATGGGAAGATTTTCCGCAGCATACCAATTACATGAAAGCATGCTCCCACCACCTGGTTGCCATGTTGTTTGAGAGTGAGCTCCTGATCTAGTCGGACTCCCAGGTTCTTGACAGTTTGTTTAGGTTTGGGCACTGGGCCGAGATCTTGTGGTCTGGGGTCCAGAGCAGTTTTGCCTCACCAAACAACATGACTTCTGTCTTCGCCACATTGCACTGCAAGTAGTTGGAGGACATCCATCGTGCCACTGCTTTCATGCCCTGGGAGAAGGAGTTTCTGACCTCAGGAGTGAAGATCTTAAAAGGAAAGAGGAGTTGCGTGTCATCCGCATAAGATATTGGGATGAATCCATATCTTCTCATGATGTTAGCCAGGGGTGCCACATATATGTTAAAGAGAGTGGGGCTCAAACAAGAGCCCTGTGGCACCCCCTTGTAGATTCCAACTTTCCTCTGACCTGTATGTGCCCATAACTACTTGCTGGGTGCGGTCAGTCAAAAAGCTCCTCAACCATGCTAAGGCTTCCTTCTTCAGGCCGATGTTAACTAGCCTGGTAGTCAAGGTGGAGTGAGAGACGGTGTCAAACGCCGCAGACAGATCCAACAGTACCAGGATAACAGAGTGACCCCTATCCTGGTACATGTGTAGATCATCTGCGACTGACATCAGGGCAGTCTCCGTACTATGTCTGGGCCTGAAACCAGATTAGGATTGGTCCAGCAATCCAGCAGATTCAATGTATTTAGACAGATTACTATTTACATGTTTTTCAATAATTTTGCCTAAAAACGGAAGTAGGGATATAGGTCTAAGGTTGGTTAGCTCCTCCCATGGAGTAGCAGTGTTTTTTCTGAGTGGTTTTACCAGGGCCTTTTTCCATCCTTTTGGAACCTGTCCTGTGCTCAGTGAGAGGTTAATTAGTCTCTGGATGATGGGTCCCAGAACCGTGGCTAAAATGGGCATGACCCTTGCAGGAATAGTGTCCATCGGAGATCCACTCTTTATCTGAAAGATACTTCCTACTACTTCCTCAATAGAGATAGGGGGAAAGACAGAGAGGGAGTGCATAACGGGATTTTCTATTTCCAGATTTGCAATGAGGTCATTATCATTAGTGTTATATTGGTTCGAGAGCGTGATTTTGCTGTAAATTGCATCAATTTTTTGGTTAAAAAAATGAGAGATATTATCACAAAGTTGCTGTGAAGCCACCTCTGAGCTTTCACAGGCTATGGGTTTGATAAAAGTCTCTAAAATCTGGTAAAGTGTTTTGGGGTTATTACCAGCTGCTAATAGTTGAGATGCAATATGATTTTTCCTCGCCGCCCGGATAGCTTTGTGATATGTTTTCAGGGAGTCTTTATATAGTTGTTTGTCTTTTTCAAGGCGGGAGGCCCTCCAGTTCTTCTCTAGTTTTCTTGCGGCCTGTTTGAGCAATCTAAGATCCTCTGAAAACCAGATTTCTTGTTTGTGTGCTGGTCTAGGTTTAAAAATCTTTAGCGGTACAATACCGTCTATAGTTTTAAGAAGAGTTTCTTCGTATTTATGTAAGGCGTTATCAATGCTTTCATTAGCGTCCAATGTCGGGCATACAAATTTATTATTGAAGTCTTGTTGGGTCAGTTTATGCCAAGGTCTTCTTTTATTTGCTAGGGTGGTATTTCTGATATCATATGAGGTAGGAGTGGGGGTGTAAAATTCGATTATGAAATGGTCAGTCCATTTGACTTGATAAGGGGCCCTACATTCAACCTGCAGGGAATTTGTTAGAACTAAGTCTAGCGTATGTCCTGCCTGATGAGTGGGTTCGCTGTTAATTAGCCTTAGACCCAAAGTGCCAAGGTCTGACAATAGTGTCTGTGCTTCACTGTTAAAATCCAACTCACTGTGAATGTTAAAATCACCTAAAAGAAGGAAGTCTGAATTGTCATATATATGGGGTGCCAATGCTTCCATCAAATTAATCGATATATTTGAGCATGGCCCAGGGGGGCCGTATACTAGTGCTCCCTTTTTACTATATTTGCTTGAGGTATGGATTTTAAAGATCAGTAGTTCTAAGTCGGGGGTGCATATTTCATCCAACACCGTGACATGAATTTCTTGTTTGTGGACTATCGCTAATCCACCACCAACTTTAATTGGGCGATCCAACCTGACAATTTTGTACCCTATGGGAATTCCCAATGTTATGACAGTATGTGGTTTGAACCTAGACAAAAGACGGAGGAGTGCTGTACAGGGTCAAATGCAAATATACAATTTTCAATTCAATTTGTAATCTTTATTCGGTTCTTAAAAAGACACCATAAAAGCACAAATACAAAAACACACAAAAATGTTTAAAAAACGAGAATAATTTTCCATTAAAAGGTTATAAATGTTAAAATTATCTTACACCATGATTCAGAAGGCTAGGGGATCAGGAATTTAAATGTTCAAGGGAACAAGAAATGTTAGGGACCAGTTTCTCTAGTATTCCTCAGTCTTATTGCCATCCGGATAAAATTTATGATACAAAAAAGGGTATAAGCATCCTCCGCTTCCTGTAAGAACCTCAGGGCCAATTTTGCATGTTTGAACTTTAGGTCTTTCAGGATCCCCACCAAGAACTTACGTCTTGGGACGGTATAAAATGGGCACAATAAAACAAAGTGAAGGGTATCCTGCGGAGACCTGTGGTCGCAGCCGCAGGTACCCTTCTCCTCCACAGTTTGGGTGAACCCAGCCGGGACCGCAAGTAGATGGTGAAGCATGTTGAGTCTGAGTCATGACATAGCGGTCCTGAGCATTGTACATGACCCTTAGATAAGGTTCCATCCCATGCTTCACTGTAAGTTCATTATAAGAGAGATTAGTAGGTTTATGGTTTTCTTTTTCTGCCCTTGTTGACTTAAGCAGTGCCGGAAAGAGTTTTTTCACCAGGGCCTTACTCTCAGATGTGATAGAGTCTGGGGATGTAAAAAGGTTAATACAATCAATCTCTGTCAGGGATTTCTTGACGAATTTCAGCCAAGGGATGGTTTGACCTTTATCTCGTTTGAGGCAGTCCAATATAATTTGTCTTGTGAGGCCCGCCTCTGGGTTGGTCCATACTTTGACCCATGCCAGGAGAGGTTTAATTTTAATCCTGTCTTCAATGAAGGGTTCTCCCACTTCCTCATGGATGATGTGGGCTGATACACTCTGGGGCACTTTCAGAATTCTTCTCAAAAATTTATTTTCTTCTGTCTGGATCTGCTGTACTTTGTTGTCCAGGAAGCCCCACACTTCTGCCCCATAGGATGCCTTCGCACAGCAAATTGACCTATACAAGTTCAATATTTGTTCTGGGGACCATTTTCCTAGTCTTTGCCCGTACCCCATGATGGCTCCTACTGAGGCTGCCAGTTTCATAGAATGCTTTTCTACCAGAGGTTTAAAGGTAAGATGGTGATCAAATAGAACCCCCAGGTATGAAAAGGTCTTGACCCGGTCTATTTTGTGTGACCCAATGTGATAGGTGAAGTTCCCTTTTGTCAGTTGCCCTGATGACATAATATAGGATTTTTCCAGGTTTGTCGCCAGGTCCAGTTTGTCCATGAACATGACGAACCCGTCAATTAGTTTTTGTAATCCTAGAGGGGTTCTGGCAAGCAAAACCGCGTCATCGGCGTAGAGTAGTACAGGCACTGCACGATGACCGATTTGGGGCGAGTCCACCTTAAGTTTGAGGAGGTCTTTTTCCAGCGAGTTAATATAGATAGAAAAAAGAAAGGGCGCGAGGATACATCCCTGCCTTACTCCACTAGTGCAGGTGAAGGGGTCGGTCTTTTTTCCCTCTTGAGTGTACCTCACACTTGCGGAGGTGTTCCGGTGGAGATTTTGCAGGGTGTCGACTAGCGGCTGATCCACTCCTAGTTCTAACAGCATGGACCAGAGCTTTCTTCTATTTACGCGGTCGAAAGCCGCTGAAAGGTCCATAAACCCCATGTGAATGGACCCCTTCCCCGCGATGGTATATTTAGCTATCAGGAGGTATAAGTTTAGACATTGATCGGTGGTGGATCTACCTTTCCTGAAGCCATATTGGGTTTCCGAGAGGACTTGGTGCTCCTCTGCCCAATCTTGCAACCGCTGTAGAATGACTCTCCCCAATACCTTTGCTGTCAAATCAATGAGAGAGATGGGTCGGTAGCATTGGGGGTCATCTCGGTTCCCTTTTTTGTAGATGGGAACTATGGTCGCCGTTGACCAGGACTGAGGCAGACCTGCCACCACTGCCTCATTTAATACCCTGGTCAGCAACGGGGCCCATAGATCGGGTCTACTTAGGAATAGGTCTGGTGGAATTCCGTCCGGACCCGGTGCCTTATTTTTACTGAGCCCTGCTATTCCCATTTCGATTTCTTTCAGGGAAAAGTCCAACTTGGCCGGCTGATGGCCCCTCGGAGCATCCTCCAGGGTTAAGTGGCTTGAGTGATTGTATAGGCTCTGGAAGTGGTTCTGCCATTGTTCCGGCAGAATAGTATTCATAATTTTTGGTGCCCCTAGATCCTGAAAGCATGGGGAGTTAATCACTTTCCAGAAACCTGCGGAATCTTTCCTTTCAGCGGCGTCCCTTAGGTCCTCCCAGGCTTGATTTTGTAGGCTTTGCTTGCGTTTCTTCAGAGCTTTTTTATATTCAGCTCTATTCTGTCCCACCATGATCTTATCCCTTGGTTTGGTGTGGAGGCTATCCTTCAATTTTTGGAGCGCCTTAGTACAGTTCGAATCAAACCAGCGAGGATTTGAGGGCATTTTGTTAGACCCAGTAGTCCTTAGGGAGTTATTTACATGGCACGCAATTTCCTCAAATGCCCTGACCACCTGAGCACCAACCACACTTGGATCAAGGCATTTGTCTATTGCTTCTGAGGTTTCTGTTAGTAGTTTTTTGTAAAATCTGTCCCCATCAATCTTGGCCCATTTAATTCTTCTTCCTTGATCCACTGCTTTTTCCATAATGTCCGGTCTCTTTGGGCACGAGTTAAAATCAAAACCTTCAATTGTGATAATGACCGGGTTGTGGTCACTAAAGATGCTGGCCTCTATTATAGTTTTGCTAATGTTTCTTTTTAGTATGGGAGAGACTAAAACATAGTCAATGTAGGAGTGGCAACCTCTTCCTTTGAATGTTGGGGTTAATTCTCCTTTTTCACCCAGCACCACCAGGTCTAGAGTTTGAGTCAGGTTGTACCTTTTCGTTAGTCTCTCCAAGTCCCATCCCTCTTTTGAATGAGTGAAGTGTGGGCCTTTCATTATGGTGCATCTTGACCAGTCTTTGTTAAGGGGTTTTAGTTTATCACAAAGGTGGCAATTAAAATCTCCCATAAGTATTAAGCTTGGGAGGCTTGGTGTCTTATTTAAAAGATTCAGATTTCTTAGACAGGCTTCCAGCTCGTTTACGGCAGTTCCCTTCTCCGTCGTTCCAGGAGCATTGTACCAGTTGACTAGGAAAAAGGTTAGTATTGGTGAGACGAACCTTAGTGCTTGAAGATTGTGTGAAGCCCATTTGATGTTAGGCCAGGTGCCCTTAATGTCTAGGTTGACATATGTAACGAGTCCTCCACTAGCTCTCCCCGAGGATACTTTTTTAGCTGGAACAGAAAAACTTTTATAGCCTTCCAACCTGTAATCATTTAATTCGGTAACCCAGGTTTCTTGCAGGCATATGATCTGGAATTTGTTTATATAGCTGAGCCATTCCTGCGATTCAAATTTGGCCGCTATTCCTGCAATGTTCCAGGATGCAATTTGTAAGTTTTCTTGGGTCATGTCCTTTGGAATTACTTTTGGGTCTCCTGATGGGAGCATAGCATGTTTTCCCACTTTCGGTGAAATAACAGGACCGGGTTGTATGCTGCTAAGGGCAGCTAGTCTGCTCTGTTTGGTAGTTGACATATGTTTTGGGGATTTTGTCCGCTCTTCTTTTTCGTCTCCTACCCCCATTCTTCTTTCTGATGATAGTGGGCTTGCCTCCTTCCACCTTGCGATCTTAGGGAGTTGTTTATCCCGTCCCTGTCAATCGACCTCTTCAAGTGTGCTGAACCTGTTCCAGTGTGCATGCTGCATTATGGAGGAGTCATAATTTGGAAAAACATAATTTGGCCTTTGCCACTGGGGTGGTCCATATTGAAAGTCCATATGGGGTATTCTAGTCGGTGGTGGTCTGTTGCTCTGCCTGGGTCTATGAAATGCGAAAGGGTAAAAGTAGTATAGATGTACCGGATGAATTTGTGAGCGGGTGTAGCTCGGGGGGGCATTGCAGATAAAGTTGACTGCTGCCATGTCTCTGAAGTTTACCGTAATTATGTCCCCTGCTATGGTCTTTGTACCTTTACCGATCCACTCCCCCCTTCTTACTGAAAGAATCTCCCCATTAATATTGGGGGGCAGTGGCCTGTGTATTTGTAACCACTGTGCACATTTGTTTTTTAGCTCTACTTGTGATTCCCGTTTGCCCTCCCTTAAAGGTGGAACTCCTGTTAAAACTACTACAAAGGGTAATGCTTCAGGTGGAAGGTTGATTGACCTTAAGCGAGTTGCTGTTTTGTTTTCTTTGGTAGTTGTTGTGGGGGCAGTCGAGTTGATCATCGGGTTCACTTTGGGAGTTTGAGCATTGTTTCCTTCCAGTGTTTGAGAGGGTCCAGGGGGTGGTTTGTTATTATCCTTGATTGTTTGTTTATTATTTTTACCTATGTTCGGTGTGGTGGTAGCCTTTTGCGTATCTTTGATACTTTTTTGTGTGACTCTGTTGGAGATCTTTGCTGCCGTATCTGGTGTTGCAGCAGTCTTGTCTTTGGTTAGTCTTTTGGGTATAGGCTCATTCTGTTTTATTTGGGTGCTTTCTTGCGCTAGTTGGCCTTTCGAGCCGAACCCCTTATTATTTACGAGTGATGTTAATCTATCGATTTTGGCTATGAGGGGTTTTATCAGCACAGTGATGGAATGTTCAAGGTCCGTTTTGAGGTCAGCCACCATATTGGTGATTCAACAGGGTATTCCTGGTGTGGATGGATTTATAGGCGTTACCAAATTATGGTTTCTATTTTTTAGTGAACCTTTTTTACCCCCGCATTTGGGACCTTCCTTATGTGAGGTTTTGTCTATAATATTTGATTTCTTATTGTAGTTATTTGTTTGTGCGCCAGATCTCTCACTACTAGTTTCGATGGACACCTGGGCACAGGGGAGGTCGATGAAGGAAGAGGGGGTGAGGGGCAGGCTAGTGTCAAGTTCCTCTGCCATATTTTGGGAAGCTTCTGTTAAGTTAATAAGGGATTCCTGGGTATCTGGGACGATGGTCACGGGTGGTAGGGACATCCTTCTTTCAGTGTTTGCAATGGCATTAGATACCGCCCCTATGGTTTGTTTGAGCATCTTGTCGATGGCAGTTAAAGTTGGTAAGGGCGGAGGCAGATCCGTTTTAGATTTTGTGCTTGATCTTAGAGTAGGCATTTTGGACTTCTTGGCGGTCTTCCTCATAATCTACAATGCAGAATACGAGTGCAGAAGGAGTGTTCGACAGATTTCAATCAAGATTCAAGATTCAATGCCTGGTATGCGAGATGCGTTGAATCAATTTAGGGGGGGGCCCGGCCGGGCCTCTTCTGGCCTCTGAGGGCCACAGAGGGCCCGCCCTTTGCCCGGGCTTCGCTCGGCGTCCCGCCCGCGTCCCGCTACGCGATGGGACGTTGTTCTTAAGGAAAAGCGTTGCAGCCGGGGGCGTGTCTTCCTGGGGGGCGCGGCCGTGCACACCTGTGCGGCGCAGGGACTCCTGGTCTTGAGAGTCCCTGCAGCGCACGCCCTCAGTTGGATCACGGTGCTCTCTCCTCCTTACTCCGTCTCACGAGCACTCCAGCAGCCTCGACCCCACGCCACACGCCGCGCAGTGGCACCCGCGAAGCGGGTGCTGTAAGATGTAGGAAAGCGGCGGGGCGGTCAATCCCTCCTGGGACACGGGGAGGCTGCGAGTGAAGTCGGCGTTTTTCCTCACAGATTGGGCGGCAACACAGTGCAGGTACGAGTCCAAACAGGAAAGTGTCCCACGTCAAACAGGATGTCTTCCTGCTTAAGAATTCTGGTCAGCCGGGGGGCGTGTCTTACTGGGGGCGCGGCCGTGCACACCTGTGCGGCGCAGGGACTCCTGGTCTTGAGAGTCCCTGCAGCGCGCGCCCTCAGTTGGATCACGGTGCTCTCTCCTCCTTACTCCGTCTCACGAGCACTCCAGCAGCCTCGACCCCACGCCACACGCTGCGCAGCGGCACCCGCGAAGCGGGTGCTGCAAGATGTAGGAAAGCGACGGGGCGGTCAATCCCTCCTGGGACACGGGGAGGCTGCGAGTGAAGTCGCCGTTTTTCCTCACAGATTGGGCGGCAACACAGTGCAGGTACGAGTCCAAACAGGAAAGTGTCCCCAAAATATACATTCAATGGGTGATAAGATAGGGAAACTGAGTAGTGCAAGAAGAAGTGTACTGTTACTGCATTGTGATGTAGTTTACTTTAACAAGCCATGTCTTCAAATCTTTCTACAATGAAAGCAGTGCTAGGGCAGTACTACTGGATAAAGGGATGTTCTCCCAGATCCTTGCCTTATATAAGTAAAGGTGTCCTGTCTGCCGGTAAGCAGAGATCAAACAGAGGTGGTGAGCTTGTCTGCAAGATAATTAAAAGGGTTGGTCTTGATGGTTCAGTGATTTTAAAGATGGTGCGAGCTGGCAAGGAGTGCTCATAGAGCTTCATCAGCATTTCTCTACTAATAGATAGGAATTAACAATAATATTACTCTGATTGCACTGTATACAATTGCATTCTGTATATGAACATTACTGCTTGATGGTAAATTGTGTTCAACATATGCATTCTGAAAATTCTGAAGTTTGAACCAAATATCCTTGCCATTTGTCACATCAATTCCCTTGATTAAATAATGTTATTATAGATTTAATATATAGTTATATATGTTAAAAACTAAAGGTTAAAGCAGCATTATAGTGAGGAATTGTAATAATATGTAATTTTACGTTTGAAAGAAACCTTATAAATTCACTGAAGAAAACAAAGATTAAAGGGAAGGTATTGTAAAAATGTCAGTTACAACATACCCGTTTAAATTAACGCAACCACTAAAATTCACAGTTCTAGTTACTTCAAGTAACTATAACTCATCACCTAAAATAACTCTTGTCCCTGCCATGTACGGTGTTGTCATCAATGATGTCATAGAACATGTCATACGTGGTGTAATCGGTGATGTAAATAGCAGGGCTCATCCTCTACCCTAATAAAAAAAACGTCCACGACCCGCCCATGCCTGGCACACCAATGGGCTTTTTTTTCGAAAGAACAGGAGCTCACCTTTTTTTGAAAAAAATAATTTTCTTGCAAATTAACCCGAAATTTGAGGTAAACAAAAAAAATGTTTTGGTCCTAGATCTCCACCAGGCCTGGAGGGGGCAGGGTATCCCGACTGTGCCCCTCTACATGGTTTTTTACCTTGCTTTAGGACAGGAGACTGTTTCCAGAGTCCTAATATGGCTACTACCACATCTTTGTTGTTGTGGTGGTAGACAATCAGTTTTTGTCTTTAGATCTGTTGGGTCTGTGGATACACTTTGGCATGACTTGTACATACATTTTAAACTTTAAGGGCCCGATTCACAGAACTAACTTAGGACTAAATCCTAAACTTACTACTTTTGGTTTTCACAGAAGTTAGGATTTTGTCTTAAGTTTGTCTTAAGACAGACTTAAGACAGACTTAAGTAAGGATTTTGTCTTAAGTCTGTCTTAAGTCTGTCTTAAGACAAACTTAAGACAAAATCCTAACTTCTGTGAATACCAAAAGTAGTACGTTTAGGATTTTGTCTTAAGTTAGTTCTGTGAATCGGGCCCATAGAACTCAGAAACTAGTGAATGGATTAACACCACATCACAAAAAGTAATTTTTTTGGACCAAAATCTAGCATTCTTTCACATTTCGGTGTAATTCCGTTCAGCTGGTTTTGCGGTATTGCTGTTCAATTTTCCTAGGGAAAGAGCATAGGGGAAAATACGTTTGGGACACCCCTTTTTCGCGGCCACAATTTCACATATCACGCTGAAACTTTCTAGGGAGGTGTCCACGTTAATAGCAAACAAATACAATTTCTGTGACCTTCACTGGGCAATAAATAATTAAATATAATATATTACATATTTTTTCCACAGAAATTCACCAGTTATAGTTTTCTCAAGTATCTATAACTCCTGCCCGAAGGTAACTATACCTCGCCACTCTGCCATGCACAGGTTTATAATCAATAATTTCTATGCAAAACTGATGTCATAGAAGATGTCATGAGTGATGTAATTCATCAGGTAATTTGGAGCGAGTTATAATTAGCTTAGAGCACGAGTTATAGTTACTTGAGATAACAATAACTGGTGAATTTCTGGGTTTTTAGACTTGAATAGGTTACGCTGTTGCTGCATATTTCACCTAACTCTTTTTTAAGGAAGCCGTTACTTTCTGTTCCTTACCATGTTACATAAGGGAGAAGAAAAGGCAGAAGAAGGTAAATTGGCATTTTTCTCTAGAAATTCTTAAAAAGAATTACACCATTTACACTTCTCAATGTATGTTTTAATACTATTTGAATCCCCATTTAAATACCTACCAACCTGACCCTCTGCTGACCCTCAGTTATGTTACCAGTTTTGTTTATAGTGGGGTAGAATTTTGGTCCAGGTAAAAGGCCGCCTCTGAATCACTCCCATTGAACAGTGGCTTTATGCCTAATATTGCTGGGGTTTTCCAGATACTGCAGTTATTTCCATTAAAGACTTAAGCTGTCACCCAAAAAGCTTATGAAGTGATGTCACAGCCTCTACCACCCCAAACAAGATCATCCATCAAATCTTAAGTTTTTTGAACGAAAAATCAAACCATGGATGCTGGCCTACCATTACATAATGGACCTGCTGCCACGTACATTAATTCCAAAGAAGGACTGGCAACACAGGGATATTTTTATGAAAATGACATAACTTGTGCCCCACGTGCCATTAGACGTGTTATGTTAACAACTTTGTAAAGTTGTTACCAGTAACCACGCTCATCGGTCTTTTTGTTTATTCTTGTCTCCTTCCACTCGCTCTCCCCCTTTCAATAATGGTTTTAGCGCCTTGACGCCTAAGGGTATAAGTAGCGCTTTACAAATGTCAAAAATAAATAAAATAAATAAATAAGTGCCTGGTTACTACATAAGGATTGTCCCCGCGCTAGGTTTCATGCCCTAAAACAGTTAAAACATTTGGGGACACATATATGTTTGGGGATACATTATATGTTTCAATGTGCATGATCATTCTAATAAGATAACATACCTTGTATATCTATGTATGTAGTAATTGTATTTTTATATTTGCACCCCAAATAGATTTGGCAGTCTTTCTTACATTTTTTAAAACTTTTTTACAATTGAGGAAAAAAATTACTAAAAAAAATGATTGTTTTTCATAGAAGAAAACATTAATGAACTGAACAAATACAATAAATATGAATAACAAATATACATTAATATTTGATTGATTTGCATAGCAGTGGGTAGCCCCAAGAGCGAATGTTAGCCGTTAATGAACGTATATAAGTTGTGTGGGAGTTTCTCTCAATACAACAACTTTGTAAAGTGTCTGGGTACTCTATAAGGAGTGCCCCCGCACTAGGATTCCTGCCCTAAAGCAGCCAAGACCTTTAGGATTCCATCAAGATTTAGTTTGTCTGAAAAAACAGGTTTTGAAAGACCGTTTCCAAATGTTCCTGTCTCAATTCGGCTGGGAAGATGTTCCAGAGTTTCTCCCCTGTAAAACTGAACGAGTGGCCTCCCATCCATGCTGTTTCTACTCTGGGGATTACAGTAAGTGCTGTTCCTGTGGAACTAAGACATCTGCTAGGATGATTCGGCTAAATAAGTGGATGTAAATATCCTTTCAGGTTCAGGATCTTATGGCAAAACGATAGAGCTTTAAAGATAATCCTTTTCGTGATTGGGAGCACAATGCAGTTTGACAAGGGCTAAGCCAATCGATGAGTGTCTGGTACTATCCAGTAGCCGCCTAACTGCTGCATTTTGTGGATGTATCCCCCACACATGGCAACATTTTAGGGCTTTGTCCATCCGTAAGGGTGGTGGTAGAACTGGTGGAAGTGGAAATAATGAGCACTGGTGTGATTGGTTTCTGGGAGTCTACCCAAAATAAGATCCCACCTTGAATACTATTGCTAGGCCTGGGCGGTAAATTCCGTTCCGCTCGCAGAATTTGTGTAAATTTGCCCAAAATTCTGCGTTCCCCATTTTAGCGAAATATTTTGCTTGTTCACGTTCTCAAATGCGTGTTCGCGAGATATTTCCCCCGGAGCACACAAACAGCGATTGCGAACAGTAAAAAGCATCGCGAACAAGCAATTCATGTTTACGTGTAATTTCTGCATGTTCGCAGAGATATTTTACCGTTTCGCGGAGATTTGCGTACCTCGATTACGTAAATTACACCCACCCCTAAATGCTACCAGCACACCATGCGTCATAAGGATTTTCTCAGTGGTGGTAAAGGGGTCAGCTCCCCTATTGTAAAAACAACATCGCCCCATGCTTTAAAAGGGGAAGGGGAACCAAGCTGAGGGTGGATGGGAAAGACTTAGAATTCGCCATTTTGGATAATACTGATAAATCTTGAGAAACTAAACGATTTTCTGAAAGGTGGTCAAAACCTTTTTCTTCTTCTTGGCGTGGGCCAGACATACGTTTTACTGTACACCCAGGAAGCAGACACTGACGCCCCAAGGAGACGCACTGTTAAGGTCAGAATGTTAACCCATGTAAAAGACTTGCGCCATTTTGGTGACTCTTTTTGCAAACAATAACTGTACCAATTTGTACTTACTTCAAAGGTCGTGGGGGGCACCGATGGTGGATTCGATCTGATCACATTGATGTCTATGAGCACAGATCCTGTCATGGCTCGAGCTTCTTTTTTACCTCTGAGATTGTCGTCAATAATGTGCACAAGAAGATTATATTTACGTCGGACTTCCGCTCCATCATCAAAGTTAAATGGATTTTTAACAATTAGTTTAGGACTGTGGGAACCACGAGTAGGGTCAAAGGTGAAATGGTTATTAACGTTTCCTGAAATGATAGAAAATACAACATATCAATTCTGCTTTACAACAATATAAAAGATATCTAAGTGAGACAAAAAGAGAAATCATATATAGTGATTTGTTATGTTTTAAAACACATGCATGCACCTTTTTTAAAAATACCCACACCACAGTCAAGTTCTTTAAAATGAGTAAAACCACAGCTCTGTGGTGCTTTATGAAGTTTTGGAATCCAATGCAATGTGGATTTGATTTAGTCAGAATGAATCAGCCCTAGACAATTTTGCTCAAGATAGAGCTCATTATTTATATCCCTCAATGGAACCTATAAACTACTCTAATTTACAGTCAACACACTACGGGCCTATTAGGATGGCGGGCGGATTGCCCCCGCCAGGCCGGTGGTGGCTACCGCCAGCCTGGCGGGAGCAATCCGCCCGACAGCCTAATGGGCCCCTAGGTGATGAATGAGGTGCACTTCTTCAGGTGGACCATCAACCACCTCTTTTTACATCAGGCTTAATATACATTGATAAAGTCAACAGAGGAGATTCACATATTTAAGTTATAGATTGTACGTAGTTGCATACCTTTAATGGTATGCATCGCTTTCAATAAAATTTCGATCACAAATTTTGTTTCCTTCAGTTTACAGTTTCAACTACATAAGCCTCGTTTTTCCAACTTGTGCATTTTGGGGTTTAGATTCCTTGATATCAGGTGAATGGACATACCTACTAAAATAAGATTTTAGCTGGAAAACCACTGATATCCAAACTATCAGCAACTCAAGATGCAATAATATCTTTTTAGTGTTTGTTGGCTTTAATGAAACCTTGATAAACCATGTTGCCTCCCACTTGTATCCGCAGAGTTCGCCTCTGGAATCTATTATAATGTGTATAATATATTCTCTCTTTGATATAGAATCGGGGAATCCACATTTCTGCAATAACTAATTCGAAATCATTCTGACATGAGTGGTCTGACATGTCTTTTATTTCTATTGAAGTCTAGGCACCAAAGTTACTCGTGTATTAGGATAGATTTTTTAATTACCCACTATACCGAAATTATGAATTTCTATATCATGTGGCCGACGGTTTCCGATCTTTCAATTATTACCTTTCCCACTACAGCAATTGCACGTTTATGCATCGGCCTGAATTTTTCTTAACTGAAAACAGCTGCAAAGTTTTGCGTATAGCTATTAGAGAACAGAGAAATCCAGAATAGGAAACATGTACTCTGGACTTTGGCAAGGGCAAAGAACGTGGAAAGTATTTTTGATGGACTAGGGACTGATGAGAGACATATGACGTTTTGTACAAAATGCCAAGCACTTCCTTGAAATCAGGAATGTGCTGCCTAGCGCCAATGCAGGCACTCTTTCACCAGTGCAGGCACTCTTTCACCAGTGCAGGCACTCTTTCACCAGTGCAGGCACTCTTTCACCAATGCAGGCACTCGTTCACCATTGCAGGCACTCTTTCACCAGTGCAGGCACTCTTTCACCAATGCAGGCACTCTTTCACCAGTGCAGGCACTCTTTCACCAGTGCAGGCACTCTTTCACCAGTGCAGGCAAAAGAAAGGAATGCACCATACAATGTTAAGTACGGCAAAGTCCTGTCGTTTACCTATCACGCAGTGCAGCCGATGTTTTTCAGTGTTAAAATGCAAGGGTGGGGTGACAGAAGAGAACGCACAGCTTGTAAGCTGCAATACGGACTTTTGGTTAGGTCATGAGATTTACAAAAACAAGGATAAATACATAAATAAACAAAGAAACATCTCACACAAATGTGAGTAGATCCGCAGAGTTCTAAAGAGACACAAAGGCACCCTGTATAATTGTATATATATCTGCCAAATAAATAAATGATGAGTGAGATAAATGTATCTTATGATAAGCCAGGAGTACAATAAGGGACCCAAAGTGTGCGAATGGGGCCCTCTATGTTTTCATTTGCATCTCTCAAGCATATGCGTCAACATCACCCACACACAAAGAGAGTACCTGATACAATCTCAAAGCGCATTGCAGTGTCATTGGAGTCTCTGTCCTTGCAGATCAGCTTAAAGCTGTTGATATTCATCCCCGCGGTGACGTTGTCAAGTATGATCGCACTGTAGGAAGGTGGCAGGCACACTGGTGCTTCGTCATTCTCCTCTTTGATGTTAACTTTTACCTGGTGAGAAACAATTAGGTGCCTTGTTCATTTATGCACGTACATATTGATGCAGAACAAAGCATGAGATGGAATTACAAAACGAAAATGAATATAAACATGGCCTACTTACATGCATAATTCAAAGAACCCAAAATGGTCAATCTTTGTGCCAAGACTAATGTGCATGGCCTCTGATCGCTGTGAGGCAGGAGGTTTATCTGGATGCCTTGCTAGCATGTGCACTTTGTAATTTATTAACTTCCTGGTACCGAATGCAACAGAAAGCAAATATCAGGATATTTTTAAAAAATGAGAGGGGAAGAAAAATTATGTGCAAAGAAAACTTTTTGGGGGGAACACCACACAGCATCAACTATAGACACATACATCAAGGTAGAAACAGAGAATGTAATAGTCATGGGGACAATTACAGAGATGGCCACAGTAGAAACTGAAATAAGTCCTGACAAAAACATTTAAAGCAGCTCCTAATTATAAAAGCCCATGATTAAAATGGGGCTTAATGAGCACACTACAGTCATGTCAGTCCATCCTGGATAGATCACACGCGTCAAATGTATACCTTTGCACCCAGTCTCTGAAATAAAAGTGAAAATCTTCCACTGGGTCATGGTCCAATGCTATGGCAAGTGAGGGCCCAACTGAAGCCAACGCCATTGGATTTGGCACCAAAATATTAAGAGTGGAATAATCATGGGTGTTGTAGTCACAGAGGTCGCTTCAAGGGTTGGATAGATTTGCTTTCTCACCCCGTCCCAAGATTTTACCTTCAGACTTAGCTTCTAATTTATATGGTGACAGTAAGCATACTCTTTCGAAAATGCTGATGGAGTATGTTTACTGCCAACATCATGGTCAATTTGTCAAACTTAAGTGCAGGCGGACAAACTGTATGTGCCAATTGGCACATACTCAATGTCAATGTTCCCAAACCAAAGCAGTTACCCAAACCCATTTTTGCATATAAAAAGAATAAAACACTGAAAGATCCTATAGTGAGATCGCGAATGACAGCCAAGACAACTACCACACAAAGATCTATAACAAATATGAAACCGGTAGTAGGAAATTACATCTGCTCTAACTGCAAATCCTGTGGGTCAGCAATAGAGGGGGAGAATCTTACCTTCAATAAGCAATTAATTCAACCATCAGACCTAAATAATTGCAGAACCACGAATGTAATCTATTTGATAATTTGTCCTTGTGAAAAAGGTTATGTAGGACAAACAGGTAGAGCACTCAATGTCAGGCTGACAGAACATAGATCAGCAATAAGAACAAAAAAATTAACAGCACCCATGTTGAGCCACTATGTAGAACATAATCATACACCAGAGAACATGGCATGGTTCATCCTTGAAAGGATACATCCAAGAGTAGGCTTGGAACAAGATAAAATACGCAAAATGAGAGAAGTATATTGGATATTTCTTTTGGGTACTGAAACTAATGGGTTAAATGCAGAAATTCCGTGGGAACAAGCAATCCATTAATAAGAAGTGACTGAATAAATAAGATAAGAAGAGGTTGCTATTAAAATGGGCAGGAGTGAAGGGAACAAATGACTTATAAAAAAGTATATATGAAAAACAACGCAGATTAACTGTTTTATCTGACTATTGCCTGCAGATGGCAGCATATCCTTTGGCCTATCAGAAAAGCTCTATTGGACTCTACGATCGTTACTACATAGAGTATCCCGATCGTAGTAATCCCAAATTTATATTAAACATACACCCGTGGTCGCTTATGACCGTGTTTGAAAGCCTTCCATATATCTCATAAATATAGCTAAGTAGAATCCTCTCTATTCCAGCTCATTCTTAAATTCGAAGCTGAAATCTAGTCTAAATATACCACTATAAGATGGCGGACCCGCTAACTCCTGAAAATAGGAAAACAAGTCACACAATCCAAAATCACGCGAGACCTCGCGAGTCCCGGAAAAACGGTACCAATTGGCGCCAAAATATCTGAGTTTAAATGGAGCGAGATCTAAATGAACTGAGATGCCCGCTACACCCAGATGAAGAACATGTCGTAATGCCCGATCAAGAACACTTAAGGTATGTGAATAAATAGATAAGATCTAGGCACCGTAATTTTTAGGACGCTTAAGCTTAAATTAAATAAGACAGCTCATGTGCCTTTCATTTTGTAAATATAGCCAAAAGATCAGAAGACGAGAGGTATAAAACAAATTCATCTAGCCTATATAAATCGACTGCGACATTAACAGCTTGACGAGAAGGAACATACTCGGAGCTGACTCTCGCATACAGGTAGATCGTTTCTCTGCCTTATTTTTAGTAGAGAGAAGAAGTATGTCGTGAAATCAAAAGCATTAAAAAGAACTATATATATATATTTTTCACAGAAGTATTACCGAGAGGACGTCCAAAAGTTAATAATCGAAAGGTAATCAGCCCCGAACTCCAGTAGAAAATACCTTGGGCAGCCACGCTAAAAATCAGGTACCTCCATCCCGCTAAATCCGTATTATAATATATACGTAGCCTGTACCATCTATACATATTGTGTGCATTTCTTATCTTTAGGGAGCTAGAAATTGGCTTTTAATTACGCTCGTGCGACATATCACTTGTCCAGACCGATGACATCCAAGTCTGGAAAGTTAAGGTACGAAAAGATATATATCTTTAAATATTAATAGCAAGGTATGAATTGCTCAAATGGATTAAATTAAATAGACCAAATGATAAGCACGTAAGATTCACCTATGCAAACGTTGACTATCCGAGAATTTCCATCCCCCTAGACCCTTCTCTCCCTGACCCTTGGCCCTTGAACTTATGTCTAGTACATATGAGCTACCATCTGCAAGCAAGAAATCAGGTCCCAAATGTCTGAATGTATATAGTGTATAGATAAATTCACTGCAAGTTGTGCAAAATGTATATAAGATGTTGTAAAATATGTATATAAATGTAAAGTTTTTGTAAATAGACACAAATGAGTATGGATACGGAGACACCTAACCATGCAGGGCCGACCCTTGGCAATGGGGAAATCATAAATAAGAGTGATAGACAGAATCTATGATACAGATAATAATTAGGGAAGTAAGTGTCTAGACGTTGAGAATGAACAGTTTGTTGTAAAAAGGGTACATACTAAAACATTGTCTTTTTATTACTATAGCTACTGTTGATTTAAAAAAGAAAAATGCAGAATTCCTGAGGAAGGCGAACGGCCGAAACGCGTTGAAAGGAATATTCTCTGCGTGTTGTTGAATATTTTAAGGATTATCTAATGTGTACTGATTACAATGTATTATATGTAAAAAGTGTGTGTACAAAAAAAACAAAGAGGTGTGGATATATGTATAATCAATAGAAATTAAATAAGAGAAAAAAGGAAAAAACAACAAAAAGATGAAATATAAATAAACATACTTAACAGAGGCTATCTGGTAGAATATTGATTTATCCATAAACAACGTCTAGTTTACTCAAAAAGTATAAATGTATATAACCTGACCAACTCTTTACAAAAAAAGGACCTTTGGTTTAATCAAGAGAAAGATTCTCCGTCTCAACAGGATTAAACCATTCCAAGGGCCCTGTGGAGTAAGGGCTTTCAGTGGAAGAACTCATATTCCACCCTCCTGATTTACATGGGTAAAATTAGGTGGTATTTTTCACTACCCATCACAGTCAGGAAACCCCTGCTAAATACTCCCCTTGCCATGAGAGATGAGTCCCATGATGAGAAGAGCATTTTCTTTTTTATTTCCAAAAAGAAAATCCTGCATGGAGGGCCCCTGCACCAAACTGCAAAAAGTGTTGACATGATGTAAATGTGGCGTATTTGTATAGCGCGAACAGTGACCCGGAGGCATCCCGGCGCTTGTACTCCTACCACAAGGGAACCCCTCCTGGCTTTTCCTTGTGGGGTGTCCACTCCTGGGCATCCCATGGTGAAACCAGGCATCCCTTGTGTATCAGGGGGCCTTTGTGGAGACTAAGCAAGCTATTGCCCAGAGTTGCAGCGTGGGACCCATGCTTAGAATCGGCACTGAGGCGAGAATATCCGGTCAGAGGAATTTAAGCCCGAAACCCGCCGAGGCGGGAATCGAATCCTGGTCCCTGGCCAGCGTTCTGCATCAAGGTCTGCCGCTCTAAGCATTGAGCCACACTTCTCCACATGAACGCTGGTAATGTGGTTCATGGCAAGGCTTTAAGAAATGACCGCCTGCCTGGTGGTCATTTCTAAATCTGATGGGTGGTACCTCCAACACAGTGACGGATCAATATACTCTGTTGCCCTGGCAGAGAAACGGGCCTTCTGCCAGATTATGTAGGTACAAATCCTACTTATGATGCGCACAGCTATTCAACTGAATGTCCTGACGCAGTTGCCAGAAGTCAGAATTTAGATAACCATCATTCAAACCTGATTAGAACGCCAAGTTTTCAGTAATTTTAACAAAGGTTGATAAACTGGAGATGGCGCGCATATCAAAGGAGAGCTCATTCCAAGAGGTGGCACCCAGAAAAGCCAAGGATCTGCCTCCCGGTCCAGTCTTCAATATTCTAGATCTCACAGGCAATAAATCATTGGCAGATCTCAGGTTTTGGGTAGGAGAATGGAAGCTGAACCTTGCTTTGAGGTACACAGTCCCAGATTGATATGGCCCCCTGTGTCAGCACCAGCACCAGTGCCTTGATCACAATTATTTTCCTAATTGGAAGCCAGTGCTGAGCTCGCAAATGTGGGGATATATGCACTCTCATAGGCAGTTTTAAAAGGAGGCGGGCTGCCGCATTCTGCACCACCTGCAATGTTTCTAGGGGTATTCCGGCAGACGCAGGTAAAGCCCAATATCATAGTCAAGTCTTGATGTAATAAGAGCCGGAATAACTTTTTTTTGCAGAGGGAGACAGCAGGTGTAGGACCTTTTTCAGTGAGTGCAAAGCATGTTCCCATCTCTGATTTTATGTGTGGCTTAAATGACAGATTGCCATCAACTTGTACCCCCACGTTCCTCCTAATGCCATTGGGAGGGCCTGGAGGAGAGGTATTTTCAGGCCAGAAGGCCTGACAGATGTTCAGCTGGATGTTGCCAAAAAAGAGAATCTCTTTCTTCTCAGCATTACACCCAATCTGATGCGTTGCCATCCAATGAAAGACTGCTATTAGTCAGGTTTTCATTACATTCCCAGGGAGCTCTTTGCCTTTGCCACATGGGAACAGAAGCTGAGTGTCATCAGCACATGAGATACATTTGGCACCTAGGGATACCGTTAACTGAGCAAGAGGGGTAAGATATACATTAAATAATGTAGGGCTCAGAGTGAAACCCCGGGGCATTTCGTCTCTCAACTCATGAAGCTCTGATGAATAGGGTGGCATCCAGATCTGTTGGCTGCGTCCCTTTAAAAGTGAGAAAAGCCAGTTGAGGACCTGACCCGCTTTTCCAAGTGACAACAAGCACTCAAGGAGGCTGCAATGAGGAACCGTGCATAAGACTGCTGACAAGTCTAGCATTATCAGCACCGCCTTCCTCCCTCCATCCAATGTGCCTTTGATGTATTTGCTAACCTCCAAGAGAGCAGTTTCATTACTATAGTGCAGTCTAAACACTAACTGACTGGGTCGGAGCAAATTGTTAAATTCCAGATACTTGCTTCTCTAATATCTTGGAAAATGATGGGAGCTTGGTGTGTAATTTGACAAAATCTCATGATCTGCGGAGGATTTCTTTAGTAAAGGCAACATTTTTGCTTGCTTGCATGAGCTTGGAACCGTAACATACTATAACAAAGAGTTTAAATACAATATTTACTAGAGGGTTAATTACAGATGCACCTAGCTCACACACATTGGGCAGACAAGGGTCAGATGGAGAGCCTGATTTTAGAGTACTTAATGCCACCAGGGAGCTCTCCAGTGAGATAGGCTCAAAGTTAGATAGTCACACCTTGATAGGTGGAATCCTAGTGCTCTATATAATGGCAAGAATCTCATCATTTGGTTGGAAGCCAGAGGAGAGACCAGCCGGAATTGACAGAACTTTTGACTGAAATTAGGCTGCAAGTTGTTCACACCAAGTAGTAGAAGGTTGGTGAGAGTTAATATTCTTTATCCAGTTATCTACTTTTAGAACATCAGCTTACACCTGGCTATGAGTCCCAACTAAACCAGGTTTCTGCATGGCAAAAAGCGTATAGTGGGACAAACTTCTTTTGCTTGTCTATCTTGGGGCACATTACAGCCCCTTATTCTGGCCTTCAAAGGTGAGAAAAAGTCCATCTTATTACAAAGTGCGGCAAGGGTTCTTCCTGGTTAGTCTTGCAGCCCTTAGCTCCTCAGGGCAGGCTTCTAGACACAAGGTCTTTCTCCAGTCAGGTCACTAACACAGTGTAGTCCTCTGTGGTTAAATTGTTAGGACTGTCAGCCTTAGGGTGTTCTTCCACCAAACCTTTAATCCCCACCCCTCCTATTTTTCAGAATTCATTTCTGTTGGCATCCTGACTCTGTGTACTTTGCCACTACTAACCAGTGCTAAAGTGCTGGTGCTCACTCCCTCAAACATGGTAACATTGGCTTGCACCTAGTTGACATATGTAATGTACGTATAAGTCCCTAGTGAAGTTGAATCCCATAAACGCGGGTCCTGTAAATTAATTGCTATGAGTGGGCCTTCAGCACTTATTGTGCCACCCACGTAAGTAGACCTTTAAATCGTGTATCAGGGTTGCCATTGCTGCCCGCTAGCAGTTGTAAACTGCCAATTTGACTTGACAAAATAACCACTTTGCCAAGCTTAAAACTCCCTTTTTAATACATATAAGTCATCCCTAGTGTAGGCTCTAAACAGCCCAGAGGGCATGGTTAATTTAGATTAAAAAGTTGGGCAATAATTGTAATTGTAACATGTCATGGTAGTGAAAAACTCCTAAAATAGTTTTTCACTACTGTGAGACTTACCTCTCTTTTAAGATAAAATTGAGTTACCTTATTACATTTAATAAGTGCTAACTTTTGATCGGGAACAAGTAGAGATTTCACATTTGGTGTCTGAAGAAATGTAATTAAAAAGTCACCCTTAATGGTAATGTCAAATTTTTAGTCACAATTTAAAAACTATTTTCTTTAGAAAATTGGAGTTTTTAAGCCCTAACCATTTGGTGGTTGCAGCATGTTTCTGGGTCACATGATTAAGCGTAAGTGACAGTTGGCCTTTGTATAGTCCTCCTCAGACAGCCACACAGTAGAAGGGTTAGGTGCGCCTAAATGGGCCACCTCAGGCAGGATGGGGATCGGACGTGGCACAGTCCCACGTGCACTTTAATACGCTGTGGCCTACTCTGACACAAAGGATTTTACACTAGGCTTTTGTGTCTGTAACCAGGATGGAGCCATGGCAGGGAGGCAGGAAATTCTAGACACTTCTGTGGGGCAAAGCCTTCAGAGGTTTTCCCACTTCAAAGAAGGCAACAGATATAAAAAGGAGAAGTCAAGTCCCACTCTTCAGTTCACAATCTGGACCTGCTACAGGACTCTCAGAGGACTGCCTGCTGCTGTGACCTTCTGGGCACTTCAAAAGACTGTTTTGCTGCACCAAGAAGGATTAATTTGCTGCCTGAAGCCTGTCTTGAACCCTGTACTGCTGCTGGATCCCTGCTCTTCATCTTGAACCCAGGACTTCCAGAGTGACTCCAAGGGCTAGTTCGCAGGCCTCCGTATCAGAGCCTCGGGACAGAAAAGGCTCCAACAATTTTGAACACACACCTGACTCTCTCTGGCCCTCCAAGTGGTGCCTCTTCCGTCCTGGACGGTTGGTGCTAAAGGCACCCAGATACCCAAATCCAATATTTGAGCCTGATTTTGCGGCAGCTCTCGCTACATTTTTCTCCACAGTAGAAAATCATGTTCAGCAGCTTCACAGACAGGGGGTATCAGGACTTATGGAGCCCTTGTCAGTACAGCCTTCAGCATTGTCCCACTGGAGATGTTCAATTTTCTAAAAAAGAGACTAAGTCCGAACGAAGGACAACACCTTTTCCCTTGGACACCGCCATCAGCCTTGTCCCACTGAAGTTTACCATCTCAAAAAAAAAAATCTTGAATTTTCTTCACAGTTGGAAAGAAAGAAAAGACCAAGCCCAGTCAACTTTGTGTATCCGACCCGTGCTCTATCGTTGATCAGCCACAACATTCGACTTTGCCCTAGTATCGCGCCACTAGATGCCCAAGGTTGGTGCTTTGACCTTTTAGGCGCTAGGTTTCACATTAAATTTTGAAAATTCATAACTCTGGTTCTACTGATTAGATTTTTTTGTTTCGATGCCAAATAATTTATTAAAATATACTCTATTTTTCAAAATTGTATTTGGCTTTTTTATTGTGCAGTATTTTTACTTTATTGCTGTTTGTGTGCTGCATGAATACTTTATACATTACCCCTAAGTTAAGTCTGACTGCTTTTGTGCCAAGCTACTAGAGCGTTAAGCACAGGTTAATTTAGTGACTCTTTGTGGTTCACCCTGATAGGGATTGTGACCCTTCTGGAAAAGGGTTCATACCCCCCTCAACCAAGAACCCAATTACTTACATAGCGGGACCATTGTGGAGTCAGGAGTCCTTCTGCTTTTTGTATCCCTGATACAGGCAAATAGGAGGCTAACCACTTTACCATTGAAAGCAGTTCCAGTTTCTGGGTTCCAGCAGGATTCAGTAGTTTTTGAGTCCTTGCATCAGTCATCTTCTTCCAGCAGGAGTCGACTCTTCTTACTTCAGGGACTCTTTTCTTTTCAGGTGGAGTTTTCCAAGGCCCAGGAATATTCTGAGGTGGTGGTATTTAAGATGTCAGATTTATCCTTTGTACCAGCCATTGATGGCATAACTTCTGCCTTCCAATCCCAGCCATCTTGCAGTTCCCCACTTCACTTTTAAGCACTTACTCTTATTGTAAAATTACCCAGGACCCCTGTTTCAAAATGGCAAAACCCATCTGCCACTAGGCAAGCATACCTTCACTCACCTATTCAGATGAGCTCCTCTCCTGTCTGACATAGTCAAAAGAGGTTCTCTTCCCCACTATAAATGGAGCCTGGTTGCCTGAGAGAGTCCTGGGAATGAATAGGATAGACGCTGGCATCTACAAGTCAAAATACATAGTAATCCAGCTACTGTTTGTTCTGCCAACTTTTTACCTACCCTTCCAGAAAGCTAATCCCTGCTAAGCGGTTAGTAATTCACACTTCCCCTTTCCTCTAGTGCTCAAAAGCATGTCATTCTGTGCATTCTCACTTTTGAGGTGTGATGAGTAGCAGAACTGGTTTTAAGCCAATTCTGGCCCAGGCAGCATAATGTACATTTAAAAAAAGTGACTTTTCCTCTTCTCCTTGCTCCTTGCTGTGGCTCTCCCACTGCTTCTCTTGGACGGAGAATCTTTGGAAGACGAATGATCTGTCTCAAACTGGGTCAGGAAGGGGGATTGCCGGGAAGGGATAGGAATAAGTTTAGTTTTCTATTTCCCACCTTTTAGTTCACTTCTTCTATTTGTAGGGGTAGACGGGTGGTGTATGACAGGATGATAAGAGATGGATTGCTCCACCTACAATCTCTCCCTTTTCCCTCCCTTCCTCATCACACCGACAGAAAAAAGTGGCTTGAGCTGGTGGTCATGACAACGAACCACTGAGGGCAGTTATAGCTCCCCTTATCCCCTCTTTTAACCTCGCCCACAAAATTGGTCTTTGGATAGACTGAGGAGGCCCATCTGATATGTGTGTGACATCACTATTCAAGAGATATTTAATGTGATAGCCAAGAAGTGAGCATTAGGCAGCCATATTACTGAGTTTTTTGATTTCCCAGAAATCTGAAAACTCCTTTACCCACACTCAGGCAGCAAAGAATGTGGTGTCCTATTAGTGAGAAACAAAGAGAAAAATGACCACCAGGGGAGGGGGCCTGTTTATCCCATTTTCGTATATATGCTTCATAAGAGAAGTGTGGCTCACTGGTTAGAGGAGGCAGACCTGGAAGCAGAGGTCAGCCAGGGACCAGGGTTCAATTCCCGACTCGGCTCGGCGGGGTCTTGAGTCCTAAAATGTCCATGGACTTGACAATTCTCGCTTCGGTGCTTACTCGATTCACGGGTTCACACTCTGCGACTCTGGGCAATAGCTTGCTTAATCTCCACAACGGCCCCTCGCGGCGGGATGCCTGGCTTTCACCTTGCGGATACCCTGCCGGGGTTATCTCACAGGGGAATTCTAGGACGGGTCCCCTAAGCAAGCGCTTAGAAACCGCTCGGTGATTTGCGCTATATAAATTCCTGTACATTCACATTTACATAAGGGTGCATTGTGGACACCATTTGCATGACATATATACAGGTCAAAAGGGCAGTATCAAAATGCAATCAAATGTTGTACACATTTAGAAAAGTGGGTCATTAGTCCAAAATAAAGCTTGTTGCATTAAAAACAATCATTCAAACTCTAAACTCCACTGCTAGACTGTGCGTTTGTGGTCGACCAGACCCAAGAACCTTATTTACCTCACTTGTGAGTAATCGCAGCCAAATAAGAGTTGATGGTACACTCAGGCCTCTTCAACGTATACATGAGCCCCCTCGCGGCCATCGCACGCCAACACAACCTCAACATCATCTCTTACGCGGACGACACCCAACTGATCCTTTCTCTCACCAATGACCCCAGCACCGCCAAAACTAACCTACACGAAGGAATGAAAGAAGTTGCTGAATGGATGAAACAAAGCCGTCTGAAACTGAACTCAGACAAAACAGAAGTCCTCATCTTAGGTACATCCCCCTCTGCATGGGACGACTCTTGGTGGCCGGAAGCCCTTGGAAAAGCACCCATCCCGACAGACCACGCACGGAACCTTGGCGTCATCCTGGACTCCTCACTCTCAATGAACAGACAAGTCAGCGCCGTATCCTCTTCCTGCTTCAACATTCTTCGCATGCTCAGAAAAACATTTCGCTGGATCCCCTCCGAAACAAGGAAAACAGTCACCCACCCTCTGGTCACGAGCCGACTGGACTACGGAAACACCCTCTACGCAGGCACCACCGCTAAACTCCAGAAGAAACTCCAACGAATCCAAAACGCCTCAGCCAGGCTCATATTAGACATCCCACGCAACGAACACATCTCTGATCACCTTAAAGACCTCCACTGGCTACCCGTCAATAAGAGGATCACTTTCCGTCTGCTTACCCACGCACACAAATCACTCTACGACATCGGACCAGATTGCCTCAACTCTCGACTGTCCTTCTACACCCCCTCCCGCCAACTACGTTCTTCCAGCCAAGCCCTCGCCACGGTACCTCGCATTAACAAGACCACCATGGGAGGCAGATCCTTTTCATACCTGGCTGCTAAGACATGGAACTCACTCCCCGCTTACCTTCGCCTCACCCAGAACCACCTAGCGTTCAGAAAGCAGCTTAAAACGTGGATATTTGACAAATAATCCTCCTCCCCTTTTAAGCGCCTTGAAACCCTCTGGGTATGTAGTGCGCTATACAAATTTTATGACTTGACTTGACTTGACATACTTAGAATATTTTTTGAAAGTTAAATACCTTGAGATGGATCCTTATAACCTAAAGGTTCCAACTTTTCTAAAAAAAATATAGAGCATTGCTCCGTTAATGAAAATGTATCCAGATCATTAGAACAGAATCTTCAGACCCTGCCTATGCTTTCTGTTTGTAGGAAGCTTTCCACAACTGTCATAAGTTCACACAAAATATCCTGTTCCATATATAACATTGTGGAAGCAGTGACATGGTGCATAAGACTGGCTGAACCACAATGTGGACCATCAAGAAACACAGATGATGAACAGACTCAGACACCCATTATGAGGTGATACGGTGCAATAATCTCTTGAATACTACCACCAAAACATAATGAAGGTATTTTCAATGTACGTGGATGTGCAGTTAAGAATAGTAAATCTAGACATACACATATTTACTCATATTCACAATAGTGGGGTAGGCGTTTTCCTGGATCTTCTATTTGTGTAGGATTTATTTTTGCTGACAATATGTGGCATAAATCCATCTATATGGGCATACATGCATGCCATTTTGTAGCTGGAATTGTCGCTTGTAGGCTGTGTACATTTGCCTGCTTGTTTTAATGTTTACTTCCACTAGTTATGTTTTCAAAGGAGAATATGTGCTGGTACTGGTTGCACCTCCACGTTTTACAACATCTCTTGCCTTTGTGACAAGTTGATATGCTCTGTGATGTAGATCCTTCCCCCTGTTTCATAGCCCATCCTAACTCAGCTTCATTTGAGGGTACAGTCGAGGTGGCATTCAGATTGCCAGTGACAGCAATCAAAGTGTGACGTCTCTTAAAGATGGTAGCCATTTGCAGGACCTGCCCCAAATCACAGACAGAAACATAGCAGATAATTGTACATAGCTTTTTGAGTCTATGTGCAGAATTAAATGTTGTCTGCTGGCACAAAGTTTGTATTGGTTATAATGGCAATCAATTAAATAATTAGAGCAACATCTTTAAAACATAACATAACCACGCAGTGCCTGCCATGTTGCACTTTGAAATGCGGGGGGTACCATAGGTACCTCCCATGTGCACCCACCACTCCCCCAGAGTCCCTGGGGGCCCACAATGGGCCCCCGTAGGGATTTTCTGCATGCCTTTCCGTGGCGGCATTGCCGCCACGGAAAGGCAATCACATTTGCTCATCATAATATGGCTGGTGGTGTCTGATAGACACCGCCACCATATTATACCTTTTCCGCCCCGGTTGCCTTGCGACCGGGGCGGAAAAGCGGCGGATGGTCTTACTGTCCGCCGCGGTCCCCCCGCCATCCTAATATGGAGGAGGGTCATCAGAGCAAGGATGGTGGGTGGACCGCCCCCGCCACGCTGGTGGTAGCTACCGCTAGCCTGGCCATCCACCCGCCATCCTAATGGGCCCCTTAAAGTGGTTAACGCTGCCATGTAAATAAGGCACCCTTTCACGCTGTAATCATTGTGAAAGGGGAGTGCAGTGGGTGTTAAGGTGGTAGTTCTACCGCAACAAGCATTGATTTTGACGCTGCCCGCTAATTACAGGGAAAACCTGGTCTTAAATAGGCGAAACAAGGAGAAATGCTTTACTTCTCCTTGTTTTTTGCTTTTACCATGTGTGATGTATTGTGCAGCACACATAGAAACAGCAAATCCCATTGATTACCCTTCCTGCAAATAAACATTTTTTTTTTAAACAGCATTTTGTAACTTCTATGTGTGCTGCTTATTTAAAGATTGTTTATGTGCAGGAAGGGAGACCTTCCTACACATAAACAATCTTCCCCTCAACGCAAGGGTGCCTGCGTTGGCGCTAGGCAGCCAAATTAAACACCAGTGCAGGGGGAAACTCAGGGCTGCACCATATTGTTGTGAATATGATGCAGCCCTGCGTTTCCGAAGTGGCAGAGTGTGGCATTAGGCCAAAGAGGCTAATGCCACACTCTGCCACTTTGTTGTACCTATGCCCCAGGGTTGTTAGGTGAAGGAGTGCTGACTACACTCAACAAATAAACAGAATCCCCGTCAGGGTGAACCACAAAAGTCACAAAATAAACTCGCTCTTTGGGGCATATGTACAACGAAGTGGCGGATTATGGCATAAGCCTCCTTGGCTTAAGGCCACGCTCCGCCACTTCTGAAACACAGAAACATATTTACTACAATATGATGCAGCCCCGCGTTTCCCTCTGCACTGGCGCTACATTTACCTGCTTAGCTCCAACACAGGCACCCATGCACACAGTGCAAGGGGGTCTGCGTTGAGGGGAACATTGTTCATGTGCATCTACCTTTCTGCATATAAACACTGTATAAATGGCATTTTGTAACTATTATGTGTGCTACATAGAAGCTACAAAATATCATTTTCAATAAAAGATTGTTTATGTGCAGGAAGGGTCACCTTCCTGCACATAAACAATCAGTGGCCTGTTGCTGCTTCTATGTGTGCTACACAACACAGCACACACGGAAACAGCAAAAACAGGGAGAAATGAAGCATTTCTCCTTGTTTCGCATGTTTAAGATTAGATTTTCTTTGGTCTTAATTTTGGCGCTGCCTCCTATTTACGCTGCCCATGTAAATAGGGGGCAGCATCAAAATCAATGGGTGTTGCGGTGGAACACCCACCTCAAAACCCATTGCCCTCACCTTTCAAGCTGAGTACAGCATGAAAGGGTGTCCTACGTGCAAGGCAGCATTAAGTCACGTTAAGTGGCTTAATGCTGCCTTGTAAATAAGGCGAATGCAAAAACAACAGTTGATGGACAGAATGCAGAACAATGTTATACATTCACCCCAGTACAGAGATCTGGGCCTAAATCCATCGTTTTTTTGCTCACCATGCCATTCCAGTTTGAACCCAGCCATGTGCAAATCAGACTTGACCCTGTGCCCCATGGGAACAGTCCAGCCCGATCTGCCAAGCCAGGTCCTCCCTCGACTGGAAACAAGCATCCTAGGACCGGTTTCGGGCTTTCAGCCCTCATCAGCCAGGATAGCTTGATTCCAGTGGCATGGAGAGCACAGGACTCACGTCTGAGCATACCTGTCCCACTCGGGTAACAAATGCAAAAACAACAGTTGATGGACAGAATGCAGAACAATGTCATACATTCACCCCAGTACAGAGATCTGGGCCTAAATCCATCATTTTTTTGCTCACCATACCATTCCAGTTTGAACCCAGCCATATGCAAATCAGTCTTGACCCTGTGCCCCATGGGAACAGTCCAGCCCGAACTGCCAAGCCAGGTCCTCCCTGAACTGAAAACAAGCATCCTAGGACCGATTTTGGGCTTTCAGCCCTCATGAGCCAGGATAGCTTGATTACAGTGGCATGGAGAGCACGGGACTCACGTCTGAGCATACCCGTCCCACTTGGCGGTGACAAATGCAAAAACAACAGTTGATGGACAGAATGCAGAACAATGTCATACATTCACCCCAGTACAGAGATCTGGGCCTAAATCTATCGTTTTTTTGCTCACCATGCCATTCCAGTTTGAACCCAGCCATATGCAAATCAGTCTTGACCCTGTGCCCCATGGGAACAGTCCAGCCCGAACTGCCAAGCCAGGTCCTCCCTGGACTGGAAACAAGCATCCAGTGGCATGACATTGTTCTGCATTCTGTCCATCAACTGTTGTTTTTGCATTTGTAAATAAGGCGAAGCACATATCACCACAGGAACGTCACAGAAAGTGACGTTCCTGTGGCGATGGGGGCTTGTAAATATGCCACTTAATACTTTGGTAGCTTGGCACAAAGCAGTCAGGCTTAACATAGAGGCAATGTGTAAAGTATTTATGCAACACTCAAACAGTAATAAAGTTAAAACACAACACAAGAAAAATCCCAAACCAATTTAGAAACAAAGAGTAAATTCCAATAAATAAAATGACACCAAAACAACAAAACTCCAATAATCAGCACCAGAGTCATGAATTTTAAATATGTAGGTAAAAAAGCTCCAAGAAACACAAAGCCCCCCAAATGGTTATCTGATTGTGGAGGGACCAAGTCAAAGTCACAAGTTCAGGCCAACTACATTGCAGAGCAGGTCAGATACAAGGACCAGGTCCATCCCGTTGGAGAGTTTACCTTCTCATAGTCCAAGTGCATGCGAGTGATAGCATTAGCTTTTGGATGGAGGGAGGTTTATGTCAGTGCAAGGAGCGGTCGCTATTTGTAAGGTCGTTGTCAGACCATCCATTGCTGAGAGAGGCGGTAAGCGTTGCTGATACAAAGAGCCACAAATGTCTGAATATTCACATTTTATTTGGTTTTGAGTCAGGAGTAGTACACCCTGATGCCAACCAATGGTCCAGGACCTGCTGGACCCTCTTGGGGACCAGGACTCATTCAAGCGGAGGCCAGCACCATGTCTCAGACAGGTCCAGTTGGTGCTGGTCAGCTGGGCAATTGTAAGGAAGGCCACTGGGTTCTTGTTGTATCCCTGCAGCTCAAACAGGATGTCACACAACTAACTCTTGGAGTCACTTCTGGGTATCCTGGGTTTAAGGCAGCAGGCCAAGCAGGACCGGACTGGCTACCAGGCATTTTGGAATGCTGCTGAGCTGAGGGCTGATTTTGTTGATGGGGACCTGCATGTGCTGAATGAAATTTGTTTTGCTTTGCATAATTCAAAGCACACGAAAGTGTCCATCAACAAAATCAGCCCCCACCGCAGTGGAATCGGCCCCCTGCTCGGCAGCATTCCAAAACGCCCGGTAGTCAGTCTGGCCCTGAGGCCTAGTCCTCCTTCTTCATGCAGCAGGGCAGCTCTTCTTCTAATTATTCCATAGGCCAAAGAGTGTTCTGATGAGAGGTTTTTAGGGTGCCTCCTTTATTTCCCCTGCCAGCTTTGTGTGGGGAGCAAACCCTGACCTACTGAAAAACACTTACTAACCAGTTCTTCCCTCTTCGCTGGGTTTGGCTCCCATCTGTATCAAGAGACAAAGTCAAGGGCATGCCTGGTACCCTTTGAGTGTCTCCTCTGAAGTGCAATCAGAGCAGGGCACACTTCCTCCTTATCCATTCTGCCAGGAAGACAGATTCCCTCTGCACCTAGGCTAATGTTGTCCTCATGTCTCGAAGGAATACTCATCTACCACATATTCAGCATTTGCTCAGGGGTGCTGATCTGGGAGCGGGCGGGGGTCCCCTTCTACCCAATAGAGCACAAAGTTGATCCAATAGGTGGGTATGTGATGGCCTCTGGCAGGTTGGATGGGCAGGATGTTACCCTAGTCAATGTATATGGCCTGAATGTGGATCATGTCAGATTCCTGGAGCAACTGTCGAGGGTGCCTGCGCCGTACATGACAGGGTCTGTTCTAATAGGGCGAGATTTTAATTGTATTGCAGATACTGCCATGGATCAATCGCACCCGCCGCTTCGAGATTCCCCAGTGCATGTGGTGGCTAGAGCTTTCAGGGTCTGGCAGACCCGTTGGGGGATGGTGGATGCGTGGCGCAGGGTGCATCCGACAGATAGGGACTACTCACATTTATCCAACACTCACGAGTTACACGTCCGCTTGGACACCTTCCTGAGCACACCGAGCCTTTACACTCAGCTGGGGGGGACAGAGTACCTTACTAGGACGGTCTCGGACCATAATCCACTAATGTTATGATACAGGGGAGGTAGGATTTTGCAGCCCATACCCACATGGTGCCTTAAACCGGAAGCGCTTGAGGATCAGGCGTACCAGCAGGAGACTAGGGAACACATCATACAATATTTTACTGACAATGTGGGCACCACGGACTCCAGAATCACGGAATGCGAGGCCTACAAGACTGTGATTAGGGGGAACTGCATGGCTGCTTCTATAGGGGTCCGTAGGACTCTCACAGCTGACTTGGAAGGAGCAGATGGGGTACTCAGGGCAGTAGAGAGGAGAAGGCCGGAGCACCCGGAACTGAGGCAGGAACTCATGGCAGCTAAGGAGGAGGTGGCGGTGCAAGTGGAGCGTCTACGATGCTTTGATTACCAGAAGGACATGGACAGGACACATGACGAGCGGGACAAAGCTGGGCGACTGTTGGCATGGCTCGCTGACCAGGCCAGACGGGGCAGTCCTATACTGACGATTCACGACAAAGGAGGACGTCCTTTATGTACGCAGGAGGAGATTAGTGGCCGGTTTAGGGAGTATTACACCTGTCTGTATAATCCGTGATCCGGGCAGGATAGCAGGATACTTGTCGACCCTGCCCCTCCATTCCTTAGCAGTGGAGGATGCGGAGGGGCTAGGAGCGGCGGTTACGGAGCAGGAGATCAGGGGGGCAGTTAGAGCGATGGCGCGGGGGAAGACTCCGGGCACAGACGGCCTGCTCCAGGAATTCTATGCCTCGTACCTGGTAGAGCTGGCTCCCAGACTAGTGGAATTATACGCGGCTACATGGGAGAGTAAGAGGTTGCCGCCCACAACGAGGGAGGCGGTAATGGTTCCCCTGCTTAAGCCGGGCAAGGACCCAACTGAGTGTGCAGCCTACCAACCACTGTCGATGCTAAACCTCGATTTTAAAATTCTCAGTAAGATATTGGCTAATAGGTTGCTGCCACACATGACGTCTTTAGTGCAATCCGATCAAGCGGGTTTCATCCCTAGCAGAAATACCACCCTTAACATCAGGAGGCTGTGTACAGTGCACCATATTGCATTATATGCGGATGATTTGCTCCTTTTTCTAAAGGATACAGGTGGGGCGCTGGAGGGAGCCCGGCATATGATGGACGAATTTGGAGCTCTGTCTGGGCTCTGTGTCAACTAGTAGAAGTCGCAACTCTTCCCGATAGTGGAAGAGGCCTTGCCGCCTGCAGGCCTGGGGAACCTCCAGTGGGAACCCCGCTGCTTTAGATACCTGGGGGTTAAAGTGTACCATGATTTCTCTGATGTTCAGGAGGGAAATGTAGGGGGGGCTCTTCGATTGCTCAAGGGCAGTATAACATTTTGGGGGACACTGCCCCTGTCAGTGGCGGGGCGCATATCCTTACTAAAAATGATGGCATTGCCTCGTTTTTTATAAAAAAAAATTACCACGCTACCAGTGTGGATTCCTAAGGCGTGGTTCAGATCCCTTGACTCTCTCCTGGTCACTTTTATATGGGGACCAAGCAGGCGCAGAGTGGCGCTGGCCACATTGCGCAGGGCGCGAGAGGAGGGGGGACTGGCGGTACTGGATATGGAGAATTATTACTTGGCCGGTCAGCTTCAACGTTTCACTCAGTGGGTGGCAGGAAGCCTAGATCCGGGCAGGAGGACGTCCCCGTTCACTTCGAATACAGCAGCTGTCCTGAGTACACTCATGGGTACCACTAAACAGCGTACACTGACCACTTCAGAACATAAGGTGATAAGAAGCTGCTGGGTCAAGTGTCTTCAAAAAACCAAAACTAAGCGACCTTACTCCCCAGAGATGCCTGTGGCGCTGTTGGAGGCGCTCCCACATGGAGGTCAGTGGAGGGGATTGGAGGAGTGGGCACACGTGGGGGTCACCAAGGTGGGAGATTTGTATGGTGATTGGGAGCTGCTCACATTTGAGGCCTTCCAAGCTAGTTGGGATATCCCACAGGGACATTTTCTGCTGTATGGGGCGGTCACCGGGGCCATGCGGAGACATTGGGGTTGGGGGACATTAGAACCACCCACACATTCTACATGTGAATACATAAGCCTAGCAGGCGGGGTCATTAAGGCAGTCTCTGGTCTCTACAGAGCCATTAGACGGGATTCCGCAGGGTTGCTGGAGAGTCTGAAATGTAAATGGGAAGTGGACATGGGGAGCCCCATAGTGGAGAAAGATTGGGAAAATACATTGATCCGAGCCACCAAGGTCTCCCGCAACGCACAATTCCAATTAATTCGTTTTTATATGCTGCATAGGGCGTATATTACCCCTGACAGGATTAACAGGTATTTTGGCTGGGAGGATGCGTGCTGCCCCAGATGTCAGGAGATAGGAGCTAGCTATCTTCATATGATGTGGAGTTGCCCGAAGATAGAGGAGTACTGGCAGGAGGTGGTTCGAGAGACAGCGCAAGTCACAGAGAAGGAGATCCTATGCACCCCTGGGCATGTACTGCTCAATCTGTTTCCCCACTCCGCTAAAACCAAAGTCACAGCCAGGTTCCAGGATCTAGCATACATCCTGGTGAAATGTGAACCTACCAGCAAGTGAAAGTCTCCGGCTGGCCCGGGGGTCAGCAACTGGAAAAGGGAGTTAGTGAAATGGGCAAGCTGTGACTTTACCACTAAAGAGGATTTTTAATTGAAATACATATGAGTGGAATATGCATTTCACTATCTGCTCCCAAACTGAAGTTATTGCTTATTAAGTGCAATAAGGTAAGTGGGTGTAAGCCTATGTGAGAT
The DNA here is from genome assembly GCF_964263255.1 of Lissotriton vulgaris. NCBI lineage: Eukaryota > Metazoa > Chordata > Amphibia > Caudata > Salamandridae > Lissotriton > Lissotriton vulgaris. Next base: position 1,102,872,198 of record NC_141697.1, read on the forward strand.
ACAGACTTACAACAGTGAAAAACAATTTTAGGAGTTTCTGGGGGAAGAGGCGAGATTGGCTGGGAGCTCAGCCAGAGAGAGGAGCCCAGTGACTTGCTATCTGGAGCTCGGCGGAGCAGAGTACGAACATGCAGCATTTTATCCTCCCTTCCCACCCACATAAACTCGCGCATAAGTCCACCACATCACCCGGCTCACCCGATTTGACCATCCAGATTAGTGGCCGCAGGCCCCTATCTGTCATCCCCCGATGGCTGCTGTTCGCAGTGCCCGGCCCATTGCCATTTTCCTTGCTTGCCTCATATTGGAGGTTTTGCCAGTCTCTGCAATTGCATGTTGGTCACTTACGTAGCGAGCAGACAAGCAGGGGGGGGCTGTGTTGGTCCCTGTGGGTTTCTGGTGGAGCTCGAAATGCGGGTGTGCATCAATAGTTGGAGATTTGAGGTGCGGTGTGTAGAGAGGTGTGGAGGTTGAAGAAAGACACAGGTCTAGTCCACCCAATTTAATCATCTTAAGAGTTTGTGGATATGAGATCTGGCCACCAACATGGGGCGCTACCCAAACAGAAAAAAAGACTAAAGCGGGAGGAGAATAAGGACATTACTACTCAACCCAAGCAGAGTCAAGAACATGTAAATGAAGCCTGTCCCGGAGTTTGCGCTAAGGACGCAACTGATTAGAAAACTGAGTTGGCAGAGGCAGTAACATCGACCTTAAGAAAGGAACATCCAAATGACCAGGCCCAACTGGTTGTAGCTCCTACTACCTCAGGTCAAGACAACAAGGTTGTGCCACATGTCACTCATGCTATTCAGCCATCCATTAAGAGTCTTTTTCTTAATTATCAACAAAAACAGACACAAAATCATCAAAGAAAAAACACAAATAATTGTGGATATGATGACGCCTGTGAAATGTTTTCTTCATCCTCAGTTCCATGGGGTAGAAAGGGAGCTAACCCATGTGTATTATCAGAGGCCTCCTTAGAAATAGATGAATCGAAGGAGGTAGTAGTCAGCCACAATAAGATCATTCCTAGTATGGGCAAAAAGGGGAACAGTGCAGAAAAGGCTGAAAAGGCAGAAAATGTTGAAAATAAAAAAAAGTCAAGGATAACATCAGAGCTTAAACTTTCCTATCAGTCTTTGGATCAGATTGGGTCAAAAGCAACATTTCATAAAGCCCAAATTCACTCGCACAACTTGCATGACCCTGTATTATGTCATACAGAGTCCATTGGGGTCGGTAGCGGTCCGGCCCCATTCGATACCCGGATGGCTGGAGGCCAAAAGGAGCAAGGTTCAGTTATCAAAATTTCCTCCGGTCTAGAACCGAATTCAAGTGATGAGGTTTTTGTATTGGATCATATTGCCAAAGATATGGCTTTACTAACTATTGATCTAGTGTCTAGCCCAAATGGTCATCTTGAGAATGATGGCAATGTAAGACCTCTCAAACTGGACCAATCAAGTATAACCTTGGAGAATAGTTACTACTGGAATAAATCACTACTGGTTCCAGGGGTAGTTAATGGTGAAAAGGTCCATTGTACAGCTGAACAAAAAAAATCCATTAACTCAGATTCAAACGATCGGATGAATCCACTCAATTTTTCTTTGCTAACAAAATTTGATGGGAATTTTCAACCAAGATCTGAGCAAAGAGAAAATAAAACTGGTTGTGAATGTGACTTATGGGCCAATCTACTGCACACCATGGATTCAATTACTAATGCCCTAAACTTGTATTCAGATAAATTAGATATGCAGGTTGATATTTTAAGTACATTAGCAACACATGTAGTTGGAATAGATGAAAAGTTGCACCATTTATCTGATTTGATTACTAAGGTACAAAAGGATAATGAAGGCCAATTAATAACTTGTACCTGTGCTCAACTGATTGATAAAATATCAGATCTACCGACAATTGTTAGCTCTATGGTACAGGAGGTCAAATTGTTATCTGTCAGAAAGGTTCAAGGTATCAAAGAGGGTTCTAATTGTTTAAGCAGACAATCTACTACCAATGACCTCATGGATGGTGGGGGGAATACCACAGACAAAACAGGTTTTACATATGAAGACAGACACAAATCAGTTAAGGATAATAAAATAAACAAGTCTCTACTGTTGCATGAAGAAACGATAAGTAAAGGCGTGGAGACAAATAAATTGTTAATTGATATCCCCAATAAAACTCAAGTTATACAGACACCAGAAATTAGGCAGGTTCTGAGCGTAAAACATAATCCTAAGATCCTATCTAAAAGGGCAAGAAAAAGATTGAGGAAGAACCATAATAAAATCCCTTTGCGAACAAAACTTATTATAGATGAGGTAACCACAAATCATATAAATATCAAAGATTCCTCAAGAGTGAAAGTTACTGTAAACCCTATCAAAGAATCTGGAAAAAAAGCCCTATTTCCAATTTTTAAACGTGTAAAAAAACCTGAACCTAAAATAAGGGATGTACAAAATGATATCCACTTAACACAGGGTGAGGCCCTTTTTAATGCGTGTCCCGAGGCTGCTCAAAAAAGGGATCCCATGTCTGATCACCCATGTGGTAAATCGGTGGAACAACTTGGAGTGCAAACCACCCCAAATGGGGAAACTGTACATTTTACAAATCCACATATTTCAAGAACAAAACCCTACGCTGCTGCCCCCTGCACTCTAGCACAAAAATCCATTGAGCTGCGTGCCTCATGTCAACAGGTAGAGCCTGCATTGGACCATGTTGTTGTGAGGAAGGCACAGGTTGTTTCTTTAGATAAGGATGAAGCAGAAACCTCAATATGTCAAATGGATAAGAGGAAAGTAGTCTTCTGCCCTGAGTACATCACGAGAGAAACTCATGATGTTCTGAATCGAGGCAATATCCTGAAGTTATTCACTGCAATCCCAGATCTGATAGATATAACATCGGGAGATCTGGAATTTGTGGAGTTTAAGATCAACCGCAATATTGAAACAACTGTGACTACTTGGCGAATTGAGGATATTGTCAGTAAAATATTGGCCAATGCCGATACATTTGAAAAATGGGGCATTAAAGTTAGGACAATTTGTGAAACTCAATACCCAACTTTGTTGATTCCGGTTAAATCACCTTGGAATACAATACAAACAAAGGGTATACAAAAAACAGCTTATGGTTCACCTGTTAGAGTACTGAAAGGTGCCTCAGGTCCATCAGCTGAGGTGAATATGATGCGGGGTATTAAGATTAAGAGCTGTCAGTCAGGATCACGAGTTTGTGTTGAATTACGGCCCATATCTAATCCAATCGAGGATTAGAGTTGGCTTCCTTCTATACTATCAAAGGCTAACTCTGCAAAGATGGACTGAAGCAGATCTTCCTCTGAAAAAACATTTAACTCTCAAAAGTTTTGTTCTTGGAACGTAAACGGTCTTAAAACACTTCATGAGGATCCGAGTGTAACAAGTTTTTTGAACTCCTTTGATATCTTAATATTGCAGGAGACCTGGCAAATGTGTAGTGAACCTATTATTGGTTATTACGAATATCTGAACGTGGCAACTCATGATGCCTCTATAGGTCACCCTAGTGGAGGTCTCTCCATATATGTTTCCTTAACACCATGCGCACTACGCGTTTTCCCGCTGTGCGCTGAGTTTTTAAAAAACCCGCGGTTCATGACGAGCTGAGCTTGTCATGAGCGTCGAAGGGGTTAAATCTTGATGTTAAACACTTTGAGATAGACCTCCAAGTAAAATGGATCTTGTGTGTTAAATTCATTGCCAAACAATCAATTATCTTCCTAAATGTCTATTTGAGTTCAAAGAAAAAGATAAGGTCCTCATAACTCGACCTATTATGGGAAATGGTAAAATTGTTATATTACGACCATTTGGACTCGATGATCATTATAACTGGGGATTTTAACATGCATCTTCTCTCATATAAAAAAGGAATGGTACCATCATCCACCCTATTAGGATGGACTAATTGTGAGCTCAGAAAATATAACTTAAATATTCTCAAAGATGCTGATAATACTCCCACATTTAGGAAAAGTGTTAGTCCTTCGATAATTGATTACATCATAATTTCCGAAAATCTTGTAAAGGCAGTCCAAAGTTATCAAGTTGTACCAAGGATCGAGAGTGACCACAACCCACAAGTTATTACTCTTGCTTTAGCGTTCGATTATCTGCCCGAGTCAAGAACAATTAGAACAGCATCTTCCGCTTTTAATTTAAAAAGGCTCATATGGAATGATAAAATTAAAAAGGATATCTTAGGCTTTCTAGCTGGCCTAATTGCTGATTTACAAGACGTGATACTGGAGGGAAAAAATCCGGTAGACCTTTGGCCTTGTTTATGTACTGCACTTTTGTCACATTTTTCTAATTTAAAATCTACAGGTGGTAAGACGTTAACTCAAAGGAACCCAGGATGGTTTTCCCCTCGCGTAAAATATCTTAAAAGAAAACTCAATAAAATCATAAGATCGCTATATAGGAAAGCGTATGGGTCCATTTGTGCTGTGGTCGCTCAACAAATTAGACAATTAAAAAAGATTTACAGGAATGAAATTTGGAAGTCCAAACAATTTGGTGCAAATTACATCACACCTGCAAATCGAAAGGCCCTAGGCTCTTTTGGAGTTTAATTAATAATTTAGAAAATGGAAACAATGGAAGCAACAGCGCAAATATTGATGAAACAACTTGGGTATCTTTTCTAAATAACTCTAAAATGGCTCAACTAGGCCGTCAGTTTGATCAAGATAAAACTACTCTTATGTGTAATAAATGTCCAGAGATAACCGAAATATCTGGGCAACTCCCGACAAATATCTCGGGTATTGAGCCATGGGCAGTTGATAAAGTAAAAAAGTGGCACATAGGATTCGATCAAATGGTGCGCCTGGGCCTAACGGAATGCCAAATGCCATATTTAAAGCTAGCTTGAAGGATTGGCCAGAGGTTCTTATCCTGCTGTTTAATGATGTACTTAGAACCAGTAAAATTCCAGACTCTTGGCAGGGTAGTATCGTTCAACCAATTTACAAAAGCGGCCCTCAAGATAATCCAGCAAATTATAGATTAATAGCCCTAACTGACGTTGATGCTAAAATATTTGCAACCAGCCTGTTAGAGGAATTGGAATTATGGGCCTCAAAAGAAAAACTGATACCAAATCTACAAACTGGCTTCAGAAAGGGAGAATCAACCTACTCAAATTTAGTTTTATGAACATTATTAGGCGAAAGAGCTAAAATTAGGAAAGAAAATCTGTATATATGTTTTATTGATTTAAAAGCAGCCTTCGACTCTGTGCCCCGTGACATATTATGGTCAAAATTAGATGATTGGGGAATATCCGACGCACTTTTAAAAATGATTAAACTGCTATATTCGGATACTTGGGTCCAGATTAAAGTAGGCGACGGTAGTCATATAACCCGACGCCTGGAAACAAACATCGGCTTGAACCAAGGTTGTGTTTTGGCCCCTTGCCTTTTTAATCTTTTTATTTCTGATCTCCCTGCCCATTTTAAAGATATTAATGCTAATTCCCCTTTTGTGATGGGCCAAGAGATTAAATATTTACAATACGCTGACGACACTATTTTATTAAGTCAGACAGTTATTGGCCTTAAAAGATTAATAGACTCTTTTAAAGTCTATGTTGCAAGGAATGGTCTAAAAATAAATATTAAAAAAACAAAAATAATGACCATGGGAAAAAGTAAACTAGGTGTTAAAGAATGGAATATTAACGGTATGGTTGTTGACTGTGTAAAAACGTACAAATATTTGGGTATTACATTTGACCACAATTTATCTTTCAGGAAACATTTTAACAACCTAGAAGCTAAAGGCTCATCTCTTACATTTGCCTTTAGACAATTGAGGGATAAATTACTATGCCCAAATCATGACCATTTGATGAAGGCCATGAAAGTGAAGTTAATTCCTTCATTGGACTATGGCTCTGTTATTTTTCGGGGCAAAGATGCAAAACTTTTAGATGATATTGAAATAAGATCATATAAATCGGTCTTTAGAATCCCAAAAAACATCAGTCGAGCGAATGTCAGACTGGATTTTGGATTGAAGAAACAGTGTCTCGTTAGACAATCTACATTTTTAAAATCTTTATTGTTATTATCCAGATCGGAGGAAGGCTCGTTGGCCAACCTTTGTTGGCTTGAGATTCAAAGAATTGCCTATTCAGGAAGCTGGCGATCTTATTTAAACAAATGTTTGCATGCCTTTGATTGCCCGAACCTAGAGGATGAAACAAGGTGTAAAATGGTTTTTAAAAAAATCAATCAGCAGCACTTTTGTCTTGTATAACGGATAAAGACGATTTTAGGGGAACAAAAACATCTTTGGACAATAGCAAACTCTTTTATTAATCTGTATCCCCAGCCTTACCTGAAATTTTATTTAAAACCTTATATCAAAAATAAATTTATGCTGCTACGGTTTGGGAGATACCCAACCAAAGATGGAATCCCAAAATGGGAAAAAAATTGGCCGTCTAATGTTTGTAGATTATGTGGTAAGAATGAAGAAACTCTACAGCATATTGTAACTTAGTGCCCAAAATTGCTTGTTGAACGAAAGATGTTGTTAAAACCGCTTTTTAAGGAAATGGGAGTAAGAACGTGCAGAACTGCAATCATTGTATGTCTAAGAGGTATTACACCAAGATTAGTTCATCAGTTTGTTAAGTATATCCTTATAGTGGAAACAAAATTATGTAAGGAAGACACTGCACCTGATGAAATCCATGTAATGAATGCTATCCAAAATGTCAATGACTCTATAATAGTTAATGCTTTTAGGGATCACAAGGAAATTTTATAGAAATTTTTAAATTTAATTGTTATAAATGTATCACTTCATTTTACAGATAATATTTGCTGCTAGCATATGATTCTCTAATTTGTTGCCTTAAAGTACATCAAATCAGTGGGGAGATAGTATATTAATTTTATTCTAAGTTTAAAATGGTTTTATCAATTCTTTGATTAGCGTCTAAAGTATTTGATATGGAACTTGAGCACACATTGCACTTTATTTAACTTTTGCTGCTAAATTGTTCATTGTCAACTCGTTGCACTTTATTTCACTTTTGCTGCTAAATTGTTCATTGTAAATTCATCACACTACAGCTGAACTAAGTATGTATATGAGCGTTAGCTAATCTGGTTCTGTTTTTATATTGTTTTTCTCAAATCTGAAAGTGAATTTGCTCTTTGCTGTTTGTAATGGTTTTAATTAATCAACAAAATAAACTTTACTTACTTGCCCTCTGTCAGGAAATGTAAAACTTAAATGCGCATGTCCTACTTTTTAAATACCATGCACCCCGCACTATGAGCTTTCGGGCCTTATAGGCATTACAAATGAGGTTTTAGGCCAGACAAAAGGTTTCATTTAGGAGGACAAAATTGTTGTTTAAAACTGCATTACAGGTTGCAGTGGCAGGCCCGAGACATTTTTTACTGTGCAACTTTGGTGGGTGATACAATGTGTGCTGCAGCTCACTGGTAGAATTTTAATTTACAGGTCCTGGGCACATGTAGTACCATCTTCTGTCATGTGTCCCAGTTAGGCCTAGCGGGACCTGTTGCCATTTTTACATGTGCACAAACTTTTCCTAAAATTGCCGTCACCTTGTCACATCGAATTTTGACACACTTTAGGATTCATGGCATTTGAGTTAGGTTCTTGGAAATACTGACCTTGCTAACACGAATAAAATGTGTGGCAACACTATCACATTGCCTTGGCTCTGGAATCCTAATTTGAAATCCTAAGTTGTGGTAAGGTTGGATTTTAAATTACAATTCAGAAACTGCCACTTTTACAAAGTTGGCATTTACTTGCCTTAGCCAATTTGTGGCTGCAGCCTGTCTCTGGTCACATGGCGGGGTGCAGATTGACAGTTGTTTTTTGTGTATTCCACCTAGACAGCCACACACAAAGGGAGCTTAGGTGTGACTGAGTGGGCTAACCTGACTGGGTGGGGGAGGAGTGGGACTCAGCCTCACTTACACCTGAATAGGCTGTGCCCTGTAAACAAACAAAAGAACTGTCAAACCCCTGGGGCTGGCAGGGCGGGGCATCTGTGCACTTCAAAGGCTTCAAATGTGTGAGGCTATGATTAGGAGGCGAGCATCGTCATCAAGCTGCCATCGACAAGAGATGTGAGGACCTGGATCGGAGATGCACTGCAACTCCGAAAACTGTGGATGTAATGTGGATCTAATGTGCAGGCCCAATCCACGCAGCTGAGTAACGTTGGTTTGGTTTAAGGATGCATTGTTCAGAAGGGAAGATGCATCTTGCCCTTCCCTCCAGCAGGTTTTTCTCCTCTAGGAGCAGGAGGTTTTCTCCTCCTGCTCTGCCTGACTGGGTACCACTGCGTTAGAGTGCCCTTCGCACCCTCCCTCCATCGAACCTCCGTTGGACCGCATTTCTCAGCAGCCCGGAGGCAGGGCCAACTGGGTCTCACTTTTTACACACCTCCCAGTGCCGGTTAAAGGGTCACTGTGGCCCACACATTGCAAGAAGCCACCTTACCCTTCCCTCCAGGAGGTGCATCCCCTTCTGCTCTGCCTCTGTGAATGCCACTGGGTTTTAGAGTTCTTCGCCCCCCCTTTCTCCATTGGACCACATTTCCCAGCAGCCTCGGAGGCAGAGCCAACTGGGTTACACTTTTTTGCACCTCCCGGTGCCGGATATGGGTTCTTTGTGTCTCGTGCATCACATGACGCATGCAGGCGGAGCCCGTCAGAGCCCAGAGGAGGCTGGACCACCCCACTTTTGCCTGACCCCAGCTTAAGTTAAAGGGCCTGCCCCGTCACTGTGCTGTCTGCTGTCCCTGTCCTTGTGCTGTCTGAAGTCCCTGCATTACTTGCTGTCTTTGGCACTGTGCTGCCTGCTGTCCCTATGCTGCCTGCTGTTCCTGTGCTGCGCACTGTCTCGGCGCTACCTTCTCACCCTGTCACTGCACTGCCTACTTTCCCTGCACTGCCTGCTGTCCCTGCACTGCCTGCTGTCCCTGTGCTGCCCACTGTCCCTGCACTGCCTGCTGTCGCAGTGCCTACAATGCCTGCTGTACCTTGCCTTGTGCTGTCTGCTGTCCTTGCACTGCCTTCTGTACCCTGTCCCTGCACTGCCTGCTGTCCCAGAGCTGCCTGCTGCTCCTGGCCCTGCACTGACTGCTGTCCCAGAGCTGCCTGCTGCCCCTGGCCCTGCACTGCCTGATGTCCCTGCACTGCCTGTTGTCCCTGCTCTGCTTGCTTTCCCTGTACCTGTGCTGCCCGCTGTCTGTGTGCTGCCTGCTGTCCCTGCACTGCCAGCTGTCCCTGCACTGCCTGCTGTCCATGTGCTGCATGCTGTCCCTATCCCTGCACTTCCTGCTGTCCCTGTGCTGCCTACTGCCCCTGGGCTGCCTGCTGTCCCTGCGCTGCCTGCTGTCCCTGCGCTGCCTGCTGCCCCTGCGCTGCCTGCTGTCCCTGTGCTGCCTGCTGTCACTGTCCCTGCAATGCCTGCTGTCCCTGTCCCCCACACTGGCCGACTAAATTCTTGCCCACCACTCAGGACCAATAGGACCATTCACTAAGACCGCATTGTAGTCCGCTGCACGGCCATGTAAAGGACGCCTGCAGTGGGCACGCCACCAACATACAACCAGTTGGACAACACACAGCACCAGGACCCCTGGCCCTCCCACCACCAGATGGTACACTGCCAAGGAACTCCTGAACCTGGACACCAAAACAACAATTGCGTCTCCTACTCTCCAAGATGCACCAGAGGACCCTTCACCTGCCAACACTGCTTCTTCTGTTGCAACACTGCCTACATCCGATCCAACACCACACATGTCCACAAGAACAAGAACACCCTGCAACAGCTCCACTGTATCCTGCTCAATGCCTGCTCACGCTGCAAACATTCCACGGAAATCTGGGACTCCATCACCACCCTCTCCACAGACATTGCCTTCATCACCAAAAAGTGGCTCAACCCCTCCTCATACCCAACATCACCACCATCACTCCTGAAGGCTACAAGATGATACACAGAGAACACGCCAACAGACAAGGCTGAGGCAAAGCCATCATCTTCAAGGAAACCATCAGAAGCAAAATGACCAATGATGACCCAACACCTCCCATGGGACACCTCAACCTCCTACTACAAGCTGACGTGAAGACCACAATAAGAGGCACCCCACCTACAGACCTCTGGGACTCTGAGCAACATTCTGTGAGGCCATCCCCAACCTCATCGCCCCCTAGCAATCAACGTGCACCACTACGCTCTACGTCCTACTCAGTGACCTCAAATTCCACTTCAACTACCTCAACAACGCCAATTCCATCTCCCTCCTGGAGAACCTCAACATCATTGGCCTCACTGAACCACGCACATAGCAAGACACAGACTTGACCCCATTTTCACCTCCAGTGACAGAATCAAATGCAGCTACACCACAGAACTCACCTGGACTGACCACACATTCATACACTTCACCATTACCGATGCCCTGCACACCATTTCCAGGCATCAGATCTCGTCCCACCGCAGCTGAAGCAAAGTCACCAAAACCCAGTGGGCACAGGCCCTCACCACCACCCAATCCGAGGCCTTGATCAGGCCATCCAGAACTTCGCTGCCTGAATCACCGACAGCCCCAACAGATTCGCCCTACTGAAACCTACAAAATCCAACAAGACCTCCAAACATTCTAGCAGGTACACCCAGGATCTCAGGACCACCAAACACAACTGTCACCAATTCGAGAAATGATGGCACACCACTAAGAAACCTTCCAACAGAGCAGCACATCAAAGAATCCAAGAAAGCAGCCATCACCATCTGCATCAACTCCGAGGCCAACTACACAAAATAACTCTTCGAAATAGTCAAAGAATTCTCCACCTTGACAGCCACGGAGAACACCACCCGCCTCCGAAGAACTCTGTGCCTCCCTCTCAGACCACTTCCACGGCAAGATCATAAAGATCTCGCTCGTTTCCCCTGGACTGAGTGGTCGCTCCCCAGTGTCCTGCTGTGTCACTGGTATCGTTGCTGCTTTGCTGTATTACTTATTGTGCCTTATATTGCTGCCTGCTGTGTGCCTGATAGACGCTGTGTAAACTCTGCATTTTACATTTGCAAAATCGCCGTTTTCGTGTTTGTGCGCATTTCCACTGTGCTCCCCCCTCCGCCTCCATTTTGTCTGATTGTTGTTGTGGTCATCTGTAGCCCGCCCCGCCTCCCAGCTTAGACGCCCTCCCACTGACCATATCAGCGCTCCACCACCGGAAAGCGCCGTGACTCGCTCGTTTCCCCTGGACTGAGTGGTCGCTCCCCAGTGTCCTGCTGTGTCACTGGTATCGTTGCTGCTTTGCTGTATTACTTATTGTGCCTTATATTGCTGCCTGCTGTGTGCCTGATAGACGCTGTGTAAACTCTGCATTTTACATTTGCAAAATCGCCGCTTTTCGTGTTTGTGCGCATTTCCACTGTGCTCCCCCCTCCGCCTCCATTTTGTCTGATTGTTGTTGTGGTCATCTGTAGCCCGCCCCGCCTCCCAGCTGAGACGCCCTCCCACTGACCATATCAGCGCTCCACCACCGGAAAGCGCTGTGACTCGCTCGTTTCCCCTGGACTGAGTGGTCGCTCCCCAGTGTCCTGCTGTGTCACTGGTATCGTTGCTGCTTTGCTGTATTACTTATTGTGCCTTATATTGCTGCCTGCTGTGTGCCTGATAGACGCTGTGTAAACTCTGCATTTTACATTTGCAAAATCGCCGCTTTTCGTGTTTGTGCGCATTTCCACTGTGCTCCCCCCTCCGCCTCCATTTTGTCTGATTGTTGTTGTGGTCATCTGTAGCCCGCCCCGCCTCCCAGCTGAGACGCCCTCCCACTGACCATATCAGCGCTCCACCACCGGAAAGCGCCGTGACTCGCTCGTTTCCCCTGGACTGAGTGGTCGCTCCCCAGTGTCCTGCTGTGTCACTGGTATCGTTGCTGCTTTGCTGTATTACTTATTGTGCCTTATATTGCTGCCTGCTGTGTGCCTGATAGACGCTGTGTAAACTCTGCATTTTACATTTGCAAAATCGCCGCTTTTCGTGTTTGTGCGCATTTCCACTGTGCTCCCCCCTCCGCCTCCATTTTGTCTGATTGTTGTTGTGGTCATCTGTAGCCCGCCCCGCCTCCCAGCTGAGACGCCCTCGCCCCTCCCCTTCCACCATCCATATATGACAGCTGTTCCCGCGTGCAGCGATCACGCGCAGCGACCGCGCCCAACCCGCGCCGAAGGTGCGCCAAAGGTAAGCCCGTCTACGCCCGTCCGCGCCTGGACCGCGCCCAGCGCCAGACCCCCTGCCCCTCGCGCTGCCCAGTCCTCCCGCATTACCTACGATGCCACCACCCTCCTAGCCCTCAACCCCGGTCGCGCCCCCAACTGCGCCCAAGCCGCCCCTGGACAAACCCATGGACCTTTCTCCTGCTTCTCCTGCAAATTCTACGGCACCAACAACATCTCCGCTACAACCACACCACAGATTCCCGACCCCAACCACCTACAATGCATCCTTCTCAACACCCGATCAGTCCACAGGCACGCCATTGACCTATGGAACCTACTAGACACCATCTCTCCGGACGTCGCCTTCCTTACGGAAACATGGATGAATGCTTCCTCCGCACCAGACATCACCATTGCCATCCCTGAAGAATATAAGATCACACGCAGGGACCGCACCAGCCACACAGGAGGAGGAATCGCTATCGTTCATAAGAAATCAATCCGCATCTCAACCAGCTCTGACGCCAACCTCGCTAACTCCGAACACCTTCACTTCCAGATCCACATCGACCCCAAGACCACACTCAGAGGCACCCTCCTCTACAGACCACCAGGTCCCCGCGCAAAATTCAGTGAAGACATCACGGACTTCATCACCCCACACGCGCTCCCCTCCAAAGACTACATCCTTCTGGGAGACCTCAACTTTCACCTCGAAAAGATCAACGACCGCAACACCGCCACCCTCGTGGACAACCTCGCCAACCTCGGACTTAAACAACTAGTCACTTCCCCCACCCACATCGCAGGTCACACACTCGACCCCATCTTCACATCCAGCAACCATGTCTCCTTCAGCCACACTACGGACCTCCTCTGGACTGACCATAGCTGCGTTCACTTCACCTACAACAAACCAAAACCCAGCATCCACCTCCAACCTACCCTGCAAAGGAATTGGAACAAAATCAACACGGACCAAATCTCCGCATTGCTCCTTCAACATACCCCAGCCCCCTCTTCCAACGCTAACGAAGCCGCCGCCAACCTCACCCTATGGTTATCCAACACCGCTGACACCTTAGCACCACTGAAAAAACGTCAAAACAAACCTGGCAGCAAGAAGGCCTCATGGTTCAACGATGATCTCAAGAAATCCAAGAAACTTTGCCGCTCCCTTGAAAAGGCCTGGAAAAAAGACCCAACCACCAGCACCAAGGACGCCTTCAAAAACGCCACCCGCACTCACCACCAACTAATCCGGAAAGCCAAGAAAACAGCATTCAAGGATCGACTCGACAACAACGCTCACAACAGCAAGGAACTCTTCAACATCGTCAAGGAATTTTCCAATCCCTCGGCCAACTCCAACGACATCACCCCCTCTCAAACCCTCTGCGACTCCCTAGCATCATTTTTCCACAACAAGATTGCATACATCCACAACAGCTTCGACAACCAACCCGGAAACCAACCCACCCTACCATCTGCTGATCATCTTCCCCCCGTGAACACCCTTAACGACTGGAACCCAATCTCCACTGAGGACACCATCCGCCTGATGAACTCCATCCACTCAGGATCCCCCACAGACCCATGTCCTCACCACATCTTCAACAAAGCAGACTTCGTCATAGCACCGCACCTCCGAGACGTCATCAACTGCTCCTTCAACTCCGCCACCTTCCCGGAAGACTGGAAACACGCTGAACTCACCGCCCTTCTGAAAAAACCCACAGCGGACCCCACCGAACTCAAAAATTACCGCCCCATCTCGCTTCTCCCATTCCCGGCCAAAGTCATCGAGAAAGCCGTCAACAACCAACTCGCCGCCTTCCTCGAAGCCAACAAATCCCTCGACCCCTCACAATCTGGCTTTCGAGCAAAACACAGCACTGAGACCGCCCTCATCGCAGCAACAGACGACATTCGTACTCTACTGGACAATGGAGACACAGTCGCCCTCATCCTCCTCGACCTCTCTGCAGCATTCGACACAGTCTGCCACAACACCCTCCTACAACGCCTCAATAACATCGGAATCCAAGGAAAAGCACTTGAATGGATCACCTCGTTCCTCACCGGAAGAACCCAGAGAGTCCGCCTTCCACCATTCAAGTCCGAGGCCTCTGAAGTCATCTGCGGCGTACCACAAGGATCCTCACTCAGTCCCACCCTCTTCAACGTATACATGAGCCCCCTCGCGGCCATCGCACGCCAACACAACCTCAACATCATCTCGTACGCGGACGACACTCAACTGATCCTTTCCCTCACCAATGACCCCAACACCGCCAAAACCAACCTACACGAAGGAATGAAAGAAGTTGCCGAATGGATGAAACAAAGCCGTCTGAAACTGAACTCAGACAAAACAGAAGTCCTCATCTTAGGTACATCCCCCTCTGCATGGGATGACTCCTGGTGGCCGGAAGCCCTCGGAAAAGCACCCATCCCGACTGACCACGCACGGAACCTAGGCGTCATCCTGGATTCTTCACTCTCAATGAACAGACAAGTCAGCGCCGTATCCTCTTCCTGCTTCAACATTCTTCGCATGCTCAGGAAAACATTTCGCTGGATCCCCTCCGAAACAAGGAAAATAGTCACCCACGCTCTGGTCACGAGCCGAGTGGACTACGGAAACACCCTCTACGCAGGTACTACCGCAAAACTCCAGAAGAAACTCCAACGAATCCAAAACGCCTCAGCCAGACTCATTTTAGACATCCCACGCAACGATCACATCTCTGGTCACCTTAAAGACCTCCACTGGCTTCCAGTCAATAAGAGGATCACTTTCCGACTGCTTACCCACGCACACAAATCACTCTACGACATCGGTCCAGAATGCCTCAACTCACGACTGTCCTTCTACACCCCCCCCGCCAACTACGTTCTTCCAGCCAAGCCCTCGCCACTGTACCTCGCATCAACAAGACCACCATGGGAGGCAGATCCTTTTCATACCTGGCTGCTAAAACATGGAACTCTCTCCCCGCTTACCTTCGCCTTACCCAGAACCACCTAGCATTCAGAAAGCAACTTAAAACATGGATATTTGACAAGTAATTCTCCTCCCCTTCCTAAGCGCCTTGAAACCCTTCGGGTATGTAGTGCGCTATATAAATCCTTTGACTTGACTTGACTTGACATAACAATTTTAACCTCCAACCCACCACCCTCAACCCCAGCAACCTCAACCAACCAGCGACTCTGAGCCAAACAATTACCACCTGGTCTCCACTCACCGCCCGGACCAACTCAGCCATCATGTCTTCCACCCACTCTCCGGCACCCACCAATCCCTGCCCCCACCACCTGTACAACCTCACAACAAACGCAATCAGCACGCAACTCACCAGCATCCTCAACACCTCCATCTCCACAACAGTCTTCCCGGACAGATGGAAACACGCAGACGTCAGACCCCTCCTAAAGAAAGCCTCCACAGACAACAGGGACCTCAAAAATAATCGTCTGATCTCCCTGCTCCCGTACCCGGCCAAAGTACTCAAGAAAGCCATCAACAAGAAGATCACAGAATTCCTGAAAGGAAACCATTGACTTGATGCCTCACAATCAGCATTCCGTGCCAACCACAACACTGAATCAACATTGATTGCCACCACAGATGACATCAGAACACTCCTTGTCCATGGAGAAACTGCTATTTCCTTTTTCTCCTTGACCTCTCCTCTGCACTTGACACCATCTCCCACAACACCCTCATCAACAGACTCCACAGCATAGGCATGCACCAGGATGCCCTCAAGAGGATCGCATTCTTCTTTACAGATGCACACAGAGCATCCTATTGCCTCCCTTCATCTCCGTACCAAAGACACCAAATACGATGTACCACAAGGATCATTCCTCAGCCTCACCTCTTTCAACATTTACATGACCCACCTCACAGACATCGTCAGATCCCACAGACTCATCTTAACTTCCTATGCAGACAACACTCAACTGATCCTCTAGCTGACCAAGGGCTCTTCCAACACTGAAACCAGCTTCTAAAATGCCATGACCAACTTAGCCAAATAGACGAGAGACAACTGCCTCCAACTCAACTCTGACAAAACTGAAGTACTGATCTTCAAGAAGACCACCTCCGCATGGGACCACAGCTGGTGGCCTGCAGAGCTGCCACCTACACCCACACGCAACCTCAGCACCATCCTTGACAGGCAACTGACCATGAAATGACAAGTCAATGCAGTCACCTTCTCCCGCTTCCACACACTTTGCATGTTCCACAGAATCTTCAGAGGGATCCCAACCAACACCAGAAAGACCATCACTCAGACCCTCGTAATCAGCCACCTCAACTATAGCAACACCCTCTACGCCAGCATCTCCACCCAGCTCCTTAGAAGACTCTAGACTATACAGAACGCTGCTGCCAGACTTATCCTGGACCTCCCCAAATGAACCCACAACACCCCCTACACCTGAGAGACCTCCACTGGCTCCCCATCCAATAGAGATGCCAGTTCAAGATCCTCATGCATGCCTACAAAGCCCTCCATGACCTAGGACCTGCCTACATCAGCCATTGACTGAACTTCCATCGGCCCTCTTGACACCTGCGCTCCTCTTCAGTTGCTCTCGCACACACCCCGCATCCATCGCAGCCAAAGCGGTGGCTGCTCCTTCTCGTACATCACAGACAAGACCTGGAATGCATTCCCCTCAAGCTTCGTACAGCACCATCTCTGGCAGACTTCAGAAAGAGACTAAATATCTGGGTCTTTAGTGGAGACACAGCACCCAGATACCCCTAGTGTCAACAGTGCTGCGCTATACAAATACTGTTTTGATTGATTGAATCCACTGGTAAGCACCTTAGTCTCACTTCCAAAGGTCCAGGAATGGGGTGGTAACACTTGGCAGGGTAGACTCACAGCTGGCAGAGTCAACGTGCCGATGCAATGTTTTTGGAAGCCTGTTAAGTCCCTAAGGCTTCAGATCAGGAGGTCAGCCAACTGGCCGTAGGAGTCACCCTGGGTTCTGGGTTGAAGAGATGCAGGTCCAGTCCTTCTCATCCAGGCAAGGAGAGCAGCAGGCAGCTGGTCAGCACAGCAGGGCAGCAGTTCATCTGGAGCAGCAGTCCAGCAGAGTAGCAGTCCTCCATCAACACAGCAGTTCTTCTTCCTGCCAGAGTATCCACAGGTCCAGTAGTGTACTGTAGTGGTGTGGTCTAAGGTCCAGCTCTTATACCCATTGGTGCTTTTGACATTGGGGAGACATCAAAGACAAACCTGCACGGTTGCCCCGCTCGCCCTGGCTCAAGACTAACTACAGGGGATAGGCAGTACTTCGTGTCGTGACAGAACCCAGCCTATTCAGGTGTAAGTGAGACTGGGTCCAGCTCCTCCCTCCCATCCTGTCAGGTTAGCTCAATCAGTCACACCCAAGCTCTCATTGAATGCGGCTGTCTAGGTTGAATACACAAAACCCAACTGTCAATCTACACCCAGTCATGTGACCACAGACAGGATGCAGGCACCAAATGGCTAAGGCAAAAAAGCCAACTTTCTTAAAGTGGCATTTTCAGAATTGTTTTTAAAAGCTGACTTCACCAAAAGTTAGGATTTTAAATTAGTATTCCAGAAACACCAAACATGAACCAGTTATATCATCCCATTCGGAAATTGCGATTATAAAATGTAAAAAGGTAATCACAACGTTATCCTATTGGAGATATAGGCCTTGCAGTAGTGAAAAATGAATTGAAGAGCTTTTCACTGCCATGAGTGTAAATCTTAAAGGTACATGTCCTGCTTTTTAAATACATTACACCCTGACTAATGTGTTGTCTATGGTCTACCGTATATGTATTAAAAAGGAAGGTTTGGGCTTGGCAAGAGTTTTAACACATTATTTATTGAACAGGGATCTCTGTCCTATAAAGCTCTTTGATTTAATTTTTCAGTGTATGATATTACGATTTTACTTGCTGTATTATTTGTATTTATAGTGTTTCCTGAAGAAGGGTCTATTGAAATGCATTGGGAAAAATTACACTGAACGTGCATTGCGGAATATGAAATGAAATCGTATTGTACAATAAATGTTACATGCATTGAACACTAATTGTAAAGGAAATTGTGTTGATTATGATTTAGCAGTAGAATTTACTTTTTTGTTCATCTGCAATTATAATCATTGTGACACTTGCCTAATACTCATGTTTAAATATTGAGAAATGTTTTCAATTGTTTTTGATTCAAGAGAACTAATAATTGAATTTTGAGCACCGTAAGGGCCTGAGTATTGCACTTTGTTATTGTGTCAGGTTCTGTGCACATTATCCTAAGAGTTTTAACTTGCCAGGTCGACATGGCAGTTTAAAATGATACACACTTGCTCTGCAATTGTAGGCCTGAGGAATATTTAAAGAGCTACTTAAGCGGGTGGCATAATCATTACTACAGGCTTACTATTAGCATTTAATTTACGGGCTCTGGGGACATGTAGTGTACTCAACTAGGGACTTATAGGTAAGTTAAATGTATGGGAGTGCCAATCAAACCAGGTTTAGGTGAGTGAGCACAAGCACTTTAGCACTGGTTAACAGTGGTAAAGTGCACAGATTCCTAAGGCCAAAAGAAGCAAAAATCTAGCAAAATTGGAGGCAAGTAGGCAAAAAGTTTGGGGGAAGACCACCCTAAGGCTGTCAGGTCTAACTTGTGTCCCCACCAGCTGAAAGTCGGGAGAACTACTCAGCATCCTGGAAGCTCCCATCACTAAGGCGGAAGAACCTTGAGAGAACATCAGCATTGGCATAGTCTGATCCAGGCTTCTATTCCACCGTAAAGTTCATTCATTTTGGATTCTCATTAGCATTAGACACCTAAGGGGCCTGTGGTTGGTCTGAACCTTGAAGTGAGTCCCAAACAGGTATGATCTTAGCTTCTTTAGTGCCCAGACCACAGCAAAGGCTTCCCTCTCAATAGCACTCCGCCTCTGTTCCTATAAATGAAAGCTATAGGTTGGCCTAGGCCCTCATCATTGAGCTGTGAAATGACTGCCTCAATGCCATGCTGTGAGGCATCTTTTTGTACTATGAAATCTATGGAAAAGTGAGGGACTTTGCACATGGCCTGTTTTAGGGAATCAAAGGCTTTCTGGCAAGCGTTTGTCCAGATTACAATTCTGGGATGCTTCTGTTGTGCCATATCCCTTGCAAACCTCCTGTAATAGCCTGTGAGGTGCCGGAAATCCCTCAGCTCAGACTGGGTTTTGGGGGCTCTCCGGCCATGAGAGTCTCTCTCTTGGAATGGAGGGCCTGCACCTTACCCCACCCACAAAGTGTCCTAAGTACACCACAGACCCCTGCTCTATCTGGCACTAACTGGCCTTGTTAGTCAGGCCTGTGTTCTGCAGGGCCTGAAGCACTTCCTGTAGGTAAAAGAGGTGGTCCTTCCAGCTGCTACTAAAGACAGCTATGTGATCCTGGTAGGCAGCAGTGAAGGCCTCTTTACCAGCCCAAACCCAGTACATCAGTTTCCAGAATGCAGCAGGAGCATTTGTGAGTCAAAATGGCATCACTTTCAACTGAAAGTGGTGCCCTCTTGGGTAGGAAAGACTGGCCTCTGCTCAGCCTCTTCTGTTAGTGCAATCTGCTTGTACCCTGAAGTCAAATAAAAGGTACTCAGGAACTTGGCAGACCCTAACCTATCCATGAGTTTATCAACTCTTGGGATGGGGTGAGTGTCAGTATTGGTGACCGAGTTGAGCCCTCTATAGTTGACACAAAACAAGACTTCTGGGACAGCATCTGATGGGGAATCCTTTAGAATCAGCATCATTGGGTTGGACCAGGGGCTACAGAAGTGCTCAATGATCCCTAACCCCAACATCTTGGATACTTCCTTCTTGATGCTGGACCTCACTTTATCAGACAGCCTGTGTATTTTGTTTTTGGCAGGGGCTTGTCTCCTGTGCTATTGTCATGGGTACACAAATGTGTAAGCCCAGTAGTAGGGAAAACAGAGAGTCAAATTGTTCCAACAATTGGCAATAGTCCCCCTGCTGTTCAGGGGTAACGGTAAGAGAGACGTTGACACCCTCCACTGACCCATCTTTCTCTTTTGATGATAAGAGGTCAAAGAAAGGTTCACTTTCCTCTTCCTTGGCCCATCTGTCACCGACAGCATAGTGACCTCAGACCTCTCACAGTGTGGCTTCAGATGGTTGATATGGAGGATCCATTGGGGAGCCTGGTGCTCTTGAGCTCAACCAGGTAGGTGGACACCCACTTCCATTCAACTATCTTGTAAGACCCAGTCCAATGGTCTTGGAGGGCCTGGCTCCACTGGCTCCATCCCCCACACTTTAAGCTTAGGTTGGAATTCCATATGGGTAGCTATCTGATCATACCACTGCTTCATTACCTCCAGGCTTTCTTTCATGTTCTCAGGAGCCATCTTCCAGAACTTGACCATCTGGTTCTGGAGAGGTAGAATGTACCTAACCACTTCCTGGGGAGGTTTGTTGGGAGCCTGTTCCCACTCTGCCCTAACCAGGTTGAGAGGTCCCCTCATAGGATGACTATACAGACCTTCAAATAGTCTAAATCCAACCCCCTTCGGTGGGACCTCCCTGTAAGCAAAGAGCAAGTATGGCAAGAGGACATCCCACTTCTGTCTCACAGACTCATGTAAGCCCATAATCATGCCTTTCAGGATCTTGTTGAACCTCTCAACAAGCCCATTTGTCTGTGGATGGTAGGGTGTGTAAGTCTTGTAAGCAACTCCACACTCATTCTACATAGATTGCGTATGTGGAGACATGCAGTTGGTGCCCCTGTCTACTTGGATAAAAATCACCCTCTGGGCCATGGCCACTGCAGGTGCAGTTGCAGTCCTCAGAGATATGGCCTCTAGATACCTTGTTGCATGGTCCATCAAAACCAGGACAAACCTGTTGCCAGAGTCTTTCTTGGGGTCCAGGGGCTCTACAATGTTGATGCTCACCCTTTCAAAGGGGGTGCCAATGACAGGTGAGGGAATCAGGAGAGCTTTCAGCTTTCTCCCTATCTTCCATCCAGCCTGGCAGGTTACGCAAGTCTTGGAAAATGTATCTGAGGAAATCTTCATCCAGGGCCAGTAAAAGGAGAGAGGGCGGGGGGGGGGGGGGGAGCCTGGAAAAGGACTTGTCCTGCCTCAGATGTCCTGCCAGGGGTGTCTAATGAGCCAACCAGTGCTCTTGTTTCCACATGCACAGGTGCCTTAGGCTCCCTATACAGGAGGTAATTCCCCAATAGATCAGTGATCACCAGAGGTATCATCAGTTGCCTGGTCTCCAGATTGTTGCCTCATGCCCTCCAGGGTTGGGCACTCCTTCTGTGCCATATAAAACTCCTCACTGGTGGGTCCTCCAGCGGCTTGCTGTCCAGCAAGCTCTGGCAAGTCACCCCGAGAGGCATTATCATCTCCAGTGGGCTCCAGGGTGACCTCCTCCAGTGCCCCATCCACCTCATCTGTGAGACATTTGGGGGCTGGTTTCCCACACCGCTTGCCTGTCTCTCTTTTGGCAGCTGCCTGGGCTATTTGTTCAGGCTCCAGACCTCCTTAACTCCCTCCATGGGCAACCATGGACCTGTTCGCTGCACAAACCCACTCAGGCAACCCCAACATTTCCAGGCAAGGCCCGAGCTCCACTTCCGTCCAGGCAGTGTTGTCAAGAACATTCACTAGCAAAAAATCCACAGGCATGGCAAGTCTCAGAGCAACTTTCAGAAGATCTGAGACCCCCACTCAAAGAGATCAAGACCACAGGGTAGTGGCCCTCCCACTTATCTGCTATTACAACTAAGTATGGGCTGAAAATTCATTCCGCTCGCGAAATTTGCAAATTTTTGGCAATTTCGGGATCCGTGAATCGCGCAACCCCACATCACCTAGGGACACTAGGGTGACCTCACTCCCATCCTCCCCACTAACTGAGGTCTTCTCATTCCCAAGCACTACACTAGCCAACCCTGGGATTTTCCTCCAGTGGAAGGCTGTGCCCTATTGGTACACTTGAAATCACCATTGTAATGCCTATAATCATAACACTTATAGCACTTGGGGGAAGATGCGGCCTAATGGCTAGAGTGGTTGACCTCAGCGCAGGGAAAGGGTTTAGAGTCTTAGCAGGGACGCCCAACATCCTGTGATTCTGGCCAAATCACTTAATCTCTTTGTGCCTAACAAAAATGAATGTGTCTGTCTGTAACACAACTGGTGCTCATGCAAAGTGCTCTAATACCTTCTGGTCTAGTTCGCGCTATATAAAACTACAAAAATAGGGGAGCATTGGAGGCAATAATGTCCAGAGGGGATCCCGGTGTTTGGTTCCTGGTAGTAAGGTGTGAGGAGACCGCTGCTTCACCGATTAGTTTGATGCCTGTTTGCAGGTCAACAACCCCCCCATGCCTGGGGAGGGACTCTGTGAAGTGAGCCATAAAGTTTGCTGCAGCAATCGGGTCATAGCCTGTGTGCAGGTGTGAAGCTGGCAACCTCGTAGGCCTGGTGCGGCCACAATCAAGACTGCTGTAGTGCCTATTGGGCTATATCCTGTGCACGGAGTGTAGTCAGCAACCCTGTAAGCCAGGTGGGGCCACAATGAAGATAGCTGCTGTGCCGATTGGGCCATAGTCCATGCGCAGAGGGAAGCCAGAGACCCTATATGCCAGGTGTGGCTGCCATGAAGATTTCTACTGTACCGGTCAAGCCGTAGTCCGTGTGCATTGCTTCACACACAGATGCATCACCCCTTGAGTCAGATGACAGCGGACGCCTCGTCATCTCTGAAACCACAGGGGTGACCGACGCTGAGACCCTGCAGGGACGTGAACCCACAACACCACCATCACCACCGCCACAACCATCACCACCAACTCCACCACCACCACCATGGCGGACAACCCCACCACCACCAGCACTGCGGACACCAACACCAAGACCATCACGGCAGACAACTACACAAAGCTGAAGGGCAAAATGTCCCCTCTCTGCAGGTGATGGAGACAGAGCAGAGGCCAGCAGCCACAAATGTCCCACAACAGACAGTCGTTACTCCGAACGCTCAAGCACCAGCACATGTCTGAGTCCGACAGCGGGCAAGGGCCCTGGGTAGAGCTGCAGAGAGATCTGATGATCCAACACATGGATACGGAGTGGTAGAGACACGGATGCTGCGTGTCCAGCGCCGGCAGGGGAGACACATGGGTGCCATGAACATTAACATCACAAAATTGACAAAAAAAATTGGCACCATGACTGACGCAATGCGTGAGATGACCACAGCCGTTGCTGAGGGCAACAGAGACATCAAACATTGCCTGCAGGAACTCACACGTGCTGTAATTGCAGGCCAAGAGAGGGAGCACCGGAGGCATCGGCAGAACATGCTCTGTTCAAATGCTTCAATTAGGGCCATCACTATGCTGTGCAACAGCACAGCTGTGCTTTCGTGCAGGTCTGTGTCCCTGCAGGTCGACTTGGGCCATTATTGCGGAGATGTGGCAAAGTCCTTAGAGAAAGTGACCACTGCAGTGGAGCATCTGCAGTCTGGGACTTTCAGTGCCAGCAGTTTGGGAGGGGAGGAGGGGAGTGAGGCTGCTTCAAGCGTGAACAGCATCTCTGTTCCGGAGGCCAGCTAGAGGAGGCACAGTGCGCGCAGCACCACAGCCACAGAAACACATTGCGGCGATGTAGAGGAGTCACGGGACAGGAGGCTGGGGGTACGGGGCAAGCGCAAATAGCCATGTTTCATTGGCTCCCTGGACATGGTGACGTAACCATGGGCCAACTATACTGAAACATGATACACCCGTGATGACAATGGCCATGTATCCCATTATTATTTTGATTCTGCTTCATTTTGGCATATCAGTCATATGCACCTGACAGGTGCTCATGTGCATTAAAAATTTGCAAACCAGAACATGTTCTGATGGCTCATTCATACCTGTCTCAGAAGTGATGTTGTGTGATGTATGTCCACCTCCTTTGTCCTTCAGCTGTGTTAGGCACGTGTGCCTGTTGGTGTTGGGGAGGTTGATGTGCACGTAACTCGTCCTCTCTGTCCACCTCTATTGGTATACCCCTTCTTGTGGCAATGTTGTGCAGCATGGCGCAGACTGCTATTATCCGGCAGGAGGTAACTGGGTCATACTGCAAGGCTCCTCCTGTCTTGTGTAGTATCCGGAAGCAACTCTTGAGGATTCCAAAGGTTCGCTCTACCACATTACTGGTGCTGATGTGTGCGGTGTTATAGCGCTGCTCCTGAGGTGTTACAGGGTTGAGGTAGGGAGTGAGGAGATATTCACGCAAGGCGTAGGCGCTGTCACCTGCAGGGTAGGGAGCAAAGGGTTAGCTGCATGAATGTATTTACATATGTGAGGATGGAGTTAATTTAGAGGCATTTATATGTACCTAGTAAGTTTCCCTCTCCAAATTCACCGTTGATCAGACGCCTGTGAATGCCACTGTGTCTAAATATGTATGCGCCGTGTGTGCTTCCTGGAAATTGGGCTCCGATGTCCGTTATGATGCACACGACCTGCACGTTGATGGAATGGTATGACTTCCGGTTGCGGAAGATGTATTCGTTGGCTGAGGGGGGACAGATAGGGACATGGGTGCAGTCAACGCATCCTATCACATGTGGAAATAGTGCCACCTGGTAGATTGTGATTCCCCTTATTTTGCTCATGCAAAATAGCAATTTTGGGCATTTTCGGTAGTTGCGAGTTTTTATGAAGTTCGTTGCGATTCTTTAATAGCAATTCGGTATTTCCGGAGGCTGATTTCTCTCTCGGTATTACCGATTGGCTATTTTGCTAATCGGTAAATTACCACGGGGGTTATTTAGCGATTCTTTATTTTTTAAAGGGATTTGGGTTGATGCATCTGCCAGAAAGTTGTCATGTTTATGCGGTTGTCAGAAAGTAATCCCTTCTTGTGAATTCAAGAAAGTTTCTAGTGACCTCTAAGCTACCTGGCACTCACAATTAAGTTTAAGATATTCTAGACATAAGTCCTGCGTCACATCTATAGGATATATTATTCCAATGCAGAGAGCCTATTGGAATATAGAAACTACACTACATGGTGCACAACGTTTGGTAAGGCACTAATTTAACGCTAGATACTAGAGTAACTCAGTCGTGCTTTTCACAGAGACCCCTTTTTTCCCGTAAAATACTCCAATAGACGTCTGAAGTGGGTGAAAGGATAAAATCCGCCATAACTGAGTAGGACGAAAATCCTATGTATTCGTTTTTGGTTTTGTTCAATGTTGAAGGATACAGTGTTCCAAAATATTGTGCACCTTATCTTTGTTTACTTGAAACTTGCTCTGCAACTTTCATTAAACCACGTCCGTTAACAGTGACAACAACAAAAACGGTGGATATGCAGAAAATGCAAACCAACCGAGTTTAAACGATACAGCTTTCCAAGAAACCCATGCGGATGCTATAATCATCCCTTAAAACACATGGAAAACCATCACTATAAACCTTAATACAAATGGCCTATCATCAAGAGGTGGTAAGGTGATATTTGTCATAGAGGCACATGAAAATCGGCAGACAGAGGTATTCTATTCATGGATTATCTTTCCAGAAGCAAATCCAACAACACATGTGTTCCACTTCTACAAGCTAGAGGAACCTCCAGCAGAATACGCTCCTTTCGAGGACATTGAAATTCCATTAACATACCAATAGCATGCGCTCTGGTTTAAAGGAGCACCTACAACATCAAAATCACATTACCAGGCTCGGTCCACTAGGTAGACCAGGAGCAACATGGCCGGTACTAGCCAGCTATACACCACATCCTGACATTGAAAGAATGTCAAGTGAAGAACTGTTAGCTCAGCTAAACCAATGAATTAAAATACATAGACAGTTGGTTCAATATGTCATGCAGACTCTAACACTCCAACCTGCTATAAGAATTCCACAGCACACCCCTCATCAGGGGAACACAAACAAAATTACACCACAGACTATACAATCAGTCATTGGTAAATTACCAACAAAAAGGGAACAAATTCCATTCTGGTTAGCTCAAAAATTTACTCAAATAGAGGCAGTATTTCCCAATAGTACACCTCATGAGAAACACAGGAACAATCTGTTTACCAATGGGGATCGCACCACACCTGGAGGACTGTGACACTTGGGGTACAGTCTTTGCTGCAATCTACACAAAAACACATGGTGTTCCGTACATAGCGGTAATGCCAGATATCCTGAAACAGATTCAAAATGAATACGGGGCAGAACCTGCTTTAAATCTCGGTATGAAGTTACTGAAGGATTTCAAACAGGTCTCAGCTATAATATTAGCTAGTATTAAAGGTGAAGCAGCGTCCGTGGCAATCAGCCAAAAACTAAAAGAACTTGATGTAACTGAGCAACCATGTGAACTGACCAGAATAATAGAAAAATCCTATAAGGAACTAGGTAGAGATAATTTGGGTGGGAAACCAGTAAAGCCCGAACTAACAGAAAACCTTGAAAAAGTTTTTATTAAAAACACACTCACTACTCCTAAAAAGAAGTGGGAAAATACTAGACAGACACTTCCTAAAGAGAAGCGTTCCTAATCCAGAGGTAGGTCTCCTCAAAAGGAGCCCTCTGAAAAGAGGTATAATCTCAGAAACAGGGATAATGTGATATATAGATAGATATCAAGATACTGATACACATTCTTCTCGTACCGTTCAGACTTCCTCACAGAAATCGGAAAGAAGAGGACGATCAGAACACAAGGAGGAACGAGTAAAAGCCAAAGACGATCAACACGTTCCAAAAAATAAGAAAGCTCCATTCACCAAGAAGAAGGTAGCAAGTCTAAAAATCAGACATGCCGAGGATCTTGAGGACACAAATCAAGAACGAGGAGTGGGTCTAGACAATGCTGGACAGCGCAGAAGAGGTTACCATAGCTCGCAGGATCCTGAAGGATCATCTGGAGACAGTGGACCTGAATGAATATATTCAAGTTGAAACTGCCGATAGCAGGGTTAGTGTACCTCATAAGTTATATGAAGTAACACTCCGGATAGAGGGGGACATAACTAGAAAAATTAGAACACTCTTTTGGGAAAAACTCTCTAAGGGTTATGTAATTCTTCTGGCTGAAAAAGACTGGCCACCTGAATTTGTCAGGGAGTGCCCACATGGCGAAGAGATCATTATGCCAGCTTTTTCAAATCATATTCCTATTCATAAAAAATAGACCTATGCCAGAAAATGGGCTGTGGCCCATGCTCCAGCATTATATAAAAATCATGTGGGACGGGATGAGGACTCTCCTCACCATAAGATACAGTTAAAAAACAACCTCCTGCTCAGAGGCAGTATACAGTTAAGCAAGAAGCTAAAAAACAGGTCAGGGAGATCTTAGATCAACCTGAATACCAAGGGGTGCTTGAAACAGGCACCTCGTCTATGAACAATCGTTTGTTTCCTGTCTCCAAACCAGACAATACATATCGTTTAGTTTTGGACTAAAGACATTTAAATTCTTGTTGCAAAACCTTTGCAGTACAAAATGCACACAGTGCAGCACTGATGAATAACATCGTGAGAAAAAAATATAAAACCACATTAGATATTTCTAACAGTTTCTTCTGTCAAAATATCACACCTGAAAACAGGTATTTGACCGCTTTCTCAATTATGGGGACACAGCGTCACTTCTGTCATCTCCCCCAAGGATTCAAGAATAATCCAGGGTTATTTTCAGCCAGAGTAACACAGTAACTACAAACGTATGATGATGAGGCATTATCTCATGTGGATGACATCTATCTTACAGAGGGTGACTTGGACAGGCACATGAACAGGGTGAACACCATAATACTTGGATTTGCCTATTAAGGGTATAAATTCAACTTTAAAAAATCAAGAATTGCCCATCTTAGCGTCCTATTCTCGGGATACGAACTTGCAAGTGAAGGCAAAAGCCTGGCAGAAAACTTTTTAGAGAAATGTGCGCTGCTCCAAGCTCCAAAAACGCGGAAAAACTTACAGTCAATTCTAGTTTACTGAATTTCGGAAGAACTTACATTTTAAACTACGCAGAAAGGGTTAAACCTCTCTACAAATTAATCAAACCTGATTTCAAATCAACTAATTGGACTAAAAAACACACAGAAATTTTGCGTTCAGTGCAAACAGACATGTTAGCAACAACCCATTTACAGACATGCGTAAATATACGCAACCGTGTAATCCAAATCATCCCAGGGAGATGCTGATTCTCTTACCTAACCTTTAATGAAGGTAAGAAGGTACCAATAGCTCATAAATCACACTTGTACACACAAGCTGAAATAAAATTCACTTCAACAGAAAAAATTCTTGCAGCGGTAAAAACTGCAGTAGCAAAAGAGAGAGCTCTCGCACAAGGAAAACGCATAAAAGTCATTACTCCTGTACCTGCCTTAGAGGCAGTGACAAAAGCAAGCATTCCGAATGCAAAAGCTTTATATCGGAGATGGATACAATGGGTTAATTCTCTTTCTGCAACAGATGTTGAATACGTTTTTGACCCCTAATTGAAAACTCAAGAACTTCTACAATACGAAAAAGAATGTCCTCTGCCCACTGAGATTCTGCCTCTAGAGCATTACAGATGTAAAATTTATACAGACGGATCAGCACAGGCCGCAATTGGGAGAAAACAAGCTTATAGTGCAGCGTGTGCGATTGTTAAAGGTCGCTGGCGAGATGGTAAATTCCGACCTATAGTCACAAAAACGCAATCTCTAGAAGATTGTACAGCTCAGTGAGCTGAAATACAAGCTTTCAAAATGGCGCTTGAAAATATCGATCGCGAATTCCCCACACTCATAGTGTGCGATTCGTATTACTGTGTCCAATCTTATAATGAATACTTGCAGACCTGTGTTCAAAGCGGTTTCAAAGACGCAAAAAGTGGCACAATCAAGCATAAGTTGCTTTGGGAACAAGGAGTTCTATTACAGAAAGAGCTACAAAAGACTCACATGATCCATACACTGAGTCATCAACGTGATGGCGTTTACGTTGCAGGGAATTCATTGGCTGATGAAGCCGCGAAGGCAGCTGTGCAAACAGCTTCCGTAGCTGCAATCACTCATTCAAAAACAAAAATAGAGAGCAAAATAAAGCAAGCTGTCACTGATTCAATAAAAGACAGCCTTAAAACATTACCAAACGGCTTTCCACTCAAGTACTCATATATAACTGATGTAAATAATGTTCCTTTTGCTTGAATCCCTGGAGTGGGGGATAGAGTAATTCCAAACATGGAACACAGATTAGGACTAATTTTAGCAGCACATGAAGGACTTGCATCTGCACACGCAGATGTTTCTGTCACAGTATCATTATTAAAACAGAGATACTGGTGGCCGCGCATGAGGAAACAGACCTGAAACTATGTTTTGGAATGTGAAATCTGCCAGAATATGAAAGTTTCAACAGTGAAACGCCCGGCGCAGACGCCCCTTCTAATTTCAGATAAATCATTAGCATGTGTTTACCTGGACCATGGGGTCCCTTACAAAGGGTTGGTAACTATAAATATATCATGGTCACAGTGGATTCCTGCTCAAGATTCTTTTGGATGCGGCCTCAGCACTCAGCTGACGCCCAAACTGTTATAAAAGATTTGCAAGTCTTATCGGCACATATGCAATCGGCACTCTACATTCTGACCAGGGTCCTGCGTTTAGCTCTCGAGCTTACAAGGAGGCCATGGCCAGCTTGAGCGTTGCATTGCGGTACTCAAGTCCCTTCCATCCTAAGGGAAATTCGGTAGTGGGAAAAAAAAAGTGACATAAAGCAATCTATAAAAGCAAGGGTATTAGACTCTAGTGACGGGTGGGTCAAACATCTAATAAGTGTCCAACGTAGTCTTAACAATCTGCCAAGAAATTCTCTGGGTGGAATCACTCCATATGAAATCCTTTTTGGTATTAGAATGATTGTTGAATACCTTGATTGTCATACTTCAGTGGTAGAACAAAAACCCTTTGATATCAAAGACCGTTTGGCTGTTTTGCAGGACTTAAATGAAACAAGAAGAATCCTAAGTAACACATTACAGAAACCAATGGCCACTGAAGAAAAAACACCTGTCCCAGCAAGACCTGTCTGGATTCCAAAGATTGGGGATCTGGTCAGAGAAAAAATAGCGGTTAGAGAAAACAAGTACCTGTGCTAGCAATCCACGGATCAAGAACAGTGTTACTGCCGCCCCTTGCTGGAAGAAAGGAGAACAGGTTCATATCAATTGACCTGGTAAAACCACACGATGTGGCCAATAATAAGTAGTAGGCCCAGTGAACTCCGAAGATGTAGCAGACGACCAAATCTAGCTACTATCCAAGAGGTTTAAACTGAGACACTCATCACCGTTGAAGAATCTGCAGTAAGAAAAGAAGGACTATGCAACAAAGCCATGGAATTTGTGCCTCTTGAAACCCAAATAACAGTTCGTCAAGAAACTCCCGTCTACTATGATGTAGCATCTGACTATACTAATATGTCAAGGGACCAAGCAGCACCAGCGATTTAAAATATTCCGGATGCAATACCAACAATTGACAGAACTGCCTCTGGCTATTTCATCAATTTCCAAGGAACAAGTAACAGAACTTTTTCCCCAGCTTGCAAATAAATATTTGGTTTCACCATGGGTTGAACTTTGGATTGTGTTAGGTGTGCTTTTTCTCCTACTTTGGCTCATTCTCGTTTTAAGTTTGGGAAAGCTGATAGATGGAAAATATAGTAAAATGGACACAGCAAGTAAGAACATCAACTTGCTCCTAAAGCCACACAAATCATCTCATCATGAACAAAGAGACCTGTCATCAGTAAACATCACAGCCGTTCCTCTACCTGGTGGTATAGCATGGGACAGAACTGATTATGACATTTATGGTCCTGTAGAGCTGTTGGAGATTCTACACCAATTTAAGGTTTCCTTGAGTGATTTTGTTTCACCCAGCACATTTTCTAATGATTGGGACTTTGAGACTGTTAATAACATGCTGGCAGACTTAGAAATGTCACCAAAATGTACAAAACATGAATACTTAGAAGGTTCATCACATTATGAAGAAATGTATTGTTTTAATCATTATGGTCATCATTATTTGCACAAATCTGCAAACCCTAGAAATGTTTTTACTTATAATCAATGGGAACATTGTCCAACGCCACCAAAGGGTAGCTCAAAAACATTTTATGAAAAATATCTATACTTCTCAGATTTTAATGTCACAAATCCAGAAACATTTTACTTCAAAAATGTTAATAAGACAGGAATGAAAAGTATATTGACTAATATTAAGCACATTTATTCTGCAGCCTTTTATGCTCAATTGTTCACATTATGTTTTGACTTTTGGAAAGACAACATTGAGACAAAAACTGTCTGGGGCACAAAAGACTGGCAGGTGCAAGGTTTAGAAGCCTTATTCAGAGCCTAAATGAAACTGTTCAACAGATATCTTGTCTTGGCCTTGCTAAGATAAAAGACTTAAACAAACTGTCCATATCTAAGTCAATAGTAATAGTAATGGAACTACAGATGAGAAGGTAGATGTGAAATATATTTTACAATGAAACAGAACTGATCCTGATTGGAAAAAATGGTTAATCTGGCCCACAGACACAAATAACTGTCAAGATAGATTCCTGAACAAGACACAAAGTTTTACAGTAACTAGGCAGATCCAAGATATGTCCAGAGACAACATCCAGGGATAGTAACAACATACAGTTTAGGAAAACTGTGCCTTGAATGACTACAAAAATCCGCACTCCCAGATATAAAACAACACTTAACTTTACTTAAAGATGGTGTTGATTTAAGAGACTTCTCACAAGGACCTCGTAAACCATGTCATAAACATTTCATATACGCCGGTATTCATGCTGCTTATAATGAAGCATGGAAAGTCATGCAAATGGAAACTGCAGAATGAATACGAGAAATTGATTGTATTAATTTAGAGAAAGCTCTCTCTGTAGTTGACAATGGGTTAACGACTCTGTCATCCAGAATGTATTCTTTGGACAGCATTGTATCCTCTGCCATAGACATAATGGAACAGGACTTGCTCATTTTACAACATGGACAGTCTCAACTGCGTTCTATAATGCTGCTAGGCTGGACGTTACAAAACCTTCGTTCAGGCTATGTGCCTTGGCGTCTAATCAACACTACGTAATTGTTTACTGGATTTAACCTTACAGATAAACAAATCTCTTTGGCACAGAGGGGACCAGACTATACGGTGCTAAGCATTGAAAAACTTTAAAAATTACCATTAACCGTTTCTGAGAAACCAGCAGTGGAATAGATACTACATGGCACCATCATGATGCCAGTGACGATTTTCCAGTTTCAGTATTGCTTAAAACACATACCAGCAGGCCAGTATGAAAGGTTGAGTAAAGAATACATGAAGTCGACCTGGGATTTACCATACACACACAAATGTTGGAGTGGGGAAAAGGAGGTATTTCTTAGTGGTAAAAATTGCAAAAGCACACTGAGCGGTACACTTTTATGCCAGGGTATTAATTTACATGGAGCCTGCGATGGTTTTTCGAGCAACTTATCCTGCCACCTGCATGGTTCCCCGGCAGCAGTGATAGATCCAATTTTTAGGCAGCTATCCAATGGGAGCTACATATTGTTGAATGATCACAACTGTTGTGGAATGATGCCAGGCATAGCCTATCTCGTTAGTGTGTCAGCCAGGGTCACTTGTTGTATGCATGTATTGTTTCCTAAAACTAAGACAGACGGGGAGTCGCGGCTATGGCCTTCACTGAACATCTCTTCTATACGAATTGATACTTTAAGCAGAATGAAAGCTATTCTTTTACAAAAAACGGTGCCACTGACCTCGTCCAGAGAGACGTATGATCTCCAAGTTGCAAGGTCCACAGCAGAGATACATGCCTTATTATCAACAAACTGCCCCAGATATTTTGCAGAAATGTTAGGTCGCATCTTAAACATGTCTGATACCAGTGGTATTGTACATGTATTTAGGACGATTTTGAAGCAGTCCTAGGCATTTTTCCAAACTTCGTGCACTCTGTGTTCGGGGGTCTGTCTCTCGTTTTGGGACTCGTAGCAGGGATACTATTTTTGTTCCTTCTTCTCCGATATGGCAAGTCCTGTCACCAGCGATACCCAGATTACCATGGAGAACACTCTTCTGGCAATGCAGTATCGTGAGCGCATAACACAGGTTCTTGGCTTGGCTCGTTTGAGAGATCTGAATACCACGTGGTTCCTATCGTTCAGACCTGGTCTGGCAAGATTGCATCTTACCTGTTCTACGATGCCTGCTTTGTGGAGAGGAATGCATGTTGGATATTTGTCTGACACTTCCATCAGCACTGTCAATGGATGTTGACGCTTTGCTTGGTTCGGTAACGGCTCATGCATTGTGTTGTCGCCAGTGGCTACCAATCCTGATGAAGGCATTCATTGAGGTCTCACCAGCAATTCCAGCTGAAGGTGAGATACGTGGACCTACTGCGAACATTGCTAATGCAACTGACGCTGACGGCGATCCTTCTCATCTGTGTACGATTGATCTACTTATTGAAGTGGTTCAACTTTCACCTACTTGGGTAGACAATTTCTTTGCAAGCTTAGAAGATTCAATGTTTTCTCCTGACACCAAGAATAATTTTTGAAATTAGCACACAGCGTTCTATCAACTTTGAATTCGACCTTCGTTTTTCAAAACAAAAACTTCTAACTTTGGGACTCTATTTTTCTATGATTTGATTAGATTTTTTTCTACAATTGAACTTTGGCACAAAGTAATCTGCTTAAAGTAGAACTATTCTTAGAGAACAAGAATTCTTTCAAATACTTCCTAGAAACAACCTTATCAAGAAACTAAAAAACAGTTTATATCTTCTGCTATGGGATGGTCTCAACCTTTTTTTGTCTGTATTTCAGAGCCATTTCATAAATGTAATTATCATGATTCAGACATTTAGCATTGCCAATATCATAATGTATGCTTAAAATGAAATCATTACTTTCAAATGCATACAGTACAAATGCTAATTTTTGTGTGCAACCATTTAAAATGCATTTTATGTATTTTTGGGTGGAATTGTAAACACATCCTTTAGGTATGTTTTAGTGCTCTGGGGCCCGATGTAGGTACCAAATACCGGTCGGAAACGGCCGATTTCGGCCGTTTCCGACCGGTATTTGGCCTACTGAGATGTAGGGGACCTTTTTTTGTCCGATTCGGTATTTTACCGATTCAGTAAAATTACCGAATCGCAAAAATACCGAATCGGTAATTTTACTGATTTTTTAAATTTGGGATGTAGGTGGGACTACTTACAGTCCCACAGGCCCTTCAGATTCGGTATTGTAACACCCAATCCAATTGGGTGTTAAAATACCGAATCCAGGTGTGCATGCACATGTGTGCATGCACACCTATGCCATGTGACAGACAGACATGCCCTTAGGGCATGTCTGTGTGCCACATGGCTCACATGCCTTTTTTTGGGGTGCTGGAGGGTGTCAAAGTGACACCCCCTGCACCCTTGCACAAATCGGTAATTACCGAATCGGTAATTACCGATTCGGTAATGCCCATTGATTCCTATGGGCTTCAAGGCCCTCAGGAAGCAATGGGGGATACCGAATCGGTATTTACAGAATCGGTAAATACCGAATCGTACAGATTCGGTATTTACCGAATCTGAAATACCTACATCTCCCCCCCTCTAATTTACCACTTCATAAATACCGATTCGGTATGATTCGGTATTTATGAAGTGGTAAATGTAGATTTACCTACATCGGGCCCTAAATGTAGTAATGTCGAACATAATAAAATGGAGTGGGTGTTGTATAACCTTTGAGGACCCTGGTGTCAATTTCCCAATTTATGCCCTTATTTGCCCTTATTTAGGTATAACTCACCTTGTCCTTATATAACCATATTAAGACATAGCCGATCCAGTCCAAATATGGCATGGCTACATCCACTAGTTCCGAAAATCCACAACGATTTCTTGGAACATCGGGTTCAGCAGTTAGGGACTTCCCCTTGCTTGAATATTGATTTGCCCAAGTGCTCATGGAGTTTTCAAAGAACTGAGACTCTTGGATGACGTTATTATGTCCAACTGTACGTCAAACTCGGCACCTTCAAGGTATACATATGCCCACACTTGCCATAGCAAACACACAGTGGTTTGGAGCAGTTTGACTATCTACTTGCCCGACGCAGCTCGCTACAGCAAGTGCCGAAGGAAGCCGACCCTCCAGCAGTCTTTACTCTTGCCAAGAAATCCAGCTCCAGTGTTTTCAAGCTCCCCTTGCAGGGTGTTGGGAAATCGAGTCCTGAGACAGAGAGATACCAGCCCTCCTTCATTCTAAACCAAGGTACGGAGCTGATTAGACCCTAAGAGAAATCTTGGATAGATTCTTGGCAAAAGAATAGTAAACTTATACTACACCTCACTTACTGCTTCCCTCGTACTAGACTTAGGTTAGGTACATCGTGGTGGGTGTATTTTAGAAGCACCAGTTGAGTACTTTTAGTCTTTATTTATTTATGTATGTATTTTATGGCTTAGAAACCATACCATGCTTTTACAGTATTATTTTATAATACTCCTCTTGCTGTACGCATTATACTTTACAGCCAGTATTACGATTGTAGCAGTTCATTTCCTTTGCATGAGAAAGAAGACTGTTCAATAAATACTTTTATTTAAAACGCCTGTCTCTCTATTTCTCTGCACCTCTGGTGAAACGAAGCATGCACGAATGACTGAGTAAAATATCTATCTATTGTTTCCACGACTCTGAAGATACGTGTTATCTTGGGGAAACAAAGTTGTCATGTTTATGCGGTTGTCAGAAACTAATCCTTTCTTGTGAATTCGAGAAAGTTTCTAGTGACCTCTGAGCTAGCTGGCACTCACAATTAAGTTTAATATATTCAATAGAGACCTAGTAGACATAAGTCCTACGTCACATCTATAGGATATATTATTCCAATGCGCAGAGCCTATTGGAGATCAGAATCCTGCTAATTATTTTTCAAGCAAGCCATTGCAGTGCCCTGGTAACCCATCTAAGACAGCGGAGGCCTCCACGAATGTCAGTGTGAAACCGAGCGCACCAGCTGCCATGTCTTTAGAACAAACTTTCACTGCCATTAGTCAAAATAGTGATATGTTAAAGTTAAGCGACATTATCACTCAAAAATCGTGGAAAGAGCACCGTAGACCTCTCATTTATGATAGGAAGTATTTATAGTTCAAAAATGTACAATATTCATTTGTTTAACCATCTGTAGAGCGCATGGTTACACCACCAGTATGTCCCCGCGCTGAAACAGTCACTCAGAAAGGATGTGACAAGCAATCTGCATGTCTCACCTTTTACATGTTGTTACGAACAACCAGGTCTTCAATTCTTTGCGGAATCTAGTTTCGGATGGTTTTGTTCTTCGGGCCATTGGTAAAGTGTTCCACGTTTTTGCTGCAAGGTATCTGAAGGAGCATACCCCCATTCTCGCTTTAAATATTCTTAGTAGAGTCACTATTGCCTTACCCTTGGATCTTAGGTTCTGACCTGGTGTGTACTGGGTTAGTAGTGGTTGAAGGTACAGTGAGCCTCTTTTTGATAGAATACAGTGACAATGGCACATTGCCTTGAACAAGATTCTCTTTTCCGCTGACAACCAGTGTAATTTTACTAGGGCTTTCTTCGAGGAGGCTCTACTCGGAAGACTAAGTACCAATCGAGCTGCCGCACTTTGCACCGTCTGTAGTTTTGACAGTCCTTTTTTTGTAGCACCAAGATATAGTACATTACCGTAGTCTATTCGGGAGGTTATCACAGCATGTACTATGGTTTTCCTAACATTGGATGCAGGAGGTCAAGGATTCTTTTCAGGATGTTCATTGCCCCATAGCATTTGCCCTCTACTTTCCAAATCTAGCTGTCGAATGCCATTTCAGAGTCAAACCATATTCCAAGGTTTTTAACCTCTGATTTTGGGGTGGGTAGTTGGCCCAGCGATTCAGGCCACCAAGCTGATGACCATATGGTTGGGGCCTTGCCCACAATCATAATAACCTCCACATTAGTCCCCTTTAGCTTAAGCCAATGGTTAGACATCCAAGCTGCCACCTCTGCCACATATTTGGATAATCAGATTGCTGCCTGTTCCCTGTCTTGAGACAGCATCACAATTAGCTGGGTGTAATCTACGTAGGACACTATAGACACCTTATGCACTTCCACTCGCTCAGCCAGCGGTCCAATGTACAGATTGAATAGAGTAGGGATATGGATCGATCCCTGTGGGACACCCTGGAGCAGGGGGATACTTGCAGATAGGTATGTCTGTTGTGCGACTTGGAAACTCAATGTGATAGATAGGATGTCATCCAGCTCAGTACGCTTTGCCTGATACCACATGCCTCCAATCTCTGAAGGACCAGTTTGTGGGACGGGATGAACTTTTAGTGACTCAAGAAGGTCTCATTCTGCGACACAAATTGTTATTCCTGAGAGTATACAACAACAAGTGATCGATGTCACCCATGCAGGACATCAAGGAGTAGTTGCCACCAATAGAGCTCTCCGGGACTGATTCTGGTGTCCTTGTATCAAAGAAATGGATGAAAAAGTATTAAAGACTTGTCATATATGAAACTGTCTTTCATTTCTAGCCATTCAGCACATTTTGAACATGTCAGAATTGCCACATCATGCTTTGGGGAGAATTACTGTTGATTTCTTTGGTCTTCTTGAGAATGGACATTATATTCTAGTCATTGTTGATGAATACTCCTGTTTTCCATTGGTATGAGACCTCTCATCTACTACACATGAAAATGGTATTCAAAGATAAGATGGCATCTTTTAACATGGGGTGGTACTGAAATCTGAAAATCTGACAAGAGGTCACCATTTAATAGTCGAGAATTCAAAGATTTTCTAAATCACCTCAATATAAAGCATCAAAAAAGCACTCTTCTATGGCCTCAAGCCAATGGGCCGGTAGAACGGTTCATGAATACTCTAAAGAAAGCTGTTCAGCATGCTGCATTGGAGAAGTTTGACCTCAAAGTTGTTTTAAATTCTACTCCTTGACTTTAACGTTTGATCTCTCACACAACATTAGGGGAAAGCCCTACAACTATCATGATGGAAGTGCCATGACTACCAAGCTGCCCCTATGACCCAAGCTCAGATCCAAAAATGAGGAGATCATTCATACTATGGACTTTGGTCACAAATAGAAAATTAAAATAGATGCTGACAGATGACACCATATAAAAGATGTCACCTTTACAAGAGGAGATCAAGTGCTTGTCTGACAATCCAGAAAAAGAAAGTCTGATGCTACCTTTGAGGCTGAGCAATTTACAATCACTAACACCAAAGACACATGGTGACTGCCCAACATCCTGGGAAGTCCCTTCCGAGAGAGTCCTCTAATTTTTTGCACGTGGACCATCACTCCCCAAACATGTCAGTGTAGAGGCTGGGTCCCAACAGATGGTTGATCCCTATGTGTATGCTGATAATTCCACCTCACCTGTGCAGATCACTTACACTTCAACTGCCAGTTCCCAGTGACCCGATCAGAACGTGTTATTCAGGGAAATTAATTAAAGAATTATAATTGCATGTATATCTATGATCATCTGTGTATGTTTTTGTGTATGTATCTATTTATTGATTTATTTGTTCATCTATTTTGAAAAACTTTAACTTTTTATTTGACAAAGCAGGAGATGCAGTGTCTTGTAAATGAAAGAACGCTGTAACTCTTTTGGCTCCCACTGTACACTGTAGGCCTAGGACATAAGCATTAGAGGGATGAGATGAAGGCAAACTTAGAATTTTGAGTTCTGACCTACATGCAGTGGAATAAAGACATGTAAAAGAACACTCCGTATGTGGCTTGGTTATTGGGTAATACCTGTGCTGTCTTTTAGGTGCTTCCATATTGCCTACAATACACTAGTGCTTTGTGAAAATGTTACACATGTTAGATGTTCAATGGTTATACAATACAAATAAATGCTAACGAAGATTCTAAGGGGTTTATTTATGAGGCCTCGCATCACTTTTGCACCACTGGTTACTTTTTGTGATGCACCAGCAGGGTAAAAAATGTGCCATGTTGCGTCATATTTATAAAGTGACGCATCTAGGTTGATTTTTGTTTTTTGAAAAGTACTTTATTGGCTTTTTTAGGTAACGCATCTAGGTAGATGCATCACTTTGTAAACTTCTGTGCCACATTATACCTACGCCAGGTATAATGTATGCAGGGTGGGCGTTCTGATGCAAGTAAGCCTTGTAGAAGTGATGCCTTCTAGGACGCAAATGTGTCAATATCTTATGTCTGCCTCACAGCAGGTGTAAGACTGACGCAGGCACATTTGAAATGTGACTTGGCCATGTGAAATGGTCCATTGATGGAGTTGCATCACTTTCATGATGCACTCCAGTAACGCATAATTTTTTTGCCTACAGATACCTCAGAAATACTTACGTATCAGTAACTCCTTGCCACATGATGCGTCACACTGTAAATATGACGCATCCAGCATGACGCAAGGAGGGTGCAATAAAAAATGATGCATCGCTGTTTTCACGCAGCGATGCGTCACTTTTCATAAATGAGGCCCTAAGTATACTTTCAACTTTAGCAAGACTTTTACTCTGCATTTTAAAACGGGTGAATGGCTAGAGAAACTCAGAAAAAGGGCATATGATACTATTGTGATTCTATAGGTGCCGGG
Organism: Lissotriton vulgaris; assembly: GCF_964263255.1. Classification (NCBI taxonomy): domain Eukaryota; kingdom Metazoa; phylum Chordata; class Amphibia; order Caudata; family Salamandridae; genus Lissotriton; species Lissotriton vulgaris. The sequence goes on from NC_141697.1 coordinate 1,102,912,377, forward strand.
CAAACTTCTAAAAATGTTAAACATGGTACACATTTTGCTATTCTCTAATTACATCTGGTACTCTGATGCCAACTAAGGGGGTCATTAGGATCTCGGGCGGATCGCCACCGCCCGCATGGAGGTGGCGATCCCCCCAAGATCCGTCCCCGCCCGCCACCCATTTACCCCACACCATATTACTATGGCGGGGGGACCATGGCGGACAGAAAGACCGTCTGCCGCTTTTCCGCCCGGTCGACAAGTCAACCGGGCGGAAAAGAGTTTAATATGGTGGCGGTGTCTGCTAGGCACCGCCATCCATTTTATGGTGGGTGCGGATACATGCCTTTCCGTGGCGGCATGCGGAAATCTCTTGTGGGGGCCGTTGCGGGCCCCCAGGGACTCTGGGGGGGTGAACATGGGGTGTACCTATGGTACCCCCCTGCATTTCAATATACAACGTGTCAGGCACCGGTGCCTGTCACATTGTGCATTGAGATGCATGACATGCATTTTTAGCATTGCGGCGGGTGGTGCTTTCAGCACCGCCCTCCGCGATGCTAAATATGCGGGAATGCGCCCGCCACTGTGGCGGGTGCATCCTAATTGCCCCCATGGGACCCCCTGCCTTGTGGCGGGTGGGGATGTATGACGTTACAACGCATACTTTTACAACGCCTACCTTTACAACGCGGTTTTCACAACGCATACCATTACAACGCATAATGCTTTTAGGCGCTGGATAGTGAATAGTTTAATTTACTATTCCAACTACAGTCCCCGTGGATAGTAGGGAAGGTTATTGGATAGTAAATTAACCTATTCCCTATCCTAGAGCGCCCCCCAGCGCAATGCGTTGTAATAGTTTGCGTTGTAAAAGTTGCGTTGTAATGGTAGGTAGTTGTAAAAGTTGCGTTGTAACGGTTGTATACCGGCGGGTGGTACCTTTTATGTCGGAATGGCGGGCGGACTAATGGGCCCCCCAGTGCACTGAATTCAGTCTATGGTATTTTAAAAATGTGAACCAAATGGAATAGCTAGTAGATTAATAAGAATAATATTTAAACATTTACATAAACTTAGGACGCTGTTTTTAAATCAAAGAACCGCGGATTCGCATTTCTAGATTGCTATGAGAGCAAAACTTGAAATATTGAAAAACAAAACTCCAATTAATGCACATGGACTATTTCCATAGCAACAGAAATAGAATGCAGTTCTGATAAGGAGCAACACGCGCAGTAGGAAGCACATTACAAACCTACTTGGCATCATAAAAAAAGATTCATCTTGACAGCTAAGAACAGCATTATTAAATAAAAACTATTACTATGACTATAAAAGTGAGCAGTATGCACAATTTCACATCAACTGTAGTTTATTCGATCCAAGTGCAATTCAGCACTCTTAAATGTGGAAGAATGCATAAATATCATAATACCTAAAATCACATCATACTTCTAAAGTTGCAAATGTGGTTGAAGTTCTCAGTTTATTCGATTTTCTTTCAAAAGCCCTGTGGCGCTACTACTACTCATTGTGCAATTCTACAGTCTTGGAGCCAAAATCACAAACAAATTGAAAATCTGAGGCCCAGTGGCAGCTGGTTACATTTGAAAGTGGTGAGGGATGACATTTGATTATGAGTTTTATGTGTCCTCGATGGACAAACTTGACGTTCGATGGGGGGCTCCTCCCCTGAGAAACACTTAAAAATGTCAAATTGTGCATTTTAAAAATACATTTTAATAAGGAATTAAGTGAGGAAGCAAGGAGGTTTATAAAGCGATTATCAAAGTGTAGTCTTGAAATATGTAAACACATTGAAAAGTACCCCATATCTTACTGTTTTAGTATGTTCAACAGTTACTGTAGTGTGCAAATTGAATAGTGTGACAACTTCAGGCCCCATAAAGTTGTTCTGGCCCAGTCTCCTGAACTGCGTGAGACATCAACTTTGGAAGATAATGCTCTAACGAGGTTTGGGGAAGCACCCACAGCTGCTGGCTGCAATCAGTCATATGGAAATGTGTGCAGGTAGGGCTTTAAATAGGATGAACACAAGTGGGGGACTCTAAAAGAGGAGTGGCTTAAACATGTAAATTAAGTTTCTGTAATTTCCATAGTGTGACACCTAAGCAGTATTTTTGTTTTCTCTCTGAGCTTTCTGTTATTGCATTCGGATCAGTAACACAACAACTGACATACACCTAAAACCTGCCAGGGCTATAGGCTTTGTCAACGGTTGTTGGCTATTTAAGATAAATGAGTAACCACAAAGATTTTGTTGTAAATAGCTAATATTGAAAATGTTTTAATTCTGAAATTGTGAGAATGGGAATTAAATATTATCGAGGATTGTGGAACGAGTATTGGTCTTCAGCTTATGTGCACTTCACGTTAGACATGTGTGCCCCTTTTTCTCTCCACATCTTGTCCATCTACATATTGGAAATCTTCCTCTTCAGCACCCTCTTTTCACTTTTTGTTAGAATTCAGGGACATATTATCAAGAAAGGGCCTTACATTATCGCCGCTTCTATCGGCAGGAAACTGCAGATAAAGCGGCGATAATGGGCTTGATAATATGCTCTATGAATTCCAATCGAAGCCCATGTTAGATGTAAAGACATGTAACATGGGCTTCGATTGGAATTCCATGGAGCATATTATCAAGCCAATTATCGCCGCTTTATCGGCAGTTTCCTGCCGATAAAAGCGGCGTTAATGTAACGCCCTTTCTTGATAATATGCCCCTCACTTCCTTGCATCTCCTTCACTTCACCGCGCTCAAAAATACACTTCACTCACTCACATCTAAGGACTTTTTCTTTTTGTACCTTGGCAATATTTTGACGCCTGTGTACCCCTTGAAAAACAAAATTTCATTTCCAACTGGAATATATGACCTTAGCTCTGTATGATCTGCAGAGAGGCCAACACACTGACAGGCACTGTGAGAAACTTGCACTGCCTTCATTCTCAGACTCTAAATCGCGGGCACTCATAAACACCTGGTGCAACTCAGTTCAAATTCTGCATGATAAACGAGTAATAAGATGCATGAAGAAAGAAAATAGAAACACCCCATGATGGAAATACCTAACACTCTTAGGGAATGTAAAATTAAGTAAAACACTTGAAATAGATACAAGAACTAAATCGCTGACATGCATTACCTTAATGTTTTTAACATTCACTGTTAAAAAAATCAATCAGACTTTTTGGGCATTAATGATAAGGGCATGAATATAGGACCCCACACTGACCCATTCAATGTCTGTTTAAATGCCATATGATACTGCCAGATCCCCAGAATTAATCAACCACAAACATCTAGCATGCTACAGCATTTTTTTAAAAATCAAAACATGTCCAGAGTGAGGTTAAAACATCCTAGCAGCACTGCGCTGATTAATGTAACTGAATCAGGGCCTTAATACCTTACAAGTATGGGCACCGTATTCTAGGCATGCATACTCATAGCATTTAATGATTTTTTACTTTTTTCTGCTATTGCACAAATCAAGATTCTATATGCACATATTACTCCCTCTGTGCTTGCCTCTCTCAAAAGCTGAATATATTTTGATCAGCCTCGCCAGGGAACAAAAGCCCTGCCCGATGTCTGGATCAACTTTGCTGTGGATCAAATACAGCAGCTACACCTTTAAAGGGGCCAATCAGAATGACCAGGCTAAATATACCTAATACAAGTTAATCATTAGCACTTACCACTACCAAGACCAAGGTGCCAAACTCACTTACCACACACATTCAATCCTACCCTGTGACAAATGGTAAAGGGGTGGTATTTATGCCTGTGAATTATGTCTGGTCTCATGCAGGGATGCAGTCTGCAACACATGAACTTGCGACGCCCGCCGCATCATTGGCCTACAGTAGATATCATCAAAGCATCCCATGGCACTGAAGGGATTTAGAAAGGTAAGAGAAAGTTGATTTACTTCCTGGTTTCCTACTCCTTGTTCAGATTGAAGTGGGGCAGGCAGTCAGGGATAGGCAGTCAGACTTAATATATCAGTTTATTTAAAGATATGATCTCTCATCGTATCTGTAAATAAGTCGAGGTATTCAATATTTTCTGCAGAAAAGATGTGTGAATTTCAGAGGGACGCAGCCCTAGATCCCTAATGCACAAACTGCCCCTGCTAGAGCCGGATGCACTATTTACTTGTCACAATATACTGGTCGCATTCTGTGACCAAAAAAGAATTTTAATACCTGACCCAGCTACTAATTCCCATTCATAATGGGTTGGAATCCGGATCCCTCAAAAATATTAATGAGGTAGATCACACATTTCGGCACACTACTATTGGGTCCATCACCGGCATGGTAGCCTGCTTGAGTCAGCAGGCTACCATATCTGTTAAATAATTTCTGTTTCCCTTAAGCAAAACAACGCTGCATTTAAAAAGAAAAGTTACCCTTTTTCATTTGTTTAAGAGCTGGCAGTGGGCCCCTGAAGCACTGTTTTCTCTTCAACAAAGTTTTTATTTTTCTGTAAATTCACAAAGAGCAAGAGGTCCTGAAGATATCCTTTCATAAACCCATTTTAGGAGTCATAAAAACATTTTTGACACCTAATATGGGATTATTAGCTAAGAAAAAGAATGTTAACGCTCAAAAATGTAGAGTTGAACCATATGTTATCAGTAAAGTACGTCTGGACCCCAGTCCTGTTGGTTTCCTTCTACATTTACAGAAATAGTCTCATTTTTTTAACTCACAAACTTTTCAAAGACTACATCTGAAATGCTATCTAATATGTATACCCTCTTTCGCTGCCCAAGATATAATTTTAAAAAAATGGGTCAAGTGTTTCGATTTAAAAAAAATTGAAATAAATTCACGGATGTCCTAAAGACACAGCACTTCCTGGTTACGAATCTTTTCTGGAATTGTGTGTCCCGTGCAATCGCTATAGCTGGACTTCATTTCTGGCTATCACGGTAGTTGTACTTGATTAATTGCAACAAGTTGTTCTAAAGTAGCCATGATCAAGTACAATTAAAAAGTAACAGATTTGGTCATATTTACATTTTTCCCTTTTCACATTTTTATACTAAACTTGAGCATGCTGCCCCCACCTGTGTCTCTTTCTCAGGATTGGCAGAACACCAGCAATTGCTTCCATACCATTGCAGATGTTTCTCTGGCTCTTACCATTTTTCACTTTCAAATAGGTCTTGGGGATGTGAACTAATTATTTGGCCTTTTTTATCATTGCACAGTTTTGCAGCAAAGAAAACAGTTTACTTGTTTTGCTCTAGTTGTCCTTTTCAGGAACTAAGCCCTTTTCAACGTTATCAATGTCTTTGAGACAAGAAGAAAAGGTGAGGGAAATCCAGAAAAAGAAAGAGAAGAAGAAAATAAAGACCAGGAAAAGGTTTACATTGATGCTTTGCGAGCCCCTCCAGCTCGTTTATCTGTGTTAAACCTTCTGTTGATTCTGCAAACCGGGTTTTGGATCTACAGTGCTAGTGAAAGTACCAACATAAGCCCATGATGCTTGCTTGGGTTCCCTGAATCCCTGCCATGCTGCCAAGTTCAGGGCCTCCCAGCAGGCCACAGTGTTGGCCACGCCCACCGAGGCGGGGTGATTTGAACATAGTTGCCGCCAAAAATGCCTCACGACTGACTTTTAGCAGGAGCCCCTGAGGAAGTGTTTTTTCAACATGAAACGCGTAGGGCTGGAGGTTCATTTCACGTGTGCTGGTGCTTTTTCTCCACGTTGCTTCCTGCAATAAAGTGATGTGTTTGGCGATACTTACCTGGAGTGTGGTGTCTTCTACAACAGGCAAACTTTCGTCTTTTATATATATATATGTATATATATATATATATATATATATATACACACACGAAGGTTTCCCAAAATTGAAGACGCCACACTCGGCGTGTATTTGAAAGCATTTATTGGCGAGGCAGCAACACCAAACCATCTCCGTAAGTACATAGTTCATAATCCTGCCATAATATCCATACGCGTTTTGGGCGTCCTTCGCCCTTGTTCACTGGAAATGGCTGACCTGGGGTAGTGGCAACATGTAATGGTACTCGCTCACAACAATTTAAATACTGCAGCTATGGGCGTGTCAGCAAAGTGCATTATGGTAAAGCGAGTCTTGTTATGTTGATCCCTCCCATAGTAGGTGTCACTACAAAAGTCTCCTTCGTCACATATATAATCCAAAGTTAGTAACTGCGTTGCTTTTGAGATTGCTGTGTGCTGTAATGTCCTCTGCCAAAGCCACGTCGATCCCATTGCACCATGTTAGTAAAGGCGCGGACCCGCTCTTCCGCGGTGAGGCACCCTCGTGACCTAGGAAGGCTGCTGTTTGATGCACACACGAAGGTTTTCCAAAATTAAGGACGCCACACTCGGCGTGTATTTGAAAGCATTTATTGGCGAGGACGCAACACCAAATCATCTCCGTAAGTACATAGTTCATAATCCTGAAATAATTCACATAATGCACATCTAGTGTCCATCAATGGAAAAAGAGAAAAGTTTGGAACCACAATAAAGTATGTTTGGTGAAGCCTCAAAAATATCAGCAGACCAAGGTAGGGCTAGTGGGGTGCTACATTTCCGTCATTTGCTGTTGGGTAATTATGCAAAATGTCAGCAAATTATACAACATTCTCCATAATTGAGTGAAATTCAAGTGCTGTCTCCTGGTGAGAAATGCATCCTTGCATTCACTTTGGATGTGAGCATGCATTTTATGATGCAAAAATATTGCAAAAAGACAAAATCACTCTGAACAACAGCCCATCGGGATCTATCATTTGCATTGTTCCCATGCATTTGCAGTACATTTTTACTGCGAACAGAGTATACACAGTAAATGTTTACCATTGTTGATGGTTAATTTTGCAATGTGGGGTACATTTTTATGAATTTTTGACTTTTGCTATGCACCATCACGGAGGAACATTGATTTGGCCACTCTAGCCATTGAACTCCCGCGTCAGAAGCACAGAGATTGAAAATAGCTGTGAGAAGACTAAAAAATCAACTTTGGGCAAACTGTGAATCAGATGGCAGAGTGAAGTGCTCACTACTCTTGCACTTCATATGATGGGAGATGTCAAACCTTTTCCAGCACTTTCTGAATGCATGAAATTACAAAGTCCATGCCCGGCCATGTCTTCTTTGGAGGCCTATATTGACCTAAAACTCAATCTGGATTAAGAGAGTTTTTAAACTACCACTAACTAGGCAATCTAAAGGTGAACTAATAGACCTATTCTACGAACACCTGCCTGAAAATGGCAGCATATGCACAAATGACAGCCAAGTAGTCAAGGGCATAAATCATTCAGTGATGCTGGTCATCAGTACTGAGAAGACTGATACTCTGCAAGCCAGCAAGAATTCATATGGGCGACCACATGTGCGGAGCATTTATAATTGGCACTGGACAAAATAACTGTTACAGCCTAAACAAGACCCTCCATGCCAAGTGAAGACCAAAATAATCAGAACATCCAGGATAAGGGCCAGCGATATGGCTACAGCAACACCAAGCCAACAAATTAATTCAACAGAGACTGTGTGATGTGCCTCACCCCTCTCAGTCGTGACCAGTCTAGGGTAAAACAAGCTTAAACTGGGGAAACCAAATCACTTAGCAAGAGTGTGCAGGAGCTACCACAGAGGAAAGGGGTCTTCAAAGAATCCACCACCAGTTAATACCTACACACTATCTTCCAAACACCAGATTCAGGAACAGGAACCTCATTCACAACTATCTAGAAGAAGATCATTGAGATGCTTACCTCATCACATATGTAGCCAACTCAGAAAGAGAGAGAAGAGTGCAACCCAAATGCAACATGAAAATACAGTTTATCAGTAGTAGCTCTGACCGATTCGCGAACATAATCAATAAATTCAAGTTGACTCAACTGAAACCCAAACCATGACTGATGTGCACTCAAATAGAATTCTCACATAAAGGGGGCTAAACCCAATCCTTCTAGCTGAAGCATGCATAACCATGATCAACAACCTGAGTTCTATTCATGGTAGTCACAGTGAAGCTCAAACATCCAGGAGTTGTCAGAATAGGTATAAATCTGAGGCTACCTAACAATGCAAAGGAAACAACATTTCACTCCCACAACTGATGCCACACCTGCCGACCTCAATGGGACCCAGTAGTTTTTATAACTAGATCTCAATGCATGATATCACCAGCTGCCCCTCAACAAAGAATGCAGACACATAATGATTTTTTCCACAAAAATTAGGCACAGAGCATACAAAATACTAAACTTCGGATCATCTGCAGTGGCTAAAATATTCTATTACACAATGTGAGAGACCATATCAGAACTAGATGTCATCCTAAGCATCAGAAATGACATCCTAGTATTTGCAAAAACCATACCTGATCACTAAGTGAAACTTTGAGCTACCCTACAAAGACTGTTGAAATGTGGTCCTAAGCTACACTGGATAAAATGTGAATTTAAGACGGAGTTCAATTCTTTAGATATGTAGTTTTAAAAGATGTTATGAACAGAGTGCACTCACTGAACCATTCAACCACAGAGGGCTCCAAACTGCCATGTGTGCATGCTGGACTAGACTCAGCCAGGCATTGCCGCTCATGTATTTCCCCACTTCATCAGTGCACACAGTCACCTGCCATATGTGAAGCTGCTGCTGCTTGGGTAGAGGGGCAGGAATTAAGGGCCAAGTTCAGAACATATCTGCTTCTGAACCAAGTTGTGAGTTGATTTTTGAGATCAAGCGCTTCAACGCCCATCAGGGGTAACAGGTGCTATATGAATGCAAACCTTTCTTCCCTTTCTATCCCTTCACTATCCTTCTCACTCCAAATAACTGACCAATATCCACCACTCAAATTACTTTCATATTTCACCATACTTATTCACCACTAATCCTTTATGCGTTTCCGGAGTAGCGTGCTTCAACACCCCATCAGAGGTAACAAGCGCTATATAAATACAAACATTTTTTCCTTTTCTATCCTTCTGCTATTCTTCTGAATCCAAATAACTGACTAACCTATCCACCACCTAAAATTTACTTGCATGTTTCACTATACTAATTCAACAGTTCAGAGAGTGGTACTCGCTGAAAAAAGCGATGTGACGCCTCGTCAGGGTTAGTAAGCGCTATACAAATGCAATTACAATACAATACAATACAATACATGATTAGCCCATGCCTTCGTGTGGCAGAAAACTGAAGGAGCTGCCCAGGACACATAGAGCCATGTCCTCTGAAACACACTGCAGGCAGGTGTGACTGGAGAAGGTCTCCACGTGTGACAGGTAATGGAAGTGGAAAGCATCTTCCTATCACTTCTTTCCAGCCACACATGCCATAGAGTTGTTATTGTTTCACCTCGAGACTCTCAATGTAGAGACTCACAATATTTTTCCTGTGCTCAAAATTGGGCCATGCAGGAAGGCATAATCAATCAAACCTTCAAGCAAACACTATTTGTAAAACGCAACACTGTCACCCGTAGGGGTATCTGGACGCTGTCTCTGTCGAAGAGACAGGTGTTCAGTCTCTGTCTGAAGTCTCCCAGCGAGGGGTGTATGGAGCTGGGGGGAAGGTCATTCCAGGTCTTGGCGGTGATATAGGAGAAGGAGCAGCCACCGCTTCGGCTGTGATGGATGCGGGGGGTATGACTGTGAGTAAAGAGGAGAGCATATGTCTGGAGGGTCAGTCAATGGCAGATGTAGACAGGTCCTGGGTCATTGAGGGCTTTGTAGGCATGTGTGAGGATCTTGAACTGGCATTTCTTCTGGATGGGCAGCCAGTGGAGGTCTCTCGGGTGAGAGGTGATGTTGTTTAGTTTGGGGAGGCCCAGGACAAGTCTGGCTGCAGCGTTCTGTATGGTCTTCTGAGAAGCAGGGTGGAGAAGCCGGCATAGAGGGTGTTACCGTAGGTGAGGCGTCTGGTGACAAGAGTCTGAGTGTCAGTCTTTCTGGTGTTGGTTGGGATCCATCTGAAGATTCTGCTGAGATTTCAAAGTGTGTGAAAGCAATAGAAGGTGACTGCATTGACTTGTCATTTCATGGTCAGTTGCCTGTTAAGGATGGTGCTGAGGTTGCGTTAATGTTCAGTCGGTGTGGGTGTAGGTCTGAGTTCTGCAGGCCACCATCTGCGGTCCCACGCACAGGTTTTCTTCCCGAAGACTAGTACTTCGATTTTATTGGATTTGAATTGGAGGCAGTTGTCTCTCATCCATTTGGCTATGTTGGTCATGCCGTCATGGAAGTAGGATTTGGTGCTGGAGAGGTCCTCTGTGAGTGAGATGATAAGTTGAGTGTCATCTCTGTAGGAGATTATGCTTAGTCTGTGGAATCTGATGATGTCTGCGAGGGGGGTCATGTACATGTTGAACAGGTTAGAGCCCAGGTATGACTCTAGTGGTATGCTGCATATGTAGTCTTTGGATGCAGAGGTGAAGGGAAGAATTCAGATGCTCTGTGTGCGCCCTGTAAGGAAGGAGGCAATCCACTTGAGGGTGTCTTGCTATATGCCTATGTTGGAGAGTCTGTTGAGTAGGGTTTTGTGGGAGGTGTCAAACGCCGCTGAGAGGTCAATGAGAATCAGGGCCACTTTATCCATGGTTGGAGAGTGTTCTGATGTCGTCTGTGGGGGCGATCAGCGTGGTCTCGGTGCGGTGGTTAGCATGGAATCCTGATTGTGATGCGTCCAGTCGGTGGTTTTGTTCCAGAAATTTGGTGAGCTGCTGGTTGATGGCTTTCTCGAGTTCTTTGGCTGGTTTGGGGAGCAGGGAAATCGGACAATAATTATTTAGATCGCTGGAGTCAGCAGAGCCTTTCTTTAGGAGGGGTCTGACATCAGCATGTTTTTATCTGTCTAGGAAGTTTGCTGTGGAGATGGAGGAGTTGAAGATGCTGGTGAGTTGCGTGCTGTTTTTGTTCATTACAAGGTTGTAGAGGTAGTGGGGGCAGGTGTTGTGGGTACCCTGGAGTGGATGGAAGACATGATGGCTGAGGTGGACAGGGCAGTGAGAGGGGACCAGATGGTAACGGTTTTGTGGTGTTCGCATATTGGTTGAGGTCATTGGGGTTGAGGGTGGTGGGTTACAGGTTGAAATTGTTGTAGATGTTGGTGAACTTGCTGTGGAAGTACTCTGAGAGAATAACCCCTGCTCATCCCCGTAGTAGCTTGGCACGAGCAGTCAGGCTTATCTCAGAGGCAGTGCGTAAAGCATTTTCACATAGCCAAAAGTACCACATTGAAAACACTACAAATGGACATCACACCAGTTCAGAAAAATATCCAATACTTTATATATTTAGAACAAGACCAGAACAATAAACATCCAACATACAGTGCTTGAAAATATGCTCTTTGCACAAATTACTTTAAAATGCAGTTCCTTGGAGTCAGTAGCTCCATCCGGGGCTACCGTGGTACTGAAAATAACAGAATCCAACAATTCCATCCGACCCCGTCAGTTGTGGGGTCGGCAGACTCATAAACAGTACCTTTTTGTTGCAGCCGACATGTTGATGTGAGTCAATTGTGGCAACCGTCATAGTTGCATTGCGAAGCATAGCACTGCAGCGTGCGGTGCCCTCAAAGCAAGGTGCAGGCAGCAGCTCAGTGACTGTTGTCCAGCGATGTTGGTGAGACCAGGGCTGCGATGAGGAGTGAAGGCAGTACTCATTGAGGTACTGGCAGATCATGGTGCAGGTGACAGAGCTGGTTGCAGGGAGCTGGCGTCAGTCGGTCCGAACTGTGGTGTGGGATATGGTGGTGCGTCATGAGACTTACGAGCAGTTCCCCGAAGCCACGGTGCGTCACGGGTGTCGAAGTCAGCAGACAGCAACCTAATCGGTAAGACAATGGTGGCAAAGTGAAGCGAGGCAGTGCAGAGTACGGTGCCCACAGGTCACGGTGCAAGCAACAGCTCAGTGGTGCCCGCATCTGTCGTCGGTGAGACCAGGGTTGCGGTGCGAGATGCAGTGGTTCCCACTGCAGTTCCTTCAGGACACAGAGACAGTGATGGGCACAGTGATGAACTTGGCTGCTTTACTCCCTCTGTGGCAACTGAAACCACAGTTCCAGAGGCGGTACCCAGAGGTTGGTGATGTCTTTGCGGTCCCTGAGACTTCGAAACAGGAGGCAAGCTCTACTTCAAGCCCTTGGAGATACTCAGCACATGTATGAAAAGTTCAGTCCAGTCCTTTCACTTCCCAGAGCAGAAGCAGTAACTGCAGGCTAACCCAACAAAGCAACAACACAGCAACCAGAAGTACTCATCCTTGCATGCTTGCACCTCTTCTTCATTGCACGTTCCGTGATTCCAGCAAGTTATGAAGTTCTAGGGTCGGAGCCCCAATATTTATATTGCATTTCTCTTTGTTTTCTCAGGCAGAGAGTCTCTGAACTTAGTCCAAACCAGTTTGGTCCTCTCTGGCCCGGTTTCCCAGCAGGAGGTGGAGATAGCATTGTCCAAGGCAAATCAGACCCATTCAGGTGCAAGGAGATCTCCTCCCACTACTCTAAATGCATTCAGGTCTATTCAGCCCAGCCCTGACTCATCCAGGAGAGTCTCAGGACACACCTCGACCCCCCCAGTGGTTGTTTGAAGAGAATGCACATCCCCAGCCCCTGTCACTCCAAAGCCAGACAGTCAATCCGCAAACCAGCAGAGGCACGCATGATGGCTAAGAAAGAAAATACCTACTTTCTAAAAGGAGTATTTTCAAACACACAATATAAAAATCATCTTCGCTAAAATACGCATCTTTATATTCTGAGTTTGGCCTACTAAACTCCATCTTCCTATCTAGTCTCAATGGGAAGTTATGCTTATAAGATGTTATAAGTTACTCCTATTCTATCCTATGGGACAGATAGCCTTTTCATAGTGAAAAACTAAATGCACTGTAATTCACTACCAGGACATGTCAAACACACCGTTAATATATGGCACCCTGCCCACTGGCGTACTTGGGCCTACCTTAGGGGTGATTTATATGTAAGAAAAGGGAAAATTAGGGCCTGGCAAGTGAATTCACTAACCCAGGTCCACATAGCAGTTACAAACTGCGTGCAGACACTGCAGTTGCAGGTCTTAGAACCCATTTACAGGACTGCATGTGTATGTGGCACAATTAGTGCTCTAGGCCCACTAGCAGCATTTGATTTACAGGCCCTGTCATCCTCAGTGCACTTTACTTACTAGTAAATCAAATATACCAATCATGGAAACAGCAATCCATAACACAAGTTTCAATAGGAGCACTTGCACTTTAACACTGAACAGCTGTGAGAAAGTGCATAGAGATACTAATGAGTAAACAACAGGGAGGGACATGGAAGGGACAATATTTAGAGGGGTCCAGTGTGCACGTCCCATCAAACACTATCCGAAAAGATGCACAAAGTTCCCCTAGGGAGTGGTGTTAGTATAGTGGAGTGGTATTGCTTCCTCTCTCCGAGTGTGGATGTATGTGAAAGTCAGGGACAGGTATCCCTTTTTGGAACTAGGGATGCCTCACACAACAGGCTGGTTTAACGGCTGCTGTCATATCACCAGCCAATTGTCTCGTGTCATCATCGGCTTCCTGCTCCAACGTCAAGCCGGCGCTGCAATGCCTGACGGGTAGCACGTAGTGCTACACTTTTGTGGAGATCTTTTGTTCCTGGCCGTTGATTGAGTGAGTGTGAGGGGCCTAAGTGATTGAGTAGTGAGCGTGAGGTGAAGTGTGTTAAAAAAGGTTAGTGTAGTCTACTCTGGTCAGTTTATTCATGTAGCTAACTACCTTGTTAAAATAAGAGGGGTATAGGGACTCAACCAGGCTATGGGTGGGGGACCCGTTCAACCCTCGTCAGTGATCAGGTCAACATGTTTCATGCCATCACGGCAATTCGTCAGGACCTAAATAGTGCTCATAAACTAGAAAAGAGCCCAGAATGGGCTAAGGAGTGTAGCGGATACAACCTGAAGGGTCAAAGACTGGAACAGGAAGAGTTCCTGTGTTGCAATCCGCCCCTCAATAGCTGATGATGGTCCCCACAGACTGCTCTCGTGGGACCTGCGCTATCAAATAATTATCTTAGAGGCGCGAGGAAGTTACCTCTGCACCTAATCCCACACACCGACGCGGCTTGGCACGTGAAGCAGCTGGCATAGAGATACTAAACCAGCAAAAACAGTCAAAACCGGGAGGATAGAAAGCAAAAAGACAGGGGAAACATGCAAAAAGATGCCAGGTCCAACAATATTTCTTTGACTATTTTGAAGATTTCCTTTGTGTGGTTGGTCACGGTGTTGATGTGGGTGGAGATGGCTGCCTTCTGGGCTTCTTTGATGTCCCCGAGATAGTTGATGAGGGCTGATTTGTGAGCGGCTCTGTCGGCAGGGTTCTTGGTGGTGCACCATCGTTTCTCCAGTTGGTGGAAGTTGCGCTTGGTGGTCCTGAGTTCTGGGGTGTACCAGCTGGCATGTTTTGAGGTCTTTTGGAATTTTGTGGGTTTCAGTGGGGTGGCTCTGTCGGCGCTGTAAGTGATACAGGCAGCGAAGTTCTAAATGGCCTGGTCGAAGTCTGTTGAGACCTCAGGTTGGGAGTTAGTGAGGGCTGTGACCACTGAGTTTCAGAGACCTTTCTCTAACTGCAGTGGGAGGAGAGCTTAGGCCTGGTGATAATGTGCTGGGCATCTTTAATGGTGAAGTGTACAATGGTGTGGTCAGTTCAGGTGAGATCTGAGCTGTGGCGGAATTTAATCCTGTCGCTGAAGGTGAAAATAGGGTTGAGTGGTGTCTGGCTTTGTGCATGGGTTCAGTGACTAATTGGTTTATGTTGATGTTGCCCAGGTTCTCCAGGAGGGCGATGGAGTTTGTGTGTCGTTGTGGTCTTCAATGTGGAAGTTGAGGTTGCCGAGTAGGACATAGTGGTGGGATTCGATTCCTAGGGAAGCGATGAGGTTGGTGATGGCGTCACAGAATTTTGCTTGGGGTCCCAGGGGTGTGTTGGCGAGCATCTTCACGTCAGTTTGTAGAAGGAAGTTGAGGTGTTCCATGAGAGGAATGGGGCCGTAGTTGGTGATGGTGCAACTGATGGTTTCCTTGAAGATGATGGCGATGCCTCTGCCTTGTTTGATGGAGCAGTCTCATTGTATCATGTTGTAGCCTTTGGGAGTGGTGGTTGTGATGTTGGGGTTCAAGGAGGGGTTGAGCCACTTTTTGGTGATGAAGACAACGTCAATTGAGAGGGTTGTGATGGTGTCCTAAATTTCCGTGGCATATTTATAGAGGACCCAAACTGAATGGGTGATGATATACAGTGTTATTCTGGTGCTCATTGATTCCGGATATGAGTATATCTCTGTCTTGTTAAATGGTAGTGCACCAAGGGAAGGGGGAATCACCCAACCCTCCCTGCTTGAGACCACAAGTGATCCCTCAGTAACAATACAACATTGCCCGAGCACACACTCAATGCTGTAAAGCAAAATCACACATCATTCTTTTCTTTCTCTTTGTCCTTAATTTTCTTTCTTTATTTGCCCAGCCAGCCAAAAAGTGTTTTGTCGTCGAGGGTGTTCCCCATGACTTCATCAGGGCTGTGTTTCTTGAAATGTTCTCATTTATCTCTCCACGCCGGTTCTACTTCCGTCCCTGCAAATGATTGCAAGGATGTTTCATTTATTTAATCTCCTCCTGGTGTTTCTGAATGATGTCATACAGGATTGCATAGTTTTTCTCTGTTGCTTCTCTCAAATTCAAATCTCTCATCTCTGAATCCATAGCCACTATTTCCGCTTGTAGACTCCTAACTCTGCAATTAGCATTTTCTATCGAAATTTCCATGAATTTGATGTTAATTATTTTTCCAAGATGAGAAAGAGATGGCCATCCAGGTCATCGTATGTAGGAACGATTTGTGACCTTAGACCCCTCGGGATTCCGTTCAGTTTCATACATTGTTTTAGTGTTGCACCATCCCACCATTTAGAGTTCTCATTCATTTTAAGTTTCTCTAGTCTTATAACTTTCTCCCTGTGTCCCTCATTGTATTGCAGGTTTCCACTCTGTAATGATGTTACCACAGTGTTCCCTTTTGCTAAGTTACTGAAGAGTTCCTCAGCTGCTCTGTCCCTGTCCATACTTATTCTTATTATAATTATTGTAGAGGATACAGTGGAGTGATAGCGAGGAGTTCTTGGTCTTGTGGGGAGGAGTGGTGTATGATCTTTCTTAGGTTGTGTTGCAGGAGAAGTGGCAGTGTTGGCAGGTGAAGGGTCCTTTGGTCAATCATGGGAAGGAGGATATCCTGCTATTGTTTTGGTGTCTGGGGGCCAGGTCTGAGAATTCCTTGGTGGTGTACTGTCGGGTGGCAGGAGGCCAGGGGTCCTGATGCCAGGTGTCGTCCAACCGGCAGTACGTTGGCGGTGTACCAGTTGCACATGCCCGCTGTGTGACTGTGCAGCAACCTCCATTGGTGTTTCTAGTAGGTGGTCCAGGTGGACGTGGGCTCCAGTCAGCGACCTGAAGCGGGAAGCGCAGGGACAGCATGCAGAGCAGGAACAGTAGGAAGTGCAGGGGTAGGGACAGCAAGCAGAGCAGGGGCAGCAGGCATCGTAGGGGCAGCAAGCATCACAGGGGCAGCAGGCAATGCAGGGGCAGGAATAGCAGGCAGCACAGGGGCGGGGCAGCAGCCAGTGCAGGAACAGCAGGCAGAGCAGCGGCGGGGCAGCAGGCAGTGCAGGGGCAGCAGACAGCACAGGGATCAAGACAGTAGGCAGCCCAGAGGCAGGGGTAGCAGGCAGCGCAGGAGTAGGGGTAGCAAGCAGCACAGGGATAGGGCCAGTAGGCAGTGCAGGGGCAGTAGCCACCACTGGGACAGCAGGCAGGGCAGGGATCAGGACAGTAGTCAGCGCTTGGACTGCGGCAGCAGGCAGCACAGGGGAAGCAGTCAGTCAGCGCAGGGGCAGAAAGGAGGCAGTGCAGGGACAGCAAGCCATGCAGGGGCAGCAGGCAGGCAGCGCAGGGCAGGAACAGAAGCCACAGTAACTTAAGCTGGGGGTCAGGTGAAAGAGGGATAGCCCTGCCCAGCCTCTGAAAAGGCTCTGACAGGGATTTAAGGTGCTTGGGCGGGACAAAGAAGCTCCACTCATGTGCTGGGAAGTGTAGGCAGGCAGGAGAGATCCAGAGGAGTCCCACGATGCGGGAGGCGGCATGAGGATTTAAGGTGCCTGGGCAGGAGAAAGAAGCTCCTATCACATCCCATGAGTGAAAGCTACTGGGAAGTATAGGCAGGTGGGAGGGATCAGGGGGAGTCTTGTGATGCGGTGCATGGATTTAAGATGCCTGGATGGTAGAAAGAAGCTCCAATCACGTCCCAGCAGCAGAGGCTGCTGGGAAGTGTGGGCAGGTTGGAGGGATCAGGAGGAGTCACAAGCATGTAAAAGAGACCCTGACTGTCTGCAACCCTTATATTCTGTAGCCTCATGTTATCCAAAGAGTGAGAATCTCAAAGGATACCACATAAGTCAGTCTTTCACCTTGGCCTTGGTGCCAAAATAGAGGGGATAAATCTATTGGTGCAGATATGCAACAGATGGCAGGTAACCCTGATGGATGCCCCTGCAGCTGGAGCAAGAAGGCAGTCCTGTGAAATCACAGTATCTTTGACTCTTTACTGATATTGCTGTTTTTTAGAGAGTTTTGAGCAGCGCCAAACTTGTAATTGTTGGTTGTTTTTTTTAAGTACTGTTTTGTTTCTAGTCTTTATTTTGGGCAGTTTTATATACTGCAAACTTAGACCAAATGTACTGTTGAACTTTACATGAGCAGAAGTTATCTTACACAAGGCAATACTGTTTTTTGGGATGGGGCCATTTAGCGGCATAAGTAGTATTTAGCGACCCACACAAGGACACCATGGTGTGAGGGGATCTGCATTGGCGCTAGGCAGTAACTTGCGCCCCAACCCTGGGAAATTACAGGAATGCACCATATTATGTTAAATAGGGAGCATTCCTGCCCTTTACCTATCACACAGTGCAGCAAGGTGACTTCCTGCAATGTGTGATAATTTCATAAATATGCCTCTAAGAATTTTGCCTAGAATCACAGGATGTTTAGCCTATGCCGAGCTTCAAACCTGGTTCCACAGGTCCAAAGTCAGCAGGTCTGGCCAGTCCCGAATAAGCAACTCTGGCTGTAACCCACTTATATGAAAGGCAATTTTGGAATGCATCCACAGCTCCGTCTAAGCAAGGCAGGAGGAGCGGGTCATGAAGCTTGAGAAACAGATCTGGTTTGATTGGATCTGCAGGTGAACCAGATTTAACTTGACTACAGAGGGTAAGCAGCAAGGCATACACAGGAGAGGAAACGAGTTGAGTGCTGGAATAGAATTGCAAGCAGAAGGTGCAAGTTGATGTCCTCTATCTTGCTATTTAAATATTCCGCTTAGTTCTTGCAATGTGCGCTAGAGGTGTCAATGGGATCAGCTGGAAGCAGTTGTTTAGTAAGGCTATTCATTAAGTTAAACAATTCTTTGGTAGGGTTATTACTGTTCCCAATACTGTTAGCAAAATATTCAGCCCTTGCTTTCAAATTCAGCAATTTGAAAGAAAGCAGATTGCTGCTTTGTATTGAATCTTTTGTAGAGGATCATAAGATTTCCTCCAGGAGCATTCTCAGGCCTTGCATTGCTTTTTGGCCGCAATGAGAGGCTCTTTGAACCAGGGCGCAGCATGCTTCTTCCTATTGGAGACCAGTCTAGTTGGAATGAAAGCATCTAAGACTGAGGTCAGCTAGGATTGCAGATTATCGTTGGTCACCTCTGCATTAGGGGCAAGCAGAGGGCCTGCAGAAAACCCCTGTTTCATAAGAATCCAATCAGAGATGGGCATCTGTATTTGACGAGGCAGGCGAAAAGCACAGGGGATCATAAATTAATATGTCCAAGGCATGGGAAGTGGGATTGCGGCCCGTAGGCAGCAAATGCTAGAAAAAAAATGGTCTAAGAGGTGACCAGCTGAGTGCGTGGCAACAGACATCCACTGAGTTAATTGCAAAGCAGCAAGATCATCTATAAAATTAGCAATATCACAATCATGGTTTCATCCAATTGAAATAACGTCTTCCAAGATGTTGAAATTTGGTGACTGATCAATGGGGCAATAAAGTTAATCAATGCCTCCCTAAAAGCTTTGAAGGGGTGAAGGGGGGTTTTATGTTGCAACAATGACTTCCTCTATCACTCCTAACTTTACAATGCGGTCTTCACAACATCCACGTCTTAACCACAAATTACTGTAGCACGCGCTCCTTTACCATGAATTTTTGTGGTGAAGGCATGCATGGTAAATACCTATCCGTGGCTAGGGTTCCCACCCTCCTCCCTCTCCCCCTGAGCCCTAAATACAACCCCAACCTCCTAAAAACTACCCTGAAGATCACACCCCCTAAAAACTACTCCAATCCCCCACACCCCCTAAAAACTACCCAAACCTCTACCCACTAAAAACTACCCAAACCCCCCTAAAAAGTACTCCGAAGCCTTCCACCCCCTAAAAACTACCCAAACCCCTCCCATACCCTAAAAACAACCGCAAACCCCCACCCCCTAAAAACGACCCCAACCCCCCACTCCCCAAAACCTACCCCGTACCCCCTACCCACCAAAAACGATACCCAACCACTACAATCCACCCTGAACCCCTCCACCCCCTAAAAACTACTCGGAACACCCCACCCCGTAAAAACTACCCTGCACTCCCCCACCCCCCAAAAAACTACTCAGAACCCCTCTTATCTGTCCTGTTCACTCTCCGATGCTCTTCTCTCACCTCCCATCCTGAACATTAGACCAACTTTGCCTTAACCATGCACATGAGTGGTTAAGACAACGTCGTTGTTCGGGCAAGTCGTTGGCTTGAGGGATTCTGGAACTCGTGGCTCTGGCCTTGTTGTTCCGGATGTTTCCACTCAGGGGGATGATAAATGAGAAGCCCTGAAAAGCTGAAATTGCTGTTCAATGAAATTTTAGAAACAGCACTTTTGCAGTCTGGGATAGTGCAATGGGACAGGCTACAGATATAACTATCTCTGTAGAGCATTGCAATTCCACCCCCCTTGCCACTGGTTCTATTAATGTTTTTCAAGTGGTAGCCAAGAGGGAGCGCTAAGTCAGGTACTGCCACCATGACCTGGCTTAGCCATGTTTCAGTGAGAAACAGGACATTTGGGGCATTATCCCACTTGTGATTGCTGCAGAGCCGTGTGGTGATCCTAAAAGCACAGAGTGCGTCAGGGGAGTAAACTAGCCGGTGAGAGATTAAAGAAAGAGGGTGCCTGGCCCCAGGTGCCGTGCAGGTGCGGACAGGTGCAATCGGCTTGTCTTTGGCATGCCAACGGCACTGCCGCTGCACTAGTCCGCTTCATGTCCACGCTGCAGCCTCCATGAAATACCAGAGAAGTTTTAACAGGCTCCTCCCAGGCCTATCAGTGATTGGCTTCCCCTTGTCTAATCAAAAAAGAGCAGCTGGCTTTTAAGTAGTCAATACAGTAGTTAAGATACAAATACCCCATCTGCTAAAAATGTAAAGCAATTTTCTTTTTTAAAAGGTATAGAAACTGAAGTGAGCAAGATTCTGGGAAAATATCAACATTAGCACCCGAGGCTTGTGCGTCCACTCTGCTGCCTCTATGAAATACTTGTTATCTGGGTTCAATATGTTCTATACAACTACTATGAGAAATATGATTTAGAGAGGAGAAAAACTTAAAATGGACACAATAGCTCATACACTGCATTTAAGAATTTGCTAAACAGAACAAAAGTCCTAGAAAAAGGATTTCATGCTTTGGAATTAACAAAATCTAACTCACAATGTAATGTACAACATGCTGGATTTGAATGCGGTCATTGAAAAATAATATAAAAGCGATGCACTGGGGAAAGTCAAAGGACTAGGGGCTTCATTTGGTGTTGTGTGATACTGAAAATCCTCAAACTTTTGGAGTGTTATATGTAATGTAAGGTGTAATGTAATGTAGGGTGGATTTGTAGAGTGTAGCTTGTCACCTGTGAGGGCATCCAGCCGCTGACTAAATTCACCTGTAGAATTTTCTCCTTTAATGGGATAATGTAGATGAAATTGAACTTGTGGGTGCCTGCTTTGGACTTGGCACTTCAACCCAAAAGCAAAGGGTTTCCAATACAAACAAAATTCTAAATTAGGGAATAAATTCATCTACTGGCTTGTACACGTCAAGGAACTACTACAAAAGGTGTAGCTATACTTATGAGAAGAGGTTTGGGATCTCTTAAGCGTAGTAAGGCTGATCCATGTGGCAGATGGGTTATTCTAGAAATTAATATCTACAATAAAATCTATACCATTTGCTCAATATATGCTCCTAATATAGATGATCCCGAAAGTCTGAATTTTTTAAGCTTAGAGTTAGCTCAATGGCCATCTCCCTTGATATTCTGTGGTGATCTTAATATCCATTTACATAAGGGCCTGGATCTCTATGGCAGTGCTGGTTATACGGGTTTAAAGAAAAAGACTTACAAAGCTTTAAAAGGCTTAATAGTAGAATATGGTCTGGTGGATGTAGCATCTGCCAAGAATCCTCTTTCACCGGATTATACTTTTTTTTCTGCTCCTCATCAGAAGATGGTGAGGTTAGATTATTTTTTTATTGAAGCCTCCCTCATCGATAAGGTCACATTTGAGATATTCCCCCGAGTAATATTGGACCATACCCAATCATGATAGAACTAACAACATATTCTAGCATCAACGCAAGGCAGTGGTCTTTTGATCGAAAGTTATTGGCGGATTCAAAATACATAGAACATATGGGCAAGTGGATTACGGAATTTTTGAATTTAACAGGGGTAGTGCCCCCCCGAAAATTGTATGGGATACATTTAAAGCGGGTGTGAGAGGAGAGACTCTTTCATACTCAATAAATAAACAAAAAAGTATTCGTGATAAAATGGATCGGTTATACAAACTAGTTAGCGATTGGGAACAGAAACTGATAAATGCTATAAAGAATAGTCAGAATATTGAACCTATTAAATCTTCATTAGCTATTCATAAAGCAAAACTTTATGAAGTGTTTGCAGTTAAATTGGCAGAAGAATTTGCAGTCATGAGAGCACAGATATTTGAGATGGGAGAACAATCTGGCAAAATCTTGGCAAAAAGAACAAGGCAAAAGGTGGCATCAACTTTTATTGGCGCAATCAAAGATGTGCTTGGCCTAACACACACTAAACCTGACGAAATCCTAGAGGTCTTTCGACAATTCTACCTCAAGTTATATACTCAAGATTTCTTAGACCATACTAGCGAAACAATGCTAAATTTCATTCAAAATGACAATGTGTCTAAACTTTCTCTTGAGCAGATCCAGTTTTTAGAACAGGATATTACTTGGGAAGAGATAAATTCTGCGCTTCTATCTCTTGCCAGTGGAAAAGCCATGGGACCAGACGGAATTCCATTAGAATTTTATCGGTTGTTTAGAAATGTGATAAAACAAGACTTACTAACAACATTCGTGACAGCACAGAAAGGAGAAACCCCACTTTCCTGGGCCAAATCGACCATCATGGCATTTATAAAGAAGGATAAACCTCCCTTAGATCCGGCCTCTTATAGGCCGATTTCACTTATAAATGCCGATAGCAAAGTCTTTTCAAAAATCCTAGCAAGTCGGATATCTGTGATAATTCCAACTATAGTATCACAGTGGCAACATGGGTTTATACCCAAAAGGGATACCACTGATCATGTTCGTAGAGTAATCTCCTTGCTTGATTGGGCAGAAGGTACAAACACATCAATGGGAGTAATTCTTTTAGATGCCGAAAAGGCGTTTGATCGAGTGGCCTGGCCCTATCTATGGGAATTACTTGCATTTAAGGGGTTTGGACCAAGTATGATTAGAGCATTGAAAGCTCTGTATAATATTCCTATATCATCTATCAAAATTGGAATAAATAAGTCGACCACCTTTCCAATTTGCCGTGGTACAAGGCAGGGGTGCCCTGCTTCTCCTTTGCTTTTTGCAATCTATATCGATGTTTTTCTAAACAAATTGAATCATGAATATGATATTACACCTGTAGTAGCAGCAGACATACACTATAGGGCACTAGCATATTCTGACAATGTGGTTGTCCTTACTACAGATATTAGTAAAGCTATCCCAAGGATAGAAGACCTGGCTAATCAATTCGGCGCCTTTTCGGGTTATAAATTAAGTATGGCCAAGACACAAATTTTATTCATTGGTCAAAATCCCCCATTACATAACAACATAGTTTCCGTTGCAACATATCTGGGTATTAAGATCACATCACCATTTTCACAAATTCCAGAAATAAATATCTTGCCCATGATAAAGGAATCTAACACTCTACTAGAGCGCATTAACCATTTACATCTTTCTTTATATGGTAGAAATAATGTTTTGAAGATGATGATTCTCCCTAAGTTTTTATATCTATTCCGTTGTATTCCTTTAGAATTCTCTACGCTTATTTTTAAACAGCTGGAGAAAATGACAGGAAGATTCCTGTGGGGGTATAAACGACCTCGTAGAGCCTATCAAAAAAATGATAGTTTCAAAAGATAGGGGGGGCTGGGGTACACCATATTTTTTTTATTATTACTTATCATCAGTATTGCAGTTCATCGCTCCCTTAATTGTCAGTGAAAAGGCTCCGATTCTAGATTTTCACTCTCCATCTATTTACGAACTGGTTCTAGGGACAGAGGCCAAGGGTTGTTTACTAAAATTTGTCGAGCCCAGCTATTACAAAAAAACAAAATTTAAAATTGTTAAAGCTGCTTTTAGGGCTTGGAAATTCATTAAGCGAATTTTTGACATTCCCAGAATCACGACATATACCCCCTTGACCTCCTTTCATATTTTCCCATTTGTGGGTATAGACAGTACTATGAGAAGATGGCATAACCTCGGCATTACCCAGTTTGGGGATCTCTTACAGAATAATAAACTTAAGTCATTTACCGAACTTCAAATAAAATATAAACTTACCAATGCTGATTATTTTAAATACTTACAGTGGCATAGTTATTTTTATACACTATCAGAACAGGAACGAACGTCGTTACAACGAATTTTTTTGATTGACTCTTTGTATCAAAGAAGGAAAATTGGTTATTTTTACAATCAGTTGATATCAAAACAACCAGATGATATTTTGTTTAGGCAAAATTTATGGGTGGAGAAACTAGGTTCAAACTCAATCAAGATGGAAGAATCTATCCACTTGGCAAATTCCATTTTGCTTTCGGGTAGGAGTAGAACTCAACACTATATGGTGTTATATGATCTTTATTATTCACCAGCCAAAATCTCTAAATGGGGTTCCTCAGTTGGTACTGCTTGTAATAGATGTGGCTTACATGCAGCTGACTCTGTACATATGTTTTTTTCATGCCCACATTTAAGTAGAATCTTATTAGAAATGCAACATTTTCTTTCTTTGATACTTGGAATCCCTGTAATACTCACGTCCGAACTTGTTGTGATAGGAATTTCTGATATATCTATGATAGATGATCATAAAAAACTGTTATTTATTTCTGTTGGGATCTTTCGCTCCTGTGTGACGCAAGACTGGATTAGCCCAGACCCACCCTCTTTTGTTTCCTGGCAAGGACGCCTGTTGGCAAGATACATTATGGAGCGAGCAATATATAGTACAAAAGGCAGTAAAAGGAGGATAATGGGAATTAAAATTTGGGAACCGGTAGAGCGATGGATGGAGGGAGGAACTGGTTAAGTAGGCCAGTTCACCAATGTTAATTCATTAACAGTGTTGTGTACTGTACATACAATTTCTGCTGTATATATGAAGGATTCTTTACTGTTTTTCTTTAATTAGTACTATGTTCTTATCTTCTCTTTGTGCTGTGAACAGTATTTGCTTGTAAACCTGATCAACTCGCAATAAAACATTTAAAAAAAAAAAAAAGGGAATAAATTCAAGATATTTTGAATGTAATGATGCTGTATGCACCACTACAAAAAATGTTCACATTTTGGCGGTAATATCCAGTTCGACCTTATTTTAGAGATCATTTCGAAGTAATTTTTTAAATTGTGCTTTATTTAATAAAGCATAATTTAAAAAAAGAGCTACAGCATTAATCAGAAGGAGTTTCGAGCTCAAGGAAGTAGTATACAATGATCTATGAGCTATAACAGAGCATACACCAGTAACCTGCTGATGTTGCATACGCCCTACTCATGGTTCCACACCTCATTTCGAGGTTGGAAACTGCTGAGTTAGTGACAGCAGAACATCACTATCTAACACTGAGAGAATAAGGGTCAAAGGGATATTTTAAAGACCTGCCTCAGTTCTACTCCCCTTATATTCTATATCAAATACACAATGAACTGGAGGAGCTCAACAAAATGCCACTGAGTGCCAGAGAAAAAACAGAAAAGTAAAGAAGTGAAAGAACCAGAGTATTGTGAAAAACTAGGGACCCTTGAGCAGAGCTTGGGTTCCCATCAATTATCTTCGTGACCAGCATTATCATCTGGCCATCCTCCCAGTTGAATGATATACCTCTTGATCATAGAGGCTATCTTTTGGGAAAAACTCTCTGAATCGGGTCAACAAGGGAGAGCCGGACCCAGTGAAAAAACAGATCTAAAAGACAGCTTGTATTGATTCCAACCTTATATCTGGAGACATTAATCACTTTCACACGTTTTTGCTTTGAACACCATGGAGATGGTTTTGTTGGTGTGATATTGCAGTAGCAAACTTTGACAAATGTGGGTCCTGAAGAAAGCCTGGGTAATTTTTTACCCACATGGCTGAAACATGTTGACCTTATATCCAGCAGTTATTTGTTTAAACTGCTTGTTGCACTGTTTTTAGTTAGAGTGTTCTGGGATATGTTTATTAAAAAAATTAGTTTCTCTCCTAACAACTCTATTTTAAATATGGCACTCACTATTTCATGCACTGCACGGCTTCTAAGAGTTACTTGAGAATCTCTCTGTGGTCATCAATTGAAGAGACTAAAGATCTGTTTTTCACTTTGTCTGGCTCATCCTTGTTGACCCGATTGAGAGAGTTTTTCCCAAAAGATAGCCTCTATGATCAAGAGGTATATCATTCAACTGGGAGGATGACCAGATGATAATACTGATCACGAAGATAATTGATGGAAAGCCAAGCTCTGCTCAAGGGTCCCTAGTTTTTCACAATCCTCTGGTTCTTTCACTTCTTTTCTTTTATGTTTTTTCCCTGGCACTCAGTGGCATTTTGTTGAGACCCCCAGTTCATTGTGTATTTGACAGCAGAGCATCAGCCTGCTACACTGTCAGAAATACCTTCCCTTCCCAGCGGCCAGCTGCCAGAGATCCACATCATGCAAAGGCGTAAACTGTTTAGGGTGCTGCTTCTATTACTTTTTTCCCACATGGCCCATCAGGTGTGGCATGGCAGTGCCTGGCAGGTAATATACCTCTGCAATGCAGAACGGTGGTATGGATTGAGGGACGAACATGGAGTAGTAATATGGTTGAAAAGCCTCTGACTAAAAACAGCTTAGTAGTTACTACATTCTCTTCGTAGAAACACAGGGCCAGATTAGCTAACATTCTGCTTCATGGTTGCGCCACTTTAATGGCGCAGCCATGATTCAAAATGCTAGTAGCTATTTACAAAGCCACGCAAGAGGAGACTTGCGTCAACTTGCGTGGCTTTGTAAAAAAAATTAACACAAGGTGGGAGGTTGCGCTGCATTGCGTTACATTATATTCTGGGAGGCGCTCCATGGGTGGAACATGGGTGTTCCTATGCATCCATTCATGGATTGCTCACAATCTCGGATTTACAATGATTTGCAAACCTGGGATTGCATGAAATCGCTACAGCTACAGGAGGATGGCATAACGAGAAGAAACATTTATTTTTCTCCTTGTTATTTCTACTGTCTATGTGTGCTGCAAGCTGCAGCCTGCAGTGAAAGAGGAAAATGCTTCAAGATAATGTGTTTTGTGAAGGAAGGTATCCCTTTCTGCACAAAAACAACTTTTCTTGTAACGCAGACACCCTTGCACTGTGGTGCGAGGGTGTCTGCGTTGGTGCTAGGCTGAGAGAGCTGAAGGGCGTCTTATCTTAGTAGGTACTGTGCATTCCACACCTAAATAACGTGAGAAATGTTGCTACCCGACATTTCTCCAATTAACAAGCTGCACGCTAAACAGCATATCGTTAAGAAAAATAGCGCTAACCTCGGTCATCGCTACTTTCCTTATGCCTGCTTTCAGTCTGATTTAGCCATTATATCCAATGGAAGGTGAATATAATGGCTAAGTATGCCCTGCCCTATCATCAAGCTTTCGCCAAACTTTGTACGATTATTGCTGGATTTCCAGCGATAATCGCACTTTTGGCAGCTTGCGCTTGGAATTGTATCGCTTTCGAGATAAGCTTTGCTGATAGCACGCTATTTCAGCGATACAATCCAGCGTTAGCCGGCGATAATTATCCTCGCGCTAAGAGCGCTGAGCGATAATTATCGACGGCCCTTGCTGATATGCCCCAGGATTCCTAAAAGCCAGTGTATTAATCCAGGGCCTGCTGCAAGGTTCTGATTGTCGCCTAAAGTTCACACATTTGAATCCTAACAGGGCCCACCCTAGAATTTCAGCCTTACCAGGTCAATAAAATAAATAAAATGAATCAGTGTAGTTAAACAATATAATGTCAATTATTTTTCCAAGATGAGAAAGAGATCCCCATTCAGGTCATCGTATGTGGGTAGGATGTGTGACCTTACACCCCTTGGGATTCTGTTCAGTTTCATATATTGTTTGAGTGTTGCACCATCCCACCATTTAGAGTTTTCATTCATTTTAAGTTTCTCTAGTCTTATAACTTTCTCCCTGAGTCCCTCATTGCATTGCGGGTTTCCACTCTGTAATAACGTTACCACAGTGTTCCCTTTTGCTAAATTACTGATGAGTTCCTCAGCTGCTCTGTCCCTGTGTTATTGTAGAGGATACAGTGGAGTGATTGCGAGGAGTTCTTGGTCTTGTGGGCAGGAGTGGTGTAGGATCTTTCCTAGGTTGTGTTGCAGGAGAAGTGGTAATGTTGGCAGGTAAAGGGTCCTTTGGTGAATCATGTCCTTCCTTTCACTCACTGCATAATCCACCTCTGCCCTCTGGAGAGACCACCACAGTACCTTTGCCTTCGGGTACGCAGCTTCCCTCCTGACGACCCGGTTGCCAGGTGTTGACAAAGTTCACTATCGAGCACCAGCCGTCTGACCCAACATATCCCGGACGCGAGGCCTTCCATATTCACGTGCCGCGACGGTCTGCAGCCTTGAATTTAGCGCTAATATACCATCGCAGTCCCAAACGCTCTGGGGGCTGATCCATATGCCACCTAAGAAGGCGACGGGCTAGTCTTTAAACAAGGTCTCGTTCTTCTTACCGAATTCTGAAAAACGATCTACACTTCGATGGGACACAGGCGCAGCAACAATGACCCTCAAAAAGCAGATCGCCTGAAACATGCTCAAGGACTACAAAGCTGAACTATGCAGTAACATCAGTCGCGACATCAAATCCTCAATGGATCATCTACGTTCAACCTGGTCGGAGCGTTGTCGTCCCTGCAGCAAGATGTGGATTCGGTGGGCACCAGGGTCCTTGACCTCGTGACGCAACACCAGGACCGCGATCAATAGCCCACCAGATCCATGTCTCTCCTGTCGTCTCTTCCTGCATCCTCCCTCTATTTTTGTCTCTCCTTCTCTCCTCTCCCAATATATTGAGACTGAACTATTTTGTTGAATGCCCGATGGAGCTACCTGGTTTAGCTCCTTGATCGTCACTTACCCAGTCGGCCATTAGACAGACCTCTTTTTGTCTCTCCCTGTTGTCTCTTCCCCTATCCCATAATTACAAAACGAGACCTTGACCGACCAGGCATAGAAATATCAATATATCAATGGTTTACCATCAACAGCAAAAACTTTTTGCACAGTACTGCTCTCTTTTGATTATTGAGGTAGGAGGTACAACCAAAATATGCCATTCAGTAAAAACACATTGCCCAGACCCTTGAAAAAACCAAGAACAGTTGTGAGACAACAAATAACACACACCAATGTGTCTAAATTGGAACAATGAATAGGTTAGAAAAAGTGTGTGTGAGCGAGATGGCACCTCACGGGTGAACCACCAATGGGAACCTGTCAGGTACTGACCAGGATTGCCCTGATCACATCATTGGCGCCATCAAGCTCTGAAAGAAAGTAGGTGTCCACAAAACAAACAAAACAGTGTTTGTGAGAGAATGCAGTGTGTGAGACAAAACAAACAACCACAATACGTGAGAACGAACACATACATAAAAGGCCACAAGCAACACTGGACTTATCTTTATTCTGTTTCTTTCGTGTTGGTCATGGAATGTAAAAAGGTGAGGATGGCTAATTCCTATCCAGCCATGCTCCATTTGCCGACATGTTTCATTGCCACTTCTATTTCGGGCAATTTCTTCAGGGCATCACAAATTTTTAGAGCCACTGCATGAGGACACAAATTGTATTCGCAACCTCAAACGACCACCTGGGTTCGTACCAGTCATGAGGTCCAGACCAAAATTGGTTTCAAGGTGACTCCAGCTGTAAGTCACTCTTCTTTCCGCAATTTTGCTGTAAAGACGGTAATGCGGGGGAGAACGGCGTTCTCTCAGCACTCTTCCCCTATCCCCCCTTTCTCTCCTTCCATGCCCCCTCCCCTCTACGCTCCATTTATTTTGCCCTCCATGTTCCTTTAATTGCTTTTCCCATTGAGACCGAGCTTTTTGGCCAATGCCCGGTGGAGCTACCTGATAACTATAGAGGAGATGGGTTTAGGGACTTTCCCTCGACCGTCACCTACCCAGCCGGATTTTTGGGCAGACGTTCCTTTCGTCTCTCTGCCGTATCTCCCTCCTATCCCTTTACCCTTCCCCCCTTCCCCTCTACACTTCAACTATCTCGTTTTCTATGTCTCTTGCAATTGTTTGTTTAGCAACTGATGTAAATTGGAACTGATGTAATCTTGTAATTGTAATTTTTGTGGAACCTCATGTAAAGCGCTCTGATACCTCCGGGTCTAGCCAGGCTATATAAAACTCTTGAATAAGAATAATAAATAAGGAGATGCAGCTATTGTTTCTGCGTCTGGGGGCCAGGTCCAGGAATTCCTTGGTAGTGTACTGTCGGGTGGCAGGAGGCCAGAGGTCCTGATGCCAGGTGTTGTCCAACCGGCAGTACATTGATGGTGTACCAGTTGCACATGCCCACTGTGTGACTGTGCAGCAGCCTCCATTGGTGGTCCTAGTAGGTGGTCCAGGTGGTCGTGGGCTCCAGTCAGCGACCTTAAGCGGGAAGCGCAGGGACAGCAGGCAGTGCAGGAACAGTAGGAAGTGCAGGGGTAGGGACAGCAAGCAGAGCAGGTGCAGCAGGCATCGTAGGGGCAGCAGGCATCATAGGGGCAGCAGGCAATGCAGGAGCAGGGGCAGCAGACAGCACAGGGATCAAGACAGTAGGCAGCACAGAGGCAGGGGTATCAGGCAGCGCAGGAGTAGGGGTAGCAGGCAGCACAGGGGTAGGGCCAGCAAGCATCGCAGGGGCAGTAGCCACCACAGTGGCAGCAGGCAGGGCAGGGATCAGGACAGCAGTCAGCGCTGGGGCAGCGGCAGCAGGCAGCAGACAGTGCAGGGAAAGCCGGCAGGAGTAGGGAAACCATGCAGCGCTGGGGCAAGGACAGCAGGCAGCAGAGGGGAAGCAGTCAGGCAGTGCAGGGGCAGCAAACAGGCAGTGCAGGGACAGCAAGCCATGCAGGGGCAGCAGGCAGATAGTGCAGGGCAGGAACAGCAGCCACAGTAACTTAAGCTGGGGGTCAGGTGAAAGAGGGATAGCCCAGCCCAGCCTCCGAGTAGGCTCTGACAGGGATTTAAGGTGCCTGGGCGGGACAAAGAAGCTCCACTTATGTACCAGCAGCGGAGGCTGCTGGGAAGTGTAGGCAGGCAGGAGAGATCTTGAGGAGTCCCATGATGCGGGAGGCGGCATGAGGATTTAAGGTGCCTGGGCAGGAGAAAGAAGCTCCCATTCCCATGAGTGAAGGCTGCTGGGAAGTATAGGCAGGTGGGACGGATCAGGGGGAGTCTTGTGATACGGTGCAGGGATTATAGATGCCTGGATGGGAGAAAGAAGCTCAAATCACGTCCCAGCAGCAGAGGCTGCTGGGAAGTGTGGGCAGGTGGGAGGGATCAGGAGGAGTCACACGCATGTGAAAGAGACCCTGACTGTCTTCAACCCTTATATTCTGTAGCCTCATGTTATCCATAGAGAGAGTCTCAAAGAATTCAACATAAGTCAGTCTGTCACCCTGGCCTTGGTGCCAAAATGGAGGGGATAAATCTATTGGTGCAGATATGCAACGGATGGCAGGTAACCCTGATGGATGTCCCTGCAGTTGGAGCAAGAAGGCAGTCCTGTGAAATCACAGTATCTTTGACACTTCACTGATGTCCCTGTTTTTTACAGAGTTTTGAGCAGCGCCAAACTTGTTGTAATTGTTGGTTGTTTTTTGCAAATGCCCGCTGTGTGACTGTGCAGCAGCCTCCATTTGTGTTCCTAGTAGGGGGTCCAGGTGGACGTGGGCTCCAGTCAGCGACCTTAAGCGGGAGGCACAGGGACAGCAGACAGTGCAGGAAGAGTAGGAAGCGCAGGGGTAGGGACAGCAAACAGTGTAGGGGCAGCAGGCATTTTAGGGGCAGGAGGCCTTGCAGGGGCAGCACGCAATGCAGAGGCAGGTATAGCAGGCAACACAGGGGCGTGGCAGCAGCCAGTGCAGGATCAGGAGGCAGTGCAGGGACATCAGGCAATGCAGGGGCAGCAGACAGCACAGGGATCGAGACAGTAGGCAGCACAGAGGCAGGGGTAGCAGACAGCGCAGGAGTAGGGGTAGCAGGCAGCACAGAGTAGGGCCAGCAGGCAGCACAGAGACAGTAGCCACCACAGAGGCAGCAGGCAGGGCAGGGATCAGAACAGCAGTCAGAATTTGGGCAGCGGCAGCAGGCAGCGCAGGGGCAGCAGACGGTGCATGGACAGCCGGCAGGGGTAGGGGCAAGTACAGCAGGCAACACAGGGGAAGCAGTCAGGCAGCGCAGGGGCAGCAAGCAGGCAGTGCAGGGACAGAAAGCCATGCAGAGGCGGCAGGCAGGCAGCGCAGGGCAGAAACAGCAGCTACAGTAACTTAAGCTGGGGGTCAGGCGAAAGAGGGATAGCCCAGCCCAGCCTCAGAATAGGCTCTGACAGGGATTTAAGGTGCCTGGGTGGGACAAAAAAGCTCCACTCATGTCCCAGCAGCAGAGGCTGTTTGGAAGTGTAGACAGGCAGAAGAGATCTGGAGGAGTCCCACGATGCGGGAGGCGGCATGAGGATTTAAGGTGCCTGGGCAGTGTAGTGTCCTAGCATGGACACGTTCTAGTGTTCAGGTGTGATGTAACTCACTTTACACTCACCCACCACAGACGTCATGGTGTCACATGACGCTGCCAATAAATGGGGCCGGGCGCACGTGCTCGTGGCCATTCCCACTACCCTCATCTGGAGTCTGCGTCCATCATTGCTGCTCTCCTAACATGCGGGCCTAGGGCCCTTCACGCCAACTTTACAATGGCGACGAGGCCGGTAGTGCAGCCCATGCGTGCCACTACCCAGAGAAAAGAAAAAGGGGGAAGAGAGCTGCCCGCCTGCAGGGCACCCCCTGTAGCAGGGCGCAAGGCGCCGGAAAGCCGGTGGGCACGTCTGAGCCCCACAGCCTGCAGCGACCGCGAGACCCACCGCACCAGCCTTGAAGGACGAGCCGACCGGAGCCCACCCGCGTCGGCCGCCACCATCCAGTGCCACCAGGAAAGAGCGGACCGCCCAGTGCCCACCTGAGACGGCCGCGAAGCAGTGACCCCACGGAGAGGTGCACCGACCGGGCGGAGCCCACCCACCACGACCGCAGCCCAGGATCTGGCCCGTCGGCCGAAGGTGAGCCAGGAGCGGGAGGTGACTCCCCCGGAAGACTGTGCACCAAAGCGGAGCCTACCCACTATAGACATTAACTCTAATGCCCAATTATAAGCAGGACCAGCGGAGCCCACCCGCGGCCTGCCCGAGTCGTCCCCTGCCCCCGCCGCGTGTGTGACTGGAAGCGGTGGGGCCCAGAGACGAGTGACGGCGTGAGGGAGAGTGCGGCCGGACCCGCAACTAACAGAAACAACGAGGGGGAGGGAGCGGAGTAGCTAACCGCCTCCCGACCCCCCTCGCAACGTGATCCGGGCCAGCGGAGCCCACCCGCGGCCCGCCGGTAGCGCCCCCCAAAGGAAGACTCAGCAGCGCCAGCGGAGCCCACCCGCAGCCTGCCGACGGCCCCCAGTGGAAGAAAGGCTCAGCAGCGCCAGTGGAGCCCACCCGCGGCCTGCCGGCGGCACCCCAGCGAGGAAAGACACTGCAGAGCCAGCGGAGCCCACCCGCGGCCTGCGACAAGCATGGCAGGTCTCCGCCGCGCAGCGTGTGCAAGGTGAAGCTGCTGCAGCGGGAGACCGGAGAGCGGAGCCTGCAGGGCCGGGTAATTACCAGCATTTAGATAGGCAGAGCCGGCGGAGCCCACCCGCGGCCTACCTCGAGTGCCCCCGCCCAGGGAAGAGTGACAGGAGCGACGCGCTCCCCCGCCTGCGGGAAGCATCAACATACCCCCCCCCCCCCCCGCCCGCGTGAGGACTGCCGAGGCTGCCGCGGGCTGGGAGGGGGAAAGCAGGAGAATAAGGAAGCGCCTGCATGCGGCCAGCATCGCCGAGATCAAATGTGCCCCCACCTCGTGAGCTCCATGTGAGGAGCAAAGTGCCTGTAAGCGGCCAGCGCCGCCAGAATAAACTTAAAATGAGTGCCAAATAAACTTCAAAGCGTGCGAGACACGGAGCCTGCACACCACATACCCACAGAACTGCCTCGCCATCATGCCTGTGCCCTCCTGCCCCCAAAAGTACACAAAAGCAGGGAAGGGACTCACCAAGAAGGCAGCGTGAGGCCAGCTACCAGCAGCAGCTCCAGCCCCCCTGTGTGCAGCCGGTGAGGGACAGACAGTAGAGCCCACAACACAGGGAAGACAAGAGCCACAAGGCAGGCTGCTGCCAAATCGGAGTCTACCGCCATCTAGTGGCCAAAAGGAAAAGTCCACCTGCATCAATAAGAAAGAAAACAAGCATTGCACAATACCAGTCAAATCAGCAGCAGCAAGGGGTAACAGACTGAGTAACGCCCCCAAGGAGAATCTACTATCACGCAGCAAGTAAGTGCGCAACCACGCAAAAGACACCCACACACACCAGCAAGGAGTCGGCAGAGGCCACTTCCAGCGCGACGTGGGAAGAGGCACGAACGTCTCACTAAACATCCAAGCACTGACAGAACGTCTGGAGGAAACGACTGCCAAGTACTGAAAGAACGTCCAGGGAAAAGACTGCCGCGATCAGAAGACGGAGAGAGCAGTGACTCCTAGTGGCCACAGGTGTTCACCGCAGCATCAACGACTCCCGCCAACGGTCCAAAGCAGCAAGTACCCGACGTCAGCCAAAGCAGCAAGTACCCGACGACAGCCAAAGCAGCAAGTACCCAAAGGCAGCCAAAAGCAGCAAGTACCCAAAGACACGCAACAGGGGTCCAAGAGCCCTGAACAGTAAGTGCGCAGATAACGCGCCACGTGGCAACGCACAGCCACCGCAAGGAGGAAGAAGAGCGCAGGTAGCGCCACCGCGCAGAACAGTTATCGCAGACGACCACAAGACATGGCGCCTCCCAGAAGCCGATCCACAGAATGATCGCCCACCAAGTGCTGACCCGCGACGGGTCCCCAAACACAAAAAAATTGTTAAAGCACAAAGTCCGACAGGACGACCGAAGATAACCTGCCAGACATCGGCAGAAGTGGACCGCCAAACGGTCCAGGACGTCCAACCAAGACAAGGTCTACGGACGTGGACCCACGAACGTCACCATCAAGAATCAAGAGAAGAGGGTTCGCGACACCAACTCTGGCTGCTGAGGAAGAAGGAGAAAGTGTCCCCGACGGGGACAAGACCAGGGGTACACATGCAGCGGGCGCGCCCTGCATGGAGGAGCCAGGTCAGAAGAGAAGACACAAGATCGGACCAAGTGATGTCGCGAAGCAGGAAGGAAGAAAAGGAGAGATCTGAGTGGCACGTCTGCCACCGAGAAAAGGAAGGAAGAAAAGGAGAGATCTGAGTGGCACGTCTGCCACCGAGAAAAGGAAGGAAGAAAAGGAGAGATCAGAGTGGCACGTCTGCCACTGCCAGAGTGGAAGGAAGTATATCCACGTGGCCTGTTGCCACAGTTAAGAGTGGAAGGAGAAGTCAGTGCGAAGCAACGTCCCCACAGTGAACCAACCAAGGAAAGAGAGAGGAGTGCAGGAAGACCTCTCACACTCCCGAAGCGAAGGAAGGCGACAAGTGCCAGGACAACGGTGCGAGGAGCACAAGGCCGGAAGAACACCAGTGGCAAAGAAGACCAGGCCGGAAGAACACCAGTGGCAAAGACCAGCTGATCTGACCGACGATGTTTCCGCACACCCAGGATCTGCGGAGAGGAGCAAGCGAGACCGTTTGAGAGATCCACCTCTGGGGTCACACGGACACTGGACAATGCCAGCCGTGGTGGCCCAGGGGCAGAGGCCTCCGGGACGACAGTCCCCGCGACGAGAGATGGTCATCCAACGCCCATCCGAAAGGTCAGGGGAGGGCGAAGACATCGCAAGCAAAGACAGAAACTAACAGCTACCTTCGGGACGAGGCTGCGGAATCTGAGGTGAGGCACATCGTCTCCTCCATACCCCCACTGACGGCGGCGTCAGAGCAACTGATGTGGCACATCCAGCCCAGCACAAGTCTGAGAAAGGAGGACCTCAAGGATATCCCGTGGCAGGGGAACACCGATGAGAGAAGTCATCCTAGTGAGAGGGATGCCTTTCAACAGATCTGACTTTGCTAAGTAAGACAAAGACCACAAGTGAAACCAAGGCCGAGACCGGTATGTGAACATCATTCCACGGCGAACAACAAGAACTCTAACTGCACCCGTTGCCACGGAAGTCAACAAAAGAAAGACTGTGAGGACAATTTGGTTGCAGAGTCGTCAACAGACTGTTTCCATCGAGCACCACAAACCGGTGCCACTGTGAACTGATGTTCCCCGCAGCAGATTGAACATCATCTGTGATTCCAAGCAGCGGCGGATAGAAAGACACTGCGGAAGCTGAACACTTTACTGCATCCTGATACATGTTATTTTCCCCACAGGTTGATTTCTGAATGTGGGGCTTTGCAATTAAAAAATGGGAGGGATGTAGTGTCCTAGCATGGACACGTTCTAGTGTTCAGGTGTGATGTAACTCACTTTACACCCACCCACCACAGACGTCATGGTGTCACATGACGCTGCCAATAAATGGGGCCGGGCGCACGTGCTCGTGGCCATTCCCACTACCCTCATCTGGTGTCTGTGTCTATCATTGCTCTCCTAACATGCGGGCCTAGGGCCCTTCACCTCAACCTTACAGGCAGGAGAAAGAAGCTCATATCACATCCCATGAGTGAAAGCTGCTGGGAAGTATAGGCAGGTGGGAAGGATCAGGGGGAGTCTTGTGATGCGGTGCATGGATTTAAGATGCCTGGATGGGAGAAAGAAGCTCCACTCACGTCCCAGCAGCAGAGGCTGCTGGGAAGTGTAGACAGGTGGGAGGGATCAGGAGGAGTCACACGCATGTGAAAGAGGCCCTGGCTGCCTGCAACTCTTATATTCTTTAGCCTCATGTTATCCATAGAGAGAGAACCTCAAAGAATACAACATAAGTCAGTCTGTCACCTTGGCCTTCGTGCCAAAATGGAGGGGATAAATCTATTGGTGCAGATATGCAACAGATGGCAGTTAACCCTGATGGATGTCCCTGCAGCTGGAGCAAGAAGGCAGTCCTGTGAAATCACAGAATCTTTGACTCTTTACTGATATCCCTGTTTTTTAGAGAGTTTTGAGCAGTGCCAAACTTGTAATTGTTGGTTCTTTTTTTTAAGTACTGTTTTCTTTCTAGTCTTTATTTTGGGCAGTTTTATATACTGCAAACTTAGACCAAATGTATCGTTGAACTTTACATGAGCAGAAGTTATCTTACACAAGGCAATATTGTTTTTTGGGATGGGTCCATTTAGGGGCATAAGTAGGATTTATCGAGCCACACAAGGACACCATGGTGTAAGGGGATCTGCATTGGCGCTAGGCAGTAACTTGCGCCCCAACCCTGGGAAATTACAGGAATGCACCATATTATGTTAAATAGGGAGCATTCCTTCCCTTTACCTATCACACAGTGCAGCAAGGTGACTTCCTGTGATGTGTGATAATTTCATAAATATGCCTCTAAGAATTTTGCCCGGATGTTGAGCCTACGCCGAGCTTCGAACTTGGTTCCACAGGTCCAAAGTCAGCAGGTCTGGCCAGTCCCGAATCAGCAACTCTGGCTGTAACCCACTTATATGAAAGGCAATTTTCTGGAATGCATCCACAGCTCCGTCTAAGCAAGGCAGGAGGAGGGGGGTCATGAAGCTTGAGAAACAGATCTGGTTTGATTGGATCTGCAGGTGAACCAGATTTAACTTGACTACAGAGGGTAAGCAGCAAGGCATACACAGGAGAGGAAACGAGTTGAGTGCTGGAATAGAATTGCAAGCAGAAGGTGATGCTGTATTGTCTTGCCCCGTAGTGGGAGCATCAGAGGGGAAGTGCAAGTTGATGTCCTCTATCTTGCTATTTAAATATTCCGCTAAGTTCTTGCAATGTGCGCTAGAGGTGTCAATGGGATCAGCTGGAAGCAGTTGTTTAGTAAGGCTATTCATTAAGTAAAACAATTCTTTGGTAGGGTTATTACTGTTCCCAATATTGTTAACAAAATATTCAGACCTTGCTTTCAAATTCAGCAATTTGAAAGCAAGCAGATGGCTGCTTTGTACGGAATGTTTTGTAGAGGATCATAAGATTTCCTCCAGGAGCATTCTAAGGCCTTGCATTGCTTTTTGGCCGCGATGAGAGGCTCTTTGAACCAGGGCGCAGCATGCTTCTTCCGATTGGAGACCAGTCTAGCTGGAATGAAAGCATCTAAGACTGAGGTGAGCCAGGATTGCAGAGTATTGTTGGACACCTCTGCGTTAGGGGCAAGCAGAGGGCGGCTGGCCTGAAGAGAAACCCACGTTTCATAAGAATCCAATCAGAGATGGGGATCTGTATTTGACGAGACAGGCGAAAAGTAAAGGGGGATCATAAATGAATATGTACAAGGCATGGGAAGTGGGATTGCGGCCCATAGGCAGCAAATGCTAGAAAAAAACGGTCTAAGAGGTGACCAGCTGAGTACGTGGCAACAGACATCCACTGAGTTAATTGCAAAGCAGCAAGATCATCTATAAAATTAGCATATAAATGAAATTACGGGGGAATCAAACCTTTCACTTTTGGTGCCAGCGCCTACCCTTAGGCTCCTGTTTGCTTTGTGAACTAAGGGAATCTCCCGCTGGTCCTAATCTGCACCCGCCGGTCCTAACCTACACCCGCTGAGGTCATCGTCGCTGCACCCGGTCTCTCCCCGCAGCCCCAGCCTTCCACCCAGAGCGCGGCCGCAGTGGGGGGGGGACCAAGGGGAGCCGGAAACTACATCTCCCAAGCTCCCTTACGGCCCTGCTACCAGAGAATACGCGCCAGGAGGCGCTTTAAATTCCACGTCACCCCCGGTGGAGCGGGGGAATCAAACCTTTCACTTTTGGTGCCAGCACCTACCCTTAGGCTCCTGTTTGCTTTGTGAACTAAGGGAATCTCCCGCTGGTCCTAATCTGCACCCGCCGGTCCTAACCTGCACCCGCTGAGGTCATCGTCGCCGCACCCGGTCTCTCCCCGCCACCGCAGCCTTCCACCCAGAGCGCGGCCGCAGTGGGGGGGACCGAGGGGAGCCGGAAACTACATCTCCCAAGCTCCCTTGCGGCCCTGCTGCCGGAGAATACACGCCAGGAGGCGCTTTAAATTCCACGTCACCCCCCGCGTTGCGGGCAGCGCCGGGCGAAGCCCGGGCAAAGGGCGGGCCCTCTGTGGCCCTCAGAGGCCTGAGGAGGCTGGACTGGCCAGGGACCCTGATCTTCACCCTTACTACGGACACCAGAACTGTAAGCATACCTTTGCTTCTATTGAACTATCTGTAATCCATTTTTGGGACCCTCACTACTGTCCAGCCGCCATTCTACAGTGGTCAGGGAATTGTACTGATGGAAAGAAGGGTCTCTCAAGACCTCGCACAAGCTAAAAGGTCATCCTTGGGCCATATTGCTTCTGCGCGCACCCCTGATAACTCTAAAATTATATCCAATCCTTTGCAGACTCATGTTGAAGTCCATAACACTCTCAGTGCTCAACCAGTTCTTCAAGACCTGTCCTCCCTTGATCCCCAGGCTCCGGTCCCTTCGGAAACTATTCCGGTAGCTACATTACTAGATACCCAAGCTGAGGACAGCAATAGTCAAACGAGGGGGAGACGAGAGGGTGCAATTCCCAAATATAAGCGCACTAACAACAACACCTCTGGAGCTAGGAAAGGAAATCTAGCTAAGGCAGGGAGCATCAGTGATAAGGGTAGCACAGAGGTGGTGAGAGAATATAATGGGCAAAAGACAGGGACAGAAGAGGCCAGACCGGAAACCCTATCGCTACACCTGAGCATCGTAGATGATACCATTCCAGATAATACCTTAGCTGACATCCTTGTCGATAGTACCTCAGCCGATAGTACAGCCGATAGTACAGAAGTAAAAGAAGAAAGGGAAGATCCCCTAGTATGCACCTTGACGAAACTTATTAAAACCTTACTCACTCCTTTAGAAGTAAGGCTTCATGGTATAGAAAAACAGCTCCATGATTTGCAGAAGGATATTAGATCCCAGAATATTAATCATGTTAAAAGAGCAAATCATGCAACTGTACCAGTTAGCAAACCCCAGTCATCGAATAAATGTCCAGCAGTGGCAAAAAATACAATACCTAAGACCCCCCTGCTGAACCTCCCTAACTTAGAAGGCAACAAAGCATGTGCTAAACTCCCTGTAGCAAACAAGCCCGCCAACAAAAAATCAGTTGGTCCCAATACTCCCGCCCCCAACCCTGATATAGTCCAACAAGAAAAGACCCAGAAGCATCGAAATATCAATCTACTGCCAGATGCCTGTCCCTTTGTGGTTGTTTTGACAGGGGGCCCGGAATTGGTTTCCCTCAACTACAGAACCTTTTTGGGCACTTAAAAATAAGGTATCCCACTGGTTAAACAACAATCACCCTCTAGCACCAAATACATTCAGCAACATCTTAATGGTCGAGAGACCCCCTTGGGTGGGATACAATAGAAAAAGATCACAGGGGGATTGTGTAGTTGTAACCTTTGAAGACCCCCGAACGGTGGAGCATATTTGCTTGGGGGCCTCCCGAAATAACTGAACTACAATTATGGCTAGACCACTATCTTATTTTTACACGCCAGTGGAGCAACCAGACAATGGATGGAGTTGGACCAGGGATATCAACTACGCCAGGGGAGGGAGGAGGCACGAGGTGCACAGGGATTTGAACCTCTATAGTTGGGGAGGGGGGGTGATGATGGCTGGAACCTAATACAACAAAGAGGTGGGAGGATTAATCAAGGTGGTAACCAGCGCAGTGGAGAATGGTTAGGCCCACAG
Organism: Lissotriton vulgaris; assembly: GCF_964263255.1. Lineage (NCBI taxonomy): Eukaryota > Metazoa > Chordata > Amphibia > Caudata > Salamandridae > Lissotriton > Lissotriton vulgaris. The sequence continues at coordinate 1,102,953,288 of NC_141697.1, forward strand.
CTTATTCCATCCTTTATCCCCTGTCTCAGGCTTCCCCTGTCGTATCTGTTGAATTTGACATTATTGACAGAAGCCGATCTAGGTCACCAGAATGTTGTGATAGTTCACTTCCAATTTTGGCTTCCTCGTTATATGGGGATAATAATTTTAACGCCCAGGACTTAAATCACTCCATGTGCTTGATGACCGCTGAGGACCACTCTGCCCTGATAGGAGATGGAAAATATGGACATAGGAAGCCCATAGTACCCGAAAAACCTTGCTATCCGTTTTTAACCGACGGTAGTGGCAAAGACCCTGCCTCAATACACACTGACAGCCAAAATAGTTACTTGAATATCATCTCATGGAACATAGCGGGTCTGGGGAAAAAAATATTACTTCCCGACTGGAATAATTTAATTGAAAAATATGACCTGTGCATTTTTCAAGAAACTTGGTGCCTTGAGCCAATGTATAAGTCTGGTTATTCCTCTTTCTACGTCCCAGCCATTTCCTCTGGATGGGGTTGCCCGCCTGGCGGCCTGGTAATTTGGGTCAAAATCTCACTAAATTGCAAAATTACCGACCATCATTGCGCCTCATCAGACATGATGAGGCTAACGATTCGGGTTCCTCAGGCCACAGCGATTTTGGAGCTTTATAACATTTATGCCAGAGGTCTGCAAGGGCGGGCCAAATCCCCGACCATCTCCTTGCTTGCCGATTCACTCCTCACTTGCCCCCCAGATTCTCTGCCCATAATTACCGGCGATTTTAATTGTACTTTTGAACCGGTGGCGGTTGACGGTGCTGGAGGCTTCTCTGAAGAGGATGCGAGATGGGGAATTCCGTAACTGACGACTGTGCCAATTAAAAAATGGACACCGGTCGTCATCCAAATGAATGCCTTGGTAATGGAGCATGCCCTGGTAGCTGTGAACGGGCGCACGCCATCAAATTTTGCAGGTGCCTGTACCTACAACAGGATCACTTGCCACAGCATAATAGACTACATCTTGGTGGATAGGAGACTGTGGAGACATGTGGGTGACATGATTGTCCCCTCATCTATCCATAGCGACTACAAACCCCTATCTCTCAGTCTGCGGAATCTCATAATTGAAGGGAAGCCCCTGTCCAGTAACAGATCGAGGCTGGCGACCAGAGAAATTGTACCTTCAAACTGTAAAAGATTCATTAAATGGTAACATTTTGTCATTAATGAAAAAAAGAATAGCGCTCTGGGGGAGATTGTAAGAGCACAGACGGAGAAGCTCTCTGCAATCTGTACTAATGATTTAGGTCCTGCCCAGGCGGATGAGGTCTATGCGGAGACAATTGACAGGATGGCCGCCCTCTTTCTTGATTCTCGCGGGTCAAGCCAATCAATAATGTCTTCCAAGATGTTGAAATTTGGTGACTGATCAATGGGGCAATAAAGTTAATCAATGCCTCCCTAAAAGCTTTGAAGGGGTGAAGGGGGTTTTTATGTTGCAACAACTACTTCCTCTATCACTCCTAACTTTACAATGTGGTCTTCACAAGATCCACGTCTTAACCACAAATTACTGTAGCACGCACTCCTTTACCATGAATTGTCGTGGTGAAGGCATGCATGGTGAATACCTATCCGTGGCTAAGGTTCCAACCCTCCTCCTTGAAGATCACACCCCCTAAAAACTACTCCAATCCCCCACACCCCTAAAACTACCCAAACCTCCACCCACTAAAAACTACCCAAACCCCCCTAAGAAGTACTCCGAACCCTTCCACCCCCTAAAAACTACCCAAACCCCTCCCATAGCCTAAAAACAACCGCAAACCCCCACCCCCTAAAAACTACCCCAACCCCCCACTCCCCAAAACCTACCCTGTACCCCCTACCCACCAAAAGCGATCCCCAACCACTACAATCCACCCTGAACCCCTCCACCCCCTAAAAACTACTCAGAACACCCCACCCTGTAAAAACTACCCTGCACTCACCCACCCCCCAAAAAACGAATCAGAACCCCTCTTACCTGTCCTGTTCACTCTCCGATGCTCTTCTCTCGCCTCCCATCCTGAACACTAGACCGACTTTGCCTTAACCATGCACATGAGTGGTTAAGACAACGTCGTTGTTCGGGCAAGTCGTTGGCTTGAGGGATTCTGGAACTCGTGACTCTGGCCTCGTTGTTCCGGATGTTTCCACTCAGGGGGATGATAAATGAGAAGCCCTGAAAAGCTGAAATTGCTGTTCAATGAAATTTTAAAAGCAGCACTTTTGCAGTCTGGGATAGTGCAATGGGACAGGCTACAGACATAACTATCTGTGTAGAGCATTGCAATTCCACCCCCTTGCCACTGGTTCTATTAATGTTTTTCAAGTGGTAGCCAAGAGGGAGCGCTAAGTCAGGTACTGCCACCATGACCTGGCTTAGCCATGTTTCAGTGAGAAACAGGACATTTGGGGCATTATCCCACTTGTGCTTGCTGCAGAGCCATGTGGTGATCCTAAAAGCACAGAGTGCGTCAGAGGAGTAAACTAGCCTGTGAGAGATTAAAGAAAGAGGATGCCTGGCCCCAGGTGCCGTGCAGGTGCGGACAGGTGCAATCGGCTTGTCTTTGGCATGCCAAGGGCACTCCCGCTGCACTAGTCCGCTTCATGTCCACGCTGCAGCCTCCATGAAGTACCAGAGAAGTTCTAACATGCTCCTCCCAGGCCCGTCAGTGATTGGTTTCCCCTTGTCTAATCAAAAAAGAGCAGCTGGCTTTTAAGTAGTCAACACAGTAGTTAAGATACAAATACCCCATCTGCTAAAAATGTAAAGCAATTTTCTTTTTTAAAAGGTATAGAAACTGAAGTGTGCAAGATTCTGGGCAAATATCAACATTAGCACCCGAGGCTTGTGCGTCCACTCTGCTGCCTCTATGAAATACTTGCTATCTGGGTTCAATATGTTCTATACAACTACTATGAGAAATATGATTTAGAGAGGAGAAAAACTTAAAATGGACACAATAGCTCATGCACTGCATTTAAGAATTTGCTAAACAGAACAAAAGTCCTAGAAAAAGGATTTCATGCTTTGGAATAACAAAATCTAACTCACAATGTAATGTACAACATGCTGGATTTGAATGCGGTCATGGAAAAATAATATAAAAGCGATGCACTGGGGAAAGTCAAAGGACTAGGGGCTTCATTAGGTGTTGTGTGATACTGAAAATCCTCAAACTTTTGGAGTGTTATATGTAATGTAAGGTGTAATGTAATGTAGGGTGGATTTGTAGAGTGTAGCTTGTCACCTGTGAGGACATCCAGCCGCTGACTAAATCCACCTGTGGAATTTTCTCCTTTAATGGGATGATGTAGATGAAATTGAACTTGTGGGTGCCTGCTTTGGACTTGGCACTTCAACCCAAAAGCAAAGGTTTTCCAATACAAACAAAATTCTAAATTAGGGAATAAATTCAAGATATTTTTAATGTAATGATGCGGTATGCACCACTACAAAGAATGTTCACATTTTGGCGGTAATATCCAGTTCGACCTTATTTTAGAGACCATTTCGAAGTCATTTTTTAAATTGTGCTTTATTTAATAAAGCATAATTTAAAATAGGAGCTACAGCATTAATCAGAAGGAGTTTAGAGCTCAAGGAAGTAGTATACAATGATCTATGGGCTATAACAGAGCATACACCAGTAGCCTGCTGATGTTGCATACGCCCTACTCATGGTTCCACACCTCATTTCGAGGTTGGAAACTGCTGAGTTTGTGACAGCAGAACATCACTATCAAACACTGAGAGAATAAGGGTCAAAGGGATATTTTAAAGACCTGCCTCAGTTCTACTCCCCTTATATTCTATATCAAATACACAATGAACTGGGGGGGCTCAACAAAATGCCACTGAGTGCCAGAGAAAAAACTGAAAAGTAAAGAAGTGAAAGAACCAGAGTATTGTGAAAAACTAGGGACCCTTGAGCAGAGCTTGGGTTCCCATCAATTATCTTCGTGGCCAGCATTATCATCTGGTCATCCTCCCAGTTGAATGATATACCTCTTGATCATAGAGGCTATCTTTTGGGAAAAACTCTCTGAATCGGGTCAACAAGGGAGAGCTACAAAAACTCAGGGGTAGTCTGTGTCATTCAGTGACAAGTCATCATTCTTGTCACTGAATGACACAGACTACCCCTACCCTTCCCTTGACACTTCCCTCACCATTTCCCTTCCCGTTGTGCATGTGGGCACTTACATTTAATACTTGTGATGTCTATTATAAAATGTATTTGAGTTACTATCATTGAAAATGATGTGTATGCAAATCTGAATTAAATTCATTTGCATCCAATAGCTTTGCTTTTCTGAGTTTTTTGTATAATAATTGCAATCCAATGTGATTCATTTGTTTTTTGGTCTTGGACCCCTTCCTTTCATACCTTAACGCACCCAGGTCCTATTGACTATAGTGGGTTTAACCCTGTTTTTCCTTAACGTATTTTGTACAGGCGCTGGCCTGTGAGGTTACGTCACCTCCCCATTGGAGGTTTACACGTGTTGTCGCATCTGTAGATTTTTTGTAAAATCGTCTATGTTTGATAATCATGGTAGACAAGGCCTAATTTTGAGTTCTCTGTTTAATCTTTAACGTATAAGTCCGTGCTTCAGGCACGACTCGACAACCCGTTTTTAATCTGATGAAATGTTCTTCATTCATAAACCCTCCTTGTAATTAATTGACAGGTTGGTTTTTTCTAATTTGATTCCTTACTTATTCCCTAGGAGGCGCCCACCCACAACCTGTTCCGTCCTGACGAAGACCCGCTTTGTAAGGAACACTATCCTACTGTTATTTTGGGTCGAAACGTTGACCACGTTACCCCTGACCTACTCCGATCCCTAACCAGACATTAAACTGCCTTAACGGAGTCATGCCTTTGTTTATAAAGAATATTTTAGGACTCATTGGAGCCTTGTATGTGGCCTTTTAACAATAAGGACCATTTGTATACAGTCTTGTGAATTAATGAATGATGACTTGTCACTGAATGACACAGACTACCCCTCCCCTTCCCTTGACACTTCCCTCACCATTTCCCTTCCCGTTGTGCATGTGGGCACCTACATTTAATACTTGTGATGTCTATTATAAAATGTATTTGAGTTACTATCATTGAAAATTATGTGTATGCAAATCTGAATTAAATTCATTTGCATCCAATAGCTTTGCTTTTCTGAGTTTTTTGTATAATAATTGCAATCCAATGTGATTCATTTGTTTTTTGGTCTTGGACCCCTTCCTTTCATACCTTAACGCACCCAGGTCCTATTGACTATAGTGGGTTTAACCCTGTTTTTCCTTAACGTATTTTGTACAGGCGCTGGCCTGTGAGGTTACGTCACCTCCCCATTGGAGGTTTACACGTGTTGTCGCATCTGTAGATTTTTTGTAAAATCGTCTATGTTTGATAATCATGGTAGACAAGGCCTAATTTTGAGTTCTCTGTTTAATCTTTAACGTATAAGTCCGTGCTTCAGGCACGACTCGACAACCCGTTTTTAATCTGATGAAATGTTCTTCATTCATAAACCCTCCTTGTAATTAATTGACAGGTTGGTTTTTTCTAATTTGATTCCTTACTTATTCCCTAGGAGGCGCCCACCCACAACCTGTTCCGTCCTGACGAAGACCCGCTTTGTAAGGAACACTATCCTACTGTTATTTTGGGTCGAAACGTTGACCACGTTACCCCTGACCTACTCCGATCCCTAACCAGACATTAAACTGCCTTAACGGAGTCATGCCTTTGTTTATAAAGAATATTTTAGGACTCATTGGAGCCTTGTATGTGGCCTTTTAACAATAAGGACCATTTGTATACAGTCTTGTGAATTAATGAATGATGACTTGTCACTGAATGACACAGACTACCCCTCCCCTTCCCTTGACACTTCCCTCACCATTTCCCTTCCCGTTGTGCATGTGGGCACCTACATTTAATACTTGTGATGTCTATTATAAAATGTATTTGAGTTACTATCATTGAAAATTATGTGTATGCAAATCTGAATTAAATTCATTTGCATCCAATAGCTTTGCTTTTCTGAGTTTTTTGTATAATAATTGCAATCCAATGTGATTCATTTGTTTCTTGGTCTTGGACCCCTTCCTTTCATACCAGGATTCCTAAAAGCCAGTGTATTAATCCAGGGCCTGCTGCAAGGTTCTGATTGTCGCCTAAAGTTCACACATTTGAATCCTAACAGGGCCCACCCTAGAATTTCAGCCTTACCAGCTCAATAAAATAAATACAATGAATCAGTGTAGTCAAACAATATAATGTCAAAAAGTGCGTTCAGGCGATTTGCAGACTTTTTTCTCGACGCCGGTGTTTGCTCCGAAGTGATTGCTGTTTTGTTCTTACTTTTGACGCTCCCCTTCCTACCTGACCCACGGGCATCTCGCCACCTACAGCTGGAGCTCTTTTTAATTAGGCGCTGCAGTGCGAAATGCCCATCAGCAAGAATGACGCACACAGTCCGCGTACCCTTTCAATTCCATGTGATGTCTGTGCTACAGCATTCCACCTTAACGTCAACTCTAGAAGCATTGTGCAACCAAGATATTGAGGTCAAAAATCTAAGACCAAAACATTGAGAAGATGTGTCGATGTTTCGTGATACAGCCATTTGAGATAGAAATATTGTCAAAGTTATTTGTATTACCTATCATTGTGCATGAATTGCTCAGAGCAAGGCTTTACCTACACAAAGCCCATTTGCAAATGTGAAAACTGTTTGATTGACGTTTCAGGATGTACGACATCTGGTGTCACTGCCTCCATCACAACAAGTCCATTTACTTACTGTTGCAACGTTTCGCCTGGGAGCCACAGGGTCACAGTCGACGGCCTCCACGGCCAGTGTGTACTGCGGGGTGGTTTCGTAGTCGGGGTTGGTCGTCAGTTCTATGGCTCCTGTTTCTCTGTTTATCCAAAACAGTTTAATGGTCTCAGTGTCACCAGAAGTGATTCCGTATCTCACGCAGGGGGGTTTGTCCTCATCCGTGGCTCTTACTGTTCCCACCACGTAACCAGCTGAAACGGTAAAATAGAAAGTGGATGAGCTCTGAAAGGGGTTAATTTTACTTTGCAGTTCTTATACCTTTTTGTGGTGGGGCTCTTACTGCGGTAAATCAGCTTTTTTACATGTAATATGTTGATTTTAATAAGTAGGAGACTTAATCTACCGAAAACCTGTTCAGTTACTTTCTACTTAAAGGTGTGTTGACATCCACTTGTGCCATCATTAATCACATAGAGTTTAATCAAAAAGAGACTAGCTAAGTTTGGGAGGGGGTTTTAACAAGATTTTAGTTTAAAATCTAGGTGACTCAGTCTTGTTTTGTCAAGGGGTCGTGGCACCTGGTAGGTGTGCTCATGAAGCCCTCACCCACCAACCTAGTTTGTGGCATGCTTCATCATCGGGCCCACCCAGTGACACCTAACGTGTCCCGGGTGTGCTACGACGCCTGGTTACAGCGGAGCAGGTATGTCGCTGTGTGTGCGGTGAAGGGTGTTTTGAATGTGAATTAAAACGGCTTGGCGGGGGTCCCAGTACCCGAAGGTTGAAAGAACTTTAATGCCTGGGCCTCCGTCAGCGGTTAAAAATAAGGCTGAGGGACGTTAGAGGCGAGTTACGACCTCCCACGTCCTTTGGTGGGTCAACATGTTTCAGCCAGTGCCTTATCAATATGCTGGCTTTCTTCAGGACAGATAAAAGGTGTGTGCAATTAAAACTAGTGGGTGTGTGATACAGACTATGTGTCTACACGCCCTAAAGTGTATCTATGTGTGAGAGGGGGATTCCCTCGCCACTTCAATAACCTTGAAGAAAAACTCCTTAAAACTAGCGTAAGAAATTCCTTGCGCTTTCTTTACTTATTACCACTTCTTTCACTACTGTTGTGAATACCGCTGTTTTAGCCACCCCATCTACGATGTTCTAGTGCGATTCTCACCATAATGGTACCACCAGTACCATTACACCTTAGCCGCTTATAGCCTGCACCCCCCCACGCTATTAAGCCGGCTGTCATGAGTATTTATGCAATACCTTTCAGTGACTCTTTCTTTCCCTGTATGTTTGGTCCTTGTCCTTACATGTTATATGTACAGGTGTTCTTGAGAAGGTGTACCTGCTCCGCTGTAACCAGGCGTCGTAGCACACCCGGGACACGCTAGGTGTCACTGGGTGGGCCCGATGATGAAGCATGCCACCAACTAGGTTGGTGGGTGAGGGCTTCATGAGCACACCTACCAGGTGCCACAACCCCTTGACAAAACAAGACTGAGTCACCTAGATTTTAAACTAAAATCTTGTTAAAACCCCCTCCCAAACTTAGCTAGTCTCTTTTTGATTAAACTCTATATAAATTGGGGATACGGACTAGCTATCTGGTCCTCTCTCTCCCTCTTGATACACGACTATCATTAATCACATGTCATAACCAACAAAAAGCACCTACAGATGTAACAAAATGTTCCAAAATGTCCATGCACTTGGAATTAAGTGCCTGCTACCACCTTCGGGCAGTGACTGGTTCCCCCACCAGATTCCAAGCCCAGGGGTTTAAAAGCACCTGCTTCGGAGTTCTCTCTGTGCCCAGCAATCTTCAGGCAATAATAAAAATTTCAAGTTAACTTTGGTGACTAATGTTTCTGCTAAACAGATCCGTGTTTTGTCTAATAAAGTAGGGCAGTGGTTTATGTGCCTCCTCTAAAGCATGTGCAACATGCATATCACAGAATAGTATTACATGTAGATAAATTAGTATGTTACAGCTTTGGTCGCATAGATACTTTTGTTACTAGCAGTTCATATGTTACAATCCTTCTAATATAGTGCATTGAGCTATGAACTAGCATCAATGCACAGCATGCAAACAGCACGGCATAGGTTTAAAATCTTATGTTTTGCCCCCCAATCTTTGGTTATCCTAAGGTTGCTAAAAGGGTTTGTTTGGGTAGAAAAATGAATCTTTTTAGTTAAGGCAAAACCAACCTCTGTGTTAGGTTTTAAATCCCGAGTTTGTGTTTCTCCAGACCAAGAACTTTAAAAATACACTGGTTACCAGTTTGGATGGCAGATGACTCCTACAGCTTATAATCCTCATTGTCTCATTGATTTACACACTTGTATGAACCAATGTCTCTGTGTAATGTGTGTGTGATGTAAAGTCCTCCGACACCCTTCACTGGTATGAGTAGTGCTAGAAATTAAATTAAATACATGTGAGTGAGGGGAGAGATGGAGTGATGAGGGCACTCTTGCAGGGCGGCAGTGAGGGAATCTGTGAAGAAGGAGGTAATTGGGGGAGTGGGTACCAACAGCCACCAACATTAAAGCGGCTATGCTTCTGACTTGTGGAGTGGTGTGGCTCACTGGTTAGAGGCGGCAGACCCGGAAGCAGAGGTCGGCCCGGGACCAGGGTTTGATTCCCAATGTAGCAGGGTCTTGGGCCATGGTCAGCGGACTCGATAATTCTCGCCTCGGTGCCTACTCCAACCATGGGTCCCACTCAGCAACTCTGGGCCATAGCTCGTTTAATCTCTACTAACTGCCCCATCAGCGTCGGGGATGCTTGTCTTGACTTTGGAGATGCCCAGGAGGGACCATCTCACAGGGAAAGCCAGGACTGGTTCCCCAGTGGTATACAGCGCCGGGACACCCCTTTTCTGGGGCAGCTGTGTGCTTTACAAGTTTAACATTTAACTTGGAGAAAAACATGCTGCCACGTCTCCTGCTTCAGAATCTGACTGGAGAAGCTGGCTTCATACCGTCTTCCCGCTGCCTCTCGCAGAATAGTCTGTGCATGCCACATATCTTCCTGTCCTGAGGCGCCGCAGTCCGCCCATCTTGTTGCCATGACCTCTTCCTGAAAAGATCATGCATGCTGCTGTTCCATGTGTTGCGTTCTCTGACAGGAAAGGCCGCTCAATTCTTATACAGAATAAAGTATCCCCAACTGAGTATATTACAAGGCCAGCCCACAGTTCCAGTTTGGCCTACAGCCGGGGCCTTTAATAGTCGGGAAACTCATCACTGACTTGTAGCAACCTTATAATCAGGGTCACTGAAATTATGTGACAGGAGAGGGCCAAATTATGCGGCAGGGTTGAGTAAATTATGTAGCAAGAAAAGGAAAATTATGTGAAAATAAAGTGGCACATTTTGTAATAGTATCACTTTTTTATTTCATCATTTTTAACTTGGTAACACTCTCTGCACATTTGTTGCACTGCTTCACTACCAGTTTAACATCCAAATATAGCAATAAGCAACGGTAAGGTATGCAGTTCAGCTTTGGAAATGGCCCTCCACTGCGTGGCAACATGTGTCATTGCATTTTTTTAAAACTTTTGAACCATTTGAGGTAGAAACACATTTTTGTGGTTAAAATCTGTAGATTATGTGGCAGGTGATGGGTTATGTGGCAAATGAGGCAAATCTATAATTATGCGAACATCACAGTGACCGCACAATTGCATAATTCCAGTGGCCCTGCTTATTATTAACCAATACATTCTTTCATACATACACACCAGCATGTGTATTAGAGTGCAGTGAACATTTACATTTGGGGACCAGTCGCACACATTTTCAGTCAAAAACAAGAGTGGTGAGGAGGACAAAGAAACCCATATCAAGATGTAAAAGTTCCTAAGTAACTACAAACAGAAAAACAAACTCAGATTTCAGTCTGTTTGAATTACATTACGGAATATTTAACATCCTGCAGTCACTAGGCTAGATGGACATCAGCTAATCTTGTTTTGATTGGACAATGTGATTTGATGTATATCGATAGCCTCCATACAGGGATACATTTGTATTCCTGTGTTCTCTCACCTTAAATGTTATGTTATATATTGAAAAACTTTCTTCAAATAGCTTAACACTAACTGTTTCTGAGGCTATCTCAATAAACCAAAACCTGCATGTTAGCATGCTTTAAGTCTCAGTAACTGAAATTATATGTGCATTAAAGGGTTTTGATGGACCACCAGTGCAAGAAGTTGGGGTATTGTCTGAGGGGGTGGAAGCCCCACTCAGGCAACAACCACATTCCTTGTCAGAATGAACCACAAAAGCAATTAAAATAACCTGTGCTGAACGCTCTGGTAGTTTGGAACAAAAGCAGTCAGGTGTAACTTAGAAGCACTGTGTAAAGTTTTTTGTAAGTACACAATAATAATAACGTAAATACACAACATCACAACATAAGAAAAACCCCAAACCACTTTAGGAAAATGTAATACATTTTAATATATAAAATGATACTAGAATGATAAAAATCGAATCAGTAGATCCCGATATATGCAATCTCAAAGTTTTGGGTCATATGGTCGTGCTAGAATTAAAGAAAGTCACCAGCTCAGATCAACCGCGATGGAACACGGGCCGGATACAGGAACCACGCGAGTCCTGTTGAAAAAGTTTCCTTCTCAAAGCCCAATGTGAAGAGTTCAATTCATGGTAAAGGAGACCTCGAGGAGCAGGGACAGTGTCGAGAGTGGTTTTCACTGTAGATCGGAGAGCAGATCAGGCGGCACAAGCTGTTGTGTCTTTAGCGTGAAGAGCTGGTCAAGCATTGTGAACAGTCATTGATGGAACTTCACATTTTGGATGTTAAACTGGTAGTGAAGCAGTGCAACAAATGTGCAGAGAGTGTTACCAAGTTAAAAATGATGAAATAAAAAAGTGATACTATTACAAAATGTGCCACTTTATTTTCACATAATTTTCCTTTTCTTGCTACATAATTTATTTCCCTCCCTATAATTATGTGCATGCACAGGAAGCGCAGCGGACGAGCGCAGCGGGCGCGACTAATGCGCGCCGAAGGCGCGCATAAGGCAAGCACGTCTGCGCTCGTCCGCTCCGAGTCCGGGCCAAGGGCCAGTTCCCCTGCCCCCCGAACAACCGACCGCTTATGTTACAGTGCGGACCTCCTTCACAGCCTGAGGGCCTCCACGGTCAATTATAGTTGTCACAGATGCTCTGCGGATACCCTACCCCAACTCTGTCCAGAGTGTCACAAGCTCCTTAAACCTACCACCACTTCCAAACTGCTCCACCATTTTCGGATGTTCTTGCTGAACTGCCAATCCCTACCTAAACACACAACCGAAATAATGCTGTTAATAGAAGAACACTCCCCCGACATTCTGTTTTTGACAGAAACCTGGCTCTCCCCGGCAGCCGATCCAGCTATAATAGCTGCGCTCCCCGCAGGCTTTCAAATCCTGCGCCAGGACAGATTAAAAGGGAGGGGAGGAGGCCTAGCTATAATACATAAAGAGCAGTTCAACTGCAGAGCCGTCACCGAAACCATTCTAGACTGTGAAAGCCTCACCTTCAAAATTGAACTGTCCCCCAATCAGTGCCTTTCAGGCACTTTGAACTACCGACCTCCAGGGCCCCCGAGGCAGTTCCACGTTAGCCTACCCACTTATGTATCCGAATGTATTAACGCCTCATCCAACTTTATCCTGCTGGGTGATTTTAATTTTCACTTTGACTCGCCCTCTGACATTACCGCCTCGACTCTAACAGGCGACCTAGCAGCCTTGCTGCTCTCACAACGAGTCACCCTGCCCACACACGAAAAAGGCCATCTACTCGACCCAGTTTTTAGCAACTGCCCCAACCTCCTAACTTGTCCTCCCATACCCCTTCCCTGGACGGACCATTTTCTGATCCCCATCAACTGGACCATTCTCAAACCCCCCGAACCTATCCCCACTACAAGACTCAAGAGAGCCTGGTCCCATCTTATGATTGATAATTGGACCAATGCACTTACAGAGACCCAACCCCTGGTCACGGATATCCCTGAGCCAGCTTATCAGGCCTACGTCAATTGGATCTCCCAATCTCTTGACATTGCCCTCCCGAAAAAGGTAATCACTCTTAAACGTCTCCACAAAACTGCCCCGTGGTACACGGAGAATCTGAGAAACCTAAAACGATGCTGTAGGAAACTCGAAAGACGCTGGCGAACCGATTATTCATCGGTACATAAAATTCTCTACCGAGAAGCTATCAGCAACTACAAAAGCCAGATAAAGGAAGCCCAGGCCTCCTACTTCTCGGAAAAAATTGTCCTTGCAAAATCCAAACCGAAGGAAATTTTCAAAATCATTAAACAACTAACCAAACCCCCTCCCAGCTTACCAGTGGACAAACCCACTTCCCAATGCAACAAAGTTGCCGAATTTTTCCATCAGAAAATTAGCTCAATCTACTCGGCCTTCCCCCCGACCAACCCACCTCCTTTCACTACACTTTCACACCCCGTTGAACCTGTTCTCAATCCTCAACCACCCACGCTGTCCCATTTTCCTCCACTGGAACTTGTCTTGCTGGAGTCTCTAGCACGCAAAGTCAAATCCGGCTCCCCTAATGACCCTGCCCCCCCAGAGATAATTATGGCCGCTGCACAAACCACTCTACCCATACTAAGGGACGTCCTAAACACCTCCATCTCCACGGGCATAGTTCCCACAGTCTGGAAGCAGGCCATGGTGAAGGCCCTGCTGAAAAAGCCCAGCCTAGATCCCACAGATATGAGCAACTACCGCCCAATATCCCTGCTCCCCTGGGCGAGCAAGGTCTTGGAGAAATACATAAACCTCCAGCTTACCAACTTTTTAGAAACCCATCTGCTCCTGGATCCCACCCAAACCGGATTTAGACCTAAACATGGGACCGAGACCGCCCTCCTCATGGTCACCGAGGAGGCCAGGAAAATCTTAGATCAGGGAGGATCAGTGGCAGTGATCCTCCTTGATCTTAGTGCGGCCTTCGATACGGTCAGCCATGTCACCCTGCTGGACCGTATGGCCCAGGTCGGGATTAAGGGCAAAGCGTGGACCTGGTTCCGGTCCTTCCTGGAAGATAGATCTTTCCAAGTGTTTGATGGTGATTCAGTCTCCACCAGCATCTCCTTGAATTGCGGCGTCCCCCAAGGTTCCTCTCTGAGCCCGGCACTTTTTAACCTGTACATGAGACCACTAGCTGATGTCGTCCGTCCGTTTGGGATTAAGATCATCCCCTACGCGGACGACACGCAGCTGGTGGTCTCCCTGACACAGGAGACCAATCTCCCTGTACAGAGTGGCCTCAGAGAGTGCCTAGAGGAGGTAAAATCCTGGATGTCCCAATCATCCTTAAAATTAAACGGAGATAAAACCGAGCTCATGGTCCTCGGCAACTCGGTCCCCAGCCTCCCGCCCACCCTTTGGCCACCCAGTATGGGCCCCCTACCTACTCCCAAAAACAGCATAAAAAGTCTGGGAATATGGATGGACAACTCTCTCTCCTTTGGGGTACAAGCCACCAAACTTTCGGCTACCTGCTTCGGCATCATGAAGATGCTTAGGAAAATTCTCCCCCTCCTTCCCATGGAAGCCAAGCAAGCAGCGGTACAAGGCCTGATTCAATCTCGTCTCGATTTTAATAATGTCCTTTACCTCGGAGCCCCGGAATCCACCTTGAGGAGGCTACAGATTGTGCAGAACTGCGCCACACGTCTGCTACTTGACATCCCTCGCAGACAGTCAGTAAGGTCTGGGCTGGTCTCTCTTCACTGGCTACCAGTACGCCAAAGGGTTTTGTTCAAAGCCATGTGCATATCCCACCAGTCCTTCTGGAACTCTGGCCCCATGATCACACAGGACCTAATCCTTCACTATAGGCCCAATGAGAATCTAAGATCCAACCAGTCCTTCTTGGCAGTCACTCCGAGAGTAAGGAGATCCAGATCTGGAGGTAGGTCTTTCGCCTATAACGCGGCGAGGGCCTGGAACTCCCTCCCATTGCACCTAAGATCCAACTCTAATCACACGACTTTCGGCAAACAACTAAAAACCTTCCTATTTCATCCAGTCTAATTTCCTCCTCCCTCTGTTGTGTTTTTTCTCTGGTCGGTTTTGGTGTTTTCAGCGCTTGGACGCCCTCGGGCAACAATTCGCGCTTTACAAATCTACATCCTATCCTATCCTATCCTATCCTATCCTATTGGCAGTCACTGCGGGCTGTCTTTGCTGTTGCATGAAAAGCAGATCTCGCATTACCGTTCATCATTGGCAGTCACTATAACACAAAGAGTCGGGTTCACCAGAGCTTCACATTGGCGGTAGTCATGGGTGGCAGAGTCTCATCATGAACGGGCCTGTTCTCAGTCACGAAAAGCCCAAATCCTCAGGATTTCATCTTTATTCAGAGGAGGAGATCATCCAATGCCTCCTGAGGGAGGCACCTCTGGTGGATCAGGAACTCACTCCAGCAGAGGCCAGTAGGAATACGGCAGGTCCAGGAGCAGGTCCAGATATGCAGGCCAGCTGGGCAGTTGCAGAGAGGTCTCTGGAGCTTGTTGTCTCCCTGTAGCTCAGAAAAGAGATCAGTCAATTTTCACTTGGAGTCACTCAGTCTTCTCAGAAAGCAAGGAAGTCCTCAAGCAGCAGGGCGGCAGTTCTTTGGTGGCATCAGGCAGTCCTCTTGCGGCTGGGCAGTTCTCCTTCTGTAATGTTCACAGATCAATGAGTGTACTGATGAGTGGCTCAAAAGATCCAGTATTTCCACCCGTCCTATCCCAACATTTGGTCCTGGAAAGGTATTTCTTTCTCCTGTCAAGGATCCAAGGCATCTGGGGAGACAGGCTCCTCTCTGTGTGCTAGAGGCAAGCCCTTTGAAGTGTAAGTGGGGCAAGCTTGACCCCAGTCATCATAGCAGGATGGCTCATCCTTAGGAGCGGCTCCTCGAGGGAGTGCTGTGGGGCGGTGAGGTGGGGCGGGGGAGGGGCAGGCCGAGGGGTAGTAAACTCCGGCATACGGCCGACCGGAGTTAGCTAACTAAATAAATAAATAAAACAAATTACATTGCGCGCTGAAACGCAATTGGCGTTGCAGCGCGTGCAATGTAATTTGTTTTATTTATTTAGTTAGCTAACTCGGGTCAGCTGTATGCCTGAGTTTACTACACCCCACCCCTGCCCTACCCCGCCCCACCCCACCGCCCGCAGCACGCCTTCGAGGAGCCCCTACTACTCATCCTCTCCAAACCTAAGCCCCTTTTGTGTCACTGTCTGGACAGGAATACACAAACCCCGGAGAGCCATTCACAGTCACGTGGTATAGGATACAGGCAGAAGGCACAAATGGTTAGGACATGAAAATGTCTACTTTCTAAACGTGGTGATTTAGAGTTGGGACTTAAAATTTGATCTGACCAGTAAAGAAGATTTTAAATAACTATTAATTTGATTGTAAACTGCATATGTCTTCCTGCTCCCAATCCAAAGTTAGAAATTAATGTATAATAAGGTAACCCAGGGTTATTCAACGGGAGAGATAGGTCTTACAACATTGAAAAATGACTTTAGTAGTTCCTCACTGCTAGTGCATGTAAGACCTAAGCGCACATGTCTTACTTTCTAAGTACAATGCACCCTGCCCTATGAGCCTTTAGGGCATAACTTAGGGGTGAGTTACATGTATTAAAAAGGCATGCTTAGACCAGGCAAAAAGTTTATTTTGCTCGGTGGAACTGGCAGTTTAAAACTGTGCTACATGCTGCAGTGGCAGGCCTGGGGCATGTTTCAAAATGCTTCTTTAGTATGTGCACAATGAGTGTTACCATCTATGAAGGAGAGAACACAAACACTTTAGCACTGGTTTGCAGTGGCAAAGTGCACAGAGCCCTAAAGCCAATGAAAAAAAAGATAGATAGATAGATAGATAGATAGATAGATAGATAGATAGATAGATAGATAGATAGATAGATAGTAGATCGATCCATGGAACCTGTAGGAGTCACCCTTTGTTTTTCCTAAGGATACACACTGCCTCACTGTTGGAAGCATGGCAGAACACAGCTACTGCTCTTCAGAGATGTGCAAGTGGTTTGTGGTATACAATGTAAAACACTAAGGATAATGATAGAATAAAGAGACATAAAAACCTGAACTTCAAGAACCAAGTTGTAATTAAAAAGACGTTATGAGAAAACGTTTATCAGCAAAATGGCATACAAATGTTTGATGGTCAGGTCGTACGTTATTAAAAAATTTATGAAAGTAGGATTCAAGAGAAATCTTCAATGTAAAACCATAACTTCAGGACCGGTTGCAGCAAACTCATGAGTTGCTCCTTTTAGAGTAGAGCAACATTTCTCCCATCTCTAGGCTAAGGACTAGAAGGCTGGTTCGATGTTGCACAATACTCCTTTTTAGAGATCCATCTATGAATTATCCGGTTCCTCTAACGAGGAGTAGATTTCACTGGAATTTGAAAAAAATTAGACAGTTCTTTCAAATTGAAGTCAATTTTATTAAGTTGTGTTTCAAGGTTCACCTGGACACTCTCTGTAACGTGCAAAGCTTAATGTGGTAGTAAATTATCTAAGGCAAGAATGATAGGCTCAAAGAGTGGTCTAGGTATCAGCAGCACCTGGCATCTATGAGGGGAGAAAGGGCGGGCACGCGCTTAAAATAATATATATAAACAAATAAAACTTACCTGAGCCTGACAAAGTCCTCGGACGGGGTATGAAAAAAATGGCAATTACCATTTTTTTTCTTCATCTTTGAGAGTATTTTTAAGTAGGGAGATGCTCCTCCGCTCAAAAGGAGGAGCCATCCCTAGGTTCTGAGAGATCTCAGACTGTGGTCAACGTGGGTTGAATGGCCTCCTATCAATAGTTAGAAGACGAGCTAAAGCTTATGTATAGTCTGAGAGATGTATCACTATGCAGATTTAATGCCTTTCAATTGTATGTAAAAAAAAGTATTCTTACTTTTTGTTAAGTTCTTACCTTCTGGGTTCTAAAGAGATGTATTATTTGATGGTTTATCATCGATTGTACGAGGGAAGTTCTTACATATGCATTTCAAGAAATTCCAATTTTTGTAATTTAAAAAACATATTACAAGCAAATTGTCATACAAATAGTAAAATTCAAAGTCTGTGGCCAAATTACAACATGCCACTCCATATTATTGTAATTAGTTCTGAACTGCTGCCTGAGCGAAAATGCTGACTTTATCTTGAGTTTAATACCGCTAACACAATAGAGCGCAAGGAATCGGTTGCCCTGCGCTCAAGCGTAGGCCCCTTAATTTTATTTGGAGGTTAGTCAAGTCCTGACTTTTGATATTGTTTATAGACAATTAAAACTGTATGAATCTATTTGTAAATGTTATGCATATCCTTGTGTAACTGTGATTAATTTCCATAGTTATTCCATATTTTCCATTAGAGACTTGGACTACATGACACATATTGTAGTAATTTTAATTAGCTTTTCTATTAAATGTATTTTTGACCTTTTTTTAATTAGGTCCTGGCAATACCCAGTGGTGTTAAAACTTTTATCTAGATGCTAATATAGATGCTATAAGTCACTTTTTCAGCACTTCTTATAACAAATCCGGCCCACTTGAGAAATGTTTTTGTAGAAGCACTATAAGTTGAGCAACTTATTTTAAAGTAATTCCACTTCTGCACGAGGACAGATAACAGGAGTTCTTTCAGCTTATGTGTTAATGATCTTTCAGCTTCTGCGCACTCCAGGCATTAAAAACAGGCTCCAACAGATGGTTTTAGCACAACAGGGCCTCCACTTGGCAAAGGATTCATTCAGGCTGGAGGGTATTGCATTTGATCATACTATCGTTTCCCAGGAGGCGCTCAACAAAGATGGGAATTTCCCCTCTGTATTACAAAGTAATCATATTCTTCTCATGACATGTATGAGTGGAAAGTGGGTCCAGCATGGCGTTATAAAGGGGCAGCTAAGGATGTGGTTTGTGGGTACCCTGAACCAATACACACCAAATCAAATGTATACTGCACCCATTTCACTACACCGTGATATTGTCCAAGGCCCATGTGAGTTTCTCTGGCAATTTTCTGCTCCAACAAATATGTCTGAGGTTTATTGTAAGAGCCAATATCTCTCCAGAACAAAAGTATACAATTAGGATAACATTCACTTACTCAATAAAGTTATAAAACTGTTACATATATGGGTAGACAAAGGAGGGCCTAAGACAAATACAGTGCATTTACAGTGCTCTGTTTACAAATATTTCATACCTCACGGTGAGCCTGTCGGTTGCTCTAATGTTAGGTAGTCAAATGGATATGGGTATGCATTTTTAAAACAATTTATGGGGCTGTGCTCTGTTAAGTAGGCCTCAGACCACCACAACCGTGTAATAGGTAAAGGGTCCAAGAGTAAAACGATTTGCCGTACACCATCAGGATCTCCAAGAACAGTTACTCAAGGCAACTCGGATTTTATTGAGGATCTTGGCAATAATGTCTTCAGGGGGATAGATTTTGATTGTTTATCATCAAGTTTTAGGGCACCACTCCAATCAAATACAGTCAATTCCAATTTTTCAGAGTCCACATCCATTTAAGAAGTCTTGATATGTTCTCAAATCATGTTTATTTTCTTGTACCATCACCCAGTCTCATAGGCCTCCTAGTCATCAGGCAATGCTTATAGGTTCTATTTTGACCTTACCTTGGCTCCTCCTTCCCTTTCAGATTCTGCATAAGCTCTACTTTTCTCCTTTTTTCCACCCCATTGGTTCTCTGTGTCAAAGCATGGCAATTGTAAGACCTGTTTGTATCTCACATCTGTTTTTGTCCCAGTGTCACCACAAATGTACATTGTGGTGTGGTATTCATGGACCATGCTCCAAAACTGTACTATAGGACATGAAGCTCCTTCTGACAATTGTTTCATTCAGGTATTGTCTTCCTGCTAGTGGGATTCCAGACCTTCACTTTGTCTTCCCCTTTAAGGTAGACTAAAATCTTGCCATTTCTTGCTTAATTTACTTCCTTGTTTCTCACAACAACAATCCTAATCAGCTTGTGATCAGAACTGAGTGGTCATTGTGAAAATAACCTAACACAGCACAATACAGCAAAAGGGACCTTAAGTGACATGATGATTGACATGGCATCACATAATATAACATAACATATACATTAGGCCCAGGTGACAGTTTTAACAATGGAGAAATCTCACAGAATTTATGAATTTTGTGTTGTGATAATTCCTTCTCATTTCATGGTATGCAATGAAATTTAGGACAATTGTTACCCACAGGAGACTTGTTTGTGCAGAGAACGTCTCATGGAAACAATAAACCAAAGATGAGATACATTTTTTTCCTTAAGTCATTTTCCTGCCAGCAGGGGTGTAGTTGTCAATAGTGCAGCAGGTACAGTGGTACTGAGGCTGAGGTTCTAAGGGGCCCACTGCGCCATAATAATATCAGTATTTAGATTTCCAGACTGGGGAATGAGGACATTTTCCTTGCTTGCCTTAGGTCCCAGTACCTTGCACTTAATTTCCGCATGAGACACCGGCCAAGATAATTGTGGGTAGTACATGCAATTTAACATAAAGATGGATGGTTGGATGGATGGATGAATCAGTTCAGTGCCTGTCAATATCACCATTTAACTCAGTTACCACTCGATAAGAGCAGAAGATTGACAAGAATGCACTTTCTGCAAAGGTCTAAAAATTAATAAGGTAAAACATTGAGACTGATATTTTATTCAGCTGAAGTTTTGCACCTTGGCTTGCACTTCCTCAATACTTATGTGTGCTAATGAACCATGTACGTGATTAAACAAAGTACATTTGCATATACACGCCTTAAAATGAGAATTAAAAAGTGGTTGATTTCAGAATCCATGCATATGCCAGTTCATATATGTGGTTATTGCACAATGCCAAAGGGTGTCATTAGGACAAAGGTGGTAACTGACATCCATTTTAAATCAGTAGATGTCCTGGTCTACCCACCTTGCAGTTTCAAAAAAGATCAGCACATACCCATATATTTAGAATGTCAAAAATGATATAGTACAGGCCATAATTTTCAAATAAGAAACAGTATCAATGACAACCACAGCGAATAAACTCCCAAAGAAAAAATCAATTTGCTGGAGACTTCTGGTATGAAAAAACTTTCTTCTTCCTTTATTTTGATAGATGATGTTTCATTCAATTGTTAAAAACAAAATACATAATCATTGTCGATGCTGCGCGTTTCGTCTCCACGAGACTTCTTCAAGGCTTATTTATGGTCTTTTGTTCATACTTTCAATTGAATCCTGCTTCAAGGAGCACCCACATTTAAATCACATATTCCTATCCCTGATTAGATCGTGTTTGTCAAGAAACAAAGGGGAATGTTCTCCCAGGGCGATGTGATATTGCCTCAATCGTTAGAAAATGAATGTATCTAGCTGTTCACAGAGCTTCTGTCTTATCCAGGGCTCGAGTTGGGGTACCACGTGTAACTGCAAAATAAGCAGTGTACGTTAACTTCAGTTATGAAACCCCGCCTCAGCCTGGAAACCAGTGAGGCTTTGCCTGCATGAAGCAGAAGATGGCAGGCCGCTGCTTGCTGTCAGTATTTTAGAAGGTGGAGACGCGGTGCATCTTAGGGCGTCTTGCAGTTTCTCCACCTCATATAAAGTTGGGCAACAGGTTTGATGAGAGCCTAGAATGGCTGAACCATCAGAAACGGCCTGCCACTGGCCCATCGGCCACAGAGCCACCCTCTTTTCAGAGTGAAAGGCCTTTCCACATGCTGAAGTATAAACCTTTGTCAATCATTCCCCAATAGAGCAATAGGTACCTCTAGAATTTGAGAGTAGGCTACCGCCAGGCTGTCAGAGACAAGCCTCTGCCATTAGAATTCGGCAGTCCATACGGCAATCTATAAATAAACCTTCATAGGGCCTGAGTGGATCATTAATTTTCAACCCCTGCATAACTCCCTGTTTGTACAGGTGACAGAATATCGAATAGAGCAAATTTAATGCATCCGATAATTAAATACCTCAACCTTTGCTAAATTTTAGCACGTCAAACCTGAAGAACTTTAATGGAAAAACATACTTTTTTACTGTATCATGCAGATTTCTGGTGTGCTAAACACCGAAATCCGAATGTTATTCCCCATAAACTCGTAAAAGGTGTTATTTTTGCCACCAATAAATAACGTACCCCTTGATATCATTATGTAACAGAGGTAAAAAGTAGCACCTAAACTCGTAATCAGGGCAATAGTCTCTTTCAGGATAGAACTTTCTGAATTCTGCCTTTATATAGACCTCCAAACAAACTGCCTTTCTTTCACAAACCGCTGTCCTTCTTTATAACACTTCCCGTGCAAACAATAGGATTTAGATGTATTTCAATGTTTGCGTTACTTATACCATCAACATCGCCCCATTTTACCTGCTCGAACAAGCAATTCGATTTGTTAGAGACAGCTACCCATTCCGTTTAGCTTCTTGCCAAACTGACGGAACTGCCATCCAGAAATGTTGTGAAAACAAAAGCATCTCCCGATTTAAACAACTAGACCCAGATTTAGGCCGGTCATTTCTATTTAGATATCACGCTAGACTATCTAACTCTGAACAAAGGCCCTCTTCTACAAATATCATATGTTTGAGACGACAAGGTCATACTGTCTGTCAAATAGTTTTATTGTGCAGTTAATAAAAACCATTACAATAAGCAAAAAAAGAAAATATAACTATCGTGAGATATTAAAATACAAGAACAAATCATTGGATTAATCAAAATTAATCCAATGTCTATTCATTTTCAAATCAATTCTACTCTCAACCCCCCCCTGCTGTCTTTTCCTTTGCTAGTATTGGCTAAAAGCATCCAACTTGCTTGCATTTCACATATCCTGCAATTTTACTCTAATATTCTTACAATATATGTGTACTTTATCAATATCAGTGACAAAGCGAAGCATTACATTGCCGTATGTTTACGTAAATGGTTGAGCTCATAATTTAAGGCCCAGCAACTTGGATGCACCCAGGGCCGGCTGGGGAAGCTGCCAGATTTAATTCACAAACAGTTGCAAGGGTGGCAAATGTATTCCTGCCTAAGGTTCTATTGGTGCAAGGGCCAGCACTCGATGCACCATTTGGGTTCTCGGAAATTAGGATTAAAGTACCATGTCAATAAATAAAATTAGAACCCACTGTTAAAATGCCAGTAGCTTGAGTGAACCATTTGCACACACAGAAACACGTTTGAAGCCGACTGTGGTTCTCTAACAAGTTAAAAATAAAGTGTCATGTGCTTATGATTTTCCCACCTTCCATCATCACAGGAAATAACAGCACAGCACCATACACTCCTCTCTCCTCCCAGGACTTACTTAATGGCAGCTGCAAAATGGACGAGAAGTGGAAGAGTGAAGCTGGCGTGCTGAAGGCAAACCTGTCTGCATCAACCCACACCTGGACCGAATCCAGTGTCAGGAACCCTGGTCCGATCCCTGCCCAGCAATACTCTGCAGCACTCCCTAGGTCACCAGACCCTGGACGCTGTTCCCTCAACTGCTGCTGTGCCTCACGGTTGGAGCTTTCACCTGTACCCATTGCGGATTCTCGAACAGCAACACCCCTACACCCCACACGCCAATACAAACAACACCCTCAACACCCCTCCCAACACACACGCCACACAAGCACCAACTCCTTCACCACCAACCCACACCACATGCCACAGCAAACTCGCATATCAACACTCACTTGCATGCATGTTTCTCAATAAACAATAACTTAGCAAACACACAACCAAAACATAGGGCCTACTGAAAAGCATCGCAGCTGACATCCTCTTTATCACAGAAACCTGTCTAAACCCCTCATAGGCTCCCGACATCACCATGGCATTCCCAGCGGCTACAAGATTGCTCAACAGGACCGCCTTCACAAACCAGGAGGAGGGCTCACTATCATCTTCAAGGAATCCATTAAATGCACAATATCCCCATTTATGGAACACCTGCACTCATGCTGCAAATAACAGAAAACTTAACCCTGATTGATTGATTGATTGATAAAAATTTATATTGCGCAAGACAATAACCCGAAGGTATCAAGGCGCCTATCAATGACATCAAAAGTCTGAATCAATCATCATTACACATAGGCCTGTAAGAAGAGGCGGGTTTTTAAAGCGCCGCGAAAGGTCTGCAGGGAGGGCAGGGACCTGAGATCCAAAGGAAGATCATTCCACCACTTAGGAGCTAAAGTAGAGAAGGCCCTACCACCCCATTTAGCTTTTCGCACACGAGGGGCTGAGAGAAGCAATTTCCCGGAGGAACGCAGATTCCTTCCGGGGATGTAGTGGGAGATGATGGAACCCACTCCAGAGTCACTGTTCCTTGCGATTGCTCTGTATGTCATGCACAGGACCTTAAACCGTACTCGGTACTCCACAGGAAGCCAGTGCAACGTTTTTCTGGCCAAAGTGGCCGAGGAGCGTCTAGGAACAACCAGAACAAATCTGGCCGCGGCATTCTGGACAACCTGCAAGCGCTGTAGGAGGGTCTTATGGTGATGGCTGGGTCCAAACTGGAACGGCATAGTGAGCAAAAAAACAATGGATTTAGGCCCAGATCTCTGTACTGGGGCAAATGTATGAGATTGTTCTACATTCTGTCCATCAATTGTTCTTTTTGCATTTGTCACCCCGAGTGGGACGGGTCTGCCCAGACGTGGGTACCGTACTCTCCAAGCCAGTGAAGTCAAGCTATCCTGGCTGATGAGGGCTGAAAGCCCGAAGCTGGTCCTAGAATGTGTGTTTCCAGTCCAGGGAGGACCTGGCCTAGCAGTTTTGGCTGGACTGTTCCCATTGGGCGCAGGGTCAAGACTGTTTTGCTTATGGCTGGGTCCAAGCTGGAGTGGCATAGTGAACAAAAAAATTATAGATTTAGGCCCATATCTATGCACTGAGGTGAATGTATGACATTGTTCTCCTTTCTGGCCATCAATTGTTCTTTTAGCATAATGGTGTTCCTCTCTGGCTGTACGGAGTCCCTCACCTGTCTGCTGCTACCACTGGCTGGGGTGTAGCCTTGCTGTCGCGGACCTCCTCACCGGTAGCTCCAGCTTGCCTGCCTGCCTGCCCGCCCCAAACGCTGCCGTGACATCTCCGGTCTCCTCCCCCCGCCGCAGCCTCTGACCACCTGTGCTGCCGCCGAGCGGGGGAGTTCGAGACCACAACCCCCAGAAGCCTCTGCGACCTGGATGGAAGTCGCGTCGAGGCGGAGCGCGCCAGGAGGCGCACAAAAAGGGGCATCACTTGCTGGGGAGCGGGTGTTCCTCTCTGGCTGTACGGAGTCCCTCACCTGTCCGCTGCTACCGCTGGCTGGGGTGTAGCCTTGCTGTCGCGGACCTCCTCACCGGTACCACCAGCTTGCCTGCCTGCCTGCCTGCCCGCCCAGAACGCTGCCATGACATCGCCGGTCTCCTCCCCCCGCTGCAGCCTCTGACCACCTGTGCTGCCGCTGAGCGGGGGAGTTCGAGACCACAACCCCCAGAAGCCTCCGCGACCTGGACGGAAGTCGCGTCGAGGCGGAGCGCGCCAGGAGGCGCACAAAAAGGGGCATCACTTGCTGGAGAGCGGGTGTTCCTCTCTGGCTGTATGGAGTCCCTCACCTGTCCGCTGCTACCGCTGGCTGGGGTGTAGCCTTGCTGTCGCGGACCTCCTCACTGGTACCACCAGCTTGCCTGCCTGCCTGCCCGCCCAGAACGCTGCCGTGACATCGCCGGTCTCCTCCCCCGCCGCAGCCTCTGACCACCTGTGCTGCCGCCGAGCGGGGGAGTTCAAGACCACAACCCCCAGAAGCCTCTGCGACCTCGACGGAAGTCGCGTCGAGGCGCAGCGCGCCAGGAGGCGCACAAAAAGGGGCATCACTTCCCGCGTCGCAGGACGCACGCGGGCAGGCGCCGGGCTAAGCCCGGGCAAAGGGCGGGCCCTCTGAGGCCCTCAGAGGTCAACAGTGGTCGGGCGGGCCACATATCTAACCCCTTTGAAGGTGAGCCCACTCTCACAATAATGGGGAAACGTAATGTTACCAACAACGCGACCAATACAGACACACAGGCTACTGTAGTTCCTGCATCCTTCCAACTCTCCTTTGAGAGTCTAACAGACACTACCTTTAATGAGATTGCAGAGACTGAGAGGAGGCTCTCTTTGGGTTCACTCAACATGAGCCAACCTACTACCACAATCAGTCCAAAACATACTACACCCATATTCCCTGAAGCGTTAGTAGTGAAACCTACCCCTGCGATCAGCTCGTCTGATCCTTTACATGAGGGAAATACCCCTGATACTGCTCCTGGTGCTGTTTCTGATCCTGGGTCGCAATTAGCACCTCCACTAACAACTACAAATGCTGAGAATACTGGGACCACTGGAGCTAAACGTAAAAGGGGTCCTGTCAAGACCACAATAAATAAGAGGAAGCAGCCCCCCAGGAGTAACAACCAGCCAACTCCACAGAGTATGTGGACTAGGGGGAAGAAACAACAAACAGGGGCCCGATTGTCTGCTCTGATTCAGGAGATCACTGTGGTGCTGTTATAATAAATGAAGGCATAAATTCCATTTCTACACATACTGAAATCTCTAATGAAAACAGCCAACATTCTAAACCAAAGGGAAACCTCATAGAGACTATTGCTGACACAATATTTAAACAATTAGACGGTCAAATGATCAAACAATTTAATAACATTTTTAAGAGACTTGATAGACTGGAAACTCTTGTGAAAAATGATGAAGCTAAAAGGAAGGGTATGGTTTGCCTAGATAAAATTAGAGGCGAACGCTTGTTAAAAGACCTAGAGTCTATTACTACCGCCTTCTCTAGCGGAGATCTTACCAAAAACTGTTACCCAGCCACAGCTAAAGGGGCCGAAGGGGTATCAAATGCTAGTACCCCTTCCATATCTACATCACCAGCGGTGGAAGTAAATACAAGGCAAAACCATTTGGCCTCAACTCCGTCATCCATTCCCTTACCACCCTCCACCTTACCCAGCATCACAAATAATAATCAGAATAGTAACCCCCCCAAAGGCATAGCCAAGCAGAAGGTACTATCCAACCCTGGCCAGCACAGGAGTCAACCGGAGGACAACAGGCCGATAAAACATCAAGGTCCTGCTCTACATCTCCCTCCGGAGGCTTGCCCCTATGTTTTGGTTCTGGCTGGCATACCGCCGCTTAGGGAGGGTCAAGGAGAATCCTGGGTCCAGTTACATAACAAATGCATTGACTGGTTAACTAAACATAAGGGGGTAGGGTATGATATATCCAAAGATATTCTTTCTACACGCCGGGTGACCTGGGTTGGACCTCTGTTTAAAAACATCAACGGGGACTGTATCACAATTAACTTTAGGAACCCGGGTACAGTAAAATTTCTATTAAATAGGAATTCCACCCATCGCGGCCCAACTACTGTGGTGACTCCCCTACCGCTGAGTTACTTTTACAGACCCCCACATAGAATGCTGCAACCACCCCCTTTGTTCCCGCTACAAAACAGATTTTCAGCACTTTGTGACCAGGGTACTTTTGACTGACTGCCAGCCACCCAGGAAGATCTAGCTGCAGTGGTCCTTGACATTGAATCTGCACAGAAAGTATTGCCAGAAGTGTCTTTGATACCATCTGACTTCTCCCTACCCTCAAATTTACAATCTAATCCATTGGCTAATCCAGTAGCAATTGTGCAGGTGCCTACCCTGGATGTTTGTCCACAGCCTGACGAGAACCTGTCAATTATAAGTTGGAACATTGCTGGGCTGAAGGCAAAAGTGGAAATTACAGCTTGGAAGGATTGGGTAAATTGCCACGATGTTTTAATGTTCCAAGAAACTTGGTGTATAACTCATCTGTTATTTGAAGGGTATAGTTGCCATAATAGGACTGTATTGGCCCCTCCTTTGGGCCGCCCTAGCGGGGGTTTATCGATTTGGGTAAAGATAACTGCAGAGGTAAAAACAGAAGCAATACAAACTAACAACCCAAGCTTTATTGCACTGATATATACTAAAAGGATAAAACTATGTCTGATTAATTTCTACAATAATGATTTTATAGCCCATCCCAATCGTAATTTTTTAGATCTGTTTGAATTTATTGATGAAATAGTGGAAGGACGGAAATACGGGAAGTTCAATGGCATTTGTTTAGGAGGGGATTTTAATGCACATATTCATTCAAGAATTCCTCCTTGCAGGAGAGGTGTGGAACTACTTGATCTCCTTGCAACTAGAGAACTCGTAAACTCCATGGAGTTTGCTGGTACTGGTATAAGCACTGCCCCGGTCCCCACCTTTATCGGCCATGGGAGTGCCACAACAATCGATTATATATTTGTTTCGCCATCCCTTGCCGATGTTTTATTAAAAGCTGAGGTAGTGTGTAATGTATATAGTGATCACTATCCCATTGTGATTTATTTGAAATCAATAGGGGGCAAAATATCACATAGTGAAATCGGGGCAACAAACCTGAAAGCTTCGACGGATAGATTAAGAGTTGTTTGGAGGATAACAGGGGAGTTTTGGCCAGTGTGATTAAGAAACATCCTGCATTGATCGAGAACTGCCTTGCCATTGATAGTTGCAGGGGCAATATGATTAAATCATTAGGTGAACTTTGCTCTGCAATAAAAAGCGAAATCTCCAAACCAGCATCTAGGAAAAGTGAGGAAGCCCCAAGATTGTTTGATGCCTCCTGCTCAAAAGCAAACCGGAATTTAAGGGCTGCACTCATGTCCAAACCGCGGGATACTTCCCAGGTAAGGCTCCTGAGAGCAAGGTATAAATCTACCTTACGCATTAGATCTAATGAATTAGTTAAAGATCACTGGGAATCCCTTGCACGTATGGCAGCCCTAAAAGATACCCCAGGGTTTTGGAGGGAGGTAAAGAACCTAAGATCTCTTGGTTCAAATATAACACCAATTAATTGTAACATCATTGGGCCTGTGTGGGTTGACCATTTCTCAAAGATCTATGCTGCACCTGGAAACCATGCAGTAACCCTTCCCCCTCCAACCCCATTGAACAGGTAGAGGACGCCATCGCAGAAAGTGCTGGTAATAAAGCCCCTGGACCCGACGGCCTTTCGATTGATCAGCTAAAATGTGAAATCAATTTTTGGGCACCACTGCTGTGTAATGTTTTTAACAACCTAACATATGAATCTATCCCTGAAACATGGTCCAGCAGTATTATTGTACCCATTTTTTAAAAAGGTGACAGGCTGGATCCCGGGTGCTACCGCCCAATATCATTAATTGATAACACCCCGAAAGTCTTGGGCAGGGTAATTTTTAAAAGAATTAGAACTTGGGCAGAGGAAAGTAATATCATACACCAGAGACAGCTAGGTTTCCGTAGCAGTGTGGGCACGGTTGAACAATGCTTGTACTTGAATTTAATAATGGCTAAATATAATATTGCAAAAAAATCCCCCTTATATTTTGGTTTTATGGATTTAAGTTCTGCCTTTGATTTTGTAAATCGAAAGCCCGTTTTTGGTCCGTCCTTCTTAATTATGGTTTAGATGAGTATTTGGTTTATTTTTTATCCTATCTCCACAGCGATCTAAGAGCGCGTGTGCGTATTAACCACACTGGTGAAGTATCAAGTGACATTTTTATCAGCAGGGGGGTCAGACAGGGCTGTGTTCTCGCCCCCCTGCTTTTTATCTTATACATTAATGAGCTGAGTAGTTCCCTGAGTATCCTAACAAAAGATGTACCATACGTAAATGGTACTCCCATACCCACCTTCCTCTACGCAGATGATGCGGCCCTAATGGGCCGCACCCCAAAGGCACCGCGTATTTTAATTTCAGGTTTTGTTAGTTTCATGGCTGATTTAGGTTTAACCACTAATTTCAAAAAATCCCTTATTATGACCTGTGGTCCAAAAAGGTATAAAATCACTGAGATTATGTCAGGGGAAAATGTTTTTAAAAGTACCTGTACCTTCCCATATCTGGGGCTGCTGTTTTCAAATACTGGTTCCTGGAAACCACATGTTTCCTATGCAAGGAATAAATTAGGAAAAGCGATTAATTCGATAATTTCCCTGCACCAACCTAATCATGCAGACTTGATCATGCCACTAGTAAAGATCTATCAAACCCAATGCATTCCCACAGGCACTTACGGTGCAGAGGTATGGGGACACATAAACTGTCTCCATATGCAGACTGAAGAAAATAGATTCTGTCGGAAGGTGTTGGGTGGAGTCATTTGTTCCTCAAATTATATATGTCATAGTGAACTGAACATCCCCTATATTGAGGACTTTGTTAGATCTAGACCGCCCCTTTTCTGGTTAAAGATGTGGACGAACCCCGCAGCCACATTGACACGCGACATAATCTCAGATTGTTTAAAATGTGACAGGGCACATGGTATACCATGGTTGAAGGCCGTAAATGAATGTTTAATAAGTGTAGGGCAAGGCCATTTGTTCACATCTCCTAATCTTATAGATCGTTCACATAAGACTCTGATTCAAAGGGCTCTGTATAACCTCTATAGGGAGGAGCGGGAAAGGAAAAACTTCCCAAAATGTACAGTTATAAAGTACATGGACCACTGTGAGCCCCCTGTCAGTTACTCTGCTCCCCCCCAGAAATATCTACGTTTACATCTCGGTAGATGGAACAGGAGTTTACTGCCCTGCTTCCGGGACGGTAGCATTGTAAATTTACTAAATTTGCCTTTGGGCTATAATAAACATTTGGAAACCCTAGGTTGTCCGTGTAACCCGAACATGAAACAGAGTCTTATGCACTTCTTGTTCTTTTGCGATTTTTATAAACCGTTTACTGTCCATTATTTAATGCCTTACTGCTGGAAACATGACCTGTCAGATGAGGAATTTATTATTGCTAGGATCAGATGAAGTAATATATAGAGTGAGCTGTTTTCTCAAAGCCGCAGTACGCTCACGAGCTACTTTGCACATTGACTGATAATATTTGCACTTTGCACTTTACATTTCTACCAACTTTGTATATTTGTATTTTGTACACACATTTGTTCTGATTTTATTTTTGATTTTGTCCAAACACTTCATAGATGTCGCTATTTTTAAAATGATTCAAAAATCCTTCAATTGCACTTACTGTTTTTTAATATGTACCTGCACTTTTGTAGAAGTAGACAGACTATATATTTTTTGTCATTGTATCTTGTATTGCACTTTTATGGACGTTTTATTCCGAATAAAGATCTTTGACTTGACTTGACTTGATGTTAAAAAGGCATAAAAACCAGAAAGCCATCTTGTAAGGATCATTTCTTAATCGAGTTACTAAATACAGTATCCAGAAATATGCACTTGCTTATTAAATACATTATCATTTAAAACATTTCTTTCTTTGATATTTAAGCAGCACAGGAACAAACTCTATCAATACTAAAATCTGTTCCACTGAAGAGTTTACACACAAACATTTGTGAAGTCAACAGGAAGTACTTGGTTGCCTTTGCACAGTGCCTAGCTACTGATTTGTTAAATAGATTGAAGTAGTAGAGGCTCGTGGTGTAAGTAGCGATTACTGCACCTCAAGGTATGCAGATGTGGAGTTAATAGTAAGTATATACTGACCAATATGCACTTACTTCCTCGATATTTTGGTCACAATATTATTGTTACTGTATATTCAGTACATGATACTCCGGACTACAACCATCAAAATGATATCTTACTTATAGACAACATATTTTTACAACTCACAGAGTTGGTTATACTTGTAGGGTGATCAATGTATATGTTTCAATCAACCAATTAATATGATGCATCGAGTATGGAAGATTTAGCTTAACCTTCGTCATAAAAATAAAAAATACACATTTTCTGTAGAATTAGGTAGTACATAAACAGCTACAAATCTGTACAGTCATTTCATGAAAAATGCTCAGTGTGCCTTCTACCCTGGATTCCTGAGTAGGTCTTTTAACTCACTGTAGAAACATACCCTCGTTAATCTGTGCAGCTAAGGCCAGAAACAAGTTCGCAGTAGCACATGCCTAAGAATGTTAGAGCATCTTCCATTGTAATTTAAAACCTACCTCCAGATGTTTCCGGGACTGTGAAAACGTAAGTTTCAGGTGCAACAAATTCTGGTCTAAAATTATTGACCGGGGTTACTGAAACAATTATTGTAGTGGTTACTGCAAGAGAAATCAGTGAAAATATTACCTATCATTGAACCATTACCAAATATATTTACATAACTAAATAGACAAGAATCAAAAGTTTATTGGGAAAAATAATACATTTATTATCATCAATGCTGAATTTCCCCAAAGACCAGAGGTTTCTCTGCTCACAGGCTGTGTGCTGTTTCTACCAATTAAATAAGGCACATATTGGCAATACTACTGTCACACATTTATTTCTTGTTGAATATTGGAAACATACCAAAACAGCTAACCATCTGTTGGATGTATCTGACTCTTATTGTTACAATTCTTTGCCACCTGAAAAGATGGTGGAGGTGCCAGAATATGCTTGCCCTGCACATGGCCAAGATCTGGATACTGAGAAAATGTACTACTTCCCAAGTCTTTCAAAGGGCATGGAGGGAGAAATGCAGTCTTTTCACCAGTGCATGTTTGAATATAAAGAAATCTATTGAAAATTGAGTTAGAGGCTGCGAACTATGGGGCATATTAGCAAGAACCTCGTTAAAATTATCGCCGCTTTAGTGGCAGCAAACTGCGCTAAAACGGCGATAATGAGCTTGCTAATATGCGTTATAGAATTCCAATAGAAGCCCAGGTTAGATGTGCAGGACATCTAACCTGGGCTTCTATTGGAATTCTGTAACACATATTAGCAAGCCCATTATCGCCGTTTTAAAGGCAGTTTCCTGCCGCTAAAACGACGATAATTTTAATGAGGTTCTTCCTAATATGCCCCTATATGACAGAGCCAGGGAGGAGAGAGATAGGGGTAACAATAGGAGGGAGCGAGAGCGGTGAAAGTATGTATAAGCTCAGTGGCTGATCCTACTGCCAGCATCCCTATGCATTTGATCAGTAGGTATAACAATTTAAATAGAGTCATTCCACCACCAATGGGACAAGTCTACTGGCATGTCAGTGCGGCCAAAAATACTAGACAAATCAAAACCAAGTATTTGAGCTCAATGCTCACTGTGAAACTCCTGCAATATGCCTTTGGTGAGCGATTAAGTTTTAGAAACCTAATGGCAATTACTGCTGAAGACTCCACTGATAATAGCAAAGTCTTAGTTGTGTACCACAAGGCTCCAACAGAGTTGTATGACCATAGGGTTGTTATGGTAGAAAAAGGCACTTCAGTGGGCAATAAAGACCATTTGAGCATTATTATTTGACCTTTGACCAGTGTGCATGCAAGTGCTTGATAGCAAATCTCACAGTGAGGACTGTAGACATGAGCAATTGCCCCAGGACATCTATTGCTAAGGGGCCACATGATGGCTCACTGGAGAAAAAAATTCAAATGGGAATTGAAAGTGCCCATTATCAGCACCCCGATTTCCGCCCCAGGACCAACTATTTTTCAAATATTATTTTTTATTAGGGAGGGGTCAGCGTAGTCCAGGACCCCAGCCTAGCCTCTTCATTCAGGTGCCCCTAGGGCACCCAGTGACCTGTGTTGGGGTCCTCAGGGGGAACCTCAAGGCCCGCACAGTCCCTGCCAGCTCCCAGCTGCTGAGACAGACAAAAAGCATCACCCTGTCTGTAAGGGCAATGGGCTCAATTCACAGAACTAATTTAAGACAAAATCCTAAACTTACTACCATTTTGGTATTCACAGAAGGCACTTACTCATTAGTGCACTTACTCATATTGGTATTCACAGAAGGCACTTACTCATCAATGAGCAATTGCCCCAGGACATCTATTGCTATGGGGCCACGTGATGGCTCACTGGAGAAAAAAATTCAAATGGGAATTGAAAATGCCCATTATCAGCACCCCGATTTCCGCCCCAGGACCAACTATTTTTCAAATCTTATTTTTTATTAGGGAGGGGTCAGCGTAGTCCAGGACCCCAGCCTAGCCTCTTCATTCAGGTGCCCCAAGGGCACCCAGTGACCTGTGTTGGGGTCCTCAGGGGGAACCTCAAGGCCTGCACAGTCCCTGCCAGCTCCCAGCTGCTGAGACAGACAAAACGCATTACCCTGTCTGTAAGGGCAAAGGGCCCAATTCACAAAACTAATTTAAGACAAAATCCTAAACTTACTACCATTTTGGTATTCACAGAAGGCACTTACTCATTAGTGCACTTACTCATTTTGGTATTCACAGAAGGCACTTACTCATCAATGAGTAAGTGCCCTCTGTGAATACCAAAATGAGTAAGTGCCTTCTGTGAATACCAAATGAGTAAATGGTAGTAAGTTTTAAATTTTGTATTAAGTTAGTTCTGGGAATCGGACCCAATGTTTTCAACTGTTTCTCTGCATGCTGGAGCTGTTTGACAGCTGCCGCTTGCAGAAAGCACAGTTAGGTTTGCTTTTGCTTGCTCCAAACAAAATCGAAACAGCTGCCTCCAGAGGATGGGCACATCTGGAGGTAGCTGGAGCAGTTCCCAGGACCTTAAATGGCTCCATGAGGGGGTTGCACGGCCCCCTCCATCGCAAATCCTTCCCTCAGGGAGGTGGTGGTCCTCGGGCCAGGGGTCCACCACCTCCCTACATTAATTTTTTAAGGCCCGGGGCGGTGGCGTCCCCAGGGGCTATGCTGCGCCCCCTCTTGAATTCAATAAACAGCCCTGGGAAAGTGATGGTTCCCGAGGCTGCGGGAGGTCCGTACAGGGCTCCCACAATAATGAAATATTTTGCCCGGTGCTGGTGGCGGTCCAAAGGGCTTTTACTTTTCATAGAGCCCTGGGGAGGAGGCCGTCCTCGCGGGTGAAGGGGGCCACCCATTAACTTAACTATAGTGCCCCGAGCAGGTGTAGCTCCCTGGGGTTGCGGGGGCCACGTGGAAACCCCTCAATAACTTGAAAAAACACTTTTACTGGGGAGGTGGTGTTCTCAGGGGCCTGCCCGCACACATATATAAAAGTGCCCCAGGGTTCATGAAAAGCTAAAGGAGGGAGGCCCGCGTGCCTTCCTCCATTACTTAAGTGCTTATGCCCCAGGGACCTGGCCCACCCGGGGCACATTAGTAAAGAAGAGAGGGAGCTAGTGCTTTTTTTTTTTCAATGGGAGCCTCTGACATTTTTTGCATTTTTCTTTTTGACCTGACGGGGACCCTCTGAGTGCCCCCCCAAGAGGCCTAGGGGGTTAGGATATTCCTACTCTGCACCTACTCTTTTTTTTTCATGGCTGCCATTCCTTCCAGGTTTGAAGTGTTGGCAGCCAATCAGTTTTGAGCACAGGGACTGTCAGATCCTCAGAGAATCTGCATCCCTATATATTCTAATTTGAATTTATTTTAATAACTTTGCGACTACTGAACGGATTTATACCAAATCACAAAACGTTCCTGGACCAGTATCTAACTTTCTGCCAAATTTGGCGTAATTCCGTTCAGCAGTTGGGGCTGTAGCTGTGTTTAAAGTTCCAACGGGAATTAACATTGGAAAAATGTGTTTTGGGACCCTCCTGTTTCACAGCCCCCACTTGACGGATCACCCAAAAACTTTCAAGACAGCAGCTGAAGTGAGTGTCAAACTAGTTTTGAAAATTTTACAAGGATTCTTCTAACGGCATTAAAGTTATTGGCAAATGAAAAAATGCTCTTCCTATGGAAACAACATCCTAACTATAACTAACAACTGGCATACATACATATATATATATATATATATATATATATATATATATATATATATATATATATATATATATACATATATACATATATATATAAGGCATCATGACTAGCTGTTTATTGGCCAAATAAACTGTATGCTACAACGAAGTGGTCCATGCCTTGTTCTTCACCTGAGTGGTGGAGCACTGCGAGGTATTGCAGACATACATATATATATATATATATATATATATATATATATATATATAAAAATGCATCCGCCGCCGCTGGGGTTTTGATGAAATAAAATGGTGCTCTGCTCTGAACCCCCCTTGTGGCCTCTGATCTTTTTCTCTGAAAGGATTTTTCAGTTATATATTCTGTGCTAGCCAGATGCACAGTACAGATGGCCCTGCAGTGACAAGAGACCCGGGATTTAACTGGCACCACGCTGATTGCAGCGACCTTTAAGACCGAGGAATTGGTATTCCCGGAGTCCGCCTGGAACTTCAAGAAGCTTTGAATGGACTGAGGTACCTTATCTCAAAGGGGCGCACAGTCTCGCATTTGACTGCCCCCACTCATTGTGCGTCTTGGGGCAACAGGCTACTGCAGTACGCAAGGGGACCCAGGGCTGACACCCTTGTTTCAGCGGACCCATGACCCACCAGACTCACCTGCAGTTCGCGCCCTCCAATGACGTCTCTCACTCCCCCACGCCACCAACCCGACTTTGCCAAACACAGTGCTTGCTGGGACTCGAAGTTCATTTCATCCACCATGAACTTCTGCTGGTATGCTGATTGCTTGAGGGGGAGGAGACTCAGGTGCTTACAAGTATTTAACACAGGAGGAGCCAATTTGGGCAGTGTTCTTTACAGCGAAGGGCGCCGAAGAAGGCTACCACGCCGAAATGCATCTGCCGCCGCAGGGGTTATATATTTTTATATATATTTATATATATATATATATATATATATATATTAGTTACCAAGCACACTTCCTCTTGATAAAGGATGGCACCGACTCCGTGAGTTTACTCAAGTTTGAAGTTTTATTTTCAAAGCTGCTAGAAGACGCGTTTCGGCGGAAGCCTCCGCCTTGCTCACTTCACCTACCCAAATGCGATTCCAAAACATATATCCCTCTGTACGGACACAGTTGCTTCACTGTGATTGGTATCTAGTTACCACGGTGACACTTAGTTTAGTCATGTGGTTGGGCAACAAACATAGAAAAGTTCCTATACATCATCCCAAAGGTTTGTGCAAAGTTGCATTATTTAGCAAGGGAAAACCATCTGCAATTGCAAGTATAAAACATGAATTACTTTGCAATACAAAATCAAATAACAAGTTAATATCGTATACATACTACCACAGCGTAGCGACGGCCGGGAGGACAACGAAGGGGGCGCTGCTGGTGGCGCTGATTTGTGAGAACTGGCTCTACTGAGAGAACATTGGCGGTTGGTGGTCCTGCAATATGTGACTATCGTCCTTATCCAGTGTAATGGTACTTGGATCTCCTGTCGTTTCATGGGGGGTGGCTGTAGGTGTCCGCGGGGAATCCTTACTCCTTTTGGGGCTTTTTGTAGACTAGTTAATGGTGCGACAGGCACACTGCTGGTTGGGGGGGCTTCTTAGTCTGATGCAGGGGTGCAGGGTGGGGGGTGTTTTGGGACAAGTTCAAGTGTCTCTTAGTGTGATTTTGCTTTCTTTCTTTCGGCAATGGGTAGTGTATATTGTTGCATTTTTGATTCTGCAAGGGTGTTTCGGGTCGGGTAGGGGAGGGAGTCACGATGATGGGGGGTAGGAAACTAATAGTGGTCAGTTGGAATGTCAATGGGTTGGGTGACCGAATCAAAAGGGGGATTGTGCTTCAAATGCTCAAGCGTCACATGCCTGATGTGGTTTTTCTACAGGAAACACACTTGATTGGGAACTCCTGTAAAGCGCTTAATCGCAAGGGGTACAAGATGGTGGCACACTCGGGGTTCTCTTCGGGCTCTCGGGGGCGGGCGTCCTTGTCCGGACGTCCCTTTCGCTGGAGATTGATGTCACCACGATAGA
Source organism: Lissotriton vulgaris (assembly GCF_964263255.1). Classification (NCBI taxonomy): domain Eukaryota; kingdom Metazoa; phylum Chordata; class Amphibia; order Caudata; family Salamandridae; genus Lissotriton; species Lissotriton vulgaris. Next base: position 1,102,991,068 of record NC_141697.1, read on the forward strand.
TGATAGAGGGCGCTACGCAGCGGTGGCTGGGCGGTGGGAGGGGAGGGCCCTCAACCTACTTTCAGTTTATGTCCCGCCTGGCCTACAGACCAGCATGTTCCAGGACCTTGGTGGCGCCATTTTAGCTCTGCCTGACGGCTTACTGATTGTTGGGGGTGACTTCAATTCGGTCTGTTCTGGCTCCCTGGACCGACACCCGTCTAGGGACCTTCGCCACTCTCAACTGTGGTTGCCCTCGTTCATAGACTCAATGGGCCTTGTGGATAGTTGGAGACTTCTGCACCCCACGCTTCGTCAGTTTTCCTTTCTGTCCAGTGCGCATGGTAGCCTGTCTCGCATAGACTACGTTCTCACCTTGGCAGCTCACGCAACGGCCGTGTCCGAGGCCCGTTTCCTGGCGCGAGGAATCTCTGATCACTCGCCGCTCTTGGTCTCTTTTGACTTCGATATCGCCTTGTCTGAGCGACCGGCAACGATTAATCTCTGGTACTTTCGGAACCCGAAGACCCGCGCTCTTCTGGCCAAGGCTATAGATCTTTACTTCTCCGAAAATGTGGGTTCGGTTGGGTCGGCCGCGACCCTGTGGGAGGCATTCAAGACCGTCCTCAGGGGCGAGGCATTTACCTTAATAGCGGAGGCCCGTAGGAATAGAGATGCCGATCTACTTTGTATCGAGGAAGAGATCTTACACCTCGACACCCAGCTTGACCCCGAACCTGCCCCAGACCTCCTCCATGCGCTCTCCCTAAAGCAATTGGAATACCGAAATCTTGCTACGAACGCCGCCCAGACCTTGGCTAGGGAACAGCAGGGCCGTATTTATGATGTGGGAGACAAGGCCGGCAAGCTGTTGGCCTGGTTGGACAGGAGGGAGCTGGCCAGTCGGGTGGTACCTGAGATCCTAGGGACAGACGGGACCCCTGTCACTGATCCCTCCGCCATTGCCGAGTCATTTGCCGACTACTTCAGGGGTGTTTATACCTCCACTTCTGACTGCTCCGAGGACGACTCGCCAGAACTTCTCTCTACCGTGGATCTTCCCTGCCTCTCCGAGGCAGAGCGCGACGATCTGGACAGGGACATATCGGCGGATGAGATTGCCCTCGCGATCCGCTCCTTGAGATCTGGAAAGGCGCCGGGTCCCAACGGCATCCCAGCGGAGCTCTTCAAGATACGACCCGATGTGGTTTCCCCACACCTCCGTACTATGTTCCTGGAGGCGTGTGACGTCGGCATTCTTCCCCTTGACCAGAGGATGGCCACTATTGTGGTCATCCACAAAGACGGTAAACCAAGGGACGTGTGTCGATCATATCGGCCTATTTCCCTTCTGAACACCGAACCCAAGGTCCTCGCCAAATTGCTTGCCAACCGACTGGTTGGGGTCATTGGCGACTTGGTGCACCCAGACCAGTCGGGCTTTATTCCGCACCGCAACACTGCCCTCAATTTTAGACGGCTCCACGGCGCCCTGGCCAGGGTGCACACTCTTGCGGAGCCAGCAGTGCTGGCGTCCCTCGATGCCACCATGGCGTTCGACTCCATCGAGTGGAACTACCTCTGGGCAGTGTTAGCCAAGCTCGGCTTTGGCCCGGTCTTTCTCAGCTGGGTAAAACTCCTTTATGCTAGCCCAATGGCTAATGTATCCGTGAATGGTCGTCTATCGACGTCCTTTGTCCTTCACAGAGGTACCAGGCAGGGCTGCCCCTTGTTGCCTCTCCTTTTTGCTTTGGCTCTTGAGCCTCTGGCGGCCACGCTGCGATTCCACCCCGACCTCCATGGCATTACCTGGGCACCTGACTTCGAGGACCGTATCTCCCTGTACGCAAACGACATCCTCTTATATCTGACATCCCCGTACAAGTCTCTTATTGTTGCCTGTGATGTTCTTAGACACTTTGGGAGATACTCTGGCCTGATTATCAACTGGGCCAAGTCCTCCCTCTACGTTTTGAAAGGGGACACGCCGCTCCTCCCCAGAGGCTGCAACATTCAGGTGGCCACACAGGGCTTCAAGTACCTAGGGTTCTACATCTCTGGGAACCCGAAGGTTCGATACGACCAGGACTTACTCCCCCCACTACAGCGTCTTCGACGCGACGTGGAGGGTTGGCGTAAGCTCCCGCTCTCCCTGCTTGGCCGAGCGGCCCTGTTTAAAATGATGTCCTTGCCCAGGTTTCTGTATGCCTTACAAAATACCCAAGACCCGGTACCGGCCCGATATTTTAGGAAAATTGAGGGTCTTCAGCGGGCCCTGCTTTGGGATGGCCGCCCCCGGGTGGCGATCACGAAGCTTACGCTCCCGTGGTATGACGGGGGCATAGCACTGCCGGATGTTCGTAGGTATTACTGGGCCTCCCAGCTTGCAGCCCTCAATCACGGGTTTTACGGCCCGGTGAATAGCCCCGGCTATGCCATGGACAGGTGGCTCATGAGTGGTGGTAACTATTACCGAGCCCTGTACTCCAAATCTCTTGATCGGCGTATGTCTGGCCCCACGAGGACGGCAGTCTCTATTTGGCGTACGATCACTAAGGTGCAGGGATGGCAGGGCAGACTGACCGGCTTCACTCCCCTGTATGAATCCGACATCTTGGGCAGATTATGGCACACCAAGGGCTTCGATAAATGGGACCTTATTGGCATCTCTAGAGTGGGGGACATGATTTTCAAGGGGATTATCAAGACCTTCCCCCAGTTACAGACTGAGTACCAGCTGGGTGCCTCGGAGTTCTTCCGGTATGCCCAGCTGCGACATGCCTTGCATTCTGCTATGACCCCCGGGGAGGAAGTCCCGGAGAGCTCACCACTGGAGGACAGAGTGCTGGACGGCCATATGCCCGACAGCGCCATCTCATTGTCCTACAAAAAACTAATTAAATCCTATGGTGACAGAGCTAAAATCATATTTAAGAGATACTGGGCACTTTATCCAGCAAATGGAAGGGATGCCGTTTCTCGAAAACTCAGAAATAATGGTTACGCTGGATGTGGAGTCCTTGTACTCAAACATACCACAACAAGGAGCATACAATGCAATTGAGACTGTACTCTCCAGAAACAATGGTATAACTAACTCTGAATTCATCTTGCAATGTTTGAAAGTGGTATTATTTGAAAACTACTTTGAATTCGATAACACCATATACAGACAGGCATCCGGGGTCAGCATGGGAGCAAGCTGTGCCCCCAGCATTGCCTGTCTGTATATGGGAGAATTCGAAAGGATGAATATCTTCAACGAAATAGCCCCCTTCTACGAGAACGTCATGAACTGGAAACGGTTCATTGACGACATCTTTTTTATCTGGAAGGGGGCAGAAGAACAATTGACGGAATTCATTGATTGGCTCAACTTAGCGGATTCCAATCTGAAATTTACTAGCCACACCAGTAGATCTAGAATTGAATTTCTAGACATCTGGATTGAACATCGAAATAATGTCATCAAAGTATCGCTGTATACTAAACCGACAGCACGAAACACCTTGCTCCAATATGGTAGCTTCCACCCGCGCAGTCAGAGGGACAGCATTCCCTACAGTCAGTTCCTTCGGATTAGAAGGAACTGTACGGACCTACAAGACTTCTTGACTCAAGCGGACATACTCCAAGAAAAACTACGATTCCGTGGATACCCCCTAAGATTGATCAGAGAGTCTTTTAAAAGAGCCAGATATACTAACAGGGAAGCTATGTTTGCGGAAAACAAATCGGAGAAACTGAATCAACTGGTGTGCGTCACCCGTCACTCGGAATTAAACAATAAGATCAGACAGGCAGTAAATTCAAGCTGGCATATCCTAAACCTGGAGGACAATAAAGCACACCTCCGACGGCCCATCTTTGCCTTCAAGAAAAATCGGAATTTAAGAAGTCATTTAGTAAAAGGAAAAATACAGGAACCACCCACAAACAAACAAACCTCCCTAACAGGATTGGAGCCTATATACGGCAACCATAAATGTGGAACATGCCACATTTGTCCACAGGCGATAGTGGGTGATACAGTCATCACCAATACACGGACCATCTCTGTCAGCGGGAATGCCACGTTAACCAATTGTCGCACTAATAACATCATTTACCTTATCTTGTGTCCATGCAATCTCCCATATGTTGGAGAAACTGGTCGAGAATGCCGGGTACGCATAGGTGAGCATAAGTCAAATATAAGGAACAAAAAGACAGCAGCTCCTATTGTGACCCATTGGTTAGAGAAAAGCCATACAGACACGGAAATCCGCTGGTTTATCTTAGAAAAGATAAAGGCCAACCCTGGAATTGACCCCACATGCCTCCGAAAGAAACGGGAGGTTTTTTGGATCTTCTATCTGGACTCTGTCAAAAAAGGCTTGAATGAGGAGTGCCCCTGGCACCAGGCATTTCTTTAATAACTTAAAACTAGATGTACCTCTGATTGGGTCAAGGTGAAACTGTATAACTAGGTTTACTAACTAGCTTAGGTATATAACAGATCTTAGGAATACTGTCCAACTTGCTGTTTTTATTGATTCCTTAATAAGATTCATAGAATTACATATTGCTGTTATTGAGTCCTTATGAAGTCTAACTGCGGGTGCGCCTACATCAAATAATGCCCTAAAAAGCAATGCCCTAAAAAGCAATAGCGCCGGGGATACTAAATAATACGCCAACAACTATGGGGAATAATTTTACCCTCAGGAACCTAACAATATAATAAGAGGCATTGCGGCAAAAGAGAACATCAGTTTTATTGTGATGGCTACCACATTTCCTCTGATTATTATCAATATGACTGTCGATGATATACATCATATGGCGATTGGGGAAATGAAGGCAGCGAGAGAAAAATAATGTTCTAAAAAGCAAGAGCGCCGTTGATAATAAATAACACGTTGGTTATCACGGTGGGTACTATTTCCCTCAATAACATTAGGCATTGTGACAAGAGACGATCGGCTTTACTCTGATGGCCGCCACATTCCCGCAGATTATTATTAACATGACCGCCGGTAGTATACACAACATGGCGACTTAGGACACAAAGGTAGCGAGAGTCCGCCCTCTGTTTCCATCGTTCTAATCAGGGCCAGCTGAGAAGGAACGCCCACGAAGGGCGGATATGCCGATACTTAAATAGGACGCCGAAAATGCGAGTGAACCGGCATCTCTCAACGGGCCGACGGACTGAGTCGGCGGAACCCCATCTTGAGGATACAGGCGTCCTGGAATAAGGTAAGTGCTATGCGGGAGCCTCGCGTATCTCGGAACACCACCAGGGATATTCCCCGCTTCTAAAAACTTCCTCTATTATCCCCCTGTAGGCAATGTAGCAGTCAGCTCTTGTCGAAAACGGCCCGGAACTGCGTGAAAGGCTCTTGTAAATAGCAGGGAAAGTGAATAATATTGAAACCGCTTTCGAGATGTCTTCCCGCCTACAAAGAGGTAAAAACGATAGCTATAACTACAAACTAATGAGGAGGGATAACGAGGGGTACTAGCCGCCTTTAATTATTGTCCTTACTCGCAGGCATATAGGCACCTTCTGGAACCGTGTATCCCTATGCTCCAGGAACCCACTGAGAAATAAATATCTATATTTGAACATGAGAGACATTTGAGAGTTCCAAATCCGTCTTGAACTCTGAAAGGTAATTGAAACTATTCAAAGATGTGAATAATAATAATTTAAATATGAGGGATGGGTGGATCAGGCTCTTGATTACCACGGACCTAGAATTGATAGTCTCTATATAAAGATATACCGCTGGACATGAGACACCTCGAAATGAAAGGGACTAACACTGAAAGCTTGTACCCCAGCTATGTACCTGAGCAAACTTTTTACCATGGGGAGGTGCGCTAGGATGTGTCAACAAATGCTCCCACTATCCCCCCACAGTGATGACTTTAAGGGGGGCCAGTACCATAAACTGATATAACTGTGCTTTATTTGATAGGCCCTGGTGCGGTCAACCACTGTCTTGAACTGCCTCCCAGAAATCAGTTTGAACACCACTATACCTAAATAGGTAGGTGATTAATGCATCTTGGGGTACGTTCTAGAGCGTGATCTGTAATGAATAGGTGTCATTTTAAGTAGGAGTCTATAAAATCTGTTCCTACTGAATAAATGAAAGGATTGGAAGAAAGAAGTTCATATAAATTCTACATGACACTAAACTTGGAAAAAACTAAGGTTCTAGTCAAGTACCCGAACTATGGTCTAGTTTAGAAATAAAATAGGTTCTCCATCTGCTTTTTACAGGAACCTAACTGCTAATATTCAGTAAATATGAAGTCCTACGAAACCATTACAGCGTAAACACCTTTGTACCTTATGAGGTCCTCTGGAGCCTGCCTTCTTTGAACAGTAGACCTGAATAAAGAACCAGGTAAAATATTGAAACAACCAATGTTATATGGCGGAGGAATTATATAACAACCGTTCTTTTGATCATAAACATCTAAAAATGCGCCATTAGGACCCTCTCTAACTAACCAGGGGAGTTAACTATAGGGTTGTTCGTGTCATGCGTGTACCCGAGGTGAAGACGGAAATAAATCTAAATACAAGTGAATGTGTGTGAAAAAAAGAAAAATACAGCTGTATGTAAGTGAAGATGTCCCATTCTGTGCTAAATGTACTCCATGGTCCATACAGTTAAGGCCATCATGATGCCTTCCAGATTTCACTCACTAGGGAATCTGCATTAGGGAGTGTCTTAAGAGGGTTGACGTGGCGTGGCAGTCACTGGCCGAATTCAGGAGTTTTTGCTGCAAAACTGTTTAAAATGTAAAAAGTAATTGATGGAAACATTAGAATCATGTCTGCTTAAATACTTGAAAATTGTTATTATCATTGTGGATGAAAACTCATTATTGGTGTTGTTTTTTTAAAAGAGAGAGATCAGTTTTCTGATTATGTACATAACTAAACAGAATAGTAAAAATGTATTTTGTTTTGCTCTCTATTACAGAGTTTTATATCTTTGTGCCTGCCCCAGTATACTGCCCCTTGCCCTGACGAAGGTGCGGCCTCACTGGACGGTCACCGAAACGCGCGTCGGCGTATGTCCCCTGGAATACAGCTATTGCCCTCATAACACCAGGACCCGTAGCTAAAACCAACCACCCGGATGAACATCCCGACTTGACCACCTATGTGCTATAATTGCAAGGGAAAGTAGAATGAATGAGAGAGCGATTGGTGTATGTAACTAGGAGAGAGAGTGTAAGTAGGGTTGAAATGAATGAGTATATATGTGTGAATTGAGGCTGTTACTGGGTAGGATGAATTGTTGTGACAATTTTGCCTTCAAATCTATTTGTTTTTATATGTACCTGTGATATATCCTAATTAAATCTATATTGCTCCACAAAAAGAGTATTTTCTGTATCATGAAATAAAAATAAAAATAAAAATATATTTTCATAAAATGAAGCTGTTTAGTTCCCTTGATTCGACCATGTGATGTTGCTATGTGCCGTCAACCCCTTGGTTAATCACCCCTCCATATGTATCAGTCAGGACCCCATAGCTAGGGCCTATATATCCTGAGGCAGGGTTCTCTCCTTTTCTATAATTAAAAAACTAATTAATGTCCGCACTGACCTTCTCCTTGGGTTGCGTGATCAGTGGGTGGCGGATGGTCTGGAAATCGACGAGGAGGATTGGCAGAGTGCAGTGTCCTCCCCTAAGGAGGTTGCCATCTCCTCCCGGCTTCGACTGGTCCAATTTAAAATCCTACACAGGGTATACGTCACTTGCCCCTGCCATATACACATGGGTTATTCGCCCGACGGACTCTGTCGTCGAGGCTGTGGCGCCCTCGCCACCTTCTTGCACATTCTGTGGGAATGCCCAGCCATAGCGTCCTACTGGAGAAGAATTCACAGGGTCATGAGTGAAGTGTCGGGAGTGGAGATTGCAGTGGAAGCTCGTAGGTGTCTCCTCAACATTTGGGAGCCGACAGATCACAACACGGCCCAGACCCAGTGGGTTACCCTAGGCAATATGGTGGCCAAGAGAGACATTGCTCAGAGGTGGGGAGCCACTACGGCACCCCTTGTAGTACAGTGGAAAGCCAACATGGATTGGTGTATGTTCCGGGAGAAGACTGTCTATGTTGCCAGAGGTAAACCTAAAAAATGGAACAAGGTGTGGGGTGCCTGGAACTCCTATCGAGGGGATGTGTGTCTGCCACCTGAGCCTGTTTCATTGGATGAACATTTGTCACTGTAACCTATGACACCGACTGTTTACGATAACTGATTGATTCTGTTTTCCTCCCCCCTCCTATCATCCTCCATTCTTCTGTGTTTCTGTGCCGCTGTTCTCTTTCTCCTCCCGGCTTCTACTCCTTGCTGCACCTTTCATCCCATTGCCACGTCTCGGCGCCAGTTGGCGTCTCTCTTTCTTCTTATCGTAATAAACTCATAAAATAAACCTATAATTTCCTGACGTAAATGATTTGCACTACTATGCTCTGCTTACTATGCTGCCTTGCCTCTGGGATGTTAGGCTGAATAGCTGTGTGCTCTTGTGAAATAAAGGTTTTCAAAAATTAAAAAAATATATATATATATCGTATACATAGATACATAATTGTATAAGTTGGCACCACGATGTATAGCGTTATCTGTAAGCAAAATCCCGGGTGAGAATAAACATGGAGTCCTAGCAAAAATACCACAGTTAATGACAGAAATTAGGGAGAATCTATACAGTACCCTATATGATTGTAATCAACATAATCCGGGTAACTCAGCATCTAGAGCTTGTGGGTACATTCCCTCATACAAGACAATGATGGTCACAGGCAAATGACAATGGGTCAAACATAAATGAAATAAATAAAATCCATAAAGATAGCAAGATCCATTCACCATGTTACAAAGTAAACACAAAGGTTACTCACGCGAGCCTCGTCTCCAAGTGGAGCAAAGATATGTGTGTACATTACATGAAGTATGAGCCATCGTCATAAGCCAAGTTGTGATTAACATCCTACCGTCCCTAGATGCGTGCAACTAAAGGACCCCAACATCTCACCCACATTGATTTGAACCTTAACGTTGCCATGCTAGATACATTCAAAATGATTAAATCAAATGTTACAGAGGAAACAAAGTATTTACACAAGTGATGGTGTAGATGTATCACGAGCGGGAAAAAGGGGGCTTTCGGGAGTATACTGCATTAATTTATAAATGTACAGTTAATGCTTCATCGGCATTGAGCCCATTCGGAATCTTGGAATCCAACAAGATAATATATCTTGATTCCAGACGCCTCAGAGCAAGTCTGCGATTCCCTCCTCTGATACTTTTTGCAACGCTGTCGATGACAAAATATTTAATGTCAGAACTGTTACCAGCATGTGTTTTGTGTATGTGCCTAGACACAGGGTAGGTTTCATCGTTGTTCGTTATGGCTCGCAGGTGCTGCAATATACGGACATGTGCCGGATGGATAGTGCTACCAACATACCGTTTGCCGCATTTGCAAACAAGGACGTAAACTGCGTACTCTGTTTTACATGAGTAGCAGCCTCTGATGGTATACGGTTTGTTTCTAAAGGGAACAGAAACCTCTTTGGTGTTCATGCCTTGTTTGCATGCTTTGCATTTTGTGCACTTGATGAAACCTCTTTGATTGTTTAACCAAATGGGTGGCTTGGTAATAGTCGGTGCACTGACTACAAGCTGGTTACGCATCGATTTGGCCCTCCTGAAAGTGATTGAAGGACTTCTATCACACCACTGCCCTATTACTGGGTCATTTTGTATCAAAGGCCAGTGTCTCTGCAAGATCTTTCTCACGTGATTGTTATAGGCATTGTATCCCGTGATCAATCTCGGCATATTGGGGACAGATTTATTCTCTTGTGTGCACTTTTTTTTTTCTGAAAATAGAAGATCCCTTCTATTTATATTACAGCATTTGTTTTCTGCTCGAGATAAGGTTTGAGCACTATATCCTCTCTTACTTAGTCTGTCAAATAAATTTGATTTGGCTTCACTCACTCCTGCCTGAGTACTGAAATTTCTTGTCATGCGTAGACATTCAGCGTATGGGATGGATTCTTTGAGTTTAACTGGGTGAAAACTCTGCGCGTGTAAAACCGCATTTCCTGCCGTAGGCTTGCGGTATGTTTTGGTTTGAATTTTATTTTTGTCTACGAACAACTCTAAATCTAGAAATTGTATTCTCTCTTTGCTAGTGGAGCATGTGAATTTAAGATTCAGGTTGTTTTCATTAATTGCCAATGCAAATCTCTCTGCACTCTCTTCTGACCCTTTCCATAAAATGAAAATGTCCTCTATATATCTCCTATAGATTATAACATTTTCCTCCATACTTGATGAATGGGCGACGGCCAATACTTGCTCCTCCCACCATCCCATATGCAAATTAGCATAACTGGGGGAGAAGCAAGTACCCATGGCCGAACCTTGTAGCTGTTTATAATGTAGGCGATCAAAAATGAAGGTGTTATTCGTTAAACACCATTCTACCATCTGTAGGAGCATAATCGTGTGGTCATGTAGTGCAATGGGTCTTTGGTTGAGATAGTATTGGAGTGCATTGAGCCCATCTGTATGTCTAATGCTGGTGTACAGCGACTGTACATCTAGGGTCATGAAAACATAATCCTCATTCCATTCAAGATCATAAATTATACGAAGAAAATCACCACTATCTTGCACAAAAGCAGGAAGATTTTTGACAAACAATTGCAAGAAACTGTCCACATATACACTGTTTTTTTCAAATAAACTGCCTATGGCAGAGATTATAGGTCTTCCTGGGGGTTTCACAGCATTCTTGTGTATCTTAGGTATTAGATACAATTGAGTCATTGTCGGATAGTCATTTTTGAGAAATTCAAACTCTGATTTGTTTATCAGATTAGCACTTTTCCATTTATACAATTCCGCATGAAAACGTTCCTGAATTCCTACAGTTGCGGTAGGACTAATTCTGCAGTAACACTCACGATCTTGTAGTTGTGCCATCGCTTCCTCATTATACATTTTGAGTGGCCACAAAACAATGTTACCGCCTTTATCAGACCCTCTCACCACTATATCCGGTCTGCTTTTGATTTTTGTCATGAGATTATTGTATTTGAACCTCTTTTTCATGTCTGTCTGGTAGAAGTTATTAGTGCTCAAAAGTGAAAGTTCCTTTAGTTCTTTTATAACATTTTCCAAAAATAAATCTAAACCATCTTTCAATAGTATGGGCATGAAAACAGATTTAGTTTTAAAGTTAGTTTTGGCAGCCACGTTGGTACTTAAGTTGGATTGAGCTGCTATGTCGCCTGCTGGTAGCTGTGAAAGCGATTCGTCGTATTCCAAAGCAATCATGTCACTTAGAACCGCAATATCGGAAATAGCTAGCGTTTGTTCTGTTTCAGTGCCCAGTTCTTTATCAACATCTTTTCTCGCACAGTTCCAGAAATATTTCTGTAGTTTAAGTTTTCGCAAGAATTGAAATAGATCTATTCGTGTTTGGGCATAGTCAAAGTTAGTAACCGTGCAGTATGTCAATCCCAAAGATAAAATCATAGTCTCTTCCACAGTTAATGTTAAATCTGTAAGGTTTACAACGGTGTTGTCCATATTTACAAGATTTGTGTCTGCCATTATTGTTTCCTGTTTTTTCTGTAGGTTGGCTTTGTTTGTTTTCCCACCGCGTTTCCCCCAGTGTCTGTCTTTTCTCCGTCTGCTTTTTGTTTTTTGTCTTGTTTCGTTTTGCCCTTGTACAATGCCTGCCGCTGAGTTTGCGGTCGACGTGTTGCGAGGCGTTGTAACCGAAAATAAGCCAACTCTTGTGCTGGTTTAGGGATTGTACCTCCTGCCCCCAGTGAGCTATTACTGTCTGTGTCTGAGCCTAAAGAGGAGCTTAGGTCTGTGCCACTTGCAGGTGTTATAGTTTCACCACCACTCGCCGTTGCCGATAGTTGCTGTCTCTTGATATTGTCAAATTTCCTGGCAAACGTGTACACTCGCCCATTGATATAATCATTTCGATCTCTCTGAAACTTTATAACTTTGCGCTCTTTAATTTCCTCCTCATGTTTTACCAATTTTATCTTTATTTCATTGAGTATTTTCGTGATTTCATCTTGTTCTTCTCTCGAATCAAGTTCTTTCAAAATTTCCTCAATTCTGGCAATTAGTTTGTCACGGTCACTTGCGGCATATTTGATTAATATTTTGACCATATTCTGTGATGCTTGAGCAGAATTGTCAGCCCAATCTTGCAACATGGCAGGGTCTGGATTTTCATATGTGGGGGCTACCAGAATTCTCAGCCCTCTAGATATTCTTCCCACATCCAAATATCTTTGTAAAGATTTGATCTCCCACCATTTAGCTATTTATTTTTTGCGGAACTTCTCCAATTCTCCACATAGTTTTTTAGTGCTGTTGTCTGGTTCAGATTCATTGTTCAATGTCGTTTGTTTATTGGTAGCTGACTTGCCTGTATCAGCGTCTGCGAAGATACCTAATGCAGCTTCCTCCCTCTCCTTTTCCCACTCAGCAGCCATATCAATCCTGGAAAATATCGTTCACTTGAGAAGCTCATTGCCCGTTTCTAGCTTTTCAGAAAACTGGACTACCTCTCCCATAAACCCTTGCATTTGTCACTGAATGGCTGACACACTGGATTTTCACCGGCTTACCTGACTGCCCGTGTTTGCTCTCCAGCCCTCACAGGAATCCAGTAATTCAGCTACCGATCCAAGATGTCATGAGTTATGTCACTGACCATGTCATGAGTGATGTAATATGTGACGTCATCAGCAGTGCATTGCGGGCGCGGGAGTTATAGTTAACTATAACGGGGGAATTTCAACGGTTTTGTATGAGTGAAATGTCCAGCTAACTATAACATGTGTGAAACCTATGGTTTTTCAGTGAATTTCTAAGGTTTCTTAAATGCTCATTTTTAACTATAACGTGTGTGAAACATATGGTTTTTTCAGTGAATTTCTAAGGTTTTTTAAATGCTAATTTTTAACTATAACGACTGTCAGCTGAAATATGTAGGCAGCACGAAGCTGCCGGTTCATCAAAGAATCGTGCAGCATTTACGTGCTATCACTAATAAAGATCAAAGTTATCCAGTTGCGAGGCTTTTTGAGGCATACCACAATAGCAAACCTCAATGCCTAAAATACTACGCAATTGAATCTATCCCAGTAACCAAAAGAGGAGGGGATAGGGAGGCCTGCATACGAAGAACTGAAACAAACTACATTCTGGAATTCGATTCAAAGTGGCCTGGGGGATTGAACACTACAGAAGACCTTCACACATATTTATAAACGACCAATAAATAATTTTAAATGTGAGGTCTATCATGGGAATATAGGATAGGAAGTTAAGCAATATAACATCTAATATTGAGAATAGAATAAATAGGATAATTGGGATGTTAACTTGCTAGATTTGCACAATTTTTGTACTAAATATATTTATTTATTTTAAACTATTACAGTTTTTAGATATAGTACAGGTGCAGGACACTCATAAGCATTGGCCCATAATTAATTCTGGCTGTCTTTTAGATATTAGGGTAGATTTTATCCAGGTGTCTTTTAGATAGTTGTTTTTAATTATGTCACCGATATCCTTTTATAAATATGCTATTTTTACAAAGTTGTTTTAACTCAACTATTTTTCCATCAATTATGGTGTTGTATTATAAGCAGCAAACTTGATATACTGCTAACCACATGAAGTACTGTATAAATTAATTTGAAACTGTCCTCGCAAGAGCATCAAATATATGAATTTCCCTCCAAATATATCCAATGTAACATTGAAGAATGAATGGAATCAATAACATTATGAACTGATATTTGATAAGTTATATATGGTTTTATTATTTTTATAAGCATGAGTCACTTTAGCTGTATTGCACTATTGCACGAGATCACTTTAGTACTATCATAGGAGGGGATCCTCCTTTGTATGTTAAACAATTATGTGTTAGATATAGTATGCATTTAGGTTCTACCTACAAATATCTATGCTACTGAAAATGACTCGTCCATAATGTCTAGTGACTCAAATTACACTTATATATGTATTTCCTGTGCAGTTTTTCCTTAATATATAGGGTTTATTTTTAGTAATTATATGATTCTCTTAAGTTTTCTTTATTATGATTTATAGTTTATGCACGTTATGGTGAGCACGTGTTAAAATTAATAGACATGGCAAATGGTTATGGTCTTTGTGAATTATGTTTTGGAATAAGGAATAAGCATTCAGGCTGTCAGTTCAAACTTGATTTGGGTAAAAAACTGTTTTTGTCCGAAACATAACAAATTCACAATTCAAGTAATTTATTAACTGTCTTTTTTGTGTAATTAAGTATTTCATTTTTACACGGATAGAAATGGGACAGTCAACTTGACTTTTGTAAATGTATTCATACAGAAAGTATTTTGTCTATTTCCATTTGGACATGTGATGCACTTGCACTTTAAAAGGGGCTGAGCATATTGCATTGTCATGTGACCAAGGCCGCAGGGACGGTCGAAACGCGTCATGACTAGCTGTTTATTGGGCAAATAAACTGTATGCTACAACGAAGTGGTCCATGCCTTGTTTTTCACCTGAGTGGTGGAGCACTGCGAGGTATTGCAGACATACATATATATATATATATATATATATATATATATATATATATATATATATAAATATGCATCCGCCGCCGCTGTGGTTTTGATGAAATAAAGTGGTGCTCTGCTCTGAACCCCCCTCCTTGTGGCCTCTGATCTTTTTCTCTGAAAGGATTTTTCAGTTATATAATCTGTGCTAGCCAGATGCACAGTACAGATGGCCCTGCAGTGACAAGAGACCCGGGATTTAACTGGCGCCACGCTGATTGCAGCGACATTTAAGACCGAGGAATCGGTATTCCCGGAGTCCGCCTGGAACTTCAAGAAGCTTTGAATGGAATTAGGTACTTTATCTCGAAGGGGCGCACAGTCTCGCATTTGACTGCCCCCACTCATTGTGCGTCTTGGGGCAACAGGCTACTGCAGTACGCAAGGGGACCCAGGGCTGACACCCTTGTTTCAGCAGACCCATGACCCACCAGACTCACCTGCAGTTCGCGCCCGTCCAATGACGTCTCCCACTCCCCCACGCCACCAACCCGACTTTGCCAAACACAGTGCTTGCTGGGACTCGAAGTTCATTTCATCCACCATGAACTTCTGCTGGTATGCTGATTGCTTGAGGGGGAGGAGACTCAGGTGCTTACAAGTATTTAACACAGGAGGAGCCAATTTGGGCAGTGTTCTTTACAGCGAAGGGCGCCGAAGAAGGCTACCACGCCGAAATGCATCTGCCAACGCTGGGGTTATATATTTATATATATATATGTATATATATATAGGTATATATATATATATATATATATATATATATATATATATATATATATATATATATATATATTACCTACCTCAGTGATGTCATTTGAGATGTCATCAGTGATGTCATGAGTGATGTCACTGACCATGTCATGAGTGATGTAATATGTGACAACATCAGCAGTGCATTGCGGGCGCACGAGTTATAGTTAACTATAACGGGGGAATTTCAACGGTTTTGTATGAGTGAAATGTCCAGCTAACTATCACATGTGTGAAACCTATGGTTTTTCAGTGAATTTCCAAGGTTTCTTAAATGCTCATTTTTAACTGTAACATGTGTGAAACATATGGTTTTTTCGGTGAATTTCTAAGGTTTTTTAAATGCTAATTTTTAACTATAACGTAGGTGAAACCTATGGTTTCTTCAGTGAATATATATATATATATATATAAATAACGAGAGCTAACTCTAACTTGCACCTACGCCACACACTGCTTATGACCGCACATATGACATCACTTAAGACATGTTTTATGACAACAATTATGACATCAATCATGAAATCTCAAATGACATCAAAACTTAGCCTCACTCACAAATCTCTGTGGGTTTGGGAGTCTGCAATTGATTACATCAACCTCAACGACATATTTGAATAATCTTACTGTGTCTATAGCCTCAAGGAGCGGCGCATGCAACCTGTAAAATGTCTCCAACCCTAAAAGCCATTGATCAGAATCACTGGACCAAAGGATGTAGCCCAGAGCAAGAGTTTGAGTTTTCTATCCATATCTAAAATCTAAAGACACAACTTTGTAATCTGTTGTAATTGCACCAAGTAAACTGATAGGACAGATAGACCAAAAAGAGATAGAGAAGTTTTCATGTTCACCTCCATTGCTTTCTCCCCAGTTACTTCCTACCATTATAGCATCAGCATTAGGGTGGTGCACAGTGGCATGGCTTAACTTTGTCATTTCAGTAAAGCAAAGGAGCTGAGAAACATCAAATTGTACAATTAATTTTTTTAAATGAAGACTATTTGAGCAATTTTCCAGACAGATAGGACTCATCTATTAGAACGCCTCTCCTAGGACCCTAATCAAAACTGAATACATTTAGAAAAGCAAATCCTATACCAAGAAGCAGATGTAGGCAGATGATAAGGACATTTCTATCAAGCAATTTTAAAAGAGGAGGAAGGCTCAGAAGTAGCAGATACAGCTTAAGCTGAAACCACTTGTCATTCTTCACTATGCGGTTTAATTTCCTCCCTGTTTCAGTTGTTCATCAGTCCAGAAAAAGCAAATACCATTCGAAAATATATGCATATTAGATAGGAGGTTACCTATTGAGGAAGGTTGTGGCCTAATGTTTCAGAATGGCAGCCAGAATCTTTAAAGGCCAAAATAGAGCAGAAGGCACGACACTTGCATCTGAAACTGCTGCTCTAATGACCACATCTTTCCCTCTATCAAAGCCAAGCGGGTAGAGCGGCAGGCAGGGGTCCTAGCTTATATCCTAGATGAAAGCACTAGGGGCATATTACCAAGGGCCTTATCACCGCTTTAGTGGGAATTTTCCCCGCTAAAGCGGCGATAATTGTATCGCCCTATTACCTAGCTGTCGCTAACACCAGTTAGCGACAGCTAGTAGGAGATAGCGATCATCTTGGGGCCCACTTTGCATGTCAGCGATAATTATCGCTAATGACATGCAAAGTGGGCGTGCCAAGATGTTAGCGACTGGAAACAGTCGCTAACATCGCTATCTCCTATTACCTACTTTTGGAAATATTCGAGCTAAGCGCAAATTTCTCCAAAAGCTAACGCCTGCCCAGAGCAGTTCTTAGCCATGTTATCCAATGGTAGGTGGATAACATGGCTAAGAGCATTAGCGCGGTAATGCATGAATATCACTGACTTTTCAGCGATATTCATGCATTTCGGACAAATAAAAATCGGCGGAGCTCGGCGATAATAATATTGCCGCTAAGCCAACATAGCGATAATTATCGCTAGTTGTTGGTGATATGGTCCTAAGTTGACAGACATCTGGAAGGCGCAACCTTGAATTATTGCTAGGTCATATATCTCCCCAGGAGGAAGACTCTTTTGCTTAAGATGTCCTGTGGGATTGTTTTTCTTACATGTGAGTGCAGGAATTTTGACCTTAGGTGTTCCGTAAATGCTAATTATGACAGCACACTACAGATTCAGGTAACATCAGCAAACTAATTTTGACAAAGCACCTTGCGGTGACAAATGCAACAAAGCTTCTGTTCTGACATTGTGTTAGAGGCAACCTCAGACTTGCGAGACAAAACTAAAAATCTAAAACCCAACTACTAACACATTAAGTATTGAATGATGTGATAGGGCCCATCCAAAGAGATTCCAGTACAAGAAGACACCTGTGAGCCAGTCAGGAACTTAACAAAAATTCATGATGATTGGTATAAATGCCTTCTAGTACTGGTAAAACTCTGTGATGGGACAAGGAGAATACCACCTTGATTTACTACATGAGACATATTGAAAGACAGACAGACAGCGAGATTAACAGACAGGGAGACAGACTGATCGATAGAAGGATGGATGGATGGATGGATGGATGGATGGATAGCATAAACTTCATCAGGCCATGAAGCAGAATGAGGCAAGCCAAAGGCTCCAGGTTGCTGTTGGACACAAAGAAGGACAGAAGGGAAGTTTGGAGGATCCCACTAGCTCTTTGCTGGTATACCAGTAATTCTGAATTCTGAAAGGCATGCCAAAAGGATTTGGCAGTCAACTGTAATACGTGCAGCCAACAGATCAGGAGGACCAGGGCTCTGATACAGCTGACAGCAATATCTCATCTCAAATCGTCTAACACAGAGACCATCATCATCCCACTCCACAGGGGCTTTATTTAACCCCTTTACTGCTAAGGCATTATTCCTGCCCTCATATAATTTCCATTGAAATCAATGGAAAGTCCATGACGAGTTACCCTTGTCATTAGCGGCAAAGAGGTTTGTACTGGGAAAGAAAGGAGGAGTTGCCCAGCACTAAACGGGAGCAGCATTCAATCAGCTTTGGGCATTGGATCCTTCACTCCTTTCTAGTGATTTGCAGGTATTGTTACTGCATTATTGCTGTCTTTTCTCGTGAGTGCCGGCGGGTGCTAATAGCTTTGCTTCTGCATGAAGGTAAAAACTGCTTTTCATTACTCTTCTCCCTCTCTTCTCTCCCATAATTGCATGGACAGGTAATTAACATCTGTTAGTGGTTACAGTTGTGGACAATAATGCTTAATTAAGCTTAATTATTGCCCCTATGCCTGTCCATTGTCTGCATTGGAGCTTCCAACATTCCAATGATCCAACTTTCATAAGAACAGTGGAATGATGAGAGGTTCATTGAAGAGAATTGAGCAGCATTGGCCTATATAAACTGTTTTCTCTGTTCCCAGAATTACAATGTCCTAATAAACCATTGCTGCCTACTTTCACTGCTATTGCTGCGAATGTTTAAGAGTTACCAGCCATTGCCCTGCATGAGGCTGGTAAATGTTAAAGATTCACAGTAACAGCTGTGAAACAAAGCCTTTGGAACTGCCGAGGTCTTCAACCTCCTTGGGCTCCGACAGGCCTTTGTTTTTTAATCAGGACATTCTGCCTTTCGTGTGACAGAATGTTATATTTGCCTTATAACCTGCCACAGTGGACTACAGCGGCCAATAAAGTCCCACTCCCATGTTAAAAGATTTCTCCTTTGGCTCAGGCCTTTAATGCTGGGGTGGGACTTAAATGGCATGTATAGGCCACTGCAGCTGGCTATAAATCTATATTATAATCTGAATGTTAGAAATATACATGCTGTACCTGTGTGTGGTGGTGCTTCTTCATCAGACACTGAAATCATTATCTCATATGTTGTTTCTGGATCTGTGTCATAAGTCAAATCTTTCTTTACCTACAAAACACATGCAAATATTACGCATGAGAATTTTAAGTTTTCATACATTAACACACAAGTACATAGGCAGAATTTCAAGCACGTAAATCCTTTATTGAACAGATAGTTTAAATACACAATAAATGCTTCAGGTCCGTGGTGAGGCTTGTTGAAGAAAACTATAAAAGAATTGTGAAGTTAAATGTAGGATTAAATAATTGAAATTGTACTCAACATAGAATGAAACATTGAAAGAGAGGGAAAGAAATAGGATGAGAGAGGAGAGGAGAGGTAAAAATAATTCATTCAATATAGGTGGATAGAAAATAGAAGGTTAGTGTATCAGTTAAGAAAAGTCCTCTGAGATAAAGTGAAATCTCTCATTCATCACGTATCATAGGCTTTTTTGTAACATTCTCTAACTGAACCAATCAGTTATTTTCTTCTGGGTGCAATAGTCTCCAGGGTATATTTGCTACAATACACATTATTGTGGATACTATCATTTCAAGTGTTTATTTTGAGTCTGTGGTTTATTTTGAGCAGGTAGGTAGGGCCTACGTCACTCATTTTGGGACTAGCGCTTATTTTTCTTCTTTGACATTTAGCTGAGTTTTACTCTGCATTTGAACGTAGAAAATGCAAGAAATCTCTAAAACTCTAGTTGAGTCAACCTGCTTCAGGTAGCCAGCCTTTGGTTCTACAGGAACAACTTCAATTTTAGGGGAGCCCATGCAGACAGATTTTTTCTCAAAAACTGACATACTTCCATTCTGCATTGAAACTAAGAAAACTACAGACCATATACCACCGGGCAATTTCATTGTTTGATATAGCGGAAGCCTCAGGGGAGCAGATGTCCCTAATCCTAAGCTCTGGAATAGCCTACCTTTAGACCTTAGGTTTATCGAATCTGAGCAAGTCTTCCGACGCAAACTGAAAACCTGGCTGTTTACTAAACACTAATTATCGAGCTCCCCTGCAGTCCATGGTTTTCTTTTCGGATGGACATGAACCAGGCAACCCTCTCTGTGATAAACCTGTAGTCTTAGCGCCGGGACACCCCGGCTGGAGGTAGCCGCGCGCTCTATAAGCTTCGTAAATAAATAAATAAATAAATCCTGATTGACACACAAAAAGCTTTTGATGAAGTGGAATGGGCATATCTTTGGGGCACCCTTAGAATTAAAGGATTTGGACCATGTATAATACCAGCCCTAAGAGCTACGTATGTGCAATCCTTTGCAAGAATTCAACTGATGGGTAGGGAAACAGAAAGGATCTCGATAGTTAGGGGTACAAGACAGGGCTGCCCTTGTTCCCCTATCCTTTTTTGCATTATACATTGATCCATTTATAAGAGAAATATAACAAGATCAAGTAATCAAACCATTTGTGGTCAGGGGGTTTAAAACTAAGGTGCTAGCATATGCTGACGATATAGCTGTCCTCACCTCGGACCCAATAGGTGCAATAGCAAGGATTGTAATGCTGGCCTCTAAATTTGGTACAGAGTCAGGGTATGGTTTGAATACTGGCAAGACCAGGATTGTGTGCACTAAAACCACCGCATGTCAGGACCCACTTAAGACTGCTGCCGCTACATATCTAGGGATAAATATTTCCACGGAAGTTGGATTAACATGGGATTTGAATGCGACTCCTCTTATAGAGAAGATAGGTAGAGATCTAAGAAGAATAGACAAACTACATCTATCTATTACAGGAAGAAGTAATGTGATCAAAATTACAATGTTTCCTAAGGTTTTATACCTATTCCGATGTATTCGGTTGGACGCAGCAAATGCTATTTTTAAGAATTTAAATGGGATTTTTTTTCTCAATTTATTTGGAATTATGGAAAGATCAGGAGATCCATGACATTCTTGACATTACCACAAGATAGAGTGGGTTGGTAGTCCCTAACCTTCTATTTTACTACTGGGCTATAACACTGAAGCGAATGGGTTTACTGTTTAAACCCAAGCCAGAAACAACCCCGGAGGACAGGATGAAATCCCTTCCACTATTTTCGAGTTGGCTATTGGTGGTGCAGCACCCAGGATTCTATTGAGGCAGTTGGAGGGGAGTTATTATAAAAAAAAACATTTTATACCTCTCTGAACGGCCTGGAACGTTTGGCATAAAGTGTGTAGGTACTTAGAAATCTCTAAACTATGGAGATATTTAGCAGTGTGGGTTCACCAGTCTTCCGTGTCCTATTGTATGATTCATTGGGTAAAAGTTGGGAACAGGCCGGAATTAGTAGTAAAGGCGACATACTTGATTTAAATGGAGTTATGTCATTTATAGAACTACAAGAGAGATATGGTGTGGATTCTAAATTGTTTTTTAAGTATTTCCAAATCAGGGAGACAAATAGACTCGTTGCCCCACAGATTATCAATAAGGGTAGAATACAGCTGTTACAGTGTATGGTGTATAAACAGCGGTTCCATGTTCAAATATCGTTAACATAAATATCGTCTGATAAAAATATCGTCACTAAAACATCGTTTACATAAATATCGTCATCCTATACTTAAACTAGAATTCACACAAATATCGATATTTTTTTATCGACAACCCTAATATCGTTTCACACTAATATCGACTACTTAAATATCGACTACTACATTATCGACTTTATTTTAAATAACATTACCTTTGACATATATATCGACTACACTAACATCGACGACCTATGTGCTCTAAAAATATACAAAAAATATCGTCGTTTTGTTTATAACTCGAAATGCACTATTCTTGAATTTACTCATTTTTTATACTATATTACACTCCGATGGCCTAAATATTATAAACATTTCTTTATTTTCAACATATAAACGATTTAAATATTACACAAAAATGTAACTTATAACACATTTTAATATATTCTTTTACAAACAAACAGTGAAACAACATAGTCTTACGAAAATAACGGTTTTCCCATGCCAAATAACGTTCTCAACCAATGAATTTGAATTTTCACTAATTGAACCAATCAAAAAGTACCATTAATTAACTCACTAATATAAATACAATGACACACTTAACGTAATTTACCATTTTTGGCCCAACCTTGGAGAAAAATGGTTACCTTGCTGAGAGAAGAGAATACAAACCAACGACTACAACTACAATACATCACACTACACTTCAAGTAAGTTAAATACCATTTTTTTTTCGAAATTACTATAAGTAGATAAAGTCCCTATTTTTAAAACTTTTGATCTTTAGAGTGAAAACTAAACATGTTGAACTTATCAACAACGACAATACAGTTAGATGTAAAAACATTTATAAACTACCTTATCCATGTCTATTTAGATAGCTGATAAAAATTATTTAAACTTGCTAAGTAAATGTACAATGTAAATAATATGTATCCAACTATTATCATCCAAATACTACAAGTAACACAATGATAATTTTTTCCACAGACTCTACAAAATTATTTGCCTATCTACAACTACACTACCAACATCCTCTACTACATCAAGTAAGTATAGTCAGTATATCTATAACAATTCAGAAAGTAAAATGATACACCTATTACACTAAAGTATTTCTTTCTATTATTCTTTAACACTACTACAGAACGTAAAAGGGAGACAATTCTGAAAAATAAATAAGAATAAAAGGTTTACCAGTGAAGCCACATAGTAAGTATATGTTTACACTTTTGCCTAGTCTTATACACACCTCTAAAATGGTGTTCAATGTTCTAAAAAAGACATATATATATTTCCACAGATCTACCTTAGACATGGCAACTGGAGCTACTTTCATTACTTCGCAAAAAGGAAAACTAATGCTGAGCTACATGGGTTACACCTACACCCAAGAAAGAGTGAAAGCTAATAAGACCCATTGGAAATGTAGTAAATATTACTCAAATGCATGCTATGGTAGAGCAACAACTGTTGATAACAATGTGGTAAATGTACGTGAGCATAACCACCCACCAAATGTAACTGAAGTGGAAGTGAGAGAAGCACTAGAAACATTGAAAGATGCTAGTACAGGATCACAAGAAACAAGCACTAGCATTTTGAAAAATGTTTTAAGCAAAGTGCCTGAACATGTAACAGGACAGCTACCTTCTATTCCCAACTTAAAGAGATTAATTGCTAAAACTAAACGTGCTTCTGATCCAACTCCACCAACACCAGAAAGTTTTCAGGATATAAAAATATATCCAGAATATACCATTACACATAATGAGGATAAGTTCTTAATGTATGACAACAACAGTCATGACAAAAGAATTTTACTTTTTGCTACTAATAGTAATTTGCAAAAGCTTAAATCATGTGAAACATGGATGATGGACGGGACTTTTAAAGTTTGTCCCAAACCTTTCTATCAACTTTACACCATTCATGGGGAATACCAAGATACAAATATACCTCTAATTTATACTCTGCTGCCAAACAAAACAAATACTACCTACGTTGAAATTTTAACAACGATCAAAGAATTAACTGATAATTACTATCCTCAAAGAATTGTAATTGACTTTGAAATGGCCATGATTCAAGCTATCCTTAAAATATATCCCCATACCTCCATACAAGGTTGTTATTATCACTACAACCAAAGCATATGAAGGCACTTACAAAAATCAACTTTAAGCATTGAATATTGTACAAACAGTAACTTTGCTTATCAAATAAAGAAGTTGATAGCATTAGCATATGTACCAACAACAGAAGTAGCTAACTACTACAATTTATTAATTGACAGCCCTTTCTACCGCACCAATGAAAAAAAGCTAACTCCCTTCTTAGACTACTTTGAAGATACATGGGTTGGAAGATTACATCGTTCAGGCCACCGTAGACAACCTAAATTTCAAATTCCATGGTGGAATGTCTATGCTAGTACAATAGCCCAGAAAGCTAAAACTAATAACGCAGTTGAAGGATGGCATAATGCCTTCCAAGCGACTTTAGGAAGAAGTCAACCAACACTTCACAAACTGATCCAAAGCATTAAAAAAGGGCAAAGCTACCAAGAACTCAGAATAGAGCAATCCCTTTCAAAAATTGGCCCTAAACTAAGTAAACAAACATTAAACATGTACGAATATCTCCAGCAAAAAACTAGAATGTACCCAAGTATAGAAGGTCTAGCATATTTAGATCTAACAGCTAAATCAATCCTTTAAATATAAATTCCCAAAAAGTGAGCAAAGGACAATTAAAGATAATATGTAGTTAAATATCGTAATATTATGTCATGTAAAATGATCAATAATATATTTTTACAAGACATAATAATATAACATTTAACTAAACAGTAGACTATACCACAATGCAACCCAAAAGTAAATATCACTTTTACTTACGGTTCTGCTGCTGTAGAATATGTTCCATGGTGATGATTTCCACAGGAATAATACCAAAAGCTATCCATATCCAATATCGAAAAATCCCAACAAAATGCAAAAAATACAACTGTTTGATAATACTCCCGTTGCAATCCTCTCGAATTGGAAACCATAAAAAAGTAGATAAATCTTCACGAGAAAAAAAAATAGAGACCCCGAAAATGCAGGACATTTTCAAAAATATGTACCTGCTTAAAAAAAAAAACGTCACAGTCCATCTGCTCACCAAAACGAAGACCTGTAAATTATCGAAAAAATAACAAACCTCAAAACATTGCCAATACGCATAGCCTACACATAGCATATAACACATAAAAACAATCTGAATTCATCCATTAATACAACAGTAAACGTTACTTTTGTTCGAACTACCTCACAAAGTACGCTCTCCATAACGACGCAAAATAACACGTAAATCGCACATAATATGTAAAGTACTACACATATCTACACGTACACACTACAACTATCACTAAACTTAAGTTAAATATCTTTAAAAGTAAAGTGAAACAAACTTACCTTCACCAACAAGAAACAGCTCCCAACCGCGAGCTTCCGTTTTCTAAAATGACCCAAACAACGATGTTGATAGAATAAAAAGTGAAGTTCCAAAAAGTAAAATGGCTGCATAATAAAAACTAAAATAGGACAAAATAGCCTTTAACAAAAAAATAAATTGTATTAAATAGCATAATATATGCAATATGTATTAAATATTTTTTTTCTTGTTAAAAAACATATGAATATTGTAAAATAGACATTAATATGTTGAAATGAGTTATGTATTAATTGTTTTTTATTAAAAAAAATTATTTCATTGTTAAATATTTTTCTCAGGTATTACAAAATGTAAATTTATGTTATGTACATATCTTGATAAAAACAATGCCATAATAAATATGTAATATATTACATTTTAATAATAATTATTAAAATGTAATATAATAATTTATGTATAATACAAACAGTATTTATGTAAAAAATGCTATATAATTTGTGACCAAAAATTATGTAAAATGTTATTAGAAAAATTGTAATATCTTTGCAATACCAAACTAAACTCTCAATAAAAATTTTTTTATAAAAATTTGTTTCTTATTTTTGACTTGTCATATTAATGTAAAAATGTTATAAAAATATTTTTATTGTATATTTATGAAAAGAATATTACTACATAACATATATGATTCTTATTAAAAATAATAAATAGATACTGCTGAATTAAAAATAATAATAATTCTGCTGGACAGTAAACCATAATAAATTACTATTCTAACTCCAATCCAACATAAGTCAGGGAAAGTGCTGGATAATAAACCATAATAATTTACTATTCTAACTCCAATCCAACATAAGTCAGGGAAAGTGCTGGATAATAAACCATAATAATTTACTATTCTAACTCCAATCCAACATAAGTCAGGGAAAGTGCTGGATAATAAACCATAATAATTTACTATTCTAACTCCAATCCAACATAAGTCAAGGAAAGTGCTGGGTAATAAACCATAATAATTTACTATTCTAACTCCAATCCAACATAACTCAGGGAAAGTGCTGGATAGTAAAGCATAATAAATTTCTATTCTAACTCCAATTCAACATAAGTCAGGGAAAGTGCTGGATAATAAACCATAATAAATTACTATTCTAACTCCAATCCAACATAAGTCAGGGAAAGTGCTGGATAATAAACCATAATAATTTACTATTCTAACTCCAATCCAACATAAGTCAGGGAAAGTGCTGGATAGTAAAACATAATAATTTACTATTCTAACTCCAATCCAACATAAGTCAGGGAAAGTGCTGGATAATAAACCATAATAATTTACTATTCTAACTCCAATCCAACATAAGTCAGGGAAAGTGCTGGATAGTAAACCATAATAAATTACTATTCTAACTCCAATCCAACATAAGTCAGGGAAAGTGCTGGATAATAAACAATAATAATTTACTATTCTAACTCCAATCCAACATAAGTCAGGGAAAGTGCTGGATAATAAACAATAATAAATTACTATTCTAACTCCAATCCAACATAAGTCAGGTAAAGTGCTGGATAATAAACAATAATAAATTACTATTCTAACTCCAATCCAACATAAGTCAGGGAAAGTGCTGGATAGTAAACCATAATAAATTACTATTCTAACTCCAATCCAACATAAGTCAGGGAAAGTGCTGGATAGTAAACCATAATAAATTACTATTCTAACTCCAATCCAACATAAGTCAGGGAAAGTGCTGGATAGTAAACCATAATAAATTACTATTCTAACTCCAATCCAACATAAGTCAGGGAAAGTGCTGGATAATAAACCATAATAATTTACTATTCTAACTCCAATCCTACATAAGTCAGGGAAAGTGCTGGATAATAAACCATAATAATTTACTATTCTAACTCCTATCCAACATAAGTCAGGGAAAGTGCTGGATAGTAAACCATAATAAATTACTATTCTAACTCCAAACATAACTTAACTCAGGGAATGTGCTGGACAGTCAAATTTAAAAAGTTACTATTCTAACTCCAATCACACTTATATCAGGGAATGTGCAGGATAGTAAACAATATACATATAACAATTAAAATTTCGTGACAATTTCAAATTTTGATTTGTAAATTTCGAATTCTGATTAAATTTCTAATTTGTTCTTAATTTTCGATTTTTTTTAACATATTATCTAATTTACTACCCACCCTTATCCCCTATTATACCAATAACCCGCTACTAAAATATTAATATGAAATTTTTCACTATCATTAAAAAAATAATTTCGTTTAAAATTATAAATTTTATTGTAAAATTTCTATTTCTGATTTATTTTCGATTTTTTTATAAAAAATTTTTTTTATTAATTTTCTAATTAATACCCACCCTTAGCCCCTAAAATACCAATGACCCACTACTAAAATTAAAATATGAATTATTAATTAATGATTACAAATAAAATTTCGTGAAATATTCTATTTAGAAAATTAAAATTTCGAATTCTGATAAAATTCCTAATTTGTTCATTTTTTAAATAAAATTTTAAATTACTACCCACCCTTATCCCCTATAATACCAATAACCCGCTACTAAAATTTTAACAAATCTTTTGTAAAAATTATTTTTTAATAATTATTATTATTAAAAGTATTTTTCTAAATTTTTAAAAAAAATATTAATTATTGGGTTTTTTTTTTAAACACATTTTTTTTTGTCGATATTATATACAACGATTTTTTAGTCAACGATATTCTATTCATCGATATTTTTGTTTGACGATATTTATGTCATTCTAACAAAACGATATTTTTTACAACGATATTTACTACGACGATATTTTTTTCTTTCGATATTCTTACCACGATATTAATGCTAGTCGATATTTTCCCGTCAATATTCTATCTTAATACCATAAACAGCCACGTATCAAAGATTCATATTCCATTTTTACTGGGGCCAGCGTGGATGATATTCCTAGATTCTAAAGTGTCTGGGCAGATAAACTAGGGAACCTAGATGTTGATTTAAGTAGGTCATTATTATTGTCTAAGAAAGTGTTCTTACCTGCCAACTTAAAAGCCCAACACTTTAAAACAGTTTTTAGTTTATATTTAACACCGGCAAAATATTTGCCTGGGGGAAAAGGGAAAACGATCACTCCCCAAGGTGTGCAAAGGGGCCCGTGGACATGGTTCATATGTTCTCTGAATGTATTAAACTTAATGAATTAAAACAGGGGGTTGAAACATTTCTTTATAAAACTTTATCACAGGTGGTGCCTCTTCCTCCGACCATGATGCTACTTGGTTGTGATGACATTCTACAGTTAGAATCAACACAAATCGGCTTTTGTTTTATGGTAACTTCAATAATTCGTATATTGATTGCATCAAAATGGAAGGATGTGGAGCCCCGACATATCAAGCCTGGTATGCCAGATTGTTTTATGTATTTAACTTTGAGATGGGTCTGTATCAATGTAAAGGCTGAAGGGCAAAGGAAAGGGGCAACCAAGTTTGGAGTCCGCTTATGGAACAATAGAACATGTGCTCCGTTATGTAGCATGTATATGAATATTTGTTTTAGTTATCTTCTGTTCTCTGGATCATTGTATCTACTGCCTTTCTGAGAATAAATAATAAAAAAAAGAAGAACAGAAAAAGAAACTAAGAAGAAATTTCAAATGTTTTCTCAAAAAATAATACCAAAGTCCCTTTCTGAATTGGGACTTACAGCCTTTTTCAAACCTTTAGACTTCCAGACTTTGACCGGGATAAATCCACTTGGTGAATTCAACCAGGGCTCTTTCACAGTCAGCCAAAAATCACAACTAGTTCCCGGTTTTCCGTGACCATTGAATATCATTGACAATCTGCTATTCTTGGAACCATGTTTTTCTTTTAAAAGAATAAAATCAGATCTCTGGTACCCTTTATTGGATTTGTGTTGTTTTAGTCTAATTTTACTTATAAATCTTTTCTCTTTTAAAATTGGATGTGGAGATGTGTTGTGTTTTGTGTGACTTGTTCTACGTTGTATGCATTGACTAAATACTTTACACATTGCCTTTAATTCAAGCCAGAGAGGGATTAACCACAGGCATATTTTCTATAATATATGTGACATCTAGCAGGTGGTGACCTTATCCTTTAGGGTGGACACATGTCGAGTATAGCTTTTTGAGGTTTCTTCATTGTGTGGTTGATAATTAACAGCCCTCAATGAATTTCAGTTAAATAGCATAATTTATGAAAGGATTGACAACACAATGTTGTACCAATGTTGTAGCCATTCAACACAGCTGTTATAGGTTCACACAGATACTGGCGCACAAATTTGAACATAAGGTGTTCTGCATACAAATTTCCTTTTGGATTAAACTGTGCACAGTGTTCGTCTTTGACCAGGGGCGGCTCTACCATTTGAGCTGAGGAGCGTTGTCCCATTTACAAATCCCCAGTCATGAAAAATAAAATGGGAATCCATTACCATTTTATTTTTCATCCCCCGTCTCGAGCCAAGCGTCAGGACAGGGGTAGGGCCACTGCTAAGTGACTGCATCAAGGAGGTGGGTGGACTGTTATGACACTGTTTGAAGTGAAAATGTATTTTTGGCTTGCTTCTGTGTGACTGTCAGCCACCAATGCACACTTAAAACAGCTCTAAACCACTATTTTAGGACAGCTAGGTTAGAGCAAGCCAAAGCCTCCAGAGCACTGTGGAGCGCTCAGTAAGGCAACTCCCACCAATTCTAGGGTCCCTTTCATGCTGGTGAGAGCAACCATAGGATTGGCAAAGGGAGTTGCTGCCTCCAGTTCCTGTGTTGAAAGAACATGTCTGGATGGAGGACTAGCCTGAGCTCAGGTAAATTTCACTTTTTTAATATATATTATTTTAAGCATGCGCACGCTTCCGCCTCCCATCCCCATAGATGCTAGCCGCCACTGTCTTTGATGATTATGTGTATCTCAGCCTTTCTTATAGAGATTGTTCAGAGTAAGTTATGACCATTGTTCCCCACTGCATCAATCAGAAGGTGCAGATTTTTTTCTGATGATTCTCTTGATGACAAGAAATTTCCGCAGGAACTCCAGAAACCTCGTCCACCTGGGTCCCGAATGCAATGTTGGCTTCTTTTTCTGGAAGTGGCACTTTGTGGTACGTAGTCAACTTTGTCTTAAACTCTCTTTTAGCATGATGATGTAGTGTATTTTCACACTGCTAATTGAATTATTCCATGCAACGTGTCAAATGTTGTTAATTTATCTTTCATCCTCACGTCTGCTTGTGTTGTTGATTATTCCTTGTGGTTACCTGGATGCACTGTGGTGTGTCCTTGTGTGCCCTTTTGTCTTCCTTAGTGACTGTTGCTTTCCACACATTCTGACTTTGAAATCACCTTGTATTTGTTAAGGTAATTTCGCAAAATTAGTTGATTATGATATTATTGGGTATGTTTAAGTTCTGCTTTTGTATTATGGGGTTTTATCTTCCACTGGCATTTTTCTGTTTCTGGTTATTTTTGATAACGCTGGCTTTTATTCTGGTATCAGCTCTTTGCGTTGCACATCCATTTTTCCTTGAGTCTGGTAATTAAATCTGTATTTTCATACTTTATTTTTCCAGGTATATTTGGATGTCCTTTAATCTCTCTTCACCTGCTGTACTTCTAGCAGTTTACCCAGGCATTTGTTCACTTCTTCTTTGCTATGTTTTTCTATTGTTGCACTGTTTCCAGGTCTCAGGAGATTAAATTCCGATCTTCCACGATTTTCCATGTTTGTCATTTGTATGAGTGTATTTATTTGTATTTTATCAGTCAGTTCTATATTATCTGTACTTAAAGTTGTTGTGGTATATATAATAATAATAGGGACATTTGTAAAGCGCTGAGTTACGCGCACCGGCGTGTCCACGCGCTGGAAAAGGGAGAGGCAGCAAACAGGGAGCACAGTAGCTGAGTAGTCAGTTATTTCGCATAGAGGTAGGTTTTTAATTTCGCTCGAAACCTCGCTTCTTCAGGTTCCAGACGCAAATCCACTGGAAGTTTATTCCAGTAGTTTGCCGCTAGGCACCTGAAAGATTTGCCTCCCATGCGCGCTTTCTTCACCCTGGGGACCCTCAGCAGGCCCCCACCGGCGGATCTGAGCGCTCGAGCGGGTTTGTACACTTCAACCAGTTTCCCCAGTGGTCGAGGTGCCCTGTCATTCAGGATACGGTGACACGTACAGAGGGCTTTATATTCAACTCTGCGCCTCACCGGAAGCCAATGTAGCTTCTGCAGGGCCGCCTTCGAAGGCACCCTTTTGGGCAGCCTGAGGATCAGACGAGCTGCCGCATTTTGCAGCACTTGGAGGCGAGCCATGCTTTTCTCTGGTACCCCCAGGTAAAGCAGGTTCCCGTAATCCATCCTGGCGGTTACCAAAGCATGTACCAAGGTTTGGCGAGCTTCCATCGGCAGTAGGTCCAGGACTTTTCTCAATCTTTTCAGTACCCCAAAGCATACGCCAATCACACGGTTGATCTGGGTCCCGAAAGTGAGACCTGCATCAAACCATACCCCTAGGTTTTTTGCCTCCTGGCAAGGGGTGGGGGTTGGTCCTAAACAGGATGGCCACCATGCCGACGACCAGGCAGACTGGGCTATCCCTACCAGCAACACCTCTGTCTTGCTGCCATTGAGTTTCAAACAATTGATGGCCATCCAGTCGGCAAGTTCTTTCATGCACGACCGGAAGCCATCTGCAGCAAGACAGGGCGCGTGCGACAGGGAGATGACCAATTGTGTATCATCGGCATATGATACCAATTGGAGACCGTGGCTCTCCACAATGGAGGCTACAGGCGCTACATACAAATTAAAAAGGGTTGGACTCAGGGACGAGCCCTGAGGCACGCCCTGGCCCAAAGATACCCCTTTTGAATAGCAGTCGCCTTGCCTCACTTGAAAACTTCTCCCCGTAAGGAAGGCTTGGATCCACCTCAGCGCGGTGTTTGTGATACCACCTCTGTTCAGACACTGTAGCAAGGTGGTATGTGCTACAGTGTCGAACGCCGCGCTGAGGTCTAACAGGATCAAGGCCATCGTTTGCCCCTCATCTACGCCCTGTCTCAGATGTTCTGTTGCCATGAGAAGTGCGGATTCGGTAGAATGGCGCGGTCTGAAGCCAAACTGCGTGGCATGGAGCAATCCCGCCTCCTCCACATGTTTCATGATTTAGGTGTTAGCCACCTTTTCCGCCACTTTGGACAGAAAAGGCAGGAGACAAATGGGCCTCATATTTTCCAGCACCTCAAAACCAATGTGGGATTTCTTCCGGAGAGGGAGTACCACAGCCTGTTTCCACCCTTCAGGTAACATACCCGATTTGAAAGAGGTATCCAGGACATGCCTTAAGTAAGGCTCCAACACTTCCAGGCTGTCCCCCAAACGTTTAGGGGACACCGGGTCCAAGGGGGAGCCCGATTTAACAGAGAGGCATACCCTGACTAGCTCTTCAGGAGGGGGGGTACTAAAGTTCGTAAGAGACCCCTCTGTCTCCATGCCCTCCGATGTTGCCTCAAACTCAACCCCTACAGGGGGAGGATTAGGAAAAGTCGAATAAATTTTCTCGACTTTAGTGGAGAAATATTCGGCGATTCGATCGCATGTTTCGGGCGAACAAATCTCTGGGTCTGCCGAAGAGTCTAAAATAGTCAAAGACTTATAGATGGTAAAAAGTTCTTTGGCCTAGTTTTTTGCCCCTAAAATTTGACCTGCATAAAAGGCTGCCTTTAACTTTTTGATCAGCCTCTGATGCTGCCGCCTTTTTTCTAGAAACAGTTCCCTAGCCTGGGTATCATATGACACCCTCCACGCTCTTTCGGCTCGCTTGCATTCCGCCTTTGTTTGCCTCAGCTCTCCACTAAACCATGGGGCTGATCTGTCCTTACGGCCGCATGCAGATGAGCGACAGAGAGGGGCGGTCTGGTCAAGCGCTTGAGTGATGCACTTATTGAGGTTAGAAACCGCCGTTTCTATATCCTCCCCTCCAGGTTGGCCGTCCCTAATCAGAGCATGATTAAAATCCTCCAATGAGAAATTAACCCACTTCCTCCTTAAATAATTTAAGGGTGCCTGACTGGATTTAGTGGCTTTGGGGGTATTTATAGAAAAGACCACCAGATAATGGTCTGTACAGGGGATTGGTTCGATAGTGGACACCTCAACCCCTTCCCAGTTAGCAAAAACCGGGTCCAGGAGGTGCCCCTGCCGGTGTGTGGGGCTCGAGAACTTAAGTTCAAGCTGAAGGGCTTGAATGTCCCGGCAAAATTCCTCAACTCCTTTGTCCTCTGGGCAATCTAAGTGCAAATTTAAATCGCCCAATAGGAGGAATGTGTCCCTACGCAACGTTGCCTCTGTTAAATTTTCTAACAGACTCTCCCTGAACTTGGCACAAGGCCCTGGGGGTCTATAAACAAGAAAGCCTTTGATCGTCTTGCCCCCGTTAACTTGTATAGTGAAAGCTCCAACCTCACTCTCAGCAACCAGCGTGCTTTCCAACAAACACCCCAAGGGTTTCCTAAAAATAATTGCAATCCCCCCTCCCCTCCCTACTGGCCTGTCCTGCCTAACCATCGAGTAGCTCTCAGGCATAGCCTCGATGATGTCCGAGTCAGAGAACTGGTCTAACCATGTCTCCGTGATGAACAATAGGTCAAACTTTCTCTCCGCAAGCAGCTCGAAAATATCGATTCTGTGCCTGCGCAGTGACCTCACGTTAAGGAGACCACAGGTAAGAGCAGCTAACTCCCCAGCGTCTGGCAGCATGGTGGTGAAACAAAAGCCGCAGTGAGCACAATCTGTGTCTTCACTAGACATACCGTGCCTGCATGATGGTAGAGTGGTCGGACATAATCTGAGGAGCTGCTCCCTGTCCCAGGAGATCTTAACATCCGGACCAGGGGTGCTTAGTTATTGGATAATTTACATTATGCTTTTCAGTTCTTATGTTTGTGAAAAGGATCCATTACTGGAGACTTATGCAATTCTGATATGTTTTTCGTCTTGTGATCCCTTAATAAAATGGTTAACTAAGTGTGTGACGGGAGAGCCCAGGGTTACACCAGAAGTGGTGAGAAGGAAGGAGGAGTAAAAAGGCATAAGATGAACAGCTTGGGATCTATCAAAAGAAAAGAGGGTGTAGGACTTAACGTAACGAAATAGGGCAATGTGTGTGATTTTTTTGCCTTTTCAGTCTTTGCAAGGTCTTTATACTCATCCTTCCTCTCCCTACATCCAACAAGAAAAATATGGTAAGAGCATCCATTTTGTCCCATCTTGATTATGCATATTCACTGTACCTTCGGCTTTCTATCTGCCGGTCCACTCTTCTTCAAGTAGTCTACAATGTGGCTGCATGTCGAACTCTAGGATTAGTTCTTTGCTCCTCCATCGCTATTCATCTTTAAATCTTTCATTGACAGCCAGTCTCCACGCCATCCATATTTCAAGCTATCTGCTTATGAAAGGCTGCAGACCCCATGAACCTAAGAAGAAGATCTAACTTTACATTCCCATTCGGGCCCTCAGCTTGTTTATCGCTAATCTTCTCACCCTCTCTGCCTTCAGTAGAGCATGTCTACGTGGCTGAACCTTTACTTCCCTTCCTGCCAAGTGCTGAGAAATGGTTGATGGTGGGCAGTACTATCACATACTAAAGAGCTCTCTAGCTCTCTTTCATACTGAGCAGCACTGTATCATACTGGGAAACACTGTTTCATACAGGTCAGAAATGTCTCACTGTGGGTACCACCGTCTTATATTGAGAAGCACTACGTGGTCCAGTGTTTTTAAACCATATTTTAAACTTATTTCAAATATGCATAGTCAATTAACGCATGACGTATTGGGAAATTGTTATAAAGATGTGAAATATCAGAAAAGTGAAGCCGATGACACCCTGTTAAGTTCCATGTCGGTGCTGATGGAGGGGCCAAACTGGTTCTTTGTCCTCTAAGATCACTGCTACAGATAGCTCATGTATCACAGTCTTTACACAGAATTCAACAGGAACAATATCATTAAACAAAATACATCATTGATGTGAGTGGGAAATGACTTTTTTTGTGTGGCATTCCCTCAGATTTTTGCCTTCTTTCAATGAACCCATTTTAGTTGACCTTTTGGTAGGCCTTTACTGCTCTCCCTTCTAAACATGGTAAAATTGCATAGACCTAATTAGCACATTTTACTTGACCTATAATTCCCTAATAACTGGTACTGCATGTACCCAGGGCCTGTAAATAAATGCTTCTAGTGGGATATACCTGGAAAAATAAAGTATGAAAATACAGATGTAATTAGCAGACTCGAGGAAAATGGATGTGCAACGCAAAGAACTGACACCAGAATAAAATCACACATTGTGCCAACATAAAATAGCACTGTAAAATGTGCCCTTACATCCTGTTTGTTGGATTTCAAGCTGCCATTTTGACCAAGCAAAATAAACATTTTGCCAGTCCTAAACCTGTCAATTTAATACTCATAAGTCAACCAAAAATTAGGCTCAAAAGTCCTAGGGGAGTGGGCATGTTATTTAAAAAGCAGGGCATGTATATTTGTCATGTGTTTTCTGAATGGCCCATTGTAGTTTTTCCTGCATCAGCCAAATTGTGCACATTGGAGGCCGCCTTTTATTTTGCACTAGTTGCTAACATATGCAATAATTTAGCCACTTTACTACTGCAGGCAAAATCGAATATACAACCATTTCTAGAAGTGTGATAGACACTACCAAGCCGGAGAGGTAACAGAAGAACAAGGACTAGAGCACGCCAATGAAAAGGGGAGAATAAAAGATTAAATGAGGGAGATGTAAGTTAATGATGATTCTGGTGTTAAGCAAAAGATAAAACAACCCAAAATCCAATACAATGACTACCTGAAGCCTGTATACAATTACATTTCATCACAGAACCATTCCATAACAATTATGATTGACTACATGGGTGAAATACGAATTCAAATACACTGTACCTGTAATATACTTATTCATTTTCTAAAATGATTATGTATCGAATTCTGAAAATAGTAAGACATAGCAGTGGGATACAATCTGTAGGAAATATCGATATTAATACCCGGCTGATTTTATATAAAATCACTCCTGCCAAATGTATGCTTCATACCATCGGATTGGATCCACCTGCTCACCTGAATAATATTAGGAAAATCCTTTATATGTTGAAAAAGTTGCCCGTCACCAACTGGGCCACTGTGTGGTTCATACGTAAGCGGATTTGGAGGTTTGTCTGGATCTTGGCAGTTCAAAGTGGCAACAATTGTATCACCTGGTATTATTTCTGGTTGGGCAAAGCTAAAATTAAAATATTGGTAAAAAGTTAATCATTCATACTCATTCCTGCTGACATGCATTTATTACATTTGTGGCTATTCACATGGTACCCCAACAGAAATGTTCCTGCTTGAATTAATCGCGTTCAATAAATGACCATATATGTATTTCCTGATCCCTAAAACAATGTTTGATCTTCAAATGTTATTAAGGCAGCTGCAGCTAGTAAATTGGCTCTGCGAGTTAATCTTTAAACAATGACCTCTGATATAATCTGAATGTCATATTTTGTGTCCGGACAAGGCCAAATGATCCTTGCATTCCTTCCAATTCGATGAATTATGTACCAATGACCATAGTGATACTAACACCTGTTTTACAGGGCCATATGTATCAAGCAAATTCGCATTCGCAAAGGCCGAAATTCACTTTGCGAATGCGAATTTGCTAAATGGTATGTATTAGGCAAAATCTGGTCCAAAACAAGGAATCGCAAATTTTGCGATTCCTTATTTTGCAATTGCATTTAAGGAATCACAAATTACCACCAACCTCTAGTTGGTAGTAAGTTGCGAATTCCTTGAAAAATGCGGATTTTAGCTTTTTTCAAAGTGCCATGTGACGCACATACATGCCCTTAGGCATGTATGTGCGTCACATGTGCAAAAATGCATACTTCAGGGGTGCAACAGGGTGTCCTTTGGACACCCCTGCACCCTTGAAATTATACTCGATTTGCGATTAGCAAATTGCGAATCGCAAATTGAGAATAACTTGTAATTCAAACCTATGGGCCTCCTGGCCCATAGAAATGAATGGGAACGTATTCCTTAACACCATCGCTGCTAATGGTTTTCCCCTCCTGTGCTGATTGATGTGTAAATCCCATTATTCATGACGAGCTCAGCTCGTCATCAGCACAGCTCAACCGTGCCTCATGACGAGCTGAGCTCGTCATGAGCATCGAAGGGGTTAATTGCGATACGCAATTTGCTAATTGCAACTAAGGAAATTTAAGAAATCGCAAAACAAATGCGATTTTGTACATACATACCTATTTGCGATTCTCAAATAGCGATTTCTTAAAAATCGCTATTTGAGAATCGCAAATCAGGTTGATGATACATATGGCCCACAGTCCTTAGAAACATCAAAAGTGCAATATGAGAGTGCTATACAGAAAACAAGTACAATTAGATATTATTCCACTGGCGTAGTGAAGCCCCCGCTTTGGCAACTACAGCGGGGGTGGTGCTCTTTACGAGCCTCTTGTGTCTGCTACTCAGTAGACAAAATCCCATAAGTAACACTATGAATGAATACAAACGTCAATAGAAGAGCAAGCTCGAGCAAGGAAACACAAAACATGGGTAAATAGAAAAGGGAAGGAAGAAATATTGAATAAAAGGAAGGGTGAAAGTAAGGAGGAATGAGAAGGTGGATGAATGAGTGGGTGGATGAACGTGTGAGTAGATGGATGAATATGTAAAAG
Source organism: Lissotriton vulgaris (assembly GCF_964263255.1). Lineage (NCBI taxonomy): Eukaryota > Metazoa > Chordata > Amphibia > Caudata > Salamandridae > Lissotriton > Lissotriton vulgaris. The sequence goes on from NC_141697.1 coordinate 1,103,029,137, forward strand.
AATGAGTGAATGGATAGATGGATAGACAGGTGAAAGGATAGTAAAGGGATGAAAGGATGAATGAGTGGGTAAAATGATGAGCAAATGGGTGGCGAATGGACGAATAAGTGAAAGGATGGATGGAAAAGTGTATGGAAGGATCGGGAATGCATGCATGGATGTATGGCAGAGTGGATGATGGATCAGTGGATGGCAGAGTGAATGGATTGATGGAATAGGAATTGATTGAATGATGCATGAAAAAATTAATGGATGTAAGAATGTAAAGGTGAAATAGTGGAAATCAGCAGGTGGATAGAAGGGTGAAAGGATGAATAGATAGATGTCTGAATGCAAGAGACAGGAAGCCATCAGAGCTTTCATTTCATAGAGGAAAGTACTTTAATTTTCTGGCTACACCCTTGTTATTAACACAAGCAAAAGAAATATACTTCATAAAGGTAATTGAATGAAGGACTTAGTTGTTTTTTTACAAACTGGATAGGATTAATGTACTTGAAAATTGATCTGTCAGACATTTTTGTGGGGCTTGGTCAAGAACTGAATGCAGCACCCCACGTGTTCTATACATGCCATTTACTACAAGCACTTGATTCCATAGACAAGCAAAAATAAAAAATGCCCTCCCGAAAAAACGAAACCTCAGCAGCACAATCACCTGACACCCTCTAGTGGTATTTCCTCGATAGTTGCATCATTACCTAATAAAATGGAAGGCACGCTTTGTAAATTGATTTTGAAGCAGTATTAAGGGGGCCTTAAAAAGTGAAGAGCCAGAGATAACCACTTTCCTTCATAGTACTTAAATTGACCCAGTGGTTCCAGGTGGCGCCCACTCACTGGCACTCCTCTTTGGGGATCAGCACTTATTTATCCACATCAGACTTTTATGGAGAGCAAGAGAGAGAAAAACAGAAAAGGGGAAAGGTAAAGAAAAACGGAAACAGTGACAAAGGAAGAAAACATGGATGACAAGAACTTGCGATAGTGAGATAAAGAGGAAGAGAAGGCCTGTTGGTGGATGAAGGAAGCATGAGGTTATGCAGCCTTGGGATTCGCCATTACCAATATTAGTAGTGCCAGCCATGGGCTTCTGACCCAAGCTTTGGGCCCTAGCACTTATTGCTTTACAAGTTCAGCACTGCTCCGTACCCTCTTTTGAGGGCTCTGCCTGGAACTTTCAGACCTACTTCTGATCTACTGTTAAGAATTCACATCAATAGGTCACCTCCCTCAGAACTGAATGTCAACATGTGTCTTCATCGCACTTTGGCAAGTGGCATACTTTGACCTTGTGAGAAAATACTTCAGTAGAATTAAGGCATACTCTTTACAATTCATTTTAACGTTTTGCACCTACGTATTTATATTCTAAGGAACAAAATCATCTCTGGCATCTAATAAAGATGTTTTTTATAGCTGGAATAGCGCAGTCATTTGAACATACTCCAAATCAAAGTTATGTAACCTTTTAATCACTAGCAATTCTTTTTCAGAAATCTCATGCATTGCTAACTTCTGTGGATGGACTTCCTCTTCCTGTAAGTTTAACTTGTAGGAGCTCTCCTGATGGACTTGGTATTAAACCAGCACATAAGACTTACATTCCGAATGCACAGGAAGGCGACCTACATGATTTTTATTGTGCAAGATGCTCACCAGCAGAGTACTCAACTCTGCTAGAGATGGAGTCCACCCAACATGAAGCTCCTTTTAATACGAGTAACTATCATCATCCCGTACAAGTCTGGCGACAGCTGATTGACAGTCATGAAGTAAAGGGCTTTTTTGTCTGACACTCAATGATATAACCTCACATGGCAGGCATTCCTTATATAAATAAAGTCTGAGGTGTGTGTGTGTCTGTATGTGGGCGTTTTTATATGTGTGTGTGATCATGTTAGGATTTACTGGAGGGGTGGGATACAGAATGCAGATGTCCCTGTGTATTCCCAAGAAAGTGGTCGCCATGTTAGATTCGAAAGTCGTAGAGATAGATCTCGCCCCTCCTGCCCATAATTGCCCCAGTGACGTTCCCACCCCCCTTCATAGACCACTGTTGCCAAGTTGATGCTCAACAAACACATTGAAACAGAGAAGGCTGAATATGGCAGCCTGTAGCTTGCAAAAAGCATCACCTGAGCCTAGATCTTGGTATGGTGATTGGCAGCTGCTAACATTGGAAGGAGAAAATGTGTGCTGAGTCCTTACTCCCCTCCTGTGTTCAGCTCTTGCTGGAGAAAGCTAATGCTTAAAACACTTACCTGATGTCCAGTAAGAGAATAAGTGCACTTTTAGAAAGATGAATTTAAACCCATTTTGACACCTCCAGGTATCCCATAGCTGCAGCTTTTTTGAGAAGTTCATTGAGCTAAACCCGAATGCCAATGAGAATCATGAATTATTGTACACATTTAAACTCAAGCAGAAGCTGTGGACACTGTACCAGAGGAATTATAGGACCAGCACCCGGACATTTAGCTGCCCTTCTTTAGAGTTGGACCTGTCTCAAAAGACAAAGGAAAAACTGCTGTAAAAGTGAAAACGTCCTGCTCAATGCTTTGACAACCTGCCTTCTATCAGCTCAAAACTCATAGTTGCACTGCCCAAAAGTGAGAAGTGGTGCTAAGAATGGAAATATGTTGACTCTCTCCAACCCATCACAGAGAGCTGAGCTTTCTTCCTCTTCAAGCAAGTGAGAAATAAGAACATCACTTTTGTCTTCCAATGAGTGAGAAGGGCTCAATCACCTATGAACCTGCCCGAGGGATTGAGAAAGAAGCAACTAGTCTTTGCATCTGTACACACAGTGAGTAGTCTGTCTCTAACAAATGTAGTTGATAGAATTAAAGTACCTAATGGTGCACTATGATGTGGAGATTAAAATAATATATGACATATTCAAATAAACAAAATTCAATATATAGTTCGAAATTTACATCGGTTTTATGATCTTGAAACTAAATTTGAGGTAAAAATAGCTAGTTGTAGTCAAATTGTGTAAAAAGAGATGTGGGATTGAATTTTTATTTATCTTATCTATGTTTTCATATAACAATTGAAAAATTTGAGGTAAAAATGGCTAGTTGTAGTCAAATTGCTTAAAAAGAGATGTGGGATTGAATTTTCATTTATCTTATCAATGTTTTCATATAACAATAGTATGCGTAAGTGTGATTTGAAGTGATATCAAATGTTGCAAATAGAAAAACGCCTTACAATGAATATTTAAGTAGGCTTGTTGGAGAAAAAAACTAAAACGATAAAAGATGTACAAACAAAATCAATAAAGTTAAGAGACTCTGACCCGGAGATGGCTGATGAGAGTGTATAGAACAAAGACCCATACAAAATTGAAGATGCTTGGATGGAACAAAAGAGAGTACTGAAAATTATTAGTTTGAACCCCAATCTAGGCCTATGTAGCTACACAACCTATTACCTAAATGTTTCCTACATTGCTCTACATAACAGTTCTGAGCACTGACCTTTTACCCAGTTATGTGCAGAATACATTTTTTGAAACTAGCCTCATTTACTATGCATGAGGATTCTTAGAAAAGTCCCTGCACATGATGTACATAACAGCACAAACATACTCTGTCTAAAGGTTATGGTCATCTTCATCCTAGGATGAAAGAACTGCTTTGCATATTTGCAGGTATTGTTCTAGGCTCAATTGCATAATCGTACTCACAACATATCGATTGTGTAAGGAACCCAGAGGCTATCCTTATGGTATACAAAAAACATACCTACCAAAGATAGATAGAGGAGAAACTTCCATGCTTACACAAGACACTGAGGTCCCTGCACTGAGAAGCTCCTGCAAACAGGGGTCTGACATCCCTTGAGGGGTGTTCAGCTCGAGAACAAGATGTAGTCCTTCGTTCTCTCCCATCAGGTAATGGGGTTTACTCCTTCCAAGGGGTTTCTTGACTTTACACCCACATACATGCTAGGTACATTTGGATACACTTCTATAGGGTCTGCATAGTAGGAGTAGGCTCGGATACTGCCATGTATCTATATCTCTGCATATATTCACTGTTTAAGCACCATGGTAGAATTCTACCTTTTATTTACTCTGTTGGTGCCTTTAATAATATACATCTGTTTCTGTCTATTAGTTGTCACAGCAAACATGTTTTATACTAGAATGATGCTGGTTCAATAAATGCTTATTGAAAACGTCCCCACCATTTGTTCAGTGTATCTCCCTGAGACCAAGTGAGCATGAGTGACTGATCTGAAGGATCAAGGGCTGTCATGTTTGATAGTTGCCAGAAACTATTTTCTCCTGTATTGTAGTTCCTATTTTCCCAATAGGCTCTGCACATTGGAATAACATAAACAGCAGTGTAGACGTAGGACTGAGGTCATCTAGGTCTCTACTGACTATGCTAAACTTAAGTTAGGTTTGCGCCAGCTAGCTCAGAGGTCACTGGAAACTTTCTTGAATGTAGAGGGATGGATAACCTTCCCTGGCTCAGACAAGAAGGGATTCAGTTTCCGACAACCGCATAAACATGACAACTTTGCTCCCTCAGAATAAGAGTATATCTCTAGAGTCGTGTGAAAACAATAGACAGATATTTCACTCAGTCATCAGTGCATACATAGTTTCACCAGAGTGCAGAGAAATAGACAGACGGGCGTTTTCAATAAAAAGGTGTTATTTATTGAGCAGTCTTCTTTCTCATACAAGAGAATTGAATTGTCATAATTGCAATACTTAGAGTAAAGTAAAGTGCGTACAGTAAAAGTAGTATTATGAAATAATACTGTAAAAGCATTGATACGGTTTCTTAGCCATATGATACTTTAAAATGGATAAAATATATACATACACAAATACATTGACTAAAATGCTCAATTGGTGCTTCTAACTAAGCCTACCCCGGTGTACCTGACCTAAGCCTAATACTCAGGAAGGGACAAGTAAGTAGCGATGTTAAGTTTAGTTGGTTAAGATAGTTTTGCCAAGAATCTGCATCAAGAATTCTCTTAAGGGTTTAGTCAGCTCCGTACCTTGTTAATAGAATGTGGGAGGTCTGGTATCTCTTTCCTCAGGACTCGATATTCCAGCAACCCGCAAGGGTAGGCTGGAAACACCGGAGCTGGATTTTCTCAGCTGGAGAAAAAGACAGCGTCTCTCTCAGTGCGTCAAACAGGAGGGGCGGCTTCCGTGGGCACTCGCATCAGCTGGGCTCTCGGGCAAGTAGATGGCCGCTCTGCTCCAAACCACAGTGTCCTTGCTTAAGGCAACCGTTGGTATTTTTTATACCTGAAAGGTGCCGGGTTTGACGTAAGGTTGGACATAAGACGTCACCAAGAACTAACAGTTCTTGCAGGACTTCAGGAGTTCTTGTTCAAATCAAAACAAAAGCAGAGGGGGTTTTCCCGGGCTGCTGAAGGCTTGGTTTGTTTAAAGAACGCGTTGTGCTTTCTAGGAGTCGATGGGAGTAGCCGTGCTGTGCTTTGGATTGCATGGGCTATTACTGAATATGAATCGGATTCTTATGCCGTTGTCAGGACATTATTGATTATAACCTCACAAGGGCATAAATCGGGAAAATCGGATTAGGGTCCTAGATAAGAACAAGACACTCCTTGGTAAGGTTAGGAGGCTTATGGTGATACTGTGAGCTGGCTGGTCCAAAGGCTAACATATCCTTTTGGGTCCTCTGGAATCTGGACACCAATCCAGTAGTTTATGTTGTCTAAATGCGCAGTTCCTATGTAGTTTTAGGTGCTACATGACATGAGGGAAGAACCAACAGGGTAAGGTAATTTGTCCTGAAATGGCAGAATGAGGGGTGGGGTACATGTGGATAAGACAGGGGAAATGCTGGGAGTGGGCTAAGGCCAGAAAGGCCTGGTTGAGAAGGTGATTACAGATAGTGGTAGAGTTTAAACAGACTGCTTTACAAACTTTTGTGAAATTGCAGGTCTTTTTGTTGTCTGCAATTTGTAGGTAAACAAAGTTCCAAAGACAAGAGGTGGCACCAGAGAAGGATTGAGGGACAGCTTGGTCGCATTTACATTGATTTGATTCGAGTTAAAAAACAAAACGATTCCAGAGACTTTTTCCACACTGGAGATTTCTATTGAGCTAAGCAAGTAGGATGGGTTTTGAAAGTATCTTGCTCAGAATGTGATGCAGGCTAGCTTGAATTTGATTCTGGCGACAGTGGTGAGCCAGTGTAGATCTCAAAGAATTGATGCAATATAATCAGAACAGTGCCATGGACGATTTGTGTACCTTTTGGGGTGACTTTTCTGTAACCCACATGAAATTTGATATCAGTAGTACGCGAACTACCAGATGAACAATTCAGACTTCTGAGCAAGCAAGACACAGAAGTATCAATGCTAGGCTTGTTATGTTATGTTATGTTAGGGAGTATTTATATAGCGCCTATCACCGCCGGTCTCTAAGCGCTTACCAGAACAAAAAACATAACACACTAATGCTCCTAGAACCTCAGTTGTTCCACCTCCTATAATGTCATGAAAGCCCTTCTGAAAAGATAGGTTTTTAATTTCTTTCTGAAGGGTAGAAGCTGCGATTCCTCTTTCAAGGTGGGCGGGAGCTCATTCCACAACTGTGGGAGAAGCACAGACAGGGCCCTGCCCCCTTTGGTCTTTAATTTGAACCTAGGTTGAATCAGGTTGGAGGTTGTTCCTGAGCGCAAAGGTCTCCCAGGAATGTACCTCTTCAGACGTTGTTTAATGTACTCTGGGGCTTTCCCAAAAAGTGCCTTATGGGCCACACAGAGACATTTGAACTGGACTCGGAATTTCACTGGAAGCCAGTGCAGCTTCTGAAGAAGGGGGGATGCGTGCGAGTTTCTAGGCACAGAATAGATGAGCCTAGCTGCGTCATTCTGTATTACCTGTGAAGACAGGTTAGTAAAATAAGCTATATATATGGGTGTTTATAACATATCTGACTTCAATTATGTATTTTTAATATTTATAGAGCTTTCCTGGTTTAACCGCACATGGTTAGACAATCTAGCCTGTTGCATAAGAGAGTGAAATAGAATTTTATTTAGGAACTTCATTAAAATCTGATCCTGTTTTTATCTAAAGGAGCATTTTTAATATGTGTTGAATGACAATTTTTGAAACTTCAAACTTTAGATGAATTAATAGTATTAGGTAAAAAGGGAAATTAAAGGAGAAATAAAATGATTTTAATATTTTACGTCTGAAAGGCACAGAACCATGCTGTCCTAAGAGGTCAGTAGCTCTAACTTGCAAGTAAGACATCACTTGAGATGGGGCTGGTTATGAACATGATATGGGGTCCAGTCATTGAACTAAACATTAACCAGGTGCACAATGTGTTGACTTCCTTTGATGGTTTCCTGGAATGATATTGTAAGAAACAGGGTTTGTAGTTGAAAGGATGTGCTAACACTTTTGAGGCAACAACCACAGTCCTTTTCAGGGTGGACTACAAAAGTCACTAAATTAACCTTTGCTTAAACCTCTAGAAGCTTGGCACAAAAGCAGTCAGTCTTAACTTAGAGGCACTATTTTAAGTATCTATGCAGCCTACAAACATTAGTAAGGTAAAAACACAAGACAAGAAAAATCCCACACCAATTTAGAAAAAATTTGTAAAATGTAATACATTATTTGATTCCAAAATGAATTAAATCCAACCACGAGATCCGGAGTGATCAATTTTTACATTTTTAAGTGAAATTATAGCACAAAAAAGATCAAGCAGCCAACCACAGCATCTAGTCGCGTAAGACTGGGGAAAGGTCAAAAGTTATGGCTGGCCGCAATGGAATGCGGTATAGATACACAAGTTGGGTTGGGAATGCTTCTAGCTTACCCTCAGACTTTGAAGAAATTTCAAGGAAAGGTTCATGAGAAGGTAAAGTTTAGCAGGGAAAAGCAGTTAGTGGTGTGTGAGGAGGTGGCATCATCGTCGGAGAGCAGGTGGTCAGAGTTGCAGTGAAGATTTCCACGTTTGGACATTGTCACTTTATTGGAGGTCAAAAATCTTTAGGGGGACGAAGCTGCAGACTGTAGCCCACGTGGGCATCATGAGGTCGAATCCCCTTTCCAAGATGACCCATTGAATAGGATTTGCTGTTCCATACAACAACGCAATGGGAGCTACCTCAATGTCAAGGCGACCAGAGATGCACCTCAGGTGGATTGGCAATCAGTTAGGTCCCAGTCTCCTTCCGGTTCTCAGGCCATTTGTTGCAGAAAAGATGTTGCCATCCCAAGCTACAATTTTGTCTGGATGAGCACGTTTAGCACCACTTTCAAGGGTCCATGACTGTTTTGTCACTATAATGGAGGGGTCAAGACTCACTCCAGGCAGAGGCCAGGAGCAGTGTCCAAGGTCTCTGATGCATATTTTGTCCCTGTGGCTCACACAGAAGGCTTGTCAACTAGCCCTTGGAGTCACTCTAGTAGTCCTAGGACCAAGCAGAAAGGCAAGCCTCAAGAACCAGGGCTGCCCTCTGAGGGTACAAGTCAGGTTCCAAGCAGCAGGGCCATCCTATGGTAGCTCCAGGGCAGTCTTTTGAGGTACAAAAGGAATCTCAAGCAGCAGGGCAATCCTCCCTCTTAAGCACAGGGCAGTCCTTCTGGGGGTCCTTCACAGGCAAGAAGTGTACTGAAGAGTTCGTCTGAAGGTCCAATATTTAAACCTGCTGGCAGCCTTTGAAGTGGGGGAACCTCTACACTATCCTCATATCTGGTTCAGGAAATTCTCATCCTTTCAGTGGCCAGTATCCAAGAGGCTTGGGGTGATACAAGACAGCTGTTTTCTGAGTGTTCTAGAGGCAGCCCTTTAAAATGTAAGTTGGGCATGGAACTGCTCTGCCATCCCATCCTGGTAGGATAGGCCATCCTTCCAACATCTAAGCCCCCTCTGTCTCACTGTCTGAGAGGAATACACAGACTGCTTACTATTCTCAGTTAAGTGGCCCAGGACACAGGCTGCAGGCAAGATAATAAAATGCCAACTTTCTAGAAGTACCATTTACAGAATTGTGATTTAAAATCAAACTTTACAGTTAAAGGGAATTTTAAATTACAATTCATTTAAGACCAAACAGGACATTCCTGCCTGTTCCCTATCAAAAGTTAGAAGTCATTAAATGTACTAAGGTCCCCCAAAGGTATCCTTTGGGAGAGGTAGGCCTCACAGTAGTGAAAAATAAATATAGGTGTTCTTCATTACCCGGACATGTAAAACCTAAAAACACATTTCTACTTTTTAAATACAAAGCACCCTACCCTGTGGACTGTTTAACGACTACCTTAAGGGTGACTGATATGTATTAAAAAGGGAGATTTAGGTCTGGTAAAAGGTTTATTTTGATGGTTGAATTTACAACTTAACACAAGACATAGGCTGCAGTGGTGGCTTGAGACATGTTTTAAAGGGACACGTAACTGGGAGGCACAATAAGTGCTGCAGGCACCTAATATAATTTAATTTAAAGCCCCGGGTTCATGTAGTACCACTTTAACAGGGACTGATAAACAAATGTAATGTATCAAGTGGAAGTAAACCAATTTTACTATGTTTTAAGAAATGAGCATGAGTGCATTAATATTGGTTACCATTGGTAAAGTGCACAAAGTCTTAATGCCAACAAAAAACGAATTTCAGCAAACAGGAGTGCAGAAGCCCAAACATTAGGTGATGACCACACCAAAGGCTGTCAGGTCTAACAAGTATGAATTTTTTACTAAAAAGAAGAGGACTCTGGGAAATCTGGGATTTGGGCGGAAACAGATAAATAGAGAATAGCATGAAAGAAGAACCCTTTCTTATTACCAGCAGACTCTATTAGGGATCCAGAAGCCCCAAAGCACAGGGTGCTATTTTAGTCTTCCAAGAAATCCATCCTGAAATGAACAATGAGTGTCATCAAACAATACTTACCAATGCTAAGCTTTCTGTGACAAATAGATTAGTGATTGTGCACCTTTAATGTACATTTTGCCAATATGTGTAATAGAAAAGCACTGAAACTGTTCCTCTCTTTCTCTGTTCACTGTGGTTCCTACATCAGAGGACAAATGTAGGTATTCAGAGGATCCTCTCCTCACTTGTTAAAACTTTCACCTCTTTCATAGTTCCGTAGGTCAACTGGTATCCTGTTATAATATTTAATCCGTGGTTTTCACACTTACAAAGATGACATTTAGGGCCATATTATCAAGTAAGGGCGATACATTATCGCCGCTTTTATCGGCAGGAAACTGTCGCTAAAGCGGCGATAATGGGCTTGATAATATGCCCTTGTGAATTCCCATAGAAGCCCCGGTGAACACCAGAACCGGGGCTCCTATGGGAATTCACAAGGGCATATTATCAAGCCCATGATTGCCGCTTTAGCGGCAGTTTCCTGCCGATAAAAGCGGCGATAATCTATTGCCCTTTCTTGATAATATGACCCTTACTTTTATGCATGCACTACCATTTGCCCATACCAATAATATTAAAATCCAGATTTCAGTATGATCAACTTTAAAGTGTTTGCTAGAAGAATCAGAACAGGTGCAGCAGGCACAGGTTAGAGCCGTGGGGCAGGGCAGGATGGGCGGTGGAAGTCAAGGACCGGACAGGTGTGACTAAATAAAAGAATAAAACCACTTACCTTGCGCTCACCCCATTGCCGAGTCAGCGTTGCGGCGAGCGCAAGGTAAGTGGGTATATATTTTATTTTATTTAATTATACCTATCCCGTAGTCTGTAGACTCTCCCCCACCCTGCCTCACCCCACCGCTCTTACCTGAGCCTGCTGCAGCTGAATCAGAAGTAAGAGTAGGTTAAGAGCTCTGAGTTGAACATTATTTTTTTCTGTTATAAAACTCTTCCCTGGTGAGAACTACTTACAAACCCCCATCTATGTGGTGGCTTGTGTGTCCCCTCCTTCAACATTATCACTGAGATCAGATCTCAAATGGGAAAAGAACTCCAATACAATTCAAGACACAGTTTAGTCTACCACACACCACACAATATACCCATGATAAGGGTTAGCTCATGAGTTAATGGACTGAAAATGTGATTTGTGTATGAAATCTGGGTCGGAGGGCCTTGAGGCCTTGGAGCAGACAGGAAACATTTGGCCCCAATTGTAATAATTCTTTGCCCCCGATGTTCTGGGGACACATACAGTTGACCTCCCAAATGGAGCCAAGTGAACATTTTTTTAACTGGACCCTTAGGGTAGTGAGTCAGAGCAGCCCAAGCCTTACTCGGTAGAGATTCTATGGGTTAGAAATGCAGTACTCAGCACCTCAACAAAAACACCTAATTTGCTGTTCAGCCAGTGTGTTTTCTTAGAAGAAGGATACAGACTTTAGTACATACAGCACTACTGTGCTCAAATGAACAAATATTTCCAGGTGTAACTGTCTGTGGGGACATCCTCTAACCAACAGGTGTCCACATTAAATAAAGGTCCCAGAGGGTAGGTAACCAACTAAATGTACCTGCGACAACCAATGCTACAGGCATCTTTAATGGTCTATACATAAGCAAGCATTGAACCTTAAAACTACAATATCCTACTATGCTCTTAGCACAACATGAATGCATTAATAAAATTCAGATTTACTGGCTGTGCCAGAGTTTACTACAATAATCAATGGCAATATATATACTCAAATATATATACTCAAACACAATGCAAAGCAATATTCAAATCCTTTTAAGATGGCATCACCTTATTTGAAAGCATACACAATGGCTCACTGTCTACATAAACATATCAATAAATATTCCAATTTTCAAAATATGGCAGTGCTACAGTTTTTCGTCCACCTTTACAAGGCTGCAAATTAGCCACAGGACCTGGTAACAATCCCCCCAGAATTTAAACAGTCCCAATTCAAGAAATGCATGCATGTTTCCTAGCAAAACTCTCCAATGTCACTCTTTTTATGACCCAGTAGACTTAAGGAAACATTTTTAAATTGTGTGGGGCCCCTTGTAAGGACTGGTGCTGCTGCTGTTCTGGCAGTTGCCCAAGAGCAACCGGAACTCTCTTGGTGGTGCTAATGCATTCATGTGAGCTCTGACAGGCAAATTGGCCATTTTTTAGCCTGTTGTTTGGGCAGGAACCAATTTGAATTAAACATCAAGAGATAATGAATTTTTCCTTTCTTTGCTTCCTTTTTTTGTTTTTCCACAAAGAGTGCCTGCTGGTGCACTTCACTTGCAGGTACACCTGTCTTTTCCGGGGCATCCACACACCGTAAGACTAGACCAAGCCAGCACGGTCAGGCTAGCGTATCCACTAGGCTTCGGTACACTTTCTCTTAACTTCGGAGAAATAAGCTGAGTTTAATTCCTCACCCACCTGCACAAGCAGAGGCACGAAAAAAGCATTGCATCTCTGCTCAATCACTATAGCGCACTGCATGGACCACCTCTGGCAGGCCCTGGGTCTGCCCAGGCCCAATGGTATCCTGCTGCTTTCTTAGCACAAGCCGGCAAGGTCACGCTGGCCATCAGCTAGGCTGCTACACTCTTTCTCTTGACTGCAGAGAAACTAACTGAGTTTCTTTCCTCACCCACCTACACAAGCACGGCATGGAAAATGCTTGGTCTCTGTACTCTCTCACTACTACACACCTCGTAGGCCACCTCTGCAAGGCCCTGGGTCTCCCCAGGCCCAATTATATCCTGTTGTAATCTCTTCTCAATAGTGATTACATTTACAAGCTGCATCACAATCAACTGAACTGGTTCCAAGGCACTGGTCATTCCCTGAAAGTTTGTAAATATAGGGAATGGTAAGCACCACATGCTCAAGAGACACAGGATCCACGTGGGTTTAATTGTTCATTTTCTGGTTATAAGTATGCCTCATTTGCCTCAGTGGCTTTGGGGACCCTAGCATGGTAAATGTTGTCTTCTCTGCTCCATCGGGCATAACGAGATAAGGTTTGCTATGCTCTGCTTCTCATGACAGCTACCAGAATTGTTACTTTTAATGCATCTAAAGTTCCAGGAATTTCTTTGAAGCCTATTTTTGACTTGCTCTCCCTCTGATGAGGGAGTGCTCAGGGGCCTAACCTCCAGTCTTCAGCTGTTCAACTATCTTCAATGACTCTCAAGCCAGGCCAGAATACCTGTGTACACTTCACCGGTCTCACATCTTCCTTACTTGGCATCTGTGTGTCTAGAACAGTCTGGAGTACCCATGCCTGACCTCCAATCAGAACTTGTCACAGAATGTCCAGGGAAACCCTGTCCTTCGGAATTCCCAGAAAGTCCCTGTCTATTGTTAAACAGAGGGATTGGAGAGATGTCATTGTCCCTGAATACAAAATTCCAACAAAGTCGAAGAAATAGAAGTCCAGAGTGCCTCTTTACTTCAGACAGAGGTTTATCCACATGGGGCCCACCCTTCATTGTCTTCTGCAGTTCCTTTTGATTCTCGTAATATGTGGCTTGTGCATGGGTTTAAAAGTGGAGGTAAAGAGCTTTAGAAGGTGGGTATCGCTGCCTAATCCAGGTACGCCACATGGATCACTGACAAAATATCGACCTATAAAATATCGACCTACAGGAATATCGAGTCAAAAATATCGAGGGCAAGAATATCGACATCCTATCTACAACATGGTAAGTACAAAAATATCGAAAAAATAATATAGATGTTAAAAATATCGATGTTAAAAATATCGTTTTTTAAAAAATATATATATATGTAAAATAAAGTAAATAACACTAATAAATAAAATGTACATAGTTAAAAGTATCTAATAATGTTTAAAATTAATAAATAATACATATTTAATAATAATATATTAATTAAATAAATACTGTAAATATATAATATATATGTACTGAACATTAAATAGTAATAATTATTTTACTAATTTATAATTTAATAAAATATATTCTAATTTACTAATACATTTACAAACATAAAACAATAACATAAATAAAATGTAAAATGTAAAAAATATAAATAATTAAATGTTCTTTTAATATTTAACATTGGTTCCACGCGTGGCTGTAGCCGCTTGTGAATTAAGGAAGACTGTGTGACTTGAGCCACTTCTTAAACACACACCTGTTTCATCTCCTTCATTTCTTGCTGGGTGGATACAGTGAAGAAAATAAGATTTCACGAGATTCGTGCTGAGACGGTGGCAACTACCCCACCCTTTGTGGGTGGTAGTGTGGGTTGGCCAATTAAGATATTCCCTAGACTGGGCCAGGGCCTTGAAGATTAGAGTACCCATGTCCTGATGAAGCCTATATCATCTGGCTGAAACGCGACCGTGACTGCGTCGACACCTTTGGCTTTAAACGGAGTCCCTTGTTTAAATCGAAGAAAGATTAGATTTACTCATTGATGCACCTATGCAAATATAAGCTGGGTATATGTGTTAACCCCTTGGTGCTCTTTCGTTTGGGACTACCTTGTAGTTGTATACTCCACTAGACTGTTAGAGGAGGTACATATGTAAATTGGTTTGTATATACATTTTTGTATATATTCTTTTGTCCTGAGGGTACATATAAGTTACTTTTATATTGTATATGTTTTGTATATTTGTATATAATGTACATGTGATGTGTTGTATATAAACTGTGTTCTGTTGTGCCTCTTTGGCTGTCCGCCCATATTTGTGTATACGAACTTTGATATATTCTTCTTTGATTTAATTTGTTTATCACAAGATAATTAATTATTTCTTGTTTGATAATTAAAAATGGATTGATCCCTCCAGTACCATTTCTCTCTACTTTTTCATCCTTGGATGTCTCCTGCTCAGGTACGGGAGGGTGAGGTGGGCAGAACCCCTAATCATTTTTTCTAGTCTTTTAATATTTATAACATTAATTATTTAAAACGTTGGATAGCGTAAGGGTAATAATTACTATTCCCACTCCAGAGAGTGCAACTGTAGGGAAAGCGTTGGATAGCGTAGGAGTATAAATTAATATTCCCACTCCAGGAAGTGCAACAGTAGGGAAAGCGTTGGATAGCGTAGGGGTAAAAATTACTATTCCCACTCCAGAGAGTGCTGTGGTAAATAAATTTACCGGACTATTTTTCCATACATTAAATATCAATAAGGATAGCTCAATCAAATGAGAGGCAGAGTCCGTGGTATCTGAGTCATACGGGGTTTAATTATGATCCTCCAGGAACAGGACATCGTGTTCCATCACCACTAAGGTTCAGGAAGGGATATTCAACGTTTTATTAACATCACACATTATATATAGTAAAACAGTATAATTGAAATGAATACAGTAGGCGTAACTAGTGAAAAGTGAAAGATAAGAACACATGTGCGTAACAGGAGGCGTGTAAGAAGGCGTACACATGGGCGTGCACTTGACATGTCAGAGAAACGTCACAAGAAGTGTCATAAGTGGGTGGATACATAGTGAATTCCTGCAGGGTCAGCAGAAACATTTGGCCTAGATGCGCGCGCAACTAGGTATGACGTGTAACTGGGGAGAACTGGGGGCTTGACTTTAGCTCTAGTAGAGGAGACTGGTGTCTGGGATGTCAGAACGACCTGTACCTATAGCATATCTGGTATCTTGTGTTTTGAGGATGTATTATCTGGAGTAAAAGGTTTCTCGAGTAGAGGCCGTTCAATACTGGATGCTAGTGCGTGCATACGTGTCTTGGTGCAATGCGCGGGGCCATGGGCCCACCATGGTAACGGGTTCTGTAAATCACTTGCAAGGAGGACAGGAAGGCCGGGCCCTTTGCTCTGCAGCCGGGAATATGTTTACCTATTTCACTAGACTGGAATGTGTTTTCGAGGAGGCTGAGCTGATAACTGTAGGCAAAATACTGTCTTTGGCAGGAAGGCCAGGCTGAGCCGGGCACCGCTTCGCTGGACAGGAAGTAAGGCAGAGGTCAGGGATGCATACCTAAACTACAGCTTTCAGAGACAGAAGAGACTTGGGGCCTCAATTAAGGGCCTAGCTCGACTGAGCCAGGAAACATGGAGAAAACGTGTGCGAGATTCAAAAGTGTACCATGTAAAGACGTTGGCACCATAGGCCTAGAAGCCTAATTAACGGGATTTTCTTGGAGAATTATATAACTGACATGTTAACGTTTGACGCAAATGCATATGCGTCTTTCTAGCATGTACGGGAAGGAAGTTACATGACATACAAGGAACATGGGTGCATGGATAGGGTGCGAGTGGGGGACACATTAGCTACCTGAAAATTTCTATTACCTCATTCCCTCCTTGGCCCCTACTTCACCCTTTAGGATATATCTATATTCATGAGACCATCTATCTGTTCATATAGCATCATTTGTTCATCTTTCTTTATTCGGGAACGGGAACGTGTACTTGGACGGGGAATACAAGCTGTGGCGCACAAGCCGCAAATCGCTGGCCCACATTGCAGACAGAGACAACAACTGAATATTATGAGCAGTATTATTTCTAGGAATGACAATACTTTCCATCCCCAGGCGGATATCACACTCCAGAGCCAACCGGACCATGTCCAGGTGCCTGGATTCTGATGTATCTGATGAGCTATCTCATGAAGCCTTGTAATCGCTTTATATACAGATGGCGCGTTATTAGGAATGAAAATGCAACAACTGGATCCGATGACTCTACAAGCCCCGCCCCTATCGGCCAGGATGACGTCAAGGACAAGGCGATTTTGAAGAACAACAAGTCTCATAGCAGACTGCTCCTCGGTCAGGTTACCTAAAGCAGAAGTAGTCTCATTCACTACTGCTTCCAATGTTCGTGTTAACCTACGTATTAATTTACTATTTTGAATGGGGCCTATGAAGAAAAAGAATCCTTTATTGAAATCTGTATATTGCTCCAACGTTGTTTCAGTCTGATCGACAATCGGGGTCTTGATCTCCCTTCTATATCTTACATGCACAAGATGTGGATTTCGATGACAATCAGGTGGGGCTAGGAAAACAGGTGGCAATAGGAACGCGATATAACACGTCCCATCCCAATCTAATGACAGACGTACATAAGCTGTCTGACCACATCTGAAATAAGAATGGCGGGAGGCTTTGAAAGTAGACTTTTCTTTATCACGGAATTCGACCACAGTATTACAATCACTGTGTCCTAGATGTACTGAACCATTCTTTCTGACGCATAATTCGCCTTTTACTGGCAGAACTGTAATAGACGGCAAGTCCGAATTAGTCTCAGACTGTACGTTCAGAATCATGAGGTTGTTGTTGGTAAAACAATTTTTATTGCAGAGTTCAATGAAAGTAGAACAGAATACTGGCAATATTTGTTGCGGGACCCACAGTCCTTCGGTTCCATCCGGTAATCAAGCACACAGCCGTACTACCCACCTCCCGGAGGCTGGGTGGCGTTCTCATAACAACGGTAGGCTGTACATTCCATCGATGAGTGCTGTCATCACTTTTGGTCTACCGCTCTCTGCTTTGAATTTTTCTCCCCCCTCCCCCCCAAACAACTACGTGGTGCTTATATGTTTGCCATCATTATCAGGAGTCATCCCCCCTCGCCCTCCCCCCTCCCCCCTGATGTCTGGATCTAGTCTGGTGTCGGGAGTTCCAGCTGCATTGGGAATGCCAGGAGTCGTATGCCTAGTGTTGTGTTCATGTGTCCGGTGTTAGTGCCGGGTTCAGGATCGCCTCCCCCAGGGCCCCAGGGTCAACTGCCTCCTCCTCCTCGTCGCTTTCCACTGCACTATCTCTGAGAGCCTGGACCAGGATTTCCCATGCCATTGCTGCTTCCTGAGCCTTCTCGTCTGATCCACGCCGGGCTAGTTGGTACCTAATTGTGCTCTCCGCCGCAGCCCATTTCAGGAACTCGTTCAGCCATCGTCTGTGTGTCGGCGCCGCCCTTGATTTCCACCCTCTAGTTAGCTCCCTCTTCGCAATAAGTAAGCCCATGTCTATGAATTTACTTGACAGTTTGGTTTTGCGTGTGTGCGGGAACCAGTGTAATATCGCAACTGCGCCGTCGTACTGCAGTTCTCTGTCTGCTACTTCGTTCAGGGTGTCGCCCACCTCCCTCCAGTAATCCTGCAAATGCGGACAGTCCCGTAGCATATGTAGGAGGTCAGCATGCAGTTGCGCACATCTGGGGCATGCTGCGTCCTCTGCATCAAAGTATGTTGCTATTTTGAGTGGGGTGAGATAAGCCCTATGGAGAATGTAAAGATGTATTAACTGGAAGCGGGCGTTCCTGGTGCTTTTCCTGGCTCTCTGAACCAGTTGGGACCATGTTGTGTCAGGGATCTCTCTTTGTAGGTCAGCTTCCCATTGAGTTTTGAGGCGAGTAAGAGGTTGGATGTTCTCCGTATGCATTCTGGAGTAAAGGCATGTAACTGCCTTGTATGTACCCGCCGCCATCATCGTGTATTGGCATGCTGATGTTGTTTTGGGTTCAATCAGTCCCTCCCCCCAGTGTGCCTGTATGGCCCTTGTCACAGCCGCATGTAATAAGTAGTCGCCTCTGGGGAGGTCGTAACGCTCTAGCAGGGTCTGGTAGGGAGTCATTACTCCGTCGTCAAAGAGGTCCCCCACCATTTGCAGTCCAGCCTCCTCCCAAAGTTGGAGTCTCGACCAGTCTCCACCATGTGGCAGCGCTGTTAACATGCCTATCGGGATTTCAGGCGCATAGGGGTGTTCAGGACCAGCCCGCTTTTGCATGCGGTTCCAACATAACCTCATCGTCCGTTCTTCCTGGGATAGCCCGCCAAGTACTAACCTTTGTTGGAGGGTTATAAACGCCAACACGTGGCGGGGGGTGCCAAGATCCCTCTCCTGGTCCGGGCCCCGGTACACTCTCGCCACCTCTTGCGTGAAGTACTGTAGTTGCGCCGCCAGGTAATATAACTCGAAGTCAGGGACTGCCAGTCCCCCCTCGTTCTTCGGGCGGATCAGGGTCGCCAGTGCTATTCTCCGCCTGCCTGCTCCCCATAGGAAGGACACTATTTGGGATTTTAGGCATGTAAAGACCGCTCTCGGTATCCATATGGGGAGGGTCCTAAAGAAATATAGCAATCGTGGCAGGGCTATCATCTTGAGTAGTGACACTCGGCCTGTCATGGATAGGGGGAGGGTGGCCCAGAAGGACATGGCGCCCCGCAGTGCTCGGATGCAGCGGCCTATATTGCCATCTAAGAGGTCTGCGGGCGCGTGGTAGATATATACCCCGAGGTAGTGTAGGCAGTCTGCCTCCCAGCGTAGTAGAGGATGGACCAGGGAGCATTTTTCTGTCTTTCGTATGGGGAAGAGGCAAGATTTCGTCCAGTTGACTTTTAAACCCGAGACATCTCTGAACCGTGCCAGGAGCTCCTCCGCCCCCGCCACTGCCTCCTCGGCGTTATCTAAAAACAGCAGGAGGTCGTCCGCGTATAGTGATATATAGTGGTGGGCCCCTCCAACCTCCAGGCCGTGGTAATAACCACCATTCCTAGCCAATGCAGCTAAGGGCTCTACCGCTAGCGCGAACAAGAGAGGGGATAGTGCGCATCCCTGCCTAGTACCCCTGTGTATCTCATATCGATCCGATATCAGAGTCCCCACCCTCACTCTAGGGCCCGCCGATGCATAGAGCACTTTCGTCCACCGTATGTAACCCTCGCCTAGGCCGAAACTGTGCATTACTTTGTATAAATAGTTCCACTCTAGGCTATCGAAGGCCTTCTCTATATCGATCGCCAGTACCATGGGGGCTCTCGCATTCGGTGGGGGTTCTGCTATGAACCGAAGTAACCTGCGGATGTTGTGCGAAGTGTTCCTGGTAGGAATGAATCCCGACTGGTCTGTATGGATCAGGTCTTGCATGTGGGCTACCAGTCTAGTGGCTAGAATCGTACTTAGGATTTTATAGTCAGTTGTCAACATTGACAACGGTCGATATGAAGCCGGTTCAGCGCTGTCCCTACGTGGTTTTAAGAGGGGGATCATGATCGCCTCGCGCATGGAGTGGGGTAACATGCCCTTCACTTTGGCTTCGGTATAAATTATTTGGAGTCTCGGGGCTAGTAGATCTATATATTTCCCGTAAAATTCTATGGGCAGTCCGTCCATTCCTGGCGTTTTATTACGCGCCACCCCTTTTATCGCTCCCCTGATTTCCGTCAATGTGATCGGTCCCCCGATGGCAGCAGTATGTTCTTGGTCTAGGTGAGGCAGATGTACCTCAGACAGTAGCGCTTCTATCGCCTCGTGTCGGTCTCCCAGGTCCCTTCTATATAGTTGTTCATAATACACCCTAAAGCAATCTAATATGTCCGGTTGGGTAGTATAAACTTCGCCATCCGATCCATTCAAGGACAGGATCGGGGTGTTGCCCCTGGTAGGGTTGGCGAGCCAGGCCAGGAGCGTCCCCGTTTTATCCCCTTCAGCTAGCGTTTTAGTCAGGTAAGTTTTATAATCAAAGCTACGAAGGCGCTCTACTTCTACTGCCACCGCCTCCCGCGCAGTACAGACCCTCTCTTGGAGTTCGGGGTGGTTAGGCCGTTCTTTTTCTGCCCTTCTCAAGTTTTGCTCCGCTCTGTCTAAATCATCCTGCAATGTTCGTCGTGCGCCCGTAAACTTTCCTATGCAGTGCCCTCGTACCACCACCTTAAGCGCGTCCCATTCCGCGGCTCTAGATAAAGCAGTACCCTCGTTCTCTGCAAAGTATTGGGAGATCCTATCCTCTAACGCTGCACGGAACGGTGGGTCGTCCAGCGTGTCAGGCTGAAGCCGCCACGTCGGGATCCGCGTAATACCGTTCATCCAATCCAGCGTCAGGAGCAGAGGGTTGTGATCTGAAATTGTGCGTGTTAAATATTCAGTCCGGGCCACCATTGACAGCACCGGTGGAGAGCACAAGAAGGCATCCAATCGGACATGCAGGTCGTGTAAGCCGGAATAAAAGGAATAGTCCCTTTCTGTAGGATGTTGTATTCGCCATACATCCGTCAGGTCCCATTGCTGTCGCCAGTCTAATCTATGTTTCGCTAGTCTGTGTATTGGGGATGTATGCAGCGGTGGGTGTGATCTATCTAGTGTGATGTCTTCGATAGAGTTAAAGTCCCCTCCCATCAGCAGCGGCCCGGTGAGGTAGGTAGCTAATGACTTGGAAAGTCTAGTGAAGTATGCCGCTTGTTCTATATTTGGCGCATAAGTACTGCATAGTGCTATATGGCGGCCTCTGAGTAGTCCCTCAACTGCTACAAATCTCCCATCTGGATCTGTAGTGTGCCTAGTAATCTGGAAGGGAACCCCCGCCCGAATCCAAATTAGTGCACCCCTAGCAAATGCTGAATATGAGGTGTAGAACAGGTGCCCCCTCCATCTCTTTTGCAGTGCTATACCTTCTTTCTTGGTTAGGTCGGTCTCTTGTAGAAAGGCCATGTGAATCCCCCTACGGACCAGGTAGGAGTGCACTTTGTATCTCTTCGCCATTGAATTCAGCCCTCGCACATTCCAGGACACACATTTTAATGATCCCACATTATCCATTGTCTCGTTGCAGTCGGAATAAACCCATTTCCGTTCGCGACCAGACTACAGGTTTGACATCAATCCCACTTGCCCCCAACAAAACCCCAAAACTCCCTCTCTGAGCGTTGGCTTTTCCCAGCTCAGACCCTTCCCCCCCCTCCTCAACTACGCCCTGAGAAACCCCAACCTCTCCAGGCCCCCCCCTTCCCCAGAACAGGACCTAACTGCAAAAGAGTTATCCCCATCCAAACTGGAGAGCAACGTGCTCTCAATTCCTCGTATTCCGCAGTTTGTACTGAGGTGGCGTAATGGGCCTCTGGGTGCGTGTATTAGCTTTGTTACGTTCAGTTCGCTTACCCCATTCCCTCACCCTGGGATGCGTATCAAGGCTTACGCAGTATAGTCTTACAGCTGCCTGTTCAAGTGTTCGTGAGTGCCGGATCAGCCATGGCAGTCCCTGTCAGATCTGTACGTTCCATGCTCAGATACCGAAGATTTCTTCTGCCGTTTGCAGTGTAACCTTCGGGTCTTTTGTGCTGTCTTCCTCTGACAATTCCGTCTCCGAGCCTGTTTTTTGTTCCTCTGAGTTCGAGTCCCTTTCCGTTAGTGTCGGCGTTGTGCCAGAAACCTTCTTCACTGCTTGCAGTGCTGCTTTCCTTTCTTCTTCCGCCTGAGAGTCCGTTGGTTTTTTGGAGTTGCGCCTATACGTCCGGGGCCTCTTGGATTGCCGCGCCGGGCGCTGGTGAAGCTCTTCCTCCGCTCTGTGGCGAGCCCCGTCCGTCCCAGCCTTATAAGTTTCCCACCAGTCCCATGCCTCCGCGGATGTCATGAAGAATAAGGCCTTCCCATCTACTAGTATCCGCAGCTTGGCCGGGAATAACAGCGAGTATTGCAGCCCCTCCGTACGCAGTTCTTTTTTGATGGACAGGAAGGAGGCACGTAGTTTTTGAGTCTCGAAGGTGTAATCCGGGAAGAGCGTGACATTTTTATTGTCGACTTGGAAGGGCCCCACTTCCCTCGCTCGCTGCAGTAACCAGTCTCTGTCTTTGTAGTGGAGTAATTTGATTACCACCGGACGAGGGGGTAGACCCGGCTTCGGGGGTCTGGCCGGGACTTGATGTGCCCGTTCTATGGTGAAGAAGGGGGATAGGCCCTCCGGGGCCACCACAGTTCTCAACCAGTCGTCTAGGTAGCCTGCCATGTCCGTTCCCTCTTTTTTCTCCGGAAGGCCTACTAAGCGTACATTATTCCGCCGACTGCGATTTTCGGCGTCTTCCGCCCGTCTCTCTAGCGCTTGTATGCGGTCCAGCGCTTCAGTTAGCCTCCCCTTCGTCGCAGCATGTTCCGGCACGATGTCCTTCAGGGTGGCCTCCGCCTCCTTTACCCTATCGGCCAATTTTCCGTGGTCCGCTCTTAGGAGTCCCAGCCCTGTCGATACCTGGGCAATATCCCGGTGTAGGGCGTCTTTTGTGGCCGCGATAGCGTTGAGGATCTTGTCTTGCATCTGTTGCAGCTCCGATGGGGGTTGCTGAGTGTTCTCTGGAGTTTCCACGGTCGGGCCACCGTCTCCCTTCGGACCCCGCGGCTTCCCCATGTCGCTCTGGTAGGAACAGCTGTCTCCGATGAGGCAGTCGTTGGTCGCCGGGTCTCCCAGCAGGTGGCCAGTTCGCACTCCCCAGCCCTGTGCGCGTTGCTGAAAGGTGTTTTTCGTGTCGCGGAGGTTGTCGATTCCCTTCCGGTGGTGCCTGTCGGGGCCTCGGGGTTCTGCCGCCTCAGTGGTGCGTTCGCCTTTTATGGGGAGCAGTAATGGTGTCTGTGGGCGTACTTCCCAGTGATGGGGCTCAGTCGCGCCTGGATTCCTCTCTCCGCTCAGTTCCCGGTCACCGATACTAGGCACTCCACCTCTGGGCGCTCTACACTGCTGCTGTGCTGGGTTCCTGGATGTATTTCTGTGCACAGCAGGGGGGGGTTAGTAGGGTCTAAAACCGGGAGGTCAAGGTTTTGTACCCAGGGTGGGCTATCCCTTCTCGCTTCTGCTACTCCTCCGGGTCCCTTACTGGGTAGTGCAGGGGTCCCACATCGGTGGTGTCACCAGCAGCTCGGAGCGGTCGTGTGGACCCTCATGGGTTACCCCCCCGGTGGTCTGCCTGGTGCGTAGGTTGAGGGTGCACCCCCGCGAAGCCAGGGCTTGGGCACAACTTTCGCGGAGGAGGTGAGGCCCCCGCTTATCAGTGCTTTCTGTGTCCAGTATAGTCCGCAGAAGTAGGGCGCACTTGTTGGGCAACTGAGCCCGGTTCCGGGACACACACAGCTTAGCTTCCGGCTGGGTAGGGCTCCGCTAATGGCGCTGGCTGCGTCCGAGTAATCTAGGCGGATTCCCAGGCAATCTCTGCGCACCGTCTCCGTTGCTCTCCTACCTTCAGGCCAATAGACTCCGGGTCAGAGCCACTGACATCGGATGGTCGTTGCCACTCAGCAGCCCCGGATCAGGCTCCCCGCTGACGTCGGAGGTATTTCGGCTCGCTTCAGCCGTACTTGCAGCTCTGGTCCCGCCGTGCACACTAACGGTGGGGTTCCGCTGCTAGGGTTACAGGCCCCCAAGCCGGGGTGTAGATTTCAGCTGCTCCGGGCCGGGACTCCGCCAGGCCGCCCGGGCCCCGCCTCGCTGCTCACCAACCTCGGATCCGCCGGAGTGCTGAGTCGGGCTGAGGGCTGCGCTCGCCCGGTCACCGGACTGCAGTCGTTGACCGTCTGGGCACTGGAACAGCTCTAGCGTTCACCAGCAGTCGTCGGCGATCTCCGCGCCGCCATTTCGTGTCTCCCCGGCTTGGGCTCTTTATGGCTCGATTCACCCTTTGGAGGCGTCCGGTCGGCTCGTCATTCGGCCTGAGTAGGCACAGATGGTATTTGTGGGATCGACCCGAGTTTCACGGGGATCCCTCTGCTGGTTCCGGATTCTTTTAGGATTATCGGGCTGTGGGCGAGGAGCCTTGCTAGGCTGCGTCCGTTCCCATCGGCTGCTAGCCACGCCCCCCAGAATCATGAGGTTAAGTGTAAAATTACCTAATCCATACACTTCATTTTCTAGATCGGTCCCTGTCCTTTGGGGAAGACCTTCCTTGTCTGGGAAACATATTTTATTCATAACTGTATTCAAGTTCCCCCAAATCCAATTGCCTTGGGAAACCGTGGACGTACTGTCTAAGGAGGACATTAAAGTAAACCATGCACCACACGAACCATTATGTGTAAACGGATAAGGAAAGAGGGGCAGAACTCCCTTGTATTTCTGATATAAGCATGGGCGGAAAATCCGTTTCGCTCGCGGATTTTGCGGATTTTCGGGAAATTCGCAATCCGCGAGATTCGCGAATCTCCCGCAAAATCCGCAAATCCGCGAGCAGCGGATTTTGCTCGCACTGCTCGCACTGTTCGCGTGAGTTCGCGGCTTCCCAGTACAACTTCGCGCCCCGCGAATAAGTGCTAAATTGCAGAAATACGATCTTAGCAAAACTGAAACTACTTACCAGGTTCAAAAGTTCAGGCTCATCATTAGTAGCCATTTCCTGTAGTGCTTCCTGAGGGGCCCCTCCAGAGTTCAGTTGCCAGTTGCAACTATTATGTGACCCTGCTCTGAACCTCAGAATAGTTACACATATGCCACAAAGGTCCTGAATTACAGCTAAGGGAGACAAGCAGGAGCCAGGCTGGAAGTTAAAATCCATTAATCAGCCCCTAATTCATTATTGTCAGTTGGGGCAGGGCAGGTGTTGTAACTAATTTTGCAACAATGAAAGCACTTAGCAAGTGCAAAAGATCACTAATCAGGGCGCACTAAGGAAGCAGGTGCCAGCTAAAAAAATATTCTGTGACACATTAATCAGCCCCAAATTAATTCAGGTCACTTGAGGCAGGGAAGGTGTGCTTTGCTTTGCCGAAAATAATGTACACTGGACAACCAGAGGGTGTGGTGATGAAACAGAGGGTGGCATGGGTGGGCCAGAGGGTGGCATGAGTAGTCAGAGAGTGGCAGTGGTGACAGAGAGTGGCAGTGATGAAGAAGAGTGTCCCAAACAGGCTGGACACGTAGAAACAACAAGTTCGCAAAACTTGCGACCCGACAGGTAAGTTCGCAAATTGCAAAATTGTAAAAACCCTCGCGAACTGGCAGAAACACGGGCGAACACAAAAAAAAAATCCGCAAATTCGCGGGAACTCGCGGATTTTGCGGATTGCGAGTTCTCAAATCCGCAAAATTCGCGAACGCGAGATTCGCAAAATTCGCCAATGCTTATTCGGATAGGGAGGGAGTCGGCCACATACCCAGCAATTGGTGGCATTGCTAGTCTGGTGAGAATGGTGTAACATACGAATGAATGTATTGTTGCGCATTGCTAATCGATCGGACAACTCGTGTGGGGGCAGGTCGCTGAAAGTGTGCTCTACAGTATCATTAGAGGAAGTATGTACATGATAATCAAGAGGAAAGAAAACATGTAGCATTAAACTTATGCATATGATCGTAAGTCTCAGAAGAAACATAAAAATTAATGCGATAACGCATCGGCTGTGCAAATTTTTGCAATATTCTTTTCTCTTGGCAATTCGCCTATCTCTCTGACTACTTGGGTCTATCTTATACATGTCAGAAACCTGTCTAACCGCTTCACCCGAGGGGGACTTAAACAATTAAACGCTGTCTGACTTACTAGACCTCAACTTGGCTCGGTACTCCTGCTGCGGAGTTTTCGCTAGCAGGGGGAGTTTAGAGTCAGTGTCTGAAAGGGGGCAGTCCTTTATCGTAGTCTCTGGACACAATCCGTGAAATCTCTTCACGTGGCTGGAGTGCAACCATCCCTTCCGGCCTTCCAGTTTCACTGCGGTCCTCGTCGTCAACAACACCAACTTTGGCTGCTTCCACCTCGGCTCCAGAGGGCTTGATCGGTCGAAATTACGGACGTAGTCGTGGTCTCCTGGAACGATTTCATGCGGTTTTACTTGGGTGTTGTCCGGGAAGGCAGCCGGGACCTGTGAACGACAAGATAGTAGTGCAGACATCAAGGAAGCTAGGTAATCTGTCAGCATAGTACTGTCAACATCGGTAATTTTTCGAGGCATAGGCGTACCCCACATGTTTGGGGGACGTCCAAAAATTATTTCATACGGGGACAATCCACTTCTAGAATGGGCTACCATTCGCATGTAAAAGAGGGCAACTGGCAAGGCTACTATCCAGTTCACACCTTTTTCTGCACAGACCTTCGCTAACCGTGTTTTCAGGGTTTGATTATGTCTCTCAACGAGACCAGCGGCTTCAGGGTGTCGCACGCAGTGGAATTTCCACTGGTAACCTAACAGGAGTGATACCTGTTTCATGAGCTCGGACGAGAATGGCTGACCATTATCAGAGTACACGACACGGGGCAAGCCGTATCGCGGGAAAAATTCACGGACCAGCTGTTTGGCAGTGGTTACAGCAGTGTAATCTGGGACTGGATATGTTTCTGTCCATCGGGGAAGGGCACATACGACTACGAGGACATACTTGAATCCTCGGCATCTGTCCATCTGGATATAATCCATCTGGACGACTTCAAAAGGATGGTCAGGAGGATGAAATCCACCTTGTTCCACGGGGATACCTTTGCCTGGATTGAACTGACAACAGATCATGCAGGTACGCACTTTCTGTTTCGCTGCTGCACGTAAATGCTTGTTGAACCAAAGATTCTGTAAACTGTCTAACATGGCTTTCTCACCTAAGTGTGCTGGACTATGTGCTGTGTTAATGATAACTTGAACCATAGAGTCGGGGAGAAACCATGTGGCTCTTCCCTTCGTCATCCATCCCTGATCTGTCTGGACCCCTCCTTGTTCAGTCCATTTCTTGATTTCGTCTGGAGTTGCATGTGTCTGTATGTCGAATACATCTAGTGTGGGATCCTTAACTGTCATACAATGTGTCAGTGAAGTCACTTCAGTCTTTGTCGGATCAGTTGGTATGTCTGTCTGAGTCTGAGCTGTGAGTTTGGCTGATCGATCTGCCAGGTCATTACCCTGGGAAATAGTGTCGGTGACTTTAGTATGTGCTTTGCACTTCATGATGGCTATGTCTGTAGGCAAATGTATTGCTTCTAGCAGGGCTTGAATAAGGGGACCGTGTTGTATCTTGGTACCGTGAGAAGTTAAAAAAACTCTTTCTTCCCAAAGAACACCGAAGTCGTGAACGACTCCGAATGCGTACTGTGAGTCTGGGTATATGTTTACTTTCTTGTTCTTGGCTAGTATACAGGCTTGGGTCAGAGCGATAAGTTCTGCTGCTTGGGCAGATAATGTGTCAATACGATGTGTTTCTATGACTTCAGTTTCAGTGGTCACTGCATATGCGGCTACTAACTCTCCTGTGCTTGTTCTCATACATGAACCATCCACGTAAAGTGTCAGGTCTGGATCGGACAATGCAATGTCTGTTAAGTCTTGTCTTGGCTTTGTCACGGTATTAATGACTTCCACACAGTCATGTGGTGCTGGATCTGCTGTAATGGAGGGTAATAATGTGGCAGGGTTGAGTATGTTGCAACGTCTGATTTCTATGTGTGGTTGAAACAGTGTCAGTTCATAACCTGTCAGTCGTGCTATGGTCAAGTGCTGAGTCTGGGTTCGGTTTAGAAGAACTTCCACGGAGTGTGGAACCTGTACTCTCAAGGGATGTCCTAACACTATTGAATCGCTTTGTCTGATAGCTAGAGCTGTTGCTGCAACTGATTTAAGGCACGCAGGCAAAGCCTGGGCTACTGGATCTAATGTACTAGAAAAATAAGCACAAGGCTTGTGGTGTCCTGCTTGATCTTGTGTGAGAACAGATAATGCTGTGCCATCGCGTTCTGTGACAAAAAGTGTAAAAGGTTTGCTGTAACATGGTGTAGCTAAAACTGGTGCTTGACATAAAGCTTTCTTCAAGTCATTAAAAGCTTGTGTATGTTCCTGAGTCCAAGGGAGGACAGTCGAAGTCGCTGCCTCCTGTTTGTCAACTGTATGAGTGGTTTAGCTAGATATGCATACTGGGGAATCCATTGTCTACAGTAAGAAGTGAGGCCAATAAAGGCCCGTACTTCCTTTTGTGTCTTGGGTTGTGGCAGATGTGCAATTAACTGGATACGATCTGGTGTCAACTGTCTACCCCTCTTGGACAGCAAGTGTCCAAGGTATACCACTTGCTGGGCACAGAATTGTAGCTTCGAAGGGGACACTCTATGCCCCTTTTCGGCCAGAAAATACAAGACTGTCAGTGATGCGCGTTCGCAGCCACGTTCGGTCCGTGCTGTAATTAACAAGTCATCAACATATTGCAGCAGTGCAGTGTCAGTAGGCATGTGAATACTGTCTAGTTGTCGTTTCAGCGCTTGGCTGTAAATACTAGGACTTTCTGTGAACCCTTGAGGTGCACGTGCAAATTTGAATCTTCGGCCATTTAAACAGAATCCGAAAAGGTACTGGTATTCAGGATGAATGGGAACACTAAAGAAGGCGTTCTTGAGATCTATTACAGTAAAGAACGCAGCTTCGGAATCAATGGCAGTCAATAGGGAAGAAATATCTGGGACCACTGGGTACTGTGGTATTATGCATTTATTTAACTCTCGAAGGTCGATCACCAATCGGTAGACTGGAGGTGCATTTGGGTCAGTACGTTTAAGAATCGGAATGATTGGAGAATTACATACATTGGAGTCAGTTTCTACAACCACTCCTTGTGAAATGAGCTCGTCAATAATTTTCAGTAAGGCTGCTACAGCCTCGGGGGGCAATTTGTATTGTCGTATTCGGGGCAGTACAACACCTTGTTTGAGAGTGACACGATAGGGTGTAATGTGCATACAACCTACATCAGTTGGACCTTGCGCCCATAAATGCTGTGGTACATTTTGCAATCTTGGATCAAAATCTCTCAAAACATAATGACCTTTAAAGTCACGTAAAAACAATCTCACTCCTTCCGGAGAACAACATATCACTGCTCCTAGTGCTTTCAATGTTTTAATACCAAGTAAGTTTTCAGGACATGATTTCGTAAGTAACAAGTCTGTAGTACGAGACAATGGACCAACTGCAAGGGGAACTGGCTTTGACACTTCGTTAACAATAGGCTTTCCTGAAAATCCAAGGGAAACATTCTGTGAGCCTGAGAGGGGTGCCCCTGGAACCTCGTCGTGACTAATGGTAGTTCTGCTCGCCCCTGTGTCAATCAAAAATTTTCTGTCTTTCCCTAATACCTGACTATGTACATAGGGACCCTCTTGATCTACAGGAACCTCGATAAGGGGCAAGCCAACCTCCCTCTCTAGGCTGTTTCATGAATACTGCTGATAATCGGGGTACTCCGACTGTGCATACTGGTACATTTGCTGTGTGACATGTTGCGTGGCAGCAATGGGTTGGGGCCGGGGTACAGCTACTGTCTGTTGTTGTGCATTCTGTGGAAGTTGCGTATTCTGTGGAATATTCTGTGGAACATTTTCTGATCTAGGTGGACGCGGTCTTTCTTTCGTCCTGCCTGTAGCAATATTGTGTTTCAGAACCAGACATTCGTTTATATAGTGACCTGGCTGTTTACAGTAGTTGCAATTCCCTTTAACAGGAACTGCAGGGTGACTAATCTGTGTCGTACCTCTCTTCTGGCTATCTGCTGGGACGGACTGGGCAACTAGTACTTTCATTTTCGTATCTTTCATACGTCTCTGTTCATGTTCATGTTCCTCTCTGATTCGGTTCTGGTGGTACTGTAACATTTGTAACATTTGGGAAGGAGTATTAGCTTGCCATGTACTTTCGACTTTCAGTACTCTGTTTTTCACCTGTGGTAAGGAATTCTCGACTAATTTGGTCACAAAAAGATGTGGATATGATTCACTACTTGTTTTCAGGCCGCTATTAATAATAAAATATTTCTCGAATCTAGAATAAAAATCACTAGTGTCTTCGTCTTGTTTCTGTTTGCAGGCTGAGATTGCATCCCAGTCTTCCTTTTTAACTGTCAATAACCTAGGCAAGACTTGTACTAATAATCCTGGTAATGCTTTGGCTTTGTCCCCAAGACCTGTACCTGGGACTCGCCCATTTTCTTCAGTTTCTAATTCAGTCCAAATAATCTTTTTATCTCCCACCTCCCATTCTTTTTCTTTAAGTTTTTCGTAAATGCCAGCAGGCAACAATACCTTTAACATTTTAAGAATGTCGGAATACGTATAATCTCCCATGAGTAGCATGTCCTTTAATTCACGGTGGAACCCTGCTGGATCTTTATCATGACAGGGCACTAATTTCTTCATTTCCAATAATTCCATTTTGGTCAGGGGTGTGTATACAAATACTCGTTGAATCTCACCCCCTGGGGTCTGAACAGGATGAACTTCTCGTAAAGGATTCTGTCTATCTATGTAAAACGGTTGTCTTACTGGAGGTGGAACAGGAACGAAATGTGGAGTCAGGAAAGTTCTGTATTTGTGGCGTTGTTCTAGGATGGTATTAATTAAATCGGTACCTAGGCCTCTCCATCTTTTTAGGAGTAATTCTTCCAGTATATTATATAGGGGACCTGGATCAGAATGCTGACTCTCATATAGTGTAATGAGATGTTGGATCATGTACATACCAGCTAGTCGCTGTTCGTCTGGGGTAAGACTCAAAAATGTTTGCGCTACTGAATCATCTTTATATATACTAGTATTTCCAGCCCATTGTACTGCTGACCGTGCTAGTTCCTGATCACGCATGGTACTAAGTTCACTGTAACCTATTCTTTCTTTCAGTATTCTATCAGTGGCTTGGAATACATGTTCAAGAGAACATTGTTCTGGTATGGGAGAAAGGAAACGTTTCTTGTTTTCTAGGCGAATGGGTCTGTCAAAAGGTCTCGCTCTACCTACGTACGCTATTCTATCTGGGTCTTCTGCATCATCTATATCGTCGCCCTCTGTTTCATTCTCCTTCTCGTCTTCCCTAGCTGCAGTTTCTTTTTCGTGTATTATTATAATTTCTTTACGCATCTTTCTGTACATGGATTCTATACAACTTTGTTTATTATGTTTACCATCAGCTATATTGTTACTCCAATTTTTCAGTATGTCCATCTCTTCCTTGCTTGTACCTGGCCGATCTCGTTCCCTTATCAAACAATTTATCAAAAACTGTAAGATCATTCTTTGTGTCTCAACCTTGTGATGTGCCATGGCCTCGCGAATGCATTCTGGTCTCTCCCCTGTTCTAATAAAACGGTATATATTGTCTAAATGGTTAGTCATTTCTGGTAAAAGAATCAAATAGTTGGTAACGCGTCGTAAACGTAACGAAATTAACATCATATCTTCTACACCTGGTACTGTGTCATATCTACAATCTGTTATGTACTGTCTAAGGGATGCAAATGTCGCAGCCTTGGGTGTACGTTGTAACGCCACTTCTCTAAGCGTCATTCTTTTTACTTGAGGCGGGGTCACAGGGCGACCTCCTACGGCGCCTCCTGAATCGGAAGCATAACCATCAACTAGATGTGTTGATACTACTGGTGTCATAGCTTGAAAAGTAGGTGCAGGTAATGTAGGCAGACTCTGGGTTGTCAGTGTAGCAAAAGGATTGGTAGGACCGACAGCAGGAGGGACAGTAGCAGTAGTAGTGACAGGATGGGAAGTGATAACGGGTGGGGGAGTCGAGTCTTGAGGGAGTGGAGGTAACGTGTCTTGAACAGGCTGAGCAGGCTGAATAGGCTGCTGTACATTATTAACAGGTGGTACGCGTACATTGGTATATGCTGGAGCTACATCATCTAAATAGGAAGAAAGGAAAATGTCTGCTGCGGTCTGTTTGTGACGGAGTTTAGTCGGGACCAATGGTGGTGGCAAGTTACGGGGTACTTCCGGGGTCGCTTTAGGCAGGCCCTCAGCAAGAACAGGATACATGCCTGTAATAAGGGCATTTCTTTGTCGGTCTTGTTGTTCTATTCTGACTCGTTCTCCTTCTTCTAGTAATTCCTTTTCTTTAGCTTTTTCAGATTCCTCTCTACTTTTCTCTGCTTTCCTGATTTCTTTTTCTGTTCTTCTATGCGCTTCTTTACGCCATAGCTCTATGGCATCTTTCTGGGATTGTCTGGCTTTCTTCTTCCATAATGCTTCTTCTACTCTCATGATGCAATCAGCATCCCATGTCCCTGAGACAGGCCATCTATACTTCTCTTCCAGATCTTTAGTATAATCCACCCACAAATCTAGATATAGTATGGCATCTAAGCCGTGCTTGTGGTACATAAAAGGTCCGGGAGTGTCCCTAGGCGGGACGGGAACTGCTTCTTCGAGTATCCCTTTCCTAGTTCCTATCTGACGTAATTTTGAGAACAGCGGCATATTTGAATTGACTTGAACGTGAGCACAGTAAACACAGTAATAAATAGCAAACAATCATTCATACCACGACATTAAACACATTGAAACATTTCAGACTGATACTGCCTGGAACATAGAAAACATATATTCTGGAAATCACGAGAAACAATACTAGAATACTGGATTACTAGATGCACTGCTAAAACAGTACAGACAATACCGGTCCCATAAAGAGACACGTCATACCGCATTCACCTAAGTGAACACGTCTGGACCAGGTCTGTGTACCCAGACCCGTCTTGACCGGGCACAAATTAATGAACCCGTCTAGATGCGTTCCCAACAACGGTACTCACCGGGAAGCAGAAACTGAAGGCCTCGGAAACTGGACTGGACTGGGTCGGGCTACGATTTCTCCTACGCATGCGCTTCGGAACAGGTGGGCCTCCGGATACCTCGGACCTTGCTCTCTCGACTTGGGGCTCTGGTCGGGATCCTCCGCATTCCTCACCGCCTCGTCTGGATGCCGGACCGCAGTCTCCGTCTCCTCCGTGGGCCTAAGGGAGATAGCAGGAAGACCCGCAGGTGTGCACTGGATCCCTCACGGCTGTAGAAGGGGTCAAGGCCTGCGTTACATCGCCGGCGAGTGGGGAAGGGGGGGGTCTCTATTCGGGCGCCAGATTATGTGGTAAATAAATTTACCGGACTATTTTTCCATACATTAAATATCAATAAGGATAGCTCAATCAAATGAGAGGCAGAGTCCGTGGTATCTGAGTCATACGGGCTTTAATTATGATCCTCGAGGAACAGGACATCGTGTTCCATCACCACTAAGGTTCAGGAAGGGATATTCAACGTTTTATTAACATCACACATTATATATAGTAAAACAGTATAATTGAAATGAATACAGGAGGCGTAACTAGTGAAAAGTAAAAGATAAGAACACATGTGCGTAACAGGAGGCGTGTAAGAAAGCGTACACATGGGCGTGCACTTGACATGTCAGAGAAACGTCACAAGAAGTGTCATAAGTGGGTGGATACATAGTGAATTCCTGCAGGGTCAGCAGAAACATTTGGCCTAGATGCGCGCGCAACTAGGTATGACGTGTAACTGGGGAGAACTGGGGGCTTGACTTTAGCTCTAGTAGAGGAGACTGGTGTCTGGGATGTCAGAACGACCTGTACCTATAGCATATCTGGTATCTTGTGTTTTGAGGATGTATTATCTGGAGTAAAAGGTTTCTCGAGTAGAGGCCGTTCAATACTGGATGCTAGTGCGTGCATACGTGTCTTGGTGCAATGCGCGGGGCCATGGGCCCACCATGGTAACGGGTTCTGTAAATCACTTGCAAGGAGGACAGGAAGGCCGGGCCCTTTGCTCTGCAGCCGGGAATATGTTTACCTATTTCACTAGACTGGAATGTGTTTTCGAGGAGGCTGAGCTGATAACTGTACGCAAAATACTGTCTTTGGCAGGAAGGCCAGGCTGAGCCGGGCACCGCTTCGCTGGACAGGAAGTAAGGCAGAGGTCAGGGATGCATACCTAAACTACAGCTTTCAGAGACAGAAGAGACTTGGGGCCTCAATTAAGGGCCTAGCCCGACTGAGCCAGGAAACATGGAGAAAACGTGTGCGAGATTCAAAAGTGTACCATGTAAAGACGTTGGCACCATAGGCCTAGAAGCCTAATTAATGGGATTTTCTTGGAGAATTATATAACTGACATGTTAACGTTTGACGCAAATGCATATGCCTCTTTCTAGCATGTACGGGAAGGAAGTTACATGACATTCAAGGAACATGGGTGCATGGATAGGGTGCGAGTGGGGGACACATTAGCTACCTGAAAATTTCTATTACCTCAGTGCAAGAGTAGGGAAAGCGTTGGATAGCGTAGGGGTAAAAATTACTATTCCCACTCCTGAGAGTGCAACAGTAGGGAAAGCGTAGGATAGCGTAGGAGTAAAAATTACTATTCCCACTCCAGAGAGTGCAACAGTAGGGAAAGCGTTGGATAGCGTGGGGGTAAAAATGACTATTCCCACTCCAGAGAGTGCAACAGTAGGGAAAGCGTTGGATAGCGTAGGGGTAAAAATTACTATTCCCACTCCAGAGAGTGCAACAGTAGGGAAAGCGTTGGATAGCGTAGGGGTAAAAATTACTATTCCCACTCCAGAGAGTGCAACAGTAGGGAAAGCGTTGGATAGCGTAGGAGTAAAAATTACTATTCCCGCTCCAGAGAGTGCTACAGTAGGGAAAGCGTTGGATAGCATAGGAGTAAAAATTACTATTCCCACTCCAGAGAGTGCAACAGTAGGGAAAGCGTTGGATAGCGTAGGAGTAAAAATTACTATTCCCACTCCAAAGAGTGCAACAGTAGGGAAAGTGTTGGATAGCGTAGGGGTAACAATTACTATTCCAACTCCAGAGAGTGCAACAGTAGGGAAAGCGTTGGATAGCGTAGGGGTACAATTTACTATTCCCACTCCAGAGAGTGCAACAGTAGGGAAAGCGTTGGATAGCGTAGGGGTAAAAATTACTATTCCCACTCCAGAGAGTGCAACAATAGGGAAAGCGTTGGATAGCGTAGGAGTAAAAATTACTATTCCCACTCCAGAGAGTGCAACAGTAGGGAAAGCGTTGGATAGCGTAGGAGTAAAAATTAATATTCCCACTCCACAGAGTGCAACAGTAGGGAAAGTGTTGGATAGCGTAGGGGTAACAATTACTATTCCAACTCCAGAGATTGCAACAGTAGGGAAAGCGTTGGATAGCGTAGGGGTAAAAATTACTATTCCCACTCCAGAGAGTGCAACAGTAGGGAAAGCGTTGGATAGCGTAGGGGTAAAAATTACTATTCCCACTCCAGAGAGTGCAACAGTAGGGAAAGTGTTGGAGAAGCGTAGTGGTTAAATAACATACTTATAAATAAAAGCTTTTTTTAGTAATTAAAATTTAAACTATTAAACAAATATAAACCATACACAATACCTATACATACTTATTAAAGACATGATTATCAAAATATATTTAGCCCAAATTGAATATTAAAAAATACCAATGTATATTATTTAATGACCAATTAATAATTAATTATCAGTTATATTATTAACAAAACAGTTAATTTAAATACATTATTACTTAATTACATTTAAATTACTTCCCACCATATTCCCCTATTAACCCACTACCCGCAACAAAACACATTTATCTATTTATGAATTAATGAAAATTATTTACCAATTAATTAAAATTAATAACCAATTAATTAAAATTAATAACCAATTAATTAAAATTAATTAGCAATTATTTCAAATTAGTTTATAATTCCACCTAATTAATAAATAATTAAACATAATTAAATTACTTCCCACCCTATTCCCCTATAAACTCACAACTCGCTACAAAACATATTTATCAATTAATCAATTAATTAAAATTAATTTCCTATTAATTAAAATTAATTAGCAATATTTCAAATTAGTTTATAATTCCAACTAATTAATAAATAATTAAACATAATTAAATTACTTCCCACCATATTCCCCTATAAACCCACAACCCGCTACAAAACATATTTATCAATTAACCAATTAATTAAAATTAATTTCTAATTAATTAAAATTAATTACCAATAAATGAAAATTAATTTATAACTCCTACTAATTATTAATTATTTAAACATAATTAAATTACTTCCCACCCTATTCCCTATAAACCCACAACCCGCTACAGAACATATTTATCAATTAATTAAAATTAATTTGCAATTAATTACAATTAATTATCCATTAATTAAAATTATTTTATAACTACTACTAATTAATAATTAATTAAACATAATTAAATTACTTCCCACCCTATTCCCCTATAAACCCACTACCCGCTCCGATACTAAAACATATAATTTGCTTATAAATTAATTTATTAATATATAAAATTAATACACATATAATATTATTTATTTTAAATACTTCAGTAACACATATAACACATACATAATAAAAAACAAAAAAATCATACAAATATCGATATTAGTGTCATCGAAATTAGTGACATCGATATATATGCTATCGATATTACTAACTTCGATATTACTTACATCGATATAAATAATTTCGATATTACTTACCTTAGGGTCGATATTCTATCCAACAATATTCTTGACATCGATATTCTATACCTTCGAAATTTCTAACACAATATTTTGGTAGGTCGATATTTACAACTCGATATTTTGTCTGTGTACCACGCCACATCACCTATCCACTCATGACAGACTTAATTTTTCAAACAGCTGACTGGTCCACACCCTCCCAATCACACAATTTGGCTGTACCAACACTTGATTGGCAAAAGCTTTCTCCTGGTGGAGCCGCTGGTGTGGGTAGTGCCTTATGATTGTCAGCCTCCTAGGTCTCTCTGATAAAGGCAGGCTTAGTCTTGTCAGAGAGATGACAGTAAATGTGTGTATGCATATTTCTCCCCTACCCTTTTGCACTCTTAGAAGAAGGTTAATGCATTCCGAATGGGACTATTTTCAGGAGGAGCCCTTGATCTACATTTTGGTCATCAGAGAAATTAACTTGGCCCATGAGGTTAGTCCAAAGCTCAAATCTCATGAAAGAGTGATGCAGATAATTGCTCAATGTATGTGAAGGAGTGCAAATAAAGGCAAATTAATTTTGTATTTGGGTGGGATATTTATTAAATGTATAGGACTTCATTCCAAGTTCTCTGATATATCCGCAAGTACAGATGACACGCAGCTCCTATTTACCTGGAAGGAATCCGACCTGTCGACAGAAATTGCCCAGAACTGTCTCATTCTCTCCTGCATCGATTATGCCAATGCTCTGTATATGGGTATCCCTGGATATTTGCAAAAAAACTACAGAACGAACCAGAATGCAGTGTCTATACTTCTGTTTAACATCTCTGGAAGATCTAGTGTAAAACAGCATTTACGCGATCTGCATTGGCTTCCCGTGGCTCAGAGAGTGCAATTTAAAACTCTTACCCTGGCGCATCGAGCCCGGCACGATCTTGGACCAAAGTACAGCAGGAAGCATTTTGCTTTCTATGTTCCTAACAGATCGTTGTGCTCAGTCACCCAACGACGGATGGCAATCCCACGATTCCGCAGAATGTGGCTGGATGGCCAGTCTCTTTCCGTCAAAGCAGCTATGGCATGGATTTTCTGCTCACAGCACCGAGAAGAGAACATGTCTGGACGCGGCAGACACTAACACATTCATTGACCTTCGCCTTTGCTGTTCGCCGTCTGAAGGAGTGCTGCAAGATCCATCAAGTGTTACCGAAGTATTCTGCTCTTTCTGCGAGGCACCGCCGCTGATGTGAGCGCGCCCGCAGTCGGCGGATTAACAAACGCTCCCAGCAAGAGAGTGCCTAGCAGGAACTACTCGGAGGCTTTACCTGGCCGAGGACCTACCGGGGGACTGTGAGGACCAGCATCCTTCACGTTGCTGAGCTGGTGCCTCTTCCCCCGGCGGCCACACCCCCGCCTGCCTGCAGCCTCTTAACCTTTCGCAACACCGGCTGCGCCGGTGCCGCTCGTTCACTGACCTCTGTGCTTCGCCTTTGCTGTTCGCCGCCTGAAGGAGTGCTGCAAGATCCATCAAGTGTTACCGAAGTATTCTGCTCTTTCTGCGAGGCACCGCCGCTGGTGTGAGCGCGTCCGCAGTCGGCGGATTAACAAACGCTCCCAGCAAGTGAGTGCCTAGC
The DNA here is from genome assembly GCF_964263255.1 of Lissotriton vulgaris. Lineage (NCBI taxonomy): Eukaryota > Metazoa > Chordata > Amphibia > Caudata > Salamandridae > Lissotriton > Lissotriton vulgaris. The sequence continues at coordinate 1,103,067,735 of NC_141697.1, forward strand.
AGGAACTACTCGGAGGCTTTACCTGGCCGAGGACCTACCGGGGGACTGCGAGGACCATCATCCTTCACGTTGCTGAGCTGGTGCCTCTTCCCCCGGCGGCCACACCCCCGCCTGCCTGCAGCCTCTTAACCTTTCGCCACACCGGCTGCGCCGGTGCCGCTCATTCACTGACATCTGTGCTTCGCCTTTGCTGTTCGCCACCTGAAGGAGTGCTGCAAGATCCATCAAGTGTTACCGAAGTATTCTGCTCTTTCTGCGAGGCACCGCCGCTGGTGTGAGCGCGTCCGCAGTCGGCGGATTAACAAACGCTCCCAGCAAGAGAGTGCCTAGCAGGAACTACTCGGAGGCTTTACCTGGCCGAGGACCTACCGGGGGACTGCGAGGACCAGCATCCTTCACGTTGCTGAGCTGGTGCCTCTTCCCTCGGCGGCCACACCCCCAGCCTCTACGTATTTGATTGGCGCAGGCCTACCGCGACACGGGACTAAGACCGGACAAAGAGCGGGCCCTCTGAGGCCCTCAGAGACCATCTGAGGCCGGTCGCCCCACCCCATTGACGTTTCCCTTCCGACTCGGATTGTGTACTAATTCCATTTTGTCCTCTAGCGGTGACTATATTCGCATTAGTCCCTGTTGCTAGACAAGGGGTCGACGCTTGGCCGTGTTAGGTCATTGCGGATTGGTCTAGCCCTTGGTCATAGTGGTACGTGACCCTTTTTCACAGAATTTTATGGGGATTGTGCTGTAAATCGTTTGTGTGCTCATTTTCTGTTCCCCGCTACTTTTTGCTATCCATAGCGGGTTGGTCAAATATTTTAGTTATTGCTACACTTTTCCCGTAATGGTAATGTCTGTGAGGCGATTACGCTCACAGACTAAAGCTAAAGCGGCAGACTCTTTAGTACCCCTCAGTAATTCTGGTCTGAGCAGTTTGTGTCCTATCAAACCTCGAAAAACCATTAAACGTCATAGACCAGGCGCACATCTGTCTTTGCTAAAATCCTATCCATCAGTAAAATCAATTTTTGCAAAAAAAGGAAGGAGTTATAATTGTGGTATGGGGCAAAATAATGGTGATGGAGAGTTGGACGGGAATTTAATGGTGGGGTCAATGGACACAGATGATATAAAAGAGTTAAGCCTGGATGGTAGTTCAACAGGGCGGGAGACTCTCTACCCTGTTGTTACCATTTTAAAGGGGAATGGGTGTAATAGTATAATGTCGCCCACTTTGGTAGCTAGTATGAAAGATATACAGCATGTAGTAAACGAGGAAAATAAATCTGTGACGGAAATGGAAATGGACCATCAAAAATCAGAGGTAATAGAATATGCAAAGTGGAAAGAAATTGAAATCAGGGATGTTGTATCATACTCTCCTTTAGCAAACTTACTTTCTTACATGGATAATAGTAAAGATAATGTAAATGTTACACATAGGAGCCCGAGGGATTGTTCACTATTAAGGCTAGATGGTGTTTCTGAAAAATTAGAAGATTTGAAAGAATATAGTTCGCAAAATGGGCAGGCTAAAGTCGAGGACTACACCGTCCCGGATTTAGCAATCCCATTAGAAAGGAACGCTGAACGAGTAAGATATTTAGAGAAATTGCGCATGCAGGGTGGGGGTTCAGAAGTGCTCCCAAACAAACATCTATTGTCCACCAATATAGGAACGCAAACTAACATGCCCATCCTGTATAGTAGTACTCCTACAGATTTGTCTATGATTTCGGACCTACAGGATCTATCAGGTGTAGACCCTTTAATGACTTCTATTAATGAAGTAAAGGTTCCCGTACATTCTTCGTTATTAAATGAGAATGTAGGGGTAGATGGGTTATTAAGTACATTCTCCAATTTAGAAAAAATATTATTTGCAATTTTGTCTCTTTTGGAGAAAAGTACTTTAAATTCAGATCACATCTTGAGAGTCCTTACGCCAATCCTAGGAGGGATTTTGGATATTAAAAACCATAGACCGGTACACGAGAACCGTGTCACCTCTACTGCTTGTAAATCAACCCAAACGCTAAATGTACCTTTTAATTCCGACAGAGATTTAGGGCCAGATAAACCAGAAGCTCTGCAGGCAGATTTAATAAAAATATCATGCGAAGGAAAAACAACTTTAGGTGTATCTAAAGTAAATCATAATGAGTCTGCAAATGTCCCCCTGTTGGGGGATGAGACATCTGTAGATGCCTGTCTTAAGGAAAATGCTGTACGTGTTTTTCCGATCTTTGTTAAGAGTAAGTTAAATAAGCTTATAGTACAAAAAACAGATGAATCAAAGATTAACTTAGTGAGCCTAGTTGAAAAGGTAGATCTGGGTGACACAATTTTTAATTTGAGCAAGCAGAAGGATACTTTACCTCAAAAATTTGTCGAAGTATCTGATATTGTAGAGAGCTCTGTTGATGCAGGGGAGTCTCTAGCAAGGAAAGGATCCAGTAGAAACGGTCATAGGAGGAGGAAAAAATCGATGAAATATCGTCGGTTTCCAAAGCGTAAACAAAGAAAGTTGCGCTTTGAACCGATAAGTATTAATGAAACATCAATTCTAGCCTAGACGACAAAAGGTGTAGATCAACTGTAGATAATCAGAATTTAAATAAGAACCTTGGTAACGCACAACCTCTTGGGCACCAGTTGGATTGCTTATCGAGTGGGCTGATTACAGCTCCGGTTATTGTTGGGGGGGTCAAAGAAAATAACGGAGGTGGTTCTAATTTGCACAATAGTATTAAAATAAACAGCTCTGAAAACAGCCCAAGAATAGAAATACATGGTGCCGCACATGATCCGGTTGCTCAAACTTCATTGACAATGACTCTGAACATAAGTAAAGATGGGGGTGGTAATCGGAGAATGTGCCTAATTAGCAATAAGGATAAAGGGGGTAATTTAGATGATGATGCACATAGAAGTGAGTATGATGCTAATCAGGCAAAGTCTTTAGTGACTTGTGCTGGGCAAGCGAATAGGGTTATTATCTTCACTCCCCTTTTCGATGCCGAATCATTAATTCTAAACAGAAGTGTCCTCTTAAAAATCATCTCCGAAATAGAAGATCTAAAGTTAATCTCTAGTAAAGATATTGAATTAGTCCACATAGACCGGAGGTATCAGTCATATGTAACAAAAGTTACTTTTTCATCAATGGTAGTGTCCTCATTCATCCTAGCGAATGCGGATGGATTTAGGAAGAGAGGAATTGACGTCCTTACTAGTTCACTTTCATCTGATGACTCAATTAAAAATAACATGGTTTTTAGCAGTCGGCTAGGGATTGAAAACCGGGAAAATAAGGGAGAAAGCCTGTGCTTTCAATACGATGATATTAAAATAACAGTGGGTAGGGCAGTAGGAGTAAGATCAATTAAGCTCCCGGACTTGGTGGTCCAAGAGGTCATTGGTGCAGACAGAGCAGATGATGTGTCTAAATGGAGTTGGATTGCAAGTGCCCTTAATGGGGCAAATCCAGCTTCAATAAAATTAAAGACGCAGGGGTAGCCTGCCGTGTACCATTGCCTCTTGGAACATTGCTGGGCTAGGTAAAGATAATCTGAAGCTTAAATCACTGATCCCCCAGGACCCAAAGATAATCTGCCTCCAGGAAACATGGGCAAGGGAAGAATTCCAGCTGTGCATTGTGTTGCTGCAAAGAAATCACAGAGAGGTCGCGCAAGTGGTGGACTAGCAATTATGTTGAGTTGTGATTTTGTATGGGATGCAGTGATAGATATACACCCTTCAAAATGTTGTATGTGTGCTAAGTTGAGGTTGGATAGTAATTCTAAGGATCATGGTGGGTCCCTGTTTTTGGTAAACGTGTATATTCCTCCGGGAAAGGCCTCTACCCCTTTGATTGATTCCATTGGCGCTTATGTATATGATTTATGTAGGAGCGAAGACAGAGTGCGGATATTAATGGTTGGTGATTTAAACGCTAAAATAAGTGGTAGTTCTATTAAGACGTTCTCCAATGAGGATCTGGAGGAGGTCTGGTGCATTCCAGATCTCGTTCTCCCGCCAAATTTAAAAGAGGATAAAAGAGGGTTACTATTGCTACAAAGTCTTAGGGAGTTAGACCTTGTTTTGTTAAATGGTAGATTTGCAGAAGATCAACCAGCAGCATTAACTTTTCATGGGGCATTTGGCCACTCTTTAATTGATTATATGGCCGTGTCTCTCCAAATGTTTGGGGCATGTTCACAATTTAACGTGATGCCAACAAAGCTGAGTGATCATGAAATTTTGATGGTAAACCTAGCAATAAGCTTAGGGAAACCAGAACTCTGGAATCAGAGGAAGGATAATATATCTTACTCTCGAAAGAATGGTCGCACTTTTTGGTCATTTAAGAATCTCCTGAATTTTCAGTGGGTCTTTGAACATATTTTACCTGGCCTTGTTGAGGAGAACCTGATCGTGGGATATGAGAAATTTATGAGTGCCATAAAAGCATTGGGTAAAAAGCAGCATAGTGATGGAGGTGGCCCCCCAAAAATCCTGTCAAGTGACAGTAAAAAATTAAATAAGAAAATAAATGAGTTAATAAGAGCTCAATTTAAAACTCCAGCGGCATTGAGACAACGGGAGATATACAGGTTAAAACAGGTACGGAAAAGGAAATTAATAGCAGTCCGAAGGGCGGCAGAAGATGAAAAATGGGTAAAACTCCGGGAAGTGGCGCTCTCAGGGGATACTAGGATATATTGGGCGTTAATTGCCAAATATTGTGACAGTATAGAAAAATCTCAACCCATGTTGATTCCGGAGGAAGAATGGTCTACCTACATCTCCTTATTGTATGCTGCAAATATAGGGTCTGAAGAAGATGTTGGACCGTGTAAATTCCCACAAACGGTAGCTGATGTTGTAGCTCCATCAATAAAGGAAATTGAGGGATTTATTAAGGGGGCAAGGTATTCAGGGGCAATGGGTCCAGATGATGTTCCCGTGGCCATCATAAAGAATGATAGTGCCGATTGGGCAAAATTACTGTATCCATTGTTCGCTCATTGTTATAGCCTCGGGACCATCCCCTACTCATGGAAGGGAAGTGTAATAGTCCCACTCTACAAAAAGGGCCCAAAAAATTCTCCATCTAGCTTCAGGCAAATTTCTTTGCTAGACGCAACAGGAAAATTATTTGCAAACAGTATTCTAATCCATCTGCAAGAGTGGGCCTCTGAAAATAATGTAATCCCTCTTGAGCAATCGGGGTTTAGAAAGAATAGTGGAACGCTGGATAATATATCTGTTTTACAAACTCTCATTGATAAATATCCGATGAGTCGTAGGTCCCCTTTGTAAACTGCTTTCATCCATTTCTCCACAGCGTTCGATAGGGTGGACCGTGGGACTCTGTGGAGGAAACTGCTCGCTCTGGGTATACCGGGGAACCTGTTGCGTGTAATAATAGCATTGCACTCAGCCACTTGGACTCAAGTCTTGTTAGGAGGGTCTCAGGTAGGTATGGGCGAATTTTGCGAATCTCGCGTTCGCGAATTTTGTGGATTTGCGAACTCGCAATCCGCAAAATCCGCGAATTCCCGCGATTTTTTTTTATTTTTTATGTTCGCACGGGTTTCTGCAAGTTCGCGAGGGTTACGAAATTGTACAAAACGCGTGCGAACTTGCAGAAACCCGTGCGAACACAATGTGCCCAGTAGGGTATGTGCCTCGTCTTGTGTGAATAAAAGGTCAGAGAAAGATCAGTTCAGCAGATGAAGAGAAAGAAGCTCCTGGTCACAGGAACAGCACGGGTATTGCGCTCGTGAAAGTCAAGGATGCAAAGCCTATCCAGCATCACAGCTGATTTTCCATGGTAGATTTGGGAAGAAGGCACACCTGTCCAGCCTCGACGACGCTCACGATTGTTTTTGGGCTAATGAATGAGTCACTGAATTTGAGCATCAACTAGTTCGAGCGTCCATGTGTGTGTTACTATGCAATCGTCCCGAAGGGCGCAGGGGTCCCTTGAGTCCTGTGTGAGCTGTAACTATTTTACAATGGTGCCAGCAAGCTGCCAGCGCCGTTGTAAAATAGTTACAAAGTTAGCTTGCACAGGAAGCACTTAGATAAAATAAAGCAGCACCTGCTTCATTTTATCTAGTGGTTCCTGTGCAAGCTAACTTTGTAACTATTTTACAACGGCGCTGGCAGCTTGCTGGCGCCATTGTAAAATAGCTGCATGAGTGGTGGTTCAACTTTTGAACCTGTTACGTTCGCGGATTTTTTTTGCGGATTTTGCGGGAAATCCGCAAAATTCGCGGATTGCGGATTTCCCAAAAATCCGCAAAATACGCGAGCGTAACGGATTTCCCGCTCCCACTTAGTCTCAGGGACTATCAAAGAAAATTCCCACTAATAATGGCTTAAAGCAAGGGTGCCTATTAGCCCCGTTGCTTTTTTCACTTTATATAAATGATTTACCGAGCCGGTTAGGGGAATGTAAGGGGGACTCTCCCCAACTGGGTGATCTAAAGTTAAGCAGTCTGCTGTATGCGGACGATGCTTTAATAATGGATCTAACTCCAATTGGACTTCAGAGGCGATTGACGGAACTGATTAGGTACACTAAAGAAAACTTTTTAAAAATAAACATTTCAAAGAGCAAGGTGATGATTTTTAGTTATAGTGGATGTAAGGTGAGACCAAATTTGAAATGGTTTATAGAAGACGAGAGAATGAAAATTGTAAAATTTTATCAGTACTTAGGAAAAATCTTCACAAATAGGTGCTCTGCTAAAAGACATTTGGCCCACTGTAAAAGTAAAGCCATTTCGCAAGCAGCTGGTATTAATCGACTTTATCTGCAATGTGGAAAAAGACATTTCTCCCATACCATTGCGGTATATAAAATAAAGATTCCGCCCACATTAAATTATGCGATAGAAACTATTGAGGAAAGGGAGTGGGGTTTATTTGAGAAGGTTGAAGGTAAAATGTGGCGCCAAATATGTAACTTAAATTCTTCTGCGCCCATTGCAGCACTTAGACTTGAATTCGGTCTTCTTTCAACATATGTGCTCTCGATGGCAGCTTGCTTGCGGTGGTGTAATGCTTTGGTGAATGGCCAGGAGAATTTACTAAGGGCTGCATTGCACAAGGACATTTTTGAAAATCTGCTAAAGAAAAGTGTAATTTTTAGGAACTTTTTAAAATCGTTAAATATTTTTGAACTTGACATGGAAAACGTACTCCGTTTAGATAAATTATCCTTAAAGATTGTTATTAAAAAATCTATATACATGATCTCATGTAAAAGAGATCAGCAATCATGTAAGATGCATGGAAGACTTGATTGCATCTCAGGGAGCTCCATTGTTAAAAAACCTCAGCCATACGTTCTTTGGAATGTGTATCATGGAGCACGTCGAGTGCTCCTTTTATTGAGACTGAACATTCTTCCTCTAAGGATTGTGACAGGAGCCTGGGAAGGTATCCCTAAAACTGAAAGATTTTGCAATCTATGTAATGGTGGTGTTCAAGATCTTAATCATGTTTTAATTATATGTCCGGCACTCCATTTTGTCCGTCGTAAATACTTAAGGCTTGGTTTTCTTCAGTATAATATCTCTACGGCAGTACAGCTCGCAATTTCCTCATGTTTCCTCCATCTGAATTAATGTGTTATAAAATATTTTGTTTTTTTAAAGAATTTTTAAATGTCTATTGAAAATGGTATGGGTTGTGAGAAGTTCGGGGTCTTTAAGGAATGTTTGTGTTTATTTAATTAATTTTTAAGGTGACTTATTTTGAAGCACTATAGACACTTTAAAAGACCCGTAAGAGTAATATCCTAATCATGCCCACACTACTTCTACTGTACCTGTAATAATGATGTTTGATTCTGTTTGATGTTTTTTTATGATGTATTTTAAACACTCTTACTTTTCTTTTGATGCGCTTGCACTTTAGTAAGTACTGTTGGAAATTATGCATGGTTCTCTCTTTTTAATGGTCTCCTCCAAAGCAAATCAAATATTGACATTCTGGGACTCTTGAAATCGTTTTTTCTGGTGATAAGTGTACTTGTTCTGTTATAATCAAGGTTAATGCTATATCATGCCCCTTATCGTGACACTATAGATTAGTAATAATTGCTATATAAGTAAGGAAAATTGTGGGTAAAAAATTCTTCGTTCTTTTTGTAATGGCGTTTTTGATATTAACTTCTTTGTATTAATAAGTGTAACTCTGAGAATGATTTTTAACTAACATGTTGTGTATAAGCTGTTTTTATTTTGTATTTTATGTGGAATTCCTTGGAATTCCAAATCATAAATAAATAAACTTTGACTTTGACTTTTGCATGGAACTCCCTGCCCCTGGAATTACTGAACACTAAGGACCTCAGACTTTTTAAAAAGCAACTTAAAACCTTCCTCTTCAAGCAGCTGTTTTAAATTCTTCGCTCCATCAGGTCACTGTTATTTTACGTGCCAGGACACTCTTGAGTATTTGTGTGTGGTACAAATCCATTATAACATAACATAACAACATTACCAAGGCTTGATTTAATGATACCAGCCATTATTCCCCCTTGAGATAACAGGTATTACTTTTTTTTAGGGAATAACACATGGACCTGGTAAGACTGGGTGCAATGCTGCAAGTTTTAATAATTGTTTTAATAATGGGCTACAATCAGCATGCAATAATTCTGGCCCCAGGCACACCACAACACTTGTGAATACTGCACTGGGCAACTCACAATGAGGGTGATAAAAAGAGGCTTTACTCTTTTCTCCATATTGAACTACTGCGAAGTTAATATTTTGGTGCAGCTTTCACCTAGTTTGTGAATAAAGAAAATAACCACAGTCTGACAGTAATGCAATACAGACTCATACTCTAGTGAGAAATAAATGGGTTATTTATTGTTGGATGCGTAATTGAGTTGTGAGGCCTGCACAAGTTATGGTCAATTTACTCACGGCTACCTGCGCTTGGTAGCCAGGCTGAGTTACATAGTAATCCCGCTTGCTCAGCCCACACAGGTGTGCAGAAGCATGTACGCATGTGTTCCTGTGTAACAAGTCAAGAGCTTCTTACCCCAGTTGTGTAGCAGCAGAGCTTACTTTAAAAGACGCTTACTGGCACTTAACACAACACTCAAATGCCTTCTTACAAAATCTACAGTGAGGGAGACTCAGTGAAACTCAATGTGGAAACAGGCTTCATTGTTGATTATTTACAATCCTATGAGTATGGTTAGGACAATAGTGACTGAATTGTAGATTTTGAGATAGCTGCTGACATTGCGACCAGGAGGCAAAGATTTTAATCCAGGCTTAGGCACATGCTCAAAAAATTACATATGTTTAGTCTGTGCAAACCACTATATCCTCTGCTGCCTGAAACAGTAAAGTGTATAATTTAAGATGCATACGTGGTAAACGTGTAATTTTAAAATCTGCAAAGTGAGCTGTATAGTACTGTTCTTATTCAACAGTTGCATCCCACCATCACCATTCCTTTCTGACATTTCTAATAATAGAATCAACACACGACTCTAGTCTATGTGCACCCACTCATATCCATGATGCTCCTGCTACAAAACAATCTTCTCGTAAATTGCTCCTCAGAGTTAGGTCTGTGGTATACCAAAGACCCAATATAATGTTATTAATAAACCTCTCCACATGACAGAAAGATGATAACGTTCACCTCCAAATTCTTACCTGTACAAATATGGATCACAAATTGGTGGATTATCGTTAATTCCTAAAATCTTCACTGTAACAGGAATGGAAGCACACTTAAGATCTTCGTCACATACTTTCACAGAAAAGGATTGAAGATTAACAAATCCAGTTTCTTCTGCATCCATTTTAGATGATATGATCACCGTTCCGGTCTCTGTAATAGGGATAAGAAATATGGCAAATGTTATCCTTTTTCATATGTACATTTATTTATTACAATCGAGACGTATCATTTTTAAAGACATTCTGAAACTGTGGAAGGGATTACTGTTGAATTTAAGCATGCATCTATTTTGATCTCGGGCTAAAAGGACTAAACCATCCACTGTAGGGGACAATGTTCTAAATTGTGGTTGCAGATTAGAGTTATGGCAGTTTTACCCTACCTTTCATCATCGCAAGGTAAATGAACATCTTTTATCAGTGACAAAAATGCTCTCCGGTGAAGAATGATTGGACCACAAATTAGACTATTTTACTTTTTTGTTCTGTTTGTGTGTGTTGCTGCCTGTGTTCACAATCAATAGTATAATGGCCCCGATACACTCTTTTACATTTTCCGATATGACTTGTTATTCGGCCCAGACGACAAACTACCTATTACTAAATGTACAAAGACGACACACTCCTTTCTATTTATATAAATTGTATACATGTATTCTCCGACAATTCTCATTTTATTCCCATTTTAGATGTTTTGGAACCATTTCACAAAGGCCTGAAATAGTGTGTAAAATAGTACTGAACGAGTACTACTCTTGATCCTCCAAAATGCATTTTTTTAAAGGCCTCATTATATTTACCAAAATGCTGATCCATTTAAAGGGGATACCCATAAACCTAGTCTCTGCCACGTGGAAGGACTCTAGCCCTGTGCTAGTAAAATGCATCAAGGAGGCATGGAGATGGTAACATTAAAACTACTTCCAGCATTTCATCCAATCAATGTCTATCAATTTTTAACTTTCAAGCAAGGGACACTGGGCCTGATGTAGGCTTTGGTGGGTGAAGTCCAGTTCATCAGGGTGATGGAGGAAATTACCTCTGCCACCAAGATGGACTACCATCTACAAACTTTAGAGATGACCACCAGCCCTAGATAATCTTTGGACCTTAATAGGAAACCTTCAAGGTACAAATATTTTGATCGATGGCGGCCGTTGATTTGGACAGCCATCCACCAAAGTTTAAAAAATGTTTGTTTAAAAAGCAAACTCCCAAAGACCTAAAGTCCCATCAGGTGCTTTCTGTCAACAGAGTCAACAGGGGCTCCGCCGACTGAAAGCTTAGGTTAGACCATCTCTAAATGATACTTTAAATCCAAATGGTCTTGCAATTGAAAGGTCTCCCGTGTTTATAATTTACCCGTTTCTGGTAATAATCTTTTCATTTCATTAGAAGCAGGTGTAAACGTAGTAACTTAGTAACATATTTTTCTAAGAGCGCTATTTCGGGAGGGTCTCCCATATTGATTCTTGGTTATTATTTTTTGCCCTTTTCCTTGCTCTTGTATGGCTGTCTCCAGATATTGTTTGTGTCTCAGCTTATTTGATAGGCATTATTCATTATAATAAGCAATTTCGTTGCAATTCCTGCATAAACAAAGAAATTAACCATATGGCAGGCTCAAACAAAGAGCTCTTGGGTGATAACTATAAAAGCAGAGCACGTTGTTATGGTGAGCCTGATTCTCATAGAGGTGTTTATTATCAAAAGCCCGCCCTATATGCTAATTACTAGATCCATTAAGGGTATCTGAGAGTCAGCAAAAGAACAGTAGTAGCCTAGGCAGTGAAGAATCTGAATTCTGCTTTCTAGCAGCACATGTGCCCTTGAAAAAAAAACTAAGCAACAAACAATCACATGCATGGTATGCTCTAGTTAATTAAAGGCCTGGAGAGTTTGTAATTAGGTAATTTATTGTGGATGTCCACAAGGTTGTATGTTTTCATGAGCAAGTATGCAATATTAGCATACTCAACTTTGCATGTGGAAAATGGGATTTGTATAAGAAACTATGGCATATGCTCAAAAGACAAGAGGGGCTGTATTATAGAAGGGGCCCCAGGGACGCAATGGCATGTGCACCAGCATTTTGCACCCCTGGGCATTTTGTAAATACAATAGGGCCAGCAGGTGCTTGCAGGCCCCTTCCTGTAACGTAGTTTACTCCAAAGCTAAATGTGTGTCAGTGTGATCTCAATGAGACATTTGCAAAAGGGCAAAGTCCTAGGCAAATGAGGCAGTGCTTTGCACCTCACAATATTGCAGAGTCAGGCACAGAGGCAAAGAGGCTGTTAGGAGGTGAACTGAATGTGAGCAGCATAGGGATAGCACATAGTATGTGCACCCCATGAACTATTTTTGTGCACCAATATTTATTATAATATATATGGCTATAGTAGAGAGCCACTAGTGTGAATACATGGATTCTAAATCCATATCCTAACTTAGGGGTCAATTACCATGCCAGCCGGAAAAGCTCCAAACGGCATCTGATTCGGTCGGACCGAATTCAGAAGCCTTGCTTCCGACCAACTCGGACACATTTCTGGACAACTGATCATGATGTCCGGAAACCGTCCGGAAACCGTCCGAATTGGTTTTTAACAGCATTCAGAGTAACAGTGTTGTTCGGAGCTGACTCATACAGGTCTCCGAGTTGTGTTTTCGGATGATCAATTAGTATGTTGGATTCGAACTGCCCTTCTGAATCGGTTGTTCCTACACGGATCGGCTGCCGGAATCTAACTTTGAGGGGCTGTAGCAGGCCCCCCTTCATCCTGGCCCTCTGACTCGGGCCTGCTGTGGTACCTATGGGTCCCCTCTTTCCCTGCATGCACTGTTTGGCTGGCACCATGGGGTGCCTGGCACAGGGTGCAAGGTTTTCCCCAACCACCCAATTTTTCAATGGGAGCCTGTGTTCTCATTTGTAACACAGGCTCCCATTGAAGTTAATGGGAGTCCGACTGAATGGTGTCCGAACACACTGTAATCGGTTGGTTGGACTCCTCGGACCCGAGTCATTCGGAAGACATTACGGAACCGATTTGGTTGGACTGCTTTTCGGGCTACATCGTAATCGGTCCTGAAGATGTAGCAAAAGTTGTTAACAAAAGTTGTTACCCACTGCAGATATGTCATAAAGGAATTCCAGTATTCTCTGACACCCCACTTTGAGAGCTTTTCAGAGAAGCCTGGAAAGCAGAGATCACAGCTTCTAAAACACAGAAAAGGGACGGCACAGAGAATGCTGGTTGTCAGGAAGTCAGATTCTTTTACATTTGTGGAGGCCATGTTATGTATGGCTGCCCCATCCGTTCTCTGCCCCTTTTTAGGAGTGAAAGCACAGGGAGATGATGTAAGGAACCATACATAACAAATATATTGTTTGGGAAAAAGTGAATTACGGGGATGTTTTCTCCTCAGGGTTCAGAGTGACATCAGAGACAACTTGCGCTTCGCTCTTGTTGTCTATCCGAGTTCAAGTAGAATCCTTTGGTTGAAATTATCCTGCTAATTCATTGTTACCCATCTATAATTATACATATCTAAAACTGCTGTAAATATATATATGCCATAACAATTGTATCTGTTAGCCCTGATTATTGTGCACCTCTATTAACTGTAAAATATGGGTTTCCAGGATCAAGGCGGAAGGTGAGGTCATTCATTTGGTCAGCATCTGTTGCAGTGCATGTGTTCACTGTTGTTCCAATGGGTCGCTCTTCATACAGTTCTATTTCCACTTTAGATCCTGAAGTAGAGGTTTCATCCTTGGTGACCTGTTTTCCATCAGAGATGCTTGAAAATCTAATTAAATTTAAAAAAAATACTTTAAAGATAGAAAAAGTTATCCAGATTGACAGGTCTGATGCAAAATGTTATTTAGTATGACAAAAGAGTCCAGAAAAGAAGAGAAATTAGCATACTGAGGCAAAAGCAACCCTTGGTATTGGACAAAAACATTGATTTCAAACCTGATATTTCATAAGAATTTCGACATGTTCATGTACTATTTTATCTAATTTTCATAAATGACATCATGAGTGTTTACAAAATGTTTGAATATTTTCTGTTTGAAAAACGTAATTGTAAAAAATATGTAACAGGTTATATCTGTATTATGGTCTATAGTATATAGAATAATATATATTTATATTATGTATTATGGTCCAGATGGGCTACTTTGACTTCTGGTCGCATTGACAGATTACCCAGCCTCCAGGCTTGACGTTTCTGGACAGAACTCTGCAACGGGTAGTTGTGATTTGTTGCCCTAGAATAAACAGAGTAACGAAAGTACATCCTTTAAACCATGAATTCCTTCAATGGCTACATAGTAGCCTGCTCTTAATGATGTGTTATATTGTAGATTTGGGTGATTTACAAATGAGCATTTGAAAAATAAATCACTATTATATAGTAGTACTTGATTATAGTCAAACTATGACATCACGATGCCTGCTGCCAGAGCCAGCAGTGAGAGCTTTAGGCCCAAGAGAAGAATATCTCCAGCTACAGTTCTGCACTTAAATGAATACATAGCTTTTAAGGTTCCTTTTTTCTGAAATGTCAATCTCTGAATGGTCACAGGGGCCGATTCAGTTGTAGATTTACTGGCGTAAATGTTCTCTTACATTTTGCAGTAACTCTACTACCTTTGGCTATACACCATTTCCAAGTGTAAAGTTAGTACAACGTGTAGACGTATATGTTCGCACCCCATAAAACCAGGGATCAGAGCCATGTTTACAAGTGAAAATTATTACTACTGAATGTTCACATTTAGGCAGAGGTCTCCATTCAACTTCTTTTTTGAAGTGTAGAAATATTTTAATGGTACATATTAATGTGCAATACATCTATTTTATGACAAAGAACAAATAAAAAAAGTTACAAACTATCAACATAAAATTATGTAGAAGAATTAATTATTTCATACAAACTTATATTAATGTATAATTATTTATTTACAGACACGTTTAAAAGATCATCTACAGAATTTTTTTTATTTTTAGTTAAAAGTTGTTAAAAATACTAAATGTTATGTATATAATTAATTTCAATTAATTTATTGTTTTCAAAACATTTAAAGTTAAGTTTGATTTCTCATTGTAAAATGTTTATCACATAATTCTAATAAAATATTATTTAGTTTTAATTATATATAATTTTTTAAACATTAAATAAAATGTATATATGTTTTAGGTCAAAAGAAGATAATGTTTTTCCAATATTCCCTATTTGGTACTGATTTTAAATTCTTTGACTGCATTATTTTTATGGGGGTGTGTTGCACTACGTGTATGTAACCATGGATTGTACTGCATTTACTCCAAAGCTAAGTTGGAGTACATTTATGACTATTTTAGGTCCCGTTTGACTGTAGTAATGTTAGAAGTTCAATTTGTTTACAGCAATGGGTTTATGCTTTTGTATGCATTTGTCTCTCCCAAATCACCTCCATAACCCTTCCTAAACCCTCCCATATTGCAGTGAAAATTCCTCCTTTCCCAGCCACTCCCACGTCCCTCCACATTCACTTCTAAAACATTGTCGTATATGTGTGGTTTCCTCTTCAATTAGGGTGAATATCATTTCATAGAAAAGATAGAAGAGGCGGAGGTCGCCACATGTAGATTAATGAATAGTAAGTGAGAAGTACTACTATAGGACTTAAAAATGTATTGCAAAGTGCAGTTTCTGAATAGACTCTTTTGCGTAGTAATAAGTACATATTTATAATAATACTTACAAAATTCAATATGTATTTCGGTACCGAAGAGCAGGGCTCTATCTATACAGTCCCAGCTCTAAAATGTTAGCTTACTGGCTTTTGCAATGTTTTTTGATTTACCAGTCTAATGTGGCAAAAGCACAAGTTAGACTAGAAAAATGCTTTAGTGAAAAAGAGAAGAAAAGGCATCCCAAGTTTTCTGACCATTGTTTTACATAATTTTGGTAAATTGTTTGCTAATACATTGATTGTGTCTGTTGAGGTCACATGAGCTCACCCAAAGTTGATCTCTATCTAGCGTGGTTGACTACGGTCCACATGCCAGGCTATGACATTATTAATGATTGCTTGCAGGTGAGTTAGGGAAACTTAGCCAAGTAGTGGGGTGCCTTAGCCAGATCTAACCACAAAGGAGATACTTTCTCCATGTTGGATTGTGAAAGAATTTTGCTTTCTGGGACAAGAATTTTCCACACTTTGGAGGAATTGGTCATACAGCTGGGTGGCACCCTGCATTCCATTGGTCAAAGGTGTCCCCCTGCTTGATGCCAAGAAGCTGTGAACATTTTTGGGAGAGTTGCATAGCTGCCTGAACCTACTAGGAGAAGAAGGACTGCCCTGCTGGAAACCTGATCTGCACCCCAAAGGTTTGCACTCTGAAGGACTGCACCTGCTTCACATTCTGGGATTACAGCCCAAACAACTTTGCTTTGCTTCAAGCAGGATTAAGGAGCGTACTCCCTGCAAGTTACAGGTTAACGGAGCCCGCCTGCATCATCTCCACCAAGAAGTCTCCATCCTTGAGTGCGCCAAGTGGACCTTTCGGGATTTGGCCAGGTTCATTGTGGGAATTGTAGTCCCAACATTCCAAGAACCATCTGAGGAATTCCCCTGGATTGGTGTTGGGACACTTTGAAACTTCGAGGAGACCTGCTGGCAGAAGTTACAGAAGTTTGGAGCACCTTTAATAAAAAACTCCAATAGCTGACCAGGTACATTGTGAAAGTTGCAGCCCCAGACCCCAAGAGGCAGCCCAGAACATCTGAACACTTGGCTGGTGCTGTGGACCACTCTCCTGTATCAAGAAACACTTCTGGAGGTGAGTGTAAAGAACTCTTGACTTTGTACCGGTCCGGCATGACCTTTTTTAACTCTTTGAGCGCTATTTGCTTGTTTGCGCTAGTTTTAATTTTAATCTTTAAAAATGTATATCTCTTGTTTTCTTACACTGGATTTTTGTTGTTTTGGTGTCTACTTTTTCATTAAAATATAATCTATATTATATAAATTAGTGTTGGATTTTTATTTTGTGTTGTGTCCTTCCTATGTAATGTATTATTGTTTTTAAATACTTTACACACCTTTCTCCTAAATTAAGCCTGTCTGCTCATTGCCAGCTACCAAGGATTGCGCAAGGAAATAATTTATTGAGACCTCGACTGATCCTTTTATTTTATTGTGATTGTGGCTTCATTACTAGTGGTAGATTCCTACATATCCTTTCTAATAATCCACTTTCCAACACCTTCTGCCATCTACCTACAATGTCCTAGAGAGTCTGTTTTCAACTTGGACAACAGTGACAGCTCTTTGAACAATGCAGCAGAGCTTCGGCCTTACTTTGCCATGCAATTCTGACTGCTCACAATGCCCACCAGTGACAGCTTCTGATAGTTTCCACCAGGGGCCTTTTCTAATACTACACACAACTGGCTACTCCTCATCTGACACTGATCTTAAATGCCAGATCCTCACATTGGCAGCCAGTGTTAGCTCACAAAACTACCTTCAAAATAGACCTCTCACACTGTCCACGACAGAAGGCAGCTTGTGGTGCTGTTGAACTGTGTGAGATCCTCCCACCACCACCAGTGCAAGCTCCTAAGTCTGCCCATCAGTTTCAGCTCCCCACACTGTCTTCCAGTGCAAGCTCATCACAATGTCCTTCAGCTCCTGCTCACGATTCCTCCCATCAGGAGGATTGATTACCCTGCTCAGGAGTGCTTATCCCTCACATCTGCCAGCCAGGTCCAGCACCTTCTGCTGCCCTAGGGAGTGGTCTTTCACACACTCCATCAGCACCTATTTGTTACACTAACTACGGTGCTCACTATTAGAATATATTGCTTTCTTCTTGAGAATGTCTCGTAGTGGTGTCTCTTCCTACAGCATATCTATGAACAGTCATCACTGCTCACAACACCCATAACACACATCCACAAAACGTAGTGCAGAACACGCTCCTACTCATTAGGGGAACCACATCCATTCCTGCTGGATGGCAGACACTATCCTATTTATGCTTTTTCACCGATGTGACACACATCAAGCTGGGCAATTTTGTGCTCTCTTTTTTTGTGGTTGTCAGGGCTGTTTTTAGCAACATAAATGTAATCACTTTTGCTTTTGCAAAACAGCACTTACGACTAAAAAGAAGTAAAATAGGAAAGAATGTTAATATATATTATAAGTATCATGGTGGTTAATAAACCCCAGAGCAAATTAGCACCGCCCAGTCAGTTCCTCCAATCTAGCCCCAAAAGGATTTATGGTCGTGTTTCAATATCTATGTTATGTTATTACTTCAACAATTAACCTTCTTTGATTTGTTGTTCGTGTTTTGGAAAATGCACCACTTATACAACACTTTGTAATATTTTAGAATTCTTTTCAGGCATGGCATCCCATGTCTCTCCCCTTTCCTTCTCTCAGTCTAGCCCACCTTTGGTTCATTCTCCCACTCTGCACCCCTAACACTACTGTATTGTTCTGCACTCGGGTGAACGGGTGAGCTATGGAAAAAAACACATACAGCATTGTTATAAAAACATTCAATAACATTTAAGAGTGCTATTTGTTGATCAACTTGATTATGCGACCAATTAACAAATTAGCACAAACTTACCTGCATGAAAGTACTGGGTCATTGTCATTCACATTAGTGAGGAACACCTTCACATTTCCTTTAATGGAACTAACTCCATCCGATACCTTGATGGTTAAAGCATAGCTGGCAATAGAAATATATATGTTCAGTAAAATGAATGAATTCACAAAATGACACAGTTACAGATCATCACTTCAAATTAAAGGCACTATGTGAAATCCAGAAAGTAATAGGACTTATTGGCTGGGGCAAATAACACTGATCTGTGACTGAACCAGCAAGAAACTACTAAGCAGATGCGAAAAAATGCAAGATTATCTAACACACGATTTCAATAATTGTTCATGACACCAAACACCAGCTGGGTCCCAAATGCAGAGGCTTATCAGTATTGTTGATTGAATTTACAATATCTTAAAATAAATTGAACTATTGAGATTTTAATTTGTTTTGTAGATAATGTTGATACCTTATATCCCATTGTTTTTTCAATTCCCCAGGTTAACCTGACAATACAAGGCTGAAAATTGAGAAACGCAAGAAAGAAAACCAGAATACAGCCTATTTGTAAATTGTCACAACTCATACAAGTTCAGTCCACGCTTCCCTCACACAACACACATTTCACAGGAAGCATAGAGAAGTATGAGCCTGTATTATAAAGCAGATGCAGTATGAAAACCAAGGAGCAATACATGACTCCCTCACAGAAAAAGAAAAATAGAGCCAGGGAGGGAAGGAGTAGTGCCCGCCTCTGTGAATTCATAAATACAGCTCTATGCCAGGTGCTAAACCGGAACTGGGAAAAATAAGCTGCAGTGCCATACATAGTCAAAGTGGTATCAGGTGCATTGGATTATGGACTTGAAAATGAATACTTACAATGAATGTTTGTCAGTGGTTCTCTGTGAACAGTTCTAAGTGGGCTGTGTGACAAATCGAATGTATGCATTTTCACAATGAAGGTGAGACGTGAACCACCATTAGGTATGAAATAAAGGGGTAGGGGTAGAGGTTTTCAGACCTTCAATTGTCACCCAGTTCTGGAAGGGTTCTGGAAGGGTTCTGGAAGGGTGACCCCATTTGACAGCGTTCAACTCCAGAGAGGCTTCACAGTAACAACCAGGATTGGCTTCAGCATGGTGCTACTGGTGCAGGCGCACCTGGCACAGAGCTCGGTGAGTGCTCTGTCTAGAAATAACTTATGGGTTTAAAGGCACATGCTGTAGAGTTCCTTGTGTGTCCAGCAGTTATCAGGCAGCAATAAAAATGGCAAAATTACTCTGGTGACGAATTGCCCTGCTGGAGAGAGATGCAGTTTTGTGTAGTGGCACATTTGCCTCATTAAAAAGTAGTGCAGAGGCTTAATATGCCTTCTGCAAAGAATGTCTAACTTGCAGATCACAGAACTCTATTTAATGTGGATAGCTCAGAAGGTTACTGCTTTTGTCACTGAGATCCTTTTGTTACTTTCACTTCATAAGTTACAATCCTAAAATAGCACAATGACCTATGACTGGCATCAATGAGCTGCATTCAAACTGCATGGTATAGGTTAAAAAGTTATGTTTTTTCCTCCTGTCTTTAATTATCCTAAAATAGCTAAAAGGGTTTGTTCGGGTAGAAATGCATTCCTATTAGTAACGCAAACCCCAACCACTGTGGTGCATTTTAAATACTGAGTCTGTCCTTCTCAGGAACAATCACTCTTAAAATATACTGCCTAATCGCATGAATACCGTGTGATTTCTACACCTTGTAATTCTCGTTGTCTTATGTAACATTTCATATAGACTGATTTACACATGTATGGTTCATTGTCTCAGTATAATGTATGTGTGATCTCTTTACTCATACATTATACAATAACATGCCCTGCATTTCTCTTGGCTCAGCGGCAGGCTGGAATGGATCGATGTGATTGGTCTGAGTGCCGTGACACGGTGCTCAGTCAGAGACTGTAGGATTGGGCATGTAATGCAGCCTGCACGGAAAACAGGGGAGTGGGCATGACTGTTTTTGGGGGCCTGAGAAGGCCGACCAAACAGTAATTGCGCACAGGAGTGTTCTACCACTCCTCCCCTGCAGCTCCACCCTGCCCTCCCTCATGCACTGCTGCAGCATGAGGAATACATAAAATGGTAATAAAATTCTATTAAAGTCATTTTATTTTTTCCTTTCTTTGCTGCAGTGGGGAAACCCTCCTCCACCACTGCTGGTTAATATCACCCACTGCCAGCCCTGATGCCTGCATCACAACACTTTCTGCATCTTCCTGAAACGTTTTTCGGTGATGTCACTTCCTGTGAAGTCACTTGGTCACAGATCGTGCCATAAGGGTGTGGCAATGGCAGCTTCTGTTTATGGAAGGGAACCTTTGACATCATCTAACCATCGAGTTCACAGTGCAATATTAACCCCTTCGCTGCTCATGACGAGCTCAGCTCATCATGCAGTACACTGGTCGTGTGCTCATGACGAGCTGAGCTCGTCATGAATAATGGGGAAAATCAGTTTTCAGCACAGGAGGGGAATTGCCTTAGCAGTCATGTGGTTAAGAGTCATTGCTTATGAGTCTAGACTAAATCACTCCGTAATGCAGTTGAGCATGTAGTGGTTCATGGGACGGCTCGCACCCTTCTGTTCTCTCATCACTTTGAAAACAACTAGGGCTACTCGCTCAAGGACACTTAGGTAAAAACATATGACAACCATATTTAAAAGACCCCAGGCCTCTACCGAAGCCTTTCCACCTGATTCATCTTCAACAAAGCGATTGCTTAGGAGAAGAAGCCTATTTTGAGGATATGGTTCACGGTAACTAGACATAATATCGAAAAAAATATATAGAATTGATGGAGCAGATTTCATCTGCAGTCAGGCATTAATTTATTTTTGTGCTTCAGACAGACTGCATTTAAATTGAATTAACATGTGTTTTTGCACTGTAGAGAAAAGTGGCCTTTTTAGCTTTGAAGAATAATAGAATATGTTTCTCTCTTCCCAGCTCATCCCTAAATCCACTATTTCTGTCTTAAGAGACTTTGACTTGTTGCATATTTTGATAAATATTTTCAGTTAATAACACCTATTTTTCTTTGTTGCACATTGCACATTTATTTAGCATGTTGTCATAAATAATAGAAAAGCTGCTTTACACTAGTAGCTTGGCTAGGTAAACATTTATAAGGAGTATTAGTATGGAGTTGGGAAACATAATGGGCTGATTTATATGAAATTAATATTATCTTTGTGTTTGTTTTATTTTGGGGCCTACCATTAAATGGCTGCCTGTGAAACCAGCAAGGCTATGGCTTGCTTTGAAAGAGAAGAGAGCATGCTCAGACTGTAGCAGCTTGACTCAAACTGCGGAAGGAGTCAAGGACATCTTGAACTGTACATTCTTGTGATTGTGCCAATGTACCAGTTTGATAAAGTATCCGTCCTGCTGCACTGTGACAGGAAGGAAGGAAACTATAGAAACATTTTCCCTAGTAAATGTTGCAAATGTTTATAAATGTATTATTCATGTATGCTTCTTTTGTTAAAACTAGTAAAGTCAGGTTTTTTAGAATGAGTCAGGGTTGTGAGAACTCATGCCATCATGACTGACTAATCACGTACAGGTTTTCCTGAAGTTGAAACATTTTGTGTAGTCTGCCAAAATTTTGTGTATAAATTCTGACCTCTCCGGAGGAGGGGCTGGCTTTCTCAGCTCAGCTGGCTTCTAGGCTCATTAGGGGTGTGTGTGAGCTCTTGAGAGAAGGAACAGATTAGGCCAGACATTCTATGGGTTAGGTACAAGAAACGTCCCGGGAGATTGCTGAAGGGAGGAGTGGCGTCCGAGGAGTGTCAGGGGGAGGTTTCTTGCTTCCACGTCATATTTTGGCACTGCAGGCCACATTCCTTTGAGGTCTGGTGAAGGGCGGGCTGCCTCCCTCCCTGCTTGCTCTTTAGACACAGACAGATGCAGAAGAACAGCAACAGATAGAAAGGTTTTTTTAGATTTAGATGCTAAACTTTCAGTTATGCTTTGACTAATTAATTAGGTCTGAAAAGATTTATTTGACTTATGCATTTATTTCTCTTAATGGGTGATTTTTGCAAACTATTTGATTTTTGATTAGCCTTGCAAGACTATATTTTTCTTAGAAACTCTTTAAGAGTTTTGAATGACATTTTGCGCCACATTCCTATATGTAATGCTTATATGCAGACAGTAATAAGTTCTGTATTAATGCTATTTTTCCTGTTTTCCAAATTCTGTAACCTGATTGATATTTTACTAATGAATAAAGGGTCAGAGAAAATAATAGAAAAGCTGCTTTACACTAGTAGCTTGGCTAGGTAAACATTTATAAGGAGTATTAGTATGGATTTGGGAAACATAATGGGCTGATTTACATGAAATTAATATTATCTTTGTGTTTGTTTTATTTTGGGGCCTACCATTAAATGGCTGCCTGTGAAACCAGCAAGGCTATGGCTTGCTTTGAAAGAGAAGAGAGCATGCTCAGACTGTGGCAGCTTGACTCAAACTGCGGAAGGAGTCAAGGACATCTTGAACTGTACATTCTTGTGATTGTGCCAATGTACCAGTTTGATAAAGTATCCGTCCTGCTGCACTGTGACAGGAAGGAAGGAAACTATAGAAACATTTTCCCTACTAAATGTTGCAAATGTTTATAAATGTATTATTCATGTATGCTTCTTTTGTTAAAACTAGTAAAGTCAGGTTTTTTAGAATGAGTCAGGGTTGTGAGAACTCATGCCATCATGACTGACTAATCACGTACAGGTTTTCCTGAAGTTGAAACATTTTGTGTAGTCTGCCAAAATTTTGTGTATAAATTCTGACCTCTCCGGAGAAGGGGCTGGCTTTCTCAGCTCAGCTGGCTTCTAGGCTCATTAGGGGTGTGTGTGAGCTCTTGAGAGAAGGAACAGATTAGGCCAGACATTCTATGGGTTAGGTACAAGAAACGTCCCGGGAGATTGCTGAAGGGAGGAGTGGCGTCCGAGGAGTGTCAGGGGGAGGTTTCTTGCTTCCACGTCATATTTTGGCACTGCAGGCCACATTCCTTTGAGGTCTGGTGAAGGGCGGGCTGCCTCCCTCCCTGCTTGCTCTTTAGACACCGACAGATGCAGAAGAACAGCAACAGATAGAAAGGTTTTTTTAGATTTAGATGCTAAACTTTCAGTTATGCTTTGACTAATTAATTAGGTCTGAAAATATTTATTTGACTTATGCATTTATTTCTCTTAATGGGAGATTTTTGCAAACTATTTGATTTTTGATTAGCCTTGCAAGACTATATTTTTCTTAGAAACTCTTTAAGAGTTTTGAATGACATTTTGCGCCACATTCCTATATGTAATGCTTATATGCAGACAGTATTAAGTTCTGTATTAATGCTAGTTTTCCTGTTTTCCAAATTCTGTAACCTGATTGATATTTTACTAATGAATAAAGGGTCAGAGAAAAAATTTACTTTTGACTAGAAAATAAAACCCTTTAAATACTCAACAACTCTCTTTATTGGCTTAAATAATAATTGCATTTATGACTGTTCATGATTATTAAAAGTCTCCTGAAGGTAATACATGGTGTGAAGGGCCCAACACCTTTTGAGCGGTAAATTAGAGGTAGCATGAAAGTTTTGCATTGAGAAACTACCAGAAGAAATTACCGCTCCATCAGTTTCACCATAATATCGAAGTAAAAATATAGAATGGACAAAATATCGAATAGACACAATATATTGGTTAAAAATATTGAATTGAAGGTAAGTAATATAATATCGATTGTCAAAATATAGAAGTCTAAATAATCGAAGTATATAATATAGGCATTAAAATATATCGAATTTTTAATATCAAATTTTTTAAAGTGTTTTGTATGTTAGTATATGTGTGAAAAGTGTATATTATTTTTGTAATGTATGTTTAATTTATTTTAAGTAATGAATTTTATGTTATTTATTTTTTGCGTAATTTAATTCTGTAGCGGGTTGTGGGTTTATAGGGGAATAGGGTGGGAAGTAAATTAATTATATTAAATTAAATATTAATTTTTAGCAATTATTAAGTATTTTAAATTTAATTTTGCTTTTTAGTTCGCTAGCGGGTTGTGAGTTTGTGGGGGAATATGGTTGGAAGTAATTTAACTGTAATAATTAAATATTTGTATTTATTTATTGGTATTCATTTTGAATTTATTGTTAATTAATTTTTAATTGGTAATTAATTTTTATTAATTGGTAATTAATATTTATTAATTGATTAATTGATTATTATGTTAACTTTCTTAATTTATTTTACGTAGTGGGTTGTGGGTTTATAGGGGAATGGGGTGGGAAGCAATTTAATTGTAATTAAGTAAATACATCTTTTTCCTTTATTGGTATTGATTTTTAATTTATTGTTAATTAATTTTTATTTGGTAATTAACATTTATTAATTAATTATTTGATAATTATGATAACTACTGTTGCACTCTCTGGAGTAGAAATCGTAATTGTTACCCCTACGCTGCCCACAGCTTTCCTTGCTGTTGCACTCTCTGGAGTGGGAATAGTAATTTTTACCCTCCCGCTATCCAACGCTTTCCCTACTGTTGCACTCTCTGAAGTGGGAATAGTAATTTTTAACCTATCGCTATCCAAGGCTTTCCCTAGTGTTGCACTCTCTGGAGTGGGAATAGTAATTTTTACCCTATCGCTATCCAATGCTTTACCTACTGTTGCACTCTCTGGAGTGGGAATAGTAATTTTTAACCTACCGCTATCCAAGGCTTTCCCTGGTGTTGCACTCTCTGGAGTGAGAATAGTAATTTTTACTCTCCCGCTATCCAATGCTTTCCCTAGTGTTGCACTCTCTGAAGTGGGAATAGTAATTTTTAACCTACCGCTATCCAAGGCTTTCGCCTAGTTTTGCACTCTCTGGAGTGGGAATGGTAATTTTTACCCTATCGCTATCCAATGCTTTCCCTACTGTTGCACTCTCTGGAGTGGAAATAGTAATTTTTACCCCTACGCTATCCAACGCTTTCCCTACTGTTGCACTCTCTGGAGTGGGA
The DNA here is from genome assembly GCF_964263255.1 of Lissotriton vulgaris. Lineage (NCBI taxonomy): Eukaryota > Metazoa > Chordata > Amphibia > Caudata > Salamandridae > Lissotriton > Lissotriton vulgaris. Next base: position 1,103,093,159 of record NC_141697.1, read on the forward strand.
ATAGTAATTTTTACCCTCCCGCTATCCAATGCATTCCCTACTGTTGCACTCTCTGGAGTGGAAATAGTAATTTTTACCCTCCCGCTATCCAACGCGTTCCCTACTGTTGCACTCACTGGAGTGGGAATAGTAATTTTTACCCTATCGCTATCCAATGCTTTCCCTACTGTTGCACTCTCTGGAGTGGGAATAGTATTTTTTACCCCTACGCTATCCAACGCTCTCGCTACTCTTGCACTCTCTGGAGTGAGAATAGTAATTTTTACCCTCCCGCTATCCAATGCTTTCCCTACTGTTGCACTCTCTGAAGTGGGAATGGTAATTTTCAACCTACCGCTATCCAAGCCTTTCCCTAGTGTTGCACTTGGGAATAGTAATTTTTACCCTATCGCTATCCAATGCTTTCCCTACTGATGCACACTCTGGAGTGGAAATAGTAATTTTTACCCCTACGCTATCCAACGCTTTCCCTACTGTTGCACTCACTGGAGTGGAAATAGTAACTTTTACCCCTACGCTATCCAACACTTTCCCTACTGTTGCACTCTCTGGAGTGGTAATAGTAAACTGTACCCTCTCGCTATCCTATGGTAAAAATATTGCATATTTTTTATTAATATTATGTTAATATATATATGTATACATATATATATTTATATATAAAAAAATTAAATTGTATGTTTCTTTTTTTACCTTAAATTAATTATTTATGATTTTAAGGTTACTTAGGTATTTCTAAGTATGTTTAGTTAATTATAGTTATTATTTAATTAATTTTAAATTACTTTTAAGACATTTAAAAAAAATCGATATTTTGACTATATTTTTTACAACAATATTTTGTATTCAATATTTTTGTACACACCTGTTTGTAGGTAGTAATTCGATATTTTTGAATTCTATATTTTGTCAACGATATTTTGGTAAGTCTATATTTTGGTATTCTATATTATGTCAGTGATCCATGGTTCACATTAGAAGTCACTTGCATTTTCTTAAGTCACTCACCTTTTAGTACCTGCATCATAATCAAATGTTTCCGCTGTAGAAATAGCCCCATTAGTATCTACAGTAAAGGCAGTACTTCCTGCTGGTGATATATTTTCTATAGAATACTGTTAAAAAACAAAGACAATTAGCAGAAGCAAAAACACATCATTTAAAAATGAAACACCTGCCAAACCATCAAGCAGAATTAATTTAAAATAGAATTCTTCAGAGTAAAATCATTAATAGAAAAATAGAAAGACCAGATAAAAGGGTTGAACAGTTTCACAAACATGCCTTGCTATTTTCTTTCGTACTATTAAGAAAGTTCAGCTAAGAACAGTAAAATGTAATCAAATGTGGAATATAGTGACACCAAGTACTTTTCCGCAGAAATATGTGTTAATATCCTCATGGAATGAGCAGCTGCAGAACGCCGCCCAGTTGTGTCAAGACTTTGGATATTTGCAAAGCAGTGTAAAATGCGTATGCAATGCTGCAATGCCAGACTGCAAAGCACATGAGGCAAAGGCAAAGGACTGGAGTGCAAGAGAAAGCTAACACTGTATTAGATTGTTACTAACTGGCTTATGGAAACAGTGTGTCCTTTCGTAAAACGTCCATTTACAGTCGGAAATGTTTGCTAAAAAAACACACACGATTTAGCACAATGTGAGTGTAAGAAATCGGTTTATTGGTTGAAAGGGATGAGAACCCGCTTCAAATAAAAATCACAATCCTTGTCAGGGTAACCCACAAAAGTCACTAAATAAATCTGTGCATAACGCTCTGGTAGCTGGGTACAAAGCGGTCAGGCTTAACTTATAAGCAATGCGTAAAGTACTTATGCAGTACTCAGACAGTGGCAAAGTGAAATCACAACAAAAGAATAATTCCAAACGAATTTTGAGAAATAAGGAATATTTTTATAAATAAAATGACACCAAAAAGCCAAAAATCCAATCAGTTGAACCAGAGTTATGAGTTTCGAAAGTTTAAGGTAAAAATGCCACAAAATGTAGGTATCTGGTAACCATGGGCAGGGCCCAAGTCACAAGTTCAGCCTGACCGTGATGGAGCATGGGCTGGGTACAGGACCATGTTCGTCCTGCTGGAAGGTTTGCCTTTTGATTTTGGTGCTAGAGCTGTGTGGTGTGACTTTGTGTGGCTCTGCTTAGCTTGATGTTGGATCTGATGAAGACTTTGGGTAGGAGCCTCACAGCCCTGAGGGGCTTGGCTTATCTCTGCATAGGATCCTGTGAAGCTTTTCATCGGGATCTGCACAGCGTGGCTCTGGGGTTTCTGCGTTCAACATCAGATCCAATGAAGCCTTCCAGTGGTAGAAGGGTCTGAGTCGGATCTGTTGGAACCTTCAGTTAGGCAGGCAGAAATGCACTCTGACTCAAGACAAGGGTCCAGGACCTTGAAGACAGCCCTCGGGGTCAGGATTCAATCCCTAAGAGGCTAGCAGCGGGTACCAGGTCAGGTCCATTTGGTACTGGTCCGCTGGAAAGCATGAAAATCCTCTGGAAGTTTATTGTGTCCTTTTCTCGCAATGGATAGCAGCCAAATGATCCTTGGAGTAACTTCTGTGAAAATGTGTTCAAGGCAAGTGAGTCCTGTCTTCTTTCTTCAGACAGAAGGGCAGTTCTTCTGATTCTTCTCAGGTCCAATAGTGTTCTGATTTCTGGTTCTGGGGATGGCTCTTTTATACCCAGTGCCAGCCTATGGGAGGAAGACATCTCTTTGTCCAGCCCTAAACTGGTTCTGGTCAGTTCTTCTCTTCCTCTGAGTTTGGCTCCTGTCTGTCTAGTGAAGCAAAGGGTAGGCAGGCCCAGGTGTGAGCTGCATCTACCAATAACAGGGCAGGCATCTTCTGAACTCAGGAAGGGGCTGAGTACAGCAGTCAGACTACCCTTTGAAGTTCAGGAAGGGCATATGTACAACCCAACTAGACCATCTTACCCAGGAGAGGAACATCCTTCCCCACACCCAGGGCCTTTTTGTCCCATGTTTGGGAGGAATATGCATCTCACCAAAGTAAAGTTATTAAAAGTCAGATGACACTGAAGACTGTCGGAAACGCACATTTGGTCTAGCCAGGAAAATGCCAACTTTCCATGAGTGACATTTTCATATTAGTAATTTAAATTCCGACCTGATCATTAGAATGATTTTCACTTTATGTTATTTTGAGTCTTTGAACAATGGTTCTGGCTATTCCCAAATTCAAGTTAAGCAGCTCAGTGCTTTTCCATGGAAGAGCGATCCATGACACAGTGAAAAACAACTTTGGAGATTTTTCACTGCTAGAACATGTACAATTAAGTCACACTTGTTGCACTTTTTACATATGATGAGCCCCGCCCTATGAGCATTTAGGGTCTACATTAGGGGTGACTTAAAAGTATTAACAAGAAAGGTATGGGCCTGGCAAAAGGCTTATGTTGCCATGTCCAAAATGGCAGTTTTAAAACTGCACAGGCAGGTTGCAATGCCATAACTGAGACATGCTTTACAGTGCTACTTTGGTGGGTAGCACTATGAGTGCTGCAGCCCACTTGTAGCATTTAATTCACATTTATTTTACAGCTCCCAGGTACATGTAGTGGCATATACAAGCGACTTATGTACCAATCATGTGTTAAACCAATTTTGCCATGTTCGGAAGGGAGAGCACAAGCACTTTACCACTGGTTTGCTGGAGTAAACTGTTCAGAGTCCTAAAGCCAACAAAAACAGGATCAACGAAAATTAGAGTAGTGAAGGCAAACATCTGGGGAAGTACAAGCAAAGGATGGCCATTTCCAACAGTGAGCCTACAAAGTGAATCTGAAGAAAATTGCACCATAATCTTGAGGTATTCAGAAAGTCTAGAAAGCTTGTGGTGCTACCACATGAGGTGCTTCTCATTTCCATAGCCCACAACTGCTCTGCAATTCACTTTGAGTGTTGGTTGACTATAGCTACGGTGTACTATGTTTCCAGCATGTGGTGGATCATGGCACTTGCATAAAAGGAAAAAGTGCTTTCCAAGCAATCTTAAATCTGCAAAAGGTGTCTGCTCCCCAGTGAGGCAATGCCCATATGGTACAACTATGCGGAACAAGTACATTTTTGCAAAGTGTCACAATGTTTTTAGTAATTCCTGATTAATATGAGTTAGGAACAATTTTTTTTGTTAAAATCTGCAGATTATGCAGCAGATGATGGATTCAGTGGCAAATGCTTCAAACCCATAATTATACCGAAAACGCCACAACTGCAGAATCACTTATTTTCGCTGGCCCTGACTATGCGTCATGCTTACTGGCTTCTCACATCTAAAGACCTGATTAAGAGTTTAGTGGATGGGTTACTTTATCACAAACGTATTGACCTTGTAATAAGGCGGATGCAATATCCCTCACGTTTGTGAAGGAGCAACCCATCCGCCAAACTCTAAATCAGGCTCAAAGAATCTGTTTCCCATTGTGGTGGCTTCAAGGAGATATAGATCCGATTCGCTAGTTGCAGCAGGAACAACCAACCCATGCGCTCACAGAGTGGTTCTGAAAGTTTCAGCCTCTTTGAAAAGCTGCAATCTACACATCATGATAAACCTTTTGGGAAGGCATCCATGATGATTTTAAAAGGTAAGAATAAATTTTATGAGGCTGATTCACCAATATTTTTCTGTTAGTTGGCGTGACTTAATAGTTAATTGTCCAAATCTCAGCACCCTGAAGTAGCTTAGGTGAGTTTTAAAACTTTTTAAAAAAGCTTAATTAAATACATAAACAAGCATATAAGTTGCGCCTACCCATGAAAACAAAGGCTTTGTGAATCATGCCTTATGTTTTTCTCCACAGTGGCATACTTACGTTTTACGTCGTGGTCGAGGGCTAGCTTCATGCACAACTTTTGCACCATGGTGCAGAGGTGTGTGCATACTGGTTAGCATATGATTTGAAGCATACCAGTCCAGTACAAAATCCTATGCCTACCTAGATTCTTAAACATTCTACACAGCACACATTCAATGTGTGGAATGTTTGGAAACATTAGATAATTTCTCCTTGTTAGCGTCTGCTTCAGGAAGTGTTAGCTTTGGATGCAAAGCCATGGCTGACTATATTAGTAAATAATTTTTTCAAAAAGAATTACCTGGCCACCAGTTTTGGAACTGCTAGTTACTCATGCAGATTTGGAAATACGATGCATCACGTCATTGCATTTTACGTTCACAGTTGTATTAATTCAACTTAATTTCAAACATCCTTTCATTTTTTTGAAGCATGAAAAGAATACACATTTCATTCATTTATACATTCTTCATGAATAAATGTTAATAAACACATAAAAAACTGGGCAATTCAAAAACTTAAACATAACGACAATAAATTCAAATCTAACGATTAATTCAAACAATTACACCAGTCGGTGATTCAAACAATGCCTGTAGGCGCTATGACATTGACTATTGTTCAGTTCGTTAAGCGCTTCAAACAGGTATACTGCGGAGACAACTTTCTCTGGAAGTGATTTGCTCTTGGGGTATATTTCATGTAGTGGCACCCTCTCTAGAGCTTCAACTAATGTGGATCGCTCGCAGGCAAAATATTAGCGTGCCGGCGCTTTTCCAATCGCCCTCTGCCTCAGGGGATTATCATCAGGGCATAGACCACGGTGTAATCTAAATTAACAAATAATGAGATGTATAAATAACACACTGCATCACCCTTTCTTTCTCTGCAATTAATAGGTAAAGTAGGCACTAAGTTTATCTGGTACCTTATCTTCTTTGCCGAAATTCAATCTCCTAATAGTATCCTCTTAGACACCTGAACATGGGTAAATAAATTGTGTGAGTATGAGGTTTTGAGTCTGATCATTTTCAGCAGGTATGATTCATTTTTGTCTAAATATATGAGACTTACTGGAGTCTTCGTGTTTACTTGCGATGACTCCCACCTTGTATCCTTATTTGCGATTTAAATTGAGCCAAAATACTTCATTGAGGGCTTTACATTCCACCCTAAAATACAATTAAATCGTGGTCATTTGGACAACCATTATGAACCAATGTTAAAAGCACAGGACAAGCTTAATGTGGCCTCTCCCTTACTTGTGAATATTGTAATCCTTTTTCAGGGGATTTCTGGCTCTTCTTAACAGGTTATGACTTCCTGATGGAACTGGAAGAATGGTAAGAAAGTCTGGATTACTTCGTACCAGATAAACTTAGTGCCTACTTTACCTATTAATTGCAGAGAAAGAAAGGGTGATGCAGTGTGTTATTTATACCTCTCATTATTTGTTCATTTAGATTCAGCAACCCTGAGTCCAAGCCAGTCACCTGGGGTCATAAGTAGCATTCTGCCTATTTATTATTCATTAAACAGTTTGTTTTGTGATCCCAGTGAATGGCCATTTTATAATTTGACCTATTAGTACATAGTTTGCATGTGCAAATTGCATATCCTGGTTTGCAAATGGGTCTTCGATTATCTGGCAGAGAATCTTCCATTTTTAGCAGGTCCATATGATGCATTTCGCCAAACATACAAAGATGGCTAACTGTCGGAACCTAGTTTTGGGAGTGTTGGGACAGAAAAGTTCTCCACATTGTAATGGGCGTGCACCCCGAACCCAGAGTGTCCCAACTGTACTGATGTCAGGATCGCCAATTTGTTGTGTCATGCGATGCGAAATGACATAGGCCTGTCTCACGGATTGCAGTCTGGTTGAAACAGAAGGGGTTCCTAAAGCGCTACCCTCATAGTGGTGAAAGGCTACTGCCTGTATCAGCAATTAGCAAACCTGTGCACGGTGGTGGCAGAATATCATGTAGTGATCATTTGGAGTGAACAGTTCCTTTTTGTTACCAGAGTGAGACATACAGGCTCACTCAGTTAAAGTTTTGCTGCTGTGTGCTTAACTCACCCTTGGCTTATATCGCTTTGGGGGCATATGTGCAAGCCCCTATTGCCACCACAATGTCACTTGTATCAACGTTGTGGTGGTGATAGGGGCCTAGCCTTATTTACAAGGCAGCGTTAAGCCACTTAAAATGGCTTAACACCGCCTTGTAAATAAGGGCCCCTTTCACGCTATCGTTAGCGTGTAAGGGGTGAGCTGTGGATGTTGCCGTGGGCATTCCACTGCAACACCCATTGATTTTGACGCTGCTCCCTATGTACATAGGAGGCAGTTCCAAAATTAAGACCAGGTAAAACCTAGACTTAAGTTGGCGAAAAGAAGAAGAAATGCATTATATTTCCTAGTTTTTGCTTTTTCCTTGTGTGCTGCCTTTATGCAGCACACATGGAAAAATCAAAATTCCATTGATTGTTTATGTACAGGAATGCCCCTCTTCCTGTACATAAACAAGCTTTTCAAAAATGACATTTTGTGACTTTCATGTGTGCTGCATGAAGCAGCACACATGAAAGTGACAGAATGGCAATTCAGAATTGTTTAAACATAACATAACATAGCATAAACAATCCTCCCTGCACGCAGACACCCTTGCACTATGGTGCAAGGGTGCCTGTATTGGCGCCACATTGCTAAGTGTAACGCCATCACAGGAGGAAATGCAAGGCTGCACCATATCATTGTAAATATGGTGCAGCCTTGCGTTTCAGAAGTGGCGGAGTGAGGCGTTAAGCCATGACGGCTAACGCCTCACTTCGCCACTTCCTTGTACATATCCCCCTTGGTGTGTAGTGCTTCATAGTGCATGGAAGTGCTGGATGTGTGCCTGTTGATGCTACAATACAGGGCTACTGCCCCACTGTGCAGTCTGTGTAAACTATATGCATGTGCTGGGTGAATGTGTGCCTGTGAGTGGTACAATACATGAAGGATGTAGTACTGTGCACTGTATGTATGGTATATGTATGCGCTGGGTGTAGGTGTGCCTGTGAGTGGTACAATACATGAAGAATATAGTGCTGTGCAGTGTATGTATGGTATATGCTTGTGCTGGGTGTAGGTGTGCCTGTGAGTGGTACAATACATGAAGAATGTAGTGCTGTGCACTGTATGTCTGGTATTTGCATGTGCTGGGTGTATGTGTGCCTGTGAGGGATACAATATACAAATGAGGTAGTGCTATACGTGTTTGTGGTATACATGTGCTGGGTGTATATGTGCCTGTGAATGGTACAGTACATGGCTGAACATCTGTTCATTTTGGGAGACAGGTCTAAATGGTGAAACATGAGAAGGTTGAGGAATCCCACATACAGATTTGTATATTGCTGCATTCCTAAGCTGGGTGGGAAACACTGGAGAGGGTGCTCTTTGATTCAGAGAGAGGTCTTCCTTCACAAAAGTAACTCTCAGAGGTACTTTCCACTTTCTATGTGTGCTGCAAAATGCCGCAAAGGTAGAAAAAAGAAATAATAAAGAGAAATAAACATATGTATCCCCGTTATGCATCACCTGGGAAGGCATAGCATTTTGATGCCCGCCCCGGCTTACCAGTCTTAGTAAATCTGGGAATGCACCAAAAACCAGGTGTCAATGTGTGGAAACAGCCACGCTCTACCCATGGAACACCATTCCCAACACAGAGTAAAACAAGACAGTGACTTGCACTGCCTTGCATTACTCCAGATTTAATATGTCATCGGAGCCTTGCAAGGTGACTGAGTGGCGTAGTAAATCCGACTTAAGGGCTTGAGTTACCTTGAGTTAGTCTAGATTTACTATGTCATGCAGAGCCAAACAAGGCATCTCTGTATGGCATAGTAAATCTGATTTAAAGGCTTGCCTCATCTTGCATGTTCAAAGGCGATGCAAAGACAATGCAAGCCCCTTATAAATCTGGCCCTTAGTATTTGATATCTGCAACACAGAGCTCGATATGAGAGGGAGGTGGTTTCCATGGAATGGGTTTATTACTAAAGCATGTAGTGTCACTATTTCATCAGATTCATATTCAAGATAAGCAGCCTTTTTGTCATAGTGATCACCAAGCATGTTGCAGTATTGTTGAGATGGGGTGGGTCCAGCGGTGCTTCTGGTCTGTGGGATTCAGTTAGGATAGTCAGCAATTCTTAGGAAGAGCAGTTGGAGGCTGTGAGGTGATGTGACCTCCACCACCCTGCTAGACTACAGTACAACAAATCTAAAGATTATCACTGCTCTAGTGGTCAGTTCTGTACAATGAAAAGAACTGTAGTCACAGCAGTTCCTTTCAATGTACAAAACATTTGGTGGAGGGCTTCAGTTGGTTTTGTGGCTATTCAGCAAATATAAGCTTTTTGTTTTTCAAAAAAACAAACTCCAAAAGTGAAAATATTTCTTTGGAAAACAAAAAACCTGCTACCCTTGCACACAAGGAGATTTCTCCCAAGGTTTGAGGGTCAATATAGTTTTTTTCTGTCCCAAACAGCCAGGTTTTTGGTGGTGATGGACATGAAAAAAATACATTACACTGTCCACTCTTAATAGGGCAGACGGTCTAGTGTCCTTCCACTGACAGCCCCTACTTCATCAGGAAGTCGCAGAAAGTTTTCAACTGAAGGAGCCAACGGGGTTCTGTCAACAGAATACTAAAGGTTTGCCCATCTCTAAATGAGGCAGACAGACTTCAGATTTGGCAGGCGGGGTACTCTCTCCGGTTTGCAACAGAGTACCCTGTCCATCAAACTCTAAATTGGACCCAAAATCTTATCCCAGAATTGTTCATCACTGTTTTCCACAAAACCTATGAAAATACAGTAAGCATGGACAAACATTTTTTCACAATTAATATAGAGAGATAGAGAGTTTCAGGAAATAAAAATTACACCTAGAGACAAGAGCACCTCAGATTGTACCTAGTATCCCAACATTACAACACTCTGCCATGCCACTTCAGCATCAAGTGCCCTGCCCATGATCATAAAGAGAGGACTAAAATCTATAAGCATTAAAAGAGAAGAGGGACAGCAGAAGTGTTCATACTAATAAGCAGAGTGATGGGATCATCTGCTCTCTGCCTTGATGTGGCCTGCTCTGAAAAGCAGTGCTTGGTGGAGCACATGGACTGTTGTGATAGAGAAACACATACATGCCCATACAAAAAGCTTGTTTAGCTTATGGAAGATTATGGCAGGTGGTTAGTGAGGATCATTAGAAAAGTAAAGTTGAAGCTGGTGATAGCGGCTCTGTTTCATGAGTGCCCCTTTCAACTTGGATGCAGTGCCTACTGGTACATCGAAAGCAAATTTTGACATGCTCCCACTGCTTCCTGATGCAGATAGAAATGGAAAATGGGTAAATGCCATCACTCATAATTCACAATGCTCCAAATACCCAATGACTGATCAGTGAGCTGAAATAATGTGTACATGAAATGGCAATAAAACCAATGGCAATATGCCATTCTATTATATGCTGACATTGGTCTGGAACAGAATGTAAATGACAGTTCAAATGAGCCATGTCACAAGGGGCTGGACCCAAAGCACGCCAAGCGTAAAAAACTGTTCAGAGGAAAAGCCTTAGGGCCTCATTCATCAAAATGTATTGCAGCTCAGCAAGTAACCCTGCTGCTCTGTGTTACAGGGAAAGGGAAGAAATGCCCCGTATTTATTATAATACAGTGTGTTCCTGTCCTTTCCCCAGTGCTGGCGCACAATGCTCTGCCTAGCATCAACACAGGCACCTTTGCACCATGGTGCAAGGACCCCTGCATTGCATGCAGAATTGTTTTTTTGCAGGAAGGGGCACCTTCCTGTGCAAAAACAATTCTGAGAGGCTTATTCTTCATTCTATGTGTGCTGCAGATTTCAGAAAGAGGAAGTAACATTACACCCCCCCTGAGAAGACGTCTGTCTTTGGTGCATTCCTAGGCCTACCAGCAAAGGTAAATGTCAGAATGCATCACAATCCTTGGGAATTGTGTTGGAACACCCATGGAAACGCCTTCCCAGGGCAGAGTTGTTCAATGAAGTGATTTGCATTGCATTGTATTACTCCTGATTTATCAAGCCACGCAGTGCCACACACAGTGGCCTTGTGTGGCTTGAAAAATCTAATTTTAAGGTTTGCATTGCCCATGCACCACCTTGCATGGTGATAACGTGACACATACCTTTGTTAAATAGGGTGCTTAGCTTACACTAGACATAATAGGAAAGTTTACCCACCATTTCCAACCCACTGAGCAACATGTGGCCACCGTGCATGCAGATGAATCCACTGTGAAGCACTTTACAGAACAAGAGAAGCTCTTGAAATGGCACTTCACGTCTTAGTGCTAGACAGCTGCAACAGGTCAGTGTTCTGCAAAGTTTAATTTCCAAGCAAGAAGAAAAGAAACTTCAGGGCAAAATGTAAACCACCAGGAAGAACATGGCATGTACAAAAGAAATTCCCTATACCAACATATTTCAGAAAGTGAGAGTTGTCCTTACAGATACAGGGAAGAACATTACAGCTGCTGTTTCTTAGCAACAATGGCCTGCTTTTCTAGAAAAGGACAAAGGCGTGCACAGTAAGAGCGCTTGGCACAGGGCTGCCTGTTCAGGGAACCATTTTTCAAACAACTCTTGGACGACATGCCCTGAAAAAATGCCACTCAAGAAATAAATGTTGAGTTTCTGCAATGCTACTGCCTGTCAGAGTGTTCTGAAGCCTTGAGCTACACTCCGATGAGCACTTAACAGTGGTTACGTATTCTTAAGAATAGGAAGTAACCACAGCTCTTTCAACAAGACATTTGCACACTTAAAAAGAAAAGCCTGGCGTTAATGGTCTTGAAGACTTGATATGCAATGCATCTAAGAAATCTCTGGTTGATAGTTGCCTAGCAACTGTCGCAGAGAGACTTGGCACACTTATGATACCTGAATGTATTATCACAAAGGAAGACATGCCTCAATCCTTGCTAAGTGCTTAGCTAACAAATGAACATCTCCCAACAATCTGTTATATTTTCGCTCCCTGCATGCTAATATGCTATTAAAAATTAAAATGGAATCAAATGATTGCTGCTGCATGGTGTCGCTCCATGTTCCTATATGTATATGTGTGTATTATCTTGTGTGTGTGTGTGTATAGATAGATAGATATAAAGTTTGAGTAGATAGATAGATAGATAGATAGATAGATAGATAGATAGATAGATAGATAGATAGATAGATAGATAGATAGATAGATAGATAGATAGATAGATAGATAGATAGATAGATAGATAGATAGATAGATAGATAGATAGATAGATAGATAGATAGATAGATAGATAGATAGATAAGCTACTGGCGGACGCCGGTAGTTAGTTTTATTTAGGACCTAGTTTCCATAGAAAAGCATTTTTTTACTTGCTTATAACTTTGGTGCCGTTTTATGAATATTCATAACGTTTTCCCAAAAAAGTGCCCCACTGTTTCTAGTTGTGCATGGAAAGTTTCGGAGTGATCCGTCAAGAGGAGGCTGAGAAAAAGGAGGGGTCAAAAGAAGTGTGCTTCCCTTGTTAATTATCATAGAGATTTTTGACACAACTACAGTTTGAAATGCTGGACGGAATTACACCAAATTTGGGCAAAAATTTAGCTTTTGGTCCACAAAGTGTGCTTTTTTGTTATTTGGTGTAAAACCATTTAGTAGTGCTTGAGATTTTAAAGGAAAACCAAATTTGTATATCTAGGGACGCGGAATCTTCCCGATCTCATGCATGATACGTTTTTTTAAATTCTATTTCCTAACTATAATGTCCCTGTAGCATTTGGTCTTTACAGTGAACTTCATTTTATTTTTTATTTCCAAAACCTTTATTGTTTTTTATGACATAGGCAGTAAGAACAAAGCAAAATGAATATATAAATGGATAAAGTGCATTCTGTAAATGGCATAAAAATGCATACAATTAATGATTTGATTTGGCAATTTATAATGTACGAACAAATGCCCGAAGGTATCAAGGCACTAATGTGTTTAGTCTACTGGAGGGCAAGAGCTTCGTTCCTGAGCTAAAGGGATATTACAAGGCAAAACGCCAGGTCTTCAAGGCCTTGCGGAAAGGAAAATGGGCTTCCAGGAAGAAGATGGAGTGAGGGAAAGTATTACTAAGCTTACATACAGCCACAGCAAAAGCTCTCCGTCCTCACCTTGCTCTCCAAAACCTAGGAATAACCAACAGATTGTTTCCAGCAGAACGCAACTGTCTAGAAGGAACATATCATTGAAAGAGATGCTTAAATCCCTAAGGGTCTGTATTGTGAAGTGCCTTATGGACAATGCATAAGGCCTTGAAGGCAATTCGTTTAGAGGCAGGGAGCCAATGCAGTTTCCGAATAGCAGCAGAGACTGAATGATATTTAGGAAGATCCAGAATGAGTCTTGCTGCAGCCTTCTGGGCAAGCTGCAACTTGTCAATGCCTGTCTTATTAATGTCCAGATAGAGAGCATTGCAGTGATCTGTCCTGGACATAATCAGTGCCACAGCAACTTGTTTACGCACACGAAAAGAAAGAAAAGGAAACACCTTCCTAAGGGTCTTCATCACCCAAAAGCAGGATCATACTGTCCTATTGACATGAAGATTAAAGGACCAATTGTTATCAACCAGAACGCGAAGATTATTTGCAGACTCAGCAGAGCTGGGACGTTGCCCCAATGTTATGCATTCCAACATTGATTGTGAAGAGTTCATCACTAAATCTAATAAGGGTTCTTGGCATTTACTAATTTTATAGAGCTCGGTGTATTGTTGAATAAGATCCAAATTGATTTGTTAACGCCCAGTACAGAGTTGCTGTTATAGTTTAGGTTACAAACGATACAACTAAGTATAGTAACAGTACTAAAGACGAAAGGAGGAACAGTTGCTGAAAAAACTTAAGTTAGACGACTTCAATATGCGTCAGTATATCAGCATTGGCATGCATCAGCAGAAAAAATAACAAAGCAAGATGAAAAGTATAGTTAATGTGGTAAAGGTGACCCCTGGGTTGCAAGCATTTAGTGATCACTTGATAAATGTATTGTGAAGGCTCATGGAAGTAGCATTTAGTAAGAAGTGTTAATGAAGTGTGGGAGTTGTCTACAGGGCTTTTTTCGTTAATCATGAAGTTGTCTAACGTGGACCAAATTGCTCTTTTTCTCATTCCAGGGGTTAGTCTGGAGGGAGATGTTGTCAGCCCCTCTAATTACTGAGATCCACTTTTCCCAATTATTAGAGGAAATTGCAGCTGTGTTTATTGCAGTTGTTAAAAATTAGTTTGCACGCTGGGTTAAAAAGGATGTCCGGTGAGTGTATATCTTCCTCTGTGTTGGGATTTGAATCTAGTGGGCATGTGAGTAGAAAGGTGAATACTCTGTGTGGCTGGAAGTGTAAAAGCTCACTGATAAAATCAAATATATTGTCCCAATATTTTATTTAGGGATGAGCAGTAGAAGAACATTAGTTCGAGGTTGCCAGTCCCTTTTAATGCAATTCCGGCACTTGGATGTATCCCTAGGTTTTAGTATGTATAGGCGGGCAGGGTCCAGTAGGTTCTATGTATGAACATCAATTTAGTTTGTGACGGGGTGTGGGTTATCTTGTACACAAAGGGGGACTTTAATATTTTGCCCAATTGTTTATTATTTTCGATTGTTAGTCCATCTTCCCTCAATTTCACATGTATAGTGTCCATGTGTTCAAGGGATGTTGGGGATACATATTTATAGATTTTTGAGATTTTGCATCCCCGTTTGGGTTAGTTTATTGGCAAATTAAGCAAGCGAATGTGTTATATCGGTGTATGATAAATTACGGCTGCAGGATGTAAGTTTTAGGAGATAGTATGTGTGTTGAAGGCTTGCAAATGTTAGCGGATGCTTTGTTGATACTCGTTGATTGATGGTGCAGATGCCTTGCAATATCCACACCTCCCATTTTATTGGTGTGCCTTCAAGCTTGATCCTAGGGTTGTTTCATAGGGATGCGTTGTTGGAAGCATGTAACCTATTCATAGCCAGGAGTAAATTTTTTACATTTTTACATTGCTCCTTTTGTGTTTTTTAGAATATATTTTTTTAGTGCAGAAGAGTTATATTCCCATATATTAGGTTCCCACTAGCTATAATGGATGTTTCAAGGTATAGCCAGGCTGGTGTATAGCGCGTTTTCTTGCTTAACAATAAGTACCTTCTTTAAATAGGTAGGCAGTTTGATATCTTTTTTAATTGGGTAGATTGAATCCCCCATTACTTGGGAAGCCTGAGCTTTTTTGGTGATATTCTAAACCTCTTTCGCTACCATCAGAATGTGTTAGTGAGGTTGTCAATTTTTTATGATAGGGACAATGGAAGCATGCTAATTAGATAATTTATGATCATAATTTTCACTGTTTCTATCCTTCCGCACCATGTTAGGAACTTTGGGGGCCAGCTCTCTAATAGGTCACTTACTTTTTTGATGGTCAGAGATTCATTGTGTTTGATCAAGTTGAGTATGTTGTTTGAGAATTTCATGCAAAGATATTTAATATGTTTTGGCTGCCACCATAGCCCTGAGTCTCCCAAAAGATCCCTGGAGCCTATATTATTTAACAACATCACCTCTGATTTATCTTTGTTGCGGGTATGGCCAGAAACATTGGCGAACTCAGAGATGGTTTTGTTTATTTGGCAGATAGTATGATTTGCTACAAGAAAAATATCATCTGGATCTAACAATTATTTTTCTGAATCAAACTCTTGTAATATCATTATTGTGCGAGATATTTGAAAGGAGAGGTTCCAGCGCTAGGTGGAATAGAGAGGGAGAAAGTGGTCATCTTTGTTGTGTACCTTGGCTCAGAGGGAAGGTTTGTGAAAGGAATCTACCAGCTCAAACTCTTGCAGTGGGGTTTGTATATAGTGCCATGACCATCTGGATATAAGTGGAGCCAAGATTATATTTCCGTAGTACTGCAGCCAGGTACTTTCAGTTCACTTTATCAATTACCTTTCAGTACCTAACGTGATAGCTAATGTTAGTGTTGTTAATGTTTGACCTTTGTCTCTCACATGGCAAAGTAGTCTAGTTGTCACTAGAAAGGTAATTTTTTTAAAAGCCCACTTGAGAGGAAAGTATACATTTCAGCAGGTGGTAAGGGAATTCTTTGCTAGAGTATTTTGGCATAAATTCTTAAA
Source organism: Lissotriton vulgaris (assembly GCF_964263255.1). Lineage (NCBI taxonomy): Eukaryota > Metazoa > Chordata > Amphibia > Caudata > Salamandridae > Lissotriton > Lissotriton vulgaris. The sequence continues at coordinate 1,103,109,245 of NC_141697.1, forward strand.
TTTATATTGATCAATGATATTGGTCTATAGTTCTTGGTCAGAAGTCGTTCTTTCCCATCATTTGGTAGGACCATAATTATGGCCTCCGTAGGCCTACCCGATACAGCAAATTATGTGAACATCTTGAGTAGGCTGACGTGGGCAAGCTGGTGAGAACCTGCCAGTAGCTCCTCCGGTGGTGCACACATGAGTACTTTCTCATTTCTCCACACTTTTGTCTTTTTGGTACACATACACTTAATTTTTTGAGTGTTGTTTGCTGAGTGATCTGACTGACAACTGGTTTCTCTTTTTTTGGTTGTTTAAATTATTAATCAATTAGCCACAGGGTATTAGTTCAGAGTGCATAATAAAGCATCTGGGTTTGGGAAAAGATAAGAATATCGCCCCATACCAATCCTATATACTTATAAAATTGATGAGAGTGCCTAATGATTTTTGAATATATGTTCATTAGAGGGTGATCTGGCACACAAATTCCCTCTGCAGCTCCTTGTTGAGAATACCAACAATTAGATACCAATGAACAAATCAACAAGTAATAATCTCTATTTCATCAGTGACAGTGACTCAGCCGCGAAGGAGTGGTTGCACTGGACAACTAGAGTTGAGTATCCACTTTCTAGAAACATCTAGTTATCTAAACAATGGAAACAGTTTGATTGCCAAACCTGGTAGATCAATGTTTTTGTGTAGCCGGTCTTTATTTAGGCAGTGAGGTGTCCATTTTTGCTTCCTCTTTATAATATAAGAATCTTTGCAGATCACTCTGATCAATGAAGATATGAGTTGCTCCAGTTTGGTTTACCCTGAATTTTGCAGGACCAACAAAGGAGAACATAATATTCTTGTTGCGCAATCTTGGGTGCAGTGTGAGAAAGCCTTTTCTTGTTTCCACCTTGTTTTTAGAAAGGTCTTGTGAGATATAAATTGTGCTGCCATTCCATACAACACATTTGTTCTTCCCTGTGAAGCCTAAAATTGATTCTACATGTTGGAATATTAAGGGCTTGCAAACAATTGGTCTGGGTTTGTCTGAGAGTGAAGGTTTGAAAGTGGAAACTCTATGCGCTCTTTCCATTTCTAGGTCTTTGTTGAAACAAATCCCTGTAGCTTTTGGTTGCCATGTTTCTAACACTTAGCACATGATCCTGCACTGTCGTTTGCCCCTTCTGGGATTCCAAATAAGCAGAGATTTCCACTCCTATTGAGGTCTTCCATTTCTGATATTCTTTTTTGTTAATTTTCTGATTTAGACATTAAATGGGTGATGTCTTTTTTTGCTTTGTTTGGAAGTCCTCTATGTTGCTGATTCTGCCTTCTGTTTCTGTAGCTCTGGTGTGTATTTTCATTATGTCCAGCCTGATTGCTGCGATGTCATTTTGTATAACATCCATGTTGGTTTTTGTTGACTTGGCTAAGGTATGAACTTTTTGAGTATTGTATCAAGTGTCGCATTAATGTTCGTTTTCCCTTTTACTGACGATTCCTTGTACAGGTGGATCCAGTTTTGGTCTCTTGTGCATCGGCTTAGCATCTTTCTCAGCCATGGTAATGTACAACTATGACACCTCCTCCTCAGCTGACGTATGTATACACCAGCAGTGATATGATTTGTTGTTGTTGAGGCTGTGTTGAAGTTTTTTTTGTTTGCAACTGTTGTCAGGGATAGTTATTGCTTAATTGGTCCTTGTGCTAAATGTGAAGGCTTTGGGCTTTGTCAGGTTAATGTCTTACTTGTCTTAGACAACATGTTTCTGTGAGGTAGGGTAGTTTGTTCAAGATTAGCTTGTTCAAGGGTAATCCATTGTTGGCAATTTTGGAAAATGTTGCCAATTTTTGGCAAAACAAAACAAGAATGTTTTGTAAAATTAGCAATAGTCATTGCATTTCTAAGTTATTTAAATTCTATTTACTAACTATAAAGTCCCCATAACCTTTGGTTTTTCAGTGAATTTCTACTTTTTTTAATGTTATTTCCCAACTGTATCGTCCCTATAACCTTTGTTTTTTTGTGTGAAATTCCACCATTTTTAATGTTATTTCCTAACTATAACATCCCTGTAACCTTTGGAAGTGGGTTTGTGAGTGACTGTATGGGTCTGTGGGCTTCTGAGTGGATGTTTGAGCCTGTGAGTGGGTGTTTGAGTGGCTGCATGGGTCAGTGACTGGGTGTGTGAGTGCTGTATGGATGTGTGAGTGGTTTTGTGGATGAGTGAGTGGATGTATGCGTCTGTGAATTGCATAATACTGGGGAAGATGGGGCAGGACCAAACAGGTGATACCACCAGGTGATTTTGCACTTTTGCATACGCATAGCCATTTAAAGAGAGAACCAATGACTCTGCTCTCAACAGGAGAGGCTAAGAAAGAACTACGGGTGGGCGTAAAATCCGTTTTGCGGGCGAATATGCAGATTTTCCGCGATTTCGCGATCCGCGAATCTCGCGAAAGCGCTGTAAAATCCGCGAATCAGCGGGGACGAATTTTCAGCCAAGCAAGGGTTACAGCAGCAGGTGCAAAAGTTGAACCTAATTTCTTTGTAACCTTTTACAAAAGGGTTACAAACAAATTAACTTCAACTTGGACACCTGCTGCTAATTGCTTCCTGGCGCCTCGTTGCCTACTTGCAACTATACTCTGACCCTGCTCTGACCTTGAAGCAGGGTCAGAGAATAGTTACAAGTAGGCAACGAGGCACCTGTCCAAGGAATTAAACCTCATCAGGAAGCACTTACAGATATAAAAAACAGGAAGAAGGGAGAGGATGGCAAATACACCCATTTTGAGTTGTCAGGAGGGGCTAAACTAAAAGAGACCTTTACAGCACAATTTTCATATGCATTTTGCTAAAAATAAAAAGCTGTATGTTCTGTAGGGGCAACTCAGGAATCTGGCCCTTCAGAGATCCGGCCTCTCTTTCTTTCTCTCGTTCTCTCTCTCCCTCTCTCTTTCCCTCTCTTTCTCTCTCTTTCTATCTATCTATCTATCTATCTATCTATCTATCTATCTATCTCTCTCTCCCTCTCCCATAAACGACTGCATGGGTAACTTCGCTATGCAAGCGGCTCGCGAAGACGCAAAAAGCCCCGCGAACACGCAAAAAACCCAGCGAACATGCAAAAAACCCCACGAACACGCAAAAAAAACAAAAATCTGCAAATTTCGCCCATGCTTAGAAAGAACCCACTCGTCACAGTCACTACAGATTGCTCTCTGATAGATCAACAATGCATTCACTTTCACCAAGAATTTCGGATCGTTTTTCAAAGTGGAATGGCTGAGAAAACACACTTGCTTTGCCTTTGCCAAGCCCTGAAAATTAGGATCATTTGTCCTTTATAGAAGTGGAGCTTTAACTGGGACACCTGCTATGTTTATATTTGTAAGTGTTTTCTGTTGAGCTTTAATTTCTTTGAAATGAGCATCAGGGCCAGAACGGAACCTCATCTGCCTGTTTATTCAACAAGAGTCTACAGTTGATACAAAATATTTTTCCAACTGGACTACTTTAATCTCTCAAAACAGGAACAGCAGGCATTATCAGGACTAACAAAAGACGATACTATTATCATCAAGCCTGCTGATAAGGGGGGTGCTACCGTCCTGATGGACACAAACACCTACAGACAGGAATGCCTTAGACAACTTAGTGACGGAAATTCGTATAGTCCATTGTCTACAGATCCTATTAAGAGACTTTCACTGGCCATTAAACATCTCACGGAGGAGGCATTGTCTGAAGGCTGGATCACGGCAAATGAAGCCTCTTTCCTCTGTACTTCCAATCCGGTGATGCCATATTTTTATGTGCTCCCGAAAATTCACAAGCAACAACGCCCTCCGCCAGGACGGCCTATAATTTCCGGTATTGGTTCTGTTCTGGAACCATTATCGACGTTTGTCGACATCTTCCTGCGACCGCTGGTGAAATTGATGCTAACTTATATCCAGGATACGAAGGACCTATTGAGAATGTTACCTGATATTGAGTTTGACACCAACTTGGATATCCTGGTGTCTTTTGATGTAGAGTACCTCTACACCTCAATACCACAGAGTGAGACACTCGAGGTGGTAGAATCATTGCTACGGGAACAGAGCTGGAGCTCTATCACTCCGATTTCCTTTATCATGGAACTTGCCACAATGGCGATGAAAGAAAACTTCTTTCAGTTCGAAGAGACAGTGTTTCTCCAGACGTCTGGGACCAGTATGGGCAGTGTTTTTGCCCCGTCCCTAGCTAACCTATACGTTCATAAGTTCGAACAAAGCTGTGTATTGTCATCTACAAACCCTTATTTATCATCTATAAGGGTTTGGAAATGCTACATAGATGATATCTTGGTAGTGTGGCGCGGAACTGAAAACGAACTTAACACCTTTCATCTATGGTTGAATGAGCAAAACACGTTTCTACGCTTCACCATTGAATTCTCAAGCATTTCCTTGGCTTTCCTTGACCTTCGGATTATGGCAACAGCAGGGGGCCTCGTGTCTGAACTTTACAAGAAACCTATGGCACGGAACTCATTGCTCAGATCTGATAGCTGTCACCCGAAGGCCCTCAGGGACAATTTGCCCTTCGGGCAGTTTCTGCGAATTCAACGCAATTGCAGTACCAAAGAGGGTTTCCAAAAACACGCTGGAGAACTTGAATCATGTCTTTGCAGCAAGAAATATCCCAAGAAACTGATCCGAAACTCCAAGAAAAGAGCATCAAACAATAATCGAGAATCCCTCTTGGAAGTGATTCCTCCCAGACCAAAGGATAAGAGGATAGCGTTTGTCAACACCTTTAACACAAGATCGAATGACATCAAGAAAATTGTGAAATCACATTGGAAGATCCTCAATACTGGCCCTGACAACCTTCCGATACCACTCTTCGCCTACAAGAGAGGAACAAGTCTTAAAGACTGGCTAGTACATACTAGACCAGGACCGAAGAAATCTCATCAAGTGGGCACCTTATGGGACTTACCACCGGTTGAAGGCCACCACCCCTGTGGGAATTGTGCTGCGTGTGCACAAACGGCCCATTCTACAAACATCGACATAGGGACCTCAAGACGTTGGGAGCAAAAACAGTTCACGAACTGTAACAGTTCAAACTTGATTTATCTGATCACATGCCCCTGTCCCTTACAATATGTGGGTATGACCACGAGAAAAGTCAAAGTAAGGATATCGGAGCATAAGAGCACGATCCGATGCAAGAAGCAGGCAACCCGCCTCACGAACCATTTCTTAGAGGTAGGGCATGCCCCCACTGACTTTACGTGGACTGTCCTGGAACAATCACGGATCCCCCCACACATCGTTGACATTACGAAACACCTTTTCAAACTGGAGCAGAAATGGGTATACCGTTTAAATACAGATAAGAATGGCCTCACCGAAGATATTCCCTGGACCTCCTTATAAGGTGACCCTTGCTTTAGACCTCCAGTACCAAATCTCTAGGGTATACAGAACAATATGTGGCCCTGTACAGCGTGACAATACACACAGTGTCCCTCCTGGTACCTGTTTTATGTCATACATTTTGGGTACATCTTAACGATGATCAGTAAGATTCTTGCTCCTTCTGTGACACTATCTATATACCCTATTGTTGGAATTTGCCATGGGACTCACTGTCCCCAAAAAAACCAAATCCCTGTTTTTATAACCGATGGTTCATAATTATTAATAACACTGACTGATCCCAATATGGGAATTCACTTACTCATAGCTGTTATTTATCCTTAGTGGTTTATTTATTTTTTCAACAGGTCGCTTAAAAATATTAGTCCTTATGAGTGCCTGCTCTTATGTGAGATAACATCACAGGGAACCATCTTTCTAAACAGGTCCCTTCAAAAACATAACAGCCCTGATAAGTGACTGGTCGCATATGAGACAACATCGCAGTAACATCTCTGGCAATTGATTTCAATTGTGCAGACTACGTTATATTAGTACGGTCTTTGCCTCGTTTTGCTCAATGTTCAAATCACAAACGAGGAGACCGTCAAGGAAATTGCGAGCACGCAACTACATTGCCCATGATCCTCGAGTCAGTGGATAGACTAGCAGCAACCTGTGCGACGGCGCTATTGGCGCATGCGCACTGACAAGAGTCCGGGTTGTGTTTCACTTCCGCATCTACAAAATCGAGGAGTAACCGTCTCTCAGTACCTCCCCGTACAGAGCAGATGCCTGACTGGGGTACCGACGGTCAGGTATGTGGACACACCGGAATACTAGGTCTGCGCGCAGTTTGCTCGAGCCTTTGTCTCTTATACTTAATGATCGGGGCTCCGACGTAGTACAAGTCTAACGAGGGCTCCGTCGTTTTCTTTACTCGGCCAGTCACCTATCCCCTTAAGATCTTAATTTTTTTAATTTTCTTAAATGGGCATTCCCTTTGCATAGACGTAATTTGTACATCCCAATGCTTACCGTTCTACGGTGGTGTTCACTTGGGCTCAGTGCCTTCAGCCTGTAGTTTTGTGCACACTGAAATGCACTATATTTATTCTGAATGGATGTTTACTAATGAATTCAGTATGGATTTCTATTATCCTCTTATTTGTTGACACACTTACTATTGGCAATCAATAATGAGACAAGATTGTATATAAAGCCATAGGATCGGTGTACAGCATTCTTTTTTTTTTTTTTAAACGGAATGGTTGATTGTGAGAGAGTGGTCTTTCGCCGTGAGGTTGCCTCACTGTTGTCTTTGTGGTCTATTTTTTCTTAACCATTAGAGCGGTGCCCCTATTATTCCTGAGCTGTGGCCAGGTGAGGAGCGGCGCCGGCCTCTCATATTCTAGGTGAGTGAGAGGCGTCTGTTAACTAGTAATGGTTGGGTATTGTGCTTGCAATATGCAAGAACACAAAAAATGTTAATCATTGGAACTCATGATGGATAACATTCATTAAAGTGTTTCTTTCTGTTTTCTTTCATATATGTCCTCCGCACTTGATCGCTTTCTGCCTTTGTCCAACAGCTTCTACTTAACAGGAGCACTGAGAAGGCCTAACCAGGTGATATCTTGTATGTTCGTTTGATTTATGTTACACACACATTCACTTTTTTCAGCAGTAGCAGAATTTAACCTTTGGTCCTGAAGAAGCAGGTGATACTCATTGTATCGTTAGCTGCAGAAACATGTCGACCTCTATATAACAGGCAGTAGATATTTGTTTGAACTACTGTTATTTTGCACCCCACGCTTTTTAATCTTGGAAGTGGTTTGCTCCTTATTAAAGTTATTTCTGCAACCACTATCCATTTTTAATCACTCACTTTCACTGATCTTCCTTTTTGCACTGCTTTTCAGTTACTTGGATTTGAGTGTACTTACTGTACGCAGTGGACATACCACTTGCTAAGACTGACCCAAATGATGACTAACAGGGCGGTCCAGATTGTGTAACTGATGGGATACTGTACAGAGAGTGACAGTCCAAGCGTATCAAGTAGTGGACACGACATTGTTTGAAAACACAGAATTTTGAGTTCCTTTAGACCCACAGTTATTATTTGTGTATACAGTATCTTGTTTAAGGGGCTATAACTGTAATCGGGTCTCTAAATATTTCCCTTGGACCCTACCCTACCCGTATGTGTTGTGCTTTAACTGGGACACCTGCTATGTTTATATTTGTAAGTGTTTTCTGTTGAGCTTTAATTTCTTTGAAATGAGCATCAGGGCCAGAACGGAACCTCATCTGCCTGTTTATTCAACAAGAGTCTACAGTTGATACAAAATATTTTTCCAACTGGACAACTTTCTAATGGTTAATTAGTAAGTGCTATCTAATTGGGTAAATGTCTAGTGCGAATTCCACACTATAGCTGCATAACGGATAATGAGGAAATATCTCCAGCAATCTTGTGCGCGTTTCAGCAATGTGATTGTTCCTTGTGCGTCTTCATCCAGAAATCTGTGATAACATGAATGCCCCTTGAAGAATCAAACATCAACTGCCTGCTCTTTTGGCGAACAATTTGTCTGGGATTGGTGTTTGGCGAACGATTTGTCCTGCAAGAAATTCCATTTTTGTTCATCAAACGAGCCAGTAAGCGGCCACTGTAAATCAGCATTGTCCCTCGTATATTTATTTCACAATGTGCTAAACCTAATACGGCCAATGCCCTGCTTGACGTATACATCGAAATTTGGGGTACCCTCCGGGGGCGCAGGCTGGCTCTCTTCTAGTTGAGCCTCAGTAGAGCAGCACCGACATCCAAAACACTCTAATTTGCTTAGACAAGACAATTTAACATAAGACACATGCACTGTCCCCATCAAACAAATATAACCCTAACCAGCAAAAAGAGTTTGAGAACCAAATAAAAAAAAACAGTCAGAGGACCACACCCTTCAGTCCAGAGACTGGACCACGTTCAAGAAGACAGGCTTCAGCCCCAGACCTTTTCAAGAGTAAGTCGAATTTCCAGTTGGCCTGGCAAATTGTTCGCAAACACTCTGTGTCTTTTAAGGGTCCGCAAACCCACCAAGTTCAAACCAAGACAGTCCAAAGACAGTACCAAGACACAGCCCATCGGCTAGTGCCATTCAAGCAAGACAGTCCAAAAACTGCACCAAGACATTCCGGAGACTGCACCAGGACACAGCCCGCAGGCTCATGCCGTTCAAGAATGGCACAATTTTTACAAGAATCAAATCACTCACTTGGTGCACTCAGGTCGAGTCAAATTATTCTCCACTGCCGACTCTTCAGACCAAATGGTCAGCTCCAAGGTTTTGCCTTCTCAGGATCCTAGCCGGTAACTACTAGATGAGGAGTCGCCCAATCAGACGGGCGGGGCAGCCAAGAGAACCGGGCTTTCATCATGTGGGTATCCCCGATCCGCCCGACCAACCAGACGCTACCCCAACCCTGCAACCCGTTTAGGGGTGAGTCGGATCACCTTGCGTTTCCCTGTTCAGGCGCCAACTGAAGGAGGTGGCCCTTAGGGACCACCCGAGTTGCTGAGAACCACCTAATATGCCTTCCCAAGTAATGAAGAGTCGGTCAGACAGTAGAGAATACAAACAGGAATTTATTACCAATACTCCGCAGCGGAGTCCAATCTGACCTGCACCCTAAGATGTCTGCCGAAGGACTGACCCCCCAACAGCCTGCAACACGTAACCATTCCTCCAGGAACCCCCCCAACCACGCCCACAGTGGAAAGTTACCGACTTAGGCTGAACGTGAACAAAGGAGGCACAGAAGGATGAGCTACTATCTGCTAGATGGGTACACACTATCATGGTTTCAAGGTTGCTGTGCCAGGTCTCAGCGTCTCCTAACATGGGAGCAGAGCTACACACATGGATAGGTATGCAGGGGAGGAATGGCCTATTCATTATTAAATCAGAAGGCAACCTTGAACAGGAGAGGAAATAATGACTAAATATATTCTTCGGCTGAGGCAGGCAAAATGAATAACAGGGCCTAGTTCGGACACAGCCTAATAGAGATTGCAAAATACAAATGGAGTCCCACTAAGGCTTACGCATTACAAGGATAACTCAGTGGGTGGATCATAACGTAAATGTACATGAGATGTAATTTAGCCCCACAGAGCTTACCTGCTATGGCACAAAATATGTATATGATAAGAATGGGGTATCTCAAACCTAACACCCCTAGAGAAAACAATGAGACTACAAAGAGATGAATATCCACCAAACGAGGAATCTTCCTCTTAACTATATGAATGAAGTGCTTCTTATTTGATGGAGATGTCCTCATATTCCTCTGCATCAAGAACACTTCACAAAAATTGGCAGGAAACGCTCTGGATGGTCTTGTGGTAAGCTATCCATCATCCTGACAACAGGCGGGAAGACTTTTTCATACTTCTAAGGAGGATGGGACAGAGTCAAATGGGTGGAGCTTCCAGGTGATTTTGCACATTTGCCTACTCACAGTGATTTAAAGGGGGGGCTGTGCAGCCCCACTCCCCTGGTGACCCCATCCCTCGGAGCTCGGCAAACTAAGGGTGGGTGTCCTGCTGTCCATCAAGGGCATCCACTGAGCCATGTTGGGGACAGCATTGCTCCTGCACGTTGGAAGCATACACAAATGCTGCTCCCTATGTGCAGGAGCAATTTTTTTGTTTGTTTTCCTGCCTGCATGACAGCATGTAGGAAAACTGATGAAAAGTCCTCTCCCAGTAAGCGAGAGCAGTTTTTCTGCTCCCATCCACCGGAAGCGGGCTAACAGTTTGCTCTTGCAAGCAAAAGCAGACTTCTATCTCCTGAAGGTGGGCACTTTGGGGATAGAAAACTGGCCCTGGGGGGGGGGGATGGGGGGGGGGATAACGGTAACCAGGGCCTCTTATTGCTATAGGGGGGAGGACTCCTTTCAATTCATTTGGCGAGTCCTGGGGAGGTGGTGGTCTCGGCGCAAAAACAGCCCAGGAAGGGGGGCAGCGAGGCCCGCTCTGTATTTAATATACTATTTAAACAAGACAAGGGGACCCAAAAGCAATGAGTTAGGGACCTTGGGTGAGTAGATTTTTAATTAGGACAGTGGTCCCTAGACAGGACAAGGTTTTAGAAAGCACTCGGTAAACATACGCTAAATAGACAATATGTTCTTTGTCCAGCCAGACAGTATGTATTCATTAATAAGTGTTTAAACAAAGGGATCAGAATAACAGATGCAAGTGTAACGGGACCTGCATCCAACTAAACAACATACATGAGGAACATAAAAGAGAGGGAGGGGCGGGGTTTCAGGCAAGAACAGAAAGTCTGTGTACAATAGTATTTTTAGACTTTATTTACAGTAGAGTACAATTGCATTTTGAAATCCCGAGCTATTGGAAACATATGGTACAATTGGTGTCGAAGACGTTTCGATCCCTTAAAGGAGAATCATGGGATCATCCTCAGGACAGTGAAAATAAACCTGCCTTTCTGCAAACATTGTAATTCATGTTTGTCAAATTACTGATTTACAGCAAATACAATTTATAAACAAAGGGAAAAAAATATGGTGAGGGGGAGAGATTGGGAGAAGAAATAATACATTAGAGCATGGTTTGGGCATGTCATATATTTACAATTCCTGTGACCATAGGGATTTCAGACACAACTACAACCCGACCTGCTGGACGGAATTACATCAAATTTGGGAGTAAGCTAGATCTTGGTTAAGATAGAGTGCTTTTTGTGATTTGGTGTAAATCCGTTCAATAGTTTAAGAGTTATTAAAGAAAAAAGAAATATTGATATCTAGAGACATGAATCCTTTGCAGATCCAGAGATCTCGTTCTGAGATCTGATTGGCTGCCAACACTTCAAACAGGAAATGTTGGCATCCATTTTGGGACTCAGACTCAGCTGAGTCCCCCCCCCCAAAAAGTTGAAAATAAAGAAAAGGGGGCTGGGTAGGGATGCCCTGACCCCTTAGGCCTGGTGGTGGGGTCTCGGAGGAACTCTGATGGGTCAAAAACATAGATTTCTTTACATTTTGCGATTAATTTGAGGGTGAATTCCCAAATTTGTGGTAAAATGTTAAAAAAAACAAGCACGGTCTCCCGCACCTTTTTGTATTTCAGCCCCTAGGTGGGCCAGGTCCCGGGGGCATATTTAAATATATGTTATGATGAAGGGGGACCATGGCAGATATGGGGCCCTGGGACTGCCACATCTCTGGGGCCAGGTAGAGTGGAAGTAAAGAGGAAGGGGGTGCTTGGCCCCCCTCCCAGGCCATTTACGGCCCTGGGGTCCACACCCTCCCCAGGGCTTGACCAACATTTGAAAAGGAGGGGGGCACAGTCCCTTCCCTTGCTATTCTTGGCCCTGAGGACTATCACGTCCCCAGGGCAGACCCTGCAATAACAACGCATGGGACCTGAGGACTGCCGCCTCCAATTGCTGGCTCCCTATGTCCCGATGTGCCTGTCCTCGAAACACAGCAGTTTGTTGTCGCTTAGTGCAGCAGTGAGTGCTTTCAATAACTGGAGTTGGGCTGCGATTACTTTGGAAATGTGTGTGCAGAATGCTTTTATCGCCAAAGCACGACAGGAAACTATTTCTAGGGTGGAGAGTGGAATTATATTGCATATGAATTTCTGCTTCTTGCTTGTCTCTATTTTGCTTCTTTCTGCTCATTGCTGGCCTCTATTTTGCCTCTTTCTGCTCATTGCTAATGTTTATTTTCCCTCTCTCTGCTAATTTCTTATTAAAAAAATATATATTTATTATTTTTTGCGATATTCCAAAACCAAAAAACAACATAACAAATTCAATCACAATCGAGCAGAGACATTCATATACAGACCAGGTATCATACAATCCCACATCATAACCCCTTAGGGCATCTTGAACCCTCAAGTCCCAGCCAGTCAAATTTTTCAGTTGTAATGTCCCATTTTCTGTCTCCTTCTGGAATGCTTGAAGACATGAGCGTCGTGGCTTATGTATATAATCAGAAGAGGGACCTCTCAATGGTCCACTAACATTAACCCAGTCCCCCCATCTAGACCATTATATGTTCTCCATTTGCCCCAGACCTTGCAGAATTTCCTCAGGCACCCTTTCACCTTATAGGTGACCCTTTCTGCCACCATGTATATATCCATTCCTACCTTCCACTCTCGAAGCTGGGGCGCTATTGTCGCCCACCCCCCCCAACCGTGCGCTACATCCCGTTTTGCTACACCAGGGCTAACATGGCAAAAATGAGCTACAGACGACCCAAATCTACAAATCCAGGTATGCCCAACAATATTAATTTAGGGTCCAGCGGTATTGTTGTTTCAAGGACCTTGCTCAAGTCCCCAACACCTTGTCCCGGTATGTGTATGGGATTACGGTGCAGTCCCAGATGGTATGGTAGAAATTTCCCTGTGCGTAACCACATTTCTGGCAACTAGGGTCGCTGGCTTGGCCCATTCGGTGAAGTCAGGCCCTATCCTAATAAACTCTATGGAGTATTTTATATTGGATAAGGCGGAGACGGGATTTGATAGCCACCTCTCGGTGGTGCATCAAGGCTGCTTCCCAGTCTATGTTGTCGAGTATGCCCAGGTCCTGATCCCAGGTCTCCCTCAGCCTACCCAGCCTATCTGGTGCATTATTATTCAAAGTCCAGTAAGTAAGTGCGAGTGCCTTAGTAATCACCTTCTCCTGTAACAGACGCCCCTCCAGTGGTGCATAATCTGGTGGTGAGGAGGAGAGTGATGTCTCTGCCTGCCAGGCATGCCAGAGTTGCGCATACTTAACAAACTGGGAGTTATGCAGCTCAAAATCCGTCTGAAGCACTGATCTGGGTTTAATCCATCATCATTCTTTAGCTCCCTCCGCCACGCCAGTTCAGACATGGCCATATGCAAATCAGTCGGACCTTGTGCCTCATGGGAACAGTCCAGCCCGAACTACCAAGCCATGTCTTCCCTGGACCTGAAACAAGCATCCTGGGACCGGTTTCTGGCAAATCAGCCGTAATCAGCCAGGCTAGCTTGAATCCAGTGGCAAAGTAATCAAGGGACCCACATCTGAGCATACCCTGCCAAATTAGGGCGAACAAAGCAAAATCAAAGGTGATGATGGACGGAGTGTTGAACATTGCAAGCACTCACCCCCAGTCAACTGATCTGGGTTTAATCCATCATCATTCTTTAGCTCACTACGCCACCCCAGTACAGACATGGCCAGTCAACTTATCTGGGTTTAATTGTTACCGTTTTATGCCAGTTCATGGTGTATCCTGAGAAGGACCCATATACGTCCATGGTTTCGAATAAGGTGGGAGTCGTGGTTGGCGGGTGGGTATGATATAGCAAAATATCGTCTGCATATAGCGAGATCTTTTTGTCCCATAAATCCATTGGGTTAATTCAGAATCCCCGAATCTCAGGGTTTTGCCTTACTGCGCAGGCCACTGTCTCGATCGTGAGGGCAAAGAGCAGTGGGGAGAGAGGGCAGCCCTGTTGGGTGCCCCTATGAATGGGGAAGTCTCTGGAGATCTGACCATTGACCTTAACCCTTGCCCGGGGATCCCTATACAGGAGTCCTACCCAGTGCCTAAACTTGGGACCTATATCAAATTTGACCAAGGTTGCCTCCAGGAAGGGCCAGTGCACCGTGTCAAATGCCTTTTCGGCGTCCAAAGACAGGAGCAGGTGTGGGGCATCTTGGTCCTGAAACGCCATTAGCTAGCTATGGGTCCTTCGCAGATTCAGGTGGGTTGCCCAACCAGGCATGGAACCTGTCTGATCCTGATGTACTAGGGTAATAAATACTTAGCGAAGCCTCAAGGCAAGGATAGGCGATAATCAGAAGGGGGCTTACCCTGCTTATGGATCGGGATGACCGTGGCCATGCGCAGGTCCAAGGGTAGGATTCCCTCTTGGAAAGCATCTTGGAAAATATTCAACAGGTGGAGACCAAAGAGATCTGTAGATTTCTTATATAATCTGGTTATGGACAGTTTAATTTCCTCCACGGTTATATCTGAGTCCAGCCCTTCTCTGTCACCCTCTTCTAGTACTGGGTTATAGATGTCCGCCAGGTGGTCTGTAATTTCCGATAGCATCCGCAGGTTCCTGGCTTTATAAAGGTTTTAATAGTGGGACGCGAACATCTTCACTATCTGTGCATCTCGCGTCTGTGGTATCCCTTGGGGGTCCAGGACCTCCCGCCACCAATCAGGTCTCCGCCTCCCTATGACTAAGCCATGCCAGGAGCCTGCCCGACTTGTCCCCAACATCATTCAGTCTATGCAGGGTCACCTGGGCCTGCGCCTTAGCAACTTGCATGGCCAAAGCCCTATATTGATGCTGCACGTTCATTAGCTGTCGCAGAACCTACGGGTCTCTCTGCGTGAGGTTATGTCTTTCTAGGGTAAGAATTTGGGCCTCCAGTGTGGTGAGTTCTTCCTGATCCTTCCTCTTTTCCCAGGCTATCCTGTTCTGGGCCCTATCTCATAAAACTGTTTTATATGTTTCCCAGACCACCACCCCGGACTGCACTGAACCCAGATTTTCAGCAAAATACACTTTTGTGTCAGCTCAGATACCCTAAAGAACTTCCTTGTTTTGCAGGTCCCATGCCGACAATCTCCACCCCCCCATCCAGCTCGGGCCCTCTCACCCATTCGGACATATAGAGGAGAGTGGTCCGCCTCGTAGATGTCTTGTATTGCACCACTCAGAAGGAATATATAGTCGAGCCTCGAATAGACCCTGTGGGCCCCAGAGTAATATGAATATCGTTGATCCCCCGGGTGCAGGTGTCTTCATGCATCTACCAGACCCAATGTGTCCGCAAGGCATGCCAGTTGTGTAACCGGGGGCAGATGGACCTGCTCTCATGAACGGTCTGCAGAGACACGCATCACGTCATTGAAGTCACTCCCAATTATGTGTGTCGAACCCGCTGTCTCCAGCAAGATATTGATTACCCAGTGTCCTGGTCTGCAGTTTTGGTGGGGCATAAACTGATATGATGGTGACATTCCTCCTACACTATGACCCTGCCACTCCAACATAGGTACCTAGGGGATCTATCCATGTGCGCTTCACTGTGAAGGGAGGTGACTTTTTAATCAGGATGGCGACTCCTCTAGAGCTGGAGGTGTACCCGGCATGTGCCAGGACCATATATGCCCCGTGTGCTAGGAACCCACATTTCGTACCTTTAAGATGGGTTTCCTGTAACAGTACCAGATCTGGGTGGGACGTTTTATGAAAGACGACACAGCCCTCTTTTAATTTGGTCCCCAAGCCCTTTGACATTACATGTTAGTGCCGTGAAGGGGCTATCGTCCAAACCCATCTTGACAGGCTAGTATGTAGTGGTGGGACATGTTGGCATATACTATGAGGTGACCACCTATATGCGGAATGTGAGTGGTGGCATAGGCTTGGCGAACTCTGTGATTGTATCACAACAAAAACACAATTAACCTCAACAACATTTTGAAACCCCCAACCCTCCTCCCTCCACCGGACCTCCTCCCATGCCCACACCCCCCACCAGACGCCCGAGGTTGTGCATAGGGTGGTAGAGGTCTGTCGCCCACCCCAGGCCCAAACTTATGCTACAGGTTTAAACTCCTGCAACACTTCAAAGGACCCCAGTAAAGAACAAAATTAGGAAAAGACGAAAGGAAGTCTAAAGACAGAAGCCCCCAAAAGAGAGAAGGGGAAACAGAACGAGGAGAAGAGAGGTAGGAAGGAAAGAGAAAAGGGGGCAGTCCAATGCCCAAGTCTGTGGCCAGTCCTGGTCATACGCATGCAATGGAATTGAGCTCTTTAGCTACTCGGCAGGACTTGTGGATGATATCTTTCTGCTAATTTCTGACCTTTATCTTGCCTCTTTTTGCTCATTGCTGACTATTATTCTGCCTATTGATGCTCATTTTGGACCTTAATTTTGCCTCTTTCTGCTTGTTGCTGATCTCTATTTTGCCTCTGTCTGCTCATTGCTGACCTTTATTTTTCCTCTTTCTGCTAATTTGTGACCTTTATTCTGCCTTTTCTGCTTGTTTCTGACCTTTGTCTTGTCTGTTTCTGCTTGTTGCTGACCTTTATTCTGGACTGGCAGTTCGGAGTGGACTGATCCCATGGGGAGCAAGGTTGAGACTGATTTGCATATGGCTGGATCCAAATTCGGGTGGATGGCATGGTAAGCAAAAGAATCATGATTTTACCCAGACCTCTTGACTGGGGGTGAGGTTTTGAAAAGTTTCGGCCCTCCATCCATCATCGTTTTTACTATGTTTTCCCTAGGTGGACAAGATTATGCGCACAGACATGGGTCCCTTGCCTGCTGTACCACTGAATTCAACCTAGCCTGGCTGATGTGGGGTGATATCCCAAAACCAGTCCCAGGATGCTTATTTCCGGTTCAAGTTCCGACTGGACTGTTCCCATGAGGAGCAGGGTTGAGACTGAATTGCATTTGCTTTTGTCCAAACTGGGGTGTCATGGAGAGCAAAAGAACAATGGCTTTAATCCAGATCTGTTGACTGGGGGTAAGGAACCTGGAATCAAACTAGCCTGGCTGATGAGGGGTGATACCCCGAAACCAGTCTGAGGATGTTTGTTTCCAGTCCAGGGAGGACCTGGCCTGGCAGTTCCCACTGGGCTGATCCCATTAGAAGCAGGGTCAAGACTGATTTGAATATGGCTGTGCCCAAACTAGGGTGGCATGGTGGGCAAAAGAACAATGGTTTTAACCTGGCTGAAGGTGAGTGTTTGAAAAATTTCTGCACTGCGTCTATCATCTTATTGTGTTTGTTTACCCTAAGTGGCCAAGGGTATGCCGAGATGTGGGTCCCTTGCTCGTTGTACCACTGTATTCAAGCTCTCCTGGTTGATTAAAGGTGATACCCTGAAACCGGTCCCAGGATGCTTGTTTCCGGTCCAAGGAGGATCAGGCCTGGCAGTTCAAACTGACGGTTTCCATGGGCAGCACGTTTGAGACTGATTTGCATATGGCTGGGTCCAAACTGGGGTAGAAAGATTAGCAAAACAATTATGGTTTTAACCCAGATTTCCTGACGGGGATGAGTGTTTGAAATGTTTCAGCATTCCATCCATCATCTTGTTGTGTTTGCTATGTTCGACCTTAGTGGCCAAGTCTATGCCCAGAGGTTGGACCCTTTTGCGCTGTGCCACTGGATTCAAGCTAGCCTTGCTGATGAGGGGGTGATACCCTGAAATTGGCCCCAGGAATGCCTGTTTCCGGTCCAAGGATGAATTGGCCTGGCAGTTCAGACTGAACGGTTCCCATGGGGAGCAGGATCAAGGCTAATTTACATATGGCTGGGTCCAAACTGGGTGGCATGATGAGCAAATGAAAGATGATTTTAACCCGGATCTCTTGACCGGGGGTGAGTGTTTGAAACAATTCAGCACTCCATCCATCATCTTGTTGTGTTTGTGGTGACTACTTACCCATTCAGAGCAGGGTTCGATTTAAGGTCCCATGGGGAGGAGAGAGAGGTTAGCCCTGTAGTCACACTTCCGTCAAGGGTCCATAACCATCCGTATACCTACTGCGGTCTGCTCAAATGTGGCTTTTGGTACAAAACATTTATAAAATATGTAAAACGAATTGTTGGTACTGTTGTGATTCTATAAGCTTTCTGTTTTGTAAAAAGCAATGTTAAAAAATGTATTTTAAAAATGGGCTATATTTATCTGTGACGTTTTACTGCATTTTGTATTCAATCAACATCAAAACTCTTTCTAAAACTTTCACAGTGTGTGTTACACATTTTCAAATATCTGCAAACTTTTGCCATGTGAAATTCGTCAATTTAAAGGGAGAGAAGAATAAGCATAAGTATTCACAATACAGTTGTGTTGCCATATTATTCAACTTTATCACTCTTATGATCTGTATGATAATAGGCAATAGCAAAATTATTTTTGAAATTGAAAATGTCCTATTCACTGCTACACATCTCCGTGTAAGTTATTATAAGGAATCAGGTTATTAGTTGTGCAGGGTGTGAGTCTTGAACTAGTAATAGGTAGGCAATTGTCATCTAACAGGACACCCCATTGAAGCACTTGATTCTCTCAGGGTACAGAAGCAGAGCAGTTAAATGTCTATTCATGGTAGGTGATGTGGGTTAGTAATCTCTGTCCACTGGCACACAACAACACCACTCAATAAATGCCAGTCAGTGTCATTTCTTTTTTAAATGGAAAAGTATATTTATTACAGACACACTACTAAATACTATGCCTTAATTTACAAATATATACATAAGGCTGATGGAAATTCCATTGGTGACATTCAGTGCTGTCCTGGATTATATCTTTTTGTACTGGTCGCACACAAGTCGTCACATTGGGGCCTTACACTTCAACAGAAAAATTGTTAACATCAGGAGTGCCACAGGGATCATCTCTTAGTCCTGTACTTTTCAATATTTACATGTCCCCTTAAATTACTTTGATACATTTGTTTGTAATTGACACTACTTCGTATGCCCATGATACTCAGTTGATCCTTTTACTTGATAAAGGATCCTTAGGTTCAAAACGTACATTTTAAAACTGCCTTAGCAAATTTATCTTGTGGATTCAAGCAAACCATCTAAAATGCAACACAGATCAAACAGAGATTCTCTTGTTCGCCATCCCAAAGGTAGCCAAAGTCTGTGCCTCCATATGCTGCCACAGTAGAAGTTGCACGAAACCTGGGAGTAAAATTTGGCACAGCCCTCTCCTTCTGCCCACATGCTATGGCAGTAGCAGGCATGTGCTTCAACCGTATAAAGTCCCTGAGAAAGTTATGTGACTTTCTCCCTCTAGCTGCTAGGAAATCAGTTGCTGTTGCCATCATCATTTCCCGGCTTGATGATCATAATAGTCTGTATGCTGGAGCACCACTATACATTTTTCACAAACAGCAGATGGTGCAACACGCATCTGCTTGACTTGTGTTAAAACTCCTCAGACGGAGCTCTGCCTCGACTGCCTTTAAAACTCTACACTGGCTATCAGTACACAAAGGTATTCTTTTCAAGACTCTTTTACTGGTGTTCAGATCATTTGCTGCTACTGGACCTAAATACCTTGCCACTAGATTTATGCACTATACTCCCAAAAGATCTCTTAGATTCTTCCATACTAATCTTTTCAAACCCTCCCCATTCAGACTAAAAACTAGGGGCAGTAAATGCTTTTCATTGCTAGGAGCCAAGGCGCAGAATCTATTGCCCAGCCACCTTCGTTTCACAGAATCTGAAGCCCTCTTTAAAAAACATCTGAAGACCTGGCTCTACCAAGCAAAAGATGCACTCTACTGCTCCCTTATTTAATGACATTTCTCTTCTCGCCTTTCTTGTTTTTCAGCTGCAAATCTAGCACCAGGATGCTCCATTGGGGGTGACAGAGCGCATTACACGCTCTATATTCATTCATTAATTTATTCATATACCAGATAGAACATTGCAGTATAAAGGGGTGTAATTTGAAATAAAGCAGACCTATTGGCTTTGTCAAAGGGTCACCACATCACAACATAAGGCAATCCTATTGGATTTGTGAAGGGGGCACTTGTCTTTAAAATGCAAGGCAAGCCTATTGGCTTTGTCAAGGAGTCATAACTTTTAAATAAATGGAATCATCACATAAAGCGGTTCACCATCAAAACCATTGAATTCAGTGACCATATTCAAATGCAATGACCATCAATCTTCATTGCATTGTTCGATGACAAATGTTGTCGAAAAAGCATTTGTATTCAAAACATTAAACATGCACGAGGTTTCTTTACCACTTCATGCCACAGAATGCAGCCATAGGACCAACCACGATGGGTCCCAGCACCCAAGAGCTGAAGACCTTTAATCCCCACTTCTGAGAATACTTGAAATGTGTTGACAACTCTCCGCAGATCATGTATCGTCTGGCCTCGGAAACATTGGATGAGCGCTTTACATTGATTCCTCGGGGTTGCTTCATTCCCTGTAGCCCCCTCTGCACATTGGATAAATGTTGGTGTTGCCCCTGCCCAAATTGGTGCTCCTCAAAAACCAGAAAAGATGCAGATAAGCCCCTTGCAGCCCCAAGGGGCAACTAATTTTAGTAAGTGACTCCAGTCGCTCCCCGCTTTGGTTAAACCACGGCCTCTAGAGATATCCTTTTCCTGTTTTTGGCCTTTTTTCAGGAAGCAGAGTCAGTAGCCCACTACCATTCTGCAAGTGGGTGCTGTTGTCTCTTTGTTCCTGCTCCCACAGGCAGGGTGAACCCATCTCTTGCTCTCCCACCCACATGTAGCGTGGGCAAGAACCATAGTTTCGTGGCCCTCCATCTCCACCAAACACAGGCATATGAGATGGAGGGGGCACACTGCAGTGTAGTTCTGTGGCTTTTACACAGGGTCCCAGGAACGGGTTCTGGGACCTGCCATGACTCTTCTGGCCTGAACTGGGGAGATGGGGGTCCCGGGACGCGATGGAAGATGCTGATGCACTCCCTATCTCAGGGTAATATCAGAAATAAGAGATGTGCTTTTGCCTACCTCCTGTTTTATGTAGAGGAAGTGGTAGCGGAGCCATACGCACTCTGTTTTTGCTCGCTGGAATCTTTAAATAGGTCAATCTTCAAGGTGCATAACCCTGGCCCCATTGCATCAGATTTGATGATCTTGGCCTTATTTTTACTCTTGGCGGTGAGCCCGATTCACCAGGAGCATTCTCAGCGGGCCTCCCAGCCTCCAAAGAGCACACTTTGAGGGGAATAGGTTTCATTGGCTCACTCCGCCAGATGTCTGCTTAACGCTACACAGATCCCATGGCCTCCTGACCATTTTGCAGAGTATCTGGGGGCAGTAGAGTCCAAGGTTTTCCCCAACTGGTCCTAGGGGGCATGCGGGGGCTAGCACCACTAGCCCTGGAGAGGCCCATCAAATCCTGGGCAGCAGTTCCTATGATTCTGGTGTTGTTGTCATCCCGGTCTAGGACCTTGCCTGCTGTCTCTCCCTTGCGTGGGGGGTTTTAAGTGTTGGTGGAAAGTTCTAGATGCCAGGTACCCCAGGCCAGTCCTAGGATGCCACTTCATCCCTCCACCCCTGTCCCAACCTAATATGGTGTTATCAAATCTGTACGCCTCCGCTCCACCCCTAGCAGACATCACTGTCAGTTACTTCCCCACCAAAATCTCAAAGGTAAGTCCCTCCAGTTTTGGGTGGTTCATCCCTACACAGGTGCAGAGTGACAGCTAGTTATCAAATACAGTATGTACCTTCCCACCCCTTCCTTCTCAGGAACAGAGACAAGTTCTGTTAACTGTCCCTTTTGTGTGGCGAGGTCATTGTTCCATCTGCTGGGGAGCAGAATAATTAACTTGGCCCAGAAGGGGGACAATAGGCCTGGAGTCTGATTCTATACTGAGCCTGAGAAACATGACAACCCATAATATGTGCACATAAGTTATTGAGACCTGTATATTTAAAATCAGCGCACATGTTTTTCCCAATCCAATTCCAATACTTTATTCAGTTATGACAACCATAAAAGTAGAAAATAAATATTTAAAACTTTTGATCATCACATAGATATATATACACTAAAACAATGTTGTCATACAAAGCCGATTAAAGTGCCTCAGTGCAGATCTGAATCATTGATAAAAGAAAATTAATTCTTAACTTTGAAAACAGGTCGCGATAAAACTCATCAGTACTTTCCCACTAATTTCCTCTGTTTTATTGCATGAACAAGGGATCTATACACAGTAATACAAACCTGGTCCTTATGGAGCAATCGTAGATACTCTAAAGCCTCTTTATATTTTACCAATGTTTGACATTTTCAGAAGTAGCTTTAAAAACCATTTTCTCTGTTCTTTATAGAACCTACAAAAAAGGTGCATATGTAATTGAGATTGAGGCATAACCTCATCATATGGACATACGTCCAAGTCCTTCTTGGAGAAAACATAGGAAGGATAAAACACCAAAACAAAAAATGGGCCAGGCCTAATCTAAACCTCAGGAGAAAAACATTCTGCTAACGAGGCACCCTCAACAAATATTGTTCAATGCCTCCCCTTCATACCCTCCTGCTCCCAAATCTTCTCATAGTATTTCCTTTTTTATCAGTAATCAGGATTGACCATTAATCAGCAGCCGGTTACTAAAGATTACTGACCTGCCAATTGTATGCAGTTCATTCTTTACATAGGTCAACCACCTGATCTTTTGAGCATTTGAGCATTTAAAAGTTTTAAGCAGCCATTAAGTATTGACTCCTTTCTGGAAACCTTCAAGCTCCTCCAACCCTCTCAGACAGGTTTCCGCCCTGGACAAGGGAAGGAGACGACACTCGTCAAAGTGGTCGCGGAGGATCCTGGACGCAGGAGGTGATGTGGCTATCATCCTCCTAGACCTTAGCGCCGCCTTTGATACGGTGAATCACTGTATCCTTCTAACTCATCCAAACAAACTCAGAGTCTCAGGAAAGGCCCTGGCCTGGTTGGAATCGTTCCTTCAGGAAAGACATTTTCAGGTGTTCGAAGGGAATTCCCACTCCTCGCCTCTACCATTGCAGTGTGGGGTTCCTCGGGGCTCCTCCCTCAGCCCCACGCTTTTTAATGTTTACATGTCTCCTCTGCCTGAGATAGTGGCTCCCTAAGGGATTCAATTGGTCAGCTCCGCTGACGACACACAGCTCGTGGTCTCCCTTAATCAAGCAGAACAGTTCCCCACGAACCTGAGTGCCTGTTTGGAAGAAGTCGCCAATTGGATGAGTCAGTCCCCACTCAAGCTCAATGGCGACAAAACCGAACTCATGCTATTAGGCAAGCAGGCAATATTTAACTCCTCCACACTTTGGCCAGCCTGCATGGGCCCAGGACCGACTCCAAAAAGTGAAATTAAGAGTCTGGGACTCTGGTTAGACCAGGGGCTCTCGTTTAAAGTCCAAGCCAGGAAAACAGCGGCCACCTGCTTTGGTCTGCTAAAATCTATACGGAAAATTCTCCCCCAGCTGCCTGAGAAGGCCAAAATAATCTTAGTCCAAGCCTTGATTTTATCCAGGCTCGATTACGGCAATGCCATCTACTTGGGAGCCCCGACCTCGGTTATTCACAAGCTCCAGGTGGTACAGAATTCAGCGGCTAGACTGCTGACTGGTACGAACAACCGCACCTCAGCCAAACCAGCATTAAGTTCACTTCGCTGGTTACCTATAAAGGAACGTATACACTTTAAGTCCCTCTGCATTGCCCATAAAAATCTGCAGGGCAAAGGTCCCCCCATTCTCACCAATCTCATCAAACTCTATAAAACTTCCAGGAGCCTGCGCTCCAACGACCTCCGCCTGGCAGAAGTGCCCAGAATTAGGAAGTCCCGCTCCGGAGGCCGTCTCTTCTCTTACAATGCATCGAAATTATGGAACTACCTTCCCCTCCTGATTCGTCAAGAAACCAACCACCTCACCTTCCGCAAGAAACTAAAAACTTGATTCTTTCCTTAAAAAAGAAAAAAATAACCCTACCCACTCCGCCTCCCTATGGTCCAAGCGCTGGGATACTCCCGGGTAGCCATGAGCTATATAAGAACAATTTCCATTTCATTCCATTCCATTCCAGTGCTGCCTCAGGTCTTGATCAGATGGATAGCTAGAGTAAAGTAGGTGCAGTTCTTAAAATATACCCAATATACTGCAATTCTACTTCCTTATACATTATTGACGAGGGGGGCCATAGGGAAGTGACAATAATCTATGCCAAAAATGATTTTCACTAGTTTGTAATACTATGTAGTCTGTGTACTCCCATACACCGGCAAAATACATAGCTATTGCTAAAGATATGGGTCTACAAATAGTGAGTGCAGCTCCAGTGGCATGGACCCTAACTTAGAGCCAAACTTCAAAATGGATGCAATACCCTGCTCCAACTGTGTAACCCTTACACTTTTCAAGTGCACCCAAGTGCTCCGAGCATCAAATGGGATCCCTATGTATGTACAGTTGGGAACAATTTTGAAAGCAGTATCACCAGTATGGAATGGAGGTATGTGGATACGCAGTAGCCCATGATTTAGTTTTATTTGTTGACAACCCTAAATCAGACATAAATCCCACAAAACAGTCCAATACATTTTTGAAGTCCCCTCCCGGTTTGTGGCATAAATACACAGTCATCTGCATACATTAGGACAAGTAAGTATATAGTGCCCTAATTCAACGCCTCACTGGAATGTGTAGGCCTAAATGGAGTGAAACTGCACTTAAATGCAGATTTCACAAACATGTGCAGTAACACTACAGGTTTTCCAGTAAACCATATTGACCCAACTATGAATGCCCACTAGTGCTATATGACCTATCCCAGATCATCACCTAGTCTTGCAATGTCTCTCATCTGCGACTAGCTACCTGTTTCCTGTTATTGGACTTGCCCTTATTTACAAGACCACGTAAAGTCAAACTGCATGACTTTTCATGCCCTTGTAAATATGGGCCCCTTTCACACATTGCTCTGATTGAAAGGGGCATTTCATGGATGTTGCTGTGGGTGTTCCCATACATGGAACTTGACGCATTCCCAGATATACAACATTTTATAAAAGTGGGCATGTGCCAAAATTACACACCTCCCCGTGGGAAAACGAGGAGAAATCCTTTTATTTCTCCTTATTTTTTCCTCTTTCTGTAGCACACATAGAAAGAGGAAAATGCCAATAACCTCATCCAGAACGTCCAGAACGCTGCCGCCAGATTAGTCCCCAACCTACCGCGCCACTGCCACATCAGCCAATACCTACGGACCCTAGACTGGCTCCCAGTTGAGAAAAAAAATCACTTTCAAGCTTCTCACCCACTCACACAAAGCCCTCCACGACACCGGACCCACCAACCTGAACCACCGCCTTGTTTTCCATGTTCCCCAGTGCTCTCTCTGATCGGCCCGGCTCTCCCTCGCAACAGTACCTTGCATCAAGAAAAGCAGAACAGGAGGGCGCTCTTTCCCTCTTCTCACGGCCAAGGCATGGAACTCCCTCCCTCTCCACCTCCGACAGACTGCTTCTCTCCCCAGGTTCCTAAAGTTCCAAGTTCCTAAAGGACCTCACGACCTTGCTCTTTGATGTAATTCAGTGAACCTCCAGGATCTGCAATACGACCCCCTCAGAGCCTTGAGACCTGTTTCGGATGAGTAGCCTGCACTATACAAACCCCTAATTGATTGATTCACTGATTGATTGAAGGCAGTAAGTTAAGCCACATAACTGTCTCTAAATCATTGAACTTATAATTAAAATTCACTTTTAAATTGATAAACATATGAGACTGCCTAAAATATCAATCTTCTTCATTTGAAGCATCTCCTGAAAATCCAGAAATATAAGTAAAAGTTTGGAAACGTATTTCCAATATCGACACGCAAAACAGAATCCATGAAAAACTAGGAATTTCATAACCTGTAACAAAACACCCACAGTCTCTCTCCCCAACCCCACACCCCCAGAAAGAAATAGAAAAAGGTCATGACAAATTGGGAGAAGAAGTCAATTTTTTCAAAAGGCATATGGAATTGTAATTAATCGATATATCAACTAGGACCCCAAATAGAACAAAAACATAGAAGGGAGGCACAATGTTCTTTGAAATTCTGTTGGTGTCAAAACTCCAAATAGCAGAGGTTTCATACTAGATTTTCAGGATATACTCATAATATTAACTTTGTTATAATAAATCAAAATCCAAACGAGTTGCTAAATAAGTGGCTGTCCTGGAAATGTGCAATTAATGCTTCCTTCTTAGGTCCACATTGTTCAGCCCCGTTTTATGGCTTCATCCACTCAAAGACTCCAGGTGGTCCTTCGACTAGATTTGATAGTTGATGGTGGATCATCCAGCTGCCAATATGGTGGAGGAACCACATTTCTCCACAGCAGCTGAGGAATGTCCAATGTAGTTAAACCTTTCTTTAACATTGATGGTTATTTACCAATATGGTTCTCTCAGCAAAGCGACTTGAGATTTCTCAGATTGAAAATTCTGTCAGCAATTTCATCATGCATATGTAGCATGATGTGAGTAATGAGGATAATGGAAAAGTCTTCCACTTTCGGCGTACATATCTATTAGAAATTCTGCTTCAGAAAGTGCTGTGGTGACACTCAGCACCTTATTTGATACTGGGTGATCGCAGAAAATCTTCCAAATTGTGGTGAAGTAGTAATCCTCACATTAGAATTCCTGGGCAGGGGAAAATCCTCTGGCTAAATCATCTCTACAATGGGACTAAAATGGCAGAGGAAGATCAACTGGAAGATTTTCAGCACAACAGCGATTCTTCCAATGGGGGATTTATCAACTGATCTACAAACATAAGATGTTTCTGTTACCAACCAACTTTTAATCAGGCCTTTGTCATCATTTATAGCACAAAAGCTGGTTTTGTAATACACCACCTAAGTGTTTCGTGTCTTATTTGTGAAGACCGTTCTATAGCATCCTGTCAAGGATTTTCCTTTGGAGGAGAAACCCTCAGAGAAACTAGCAAAACTGCCTCTGCCACAGGCAGTTCAGGTGGTATATCTTCTACCAGAGGAGGAATGATTTAGCTCCTCCTCCAAATACCAAGGGATTTTCATGCCATTAAACTCTAAATAAGGTACCTAGTCTCTGAAGCCTTTCCTGAATCCAGACTGCCTCTCTCATATAGTTTAAAGCCAGGTATAATAAAGGATTATTCTGGTCGATAAGCCAGATTCCTTACTAACCAGCATTAGGTGCAACACATTATTGATGATGAGTTTGATGCAACCAAAGATTTCATATGCAGCAGAAGGAGTTCAACCATACAAAGATGTGGGATTCACATGGCAACAATTGATATCCCTTGCCTAAATGACTGCATAGAACGTTTACAGTGCAGTTCCGCAGTGGTCATTGGGGATGTGGAGAATCTCCAGCAGTTTTGAAAATGAGTCTTTTGATGGTTTGTTTTCCATACAGACCTTCTAGGCCATGCATCACACAGAAAAAGGAGAAGATGAAACTGCCTTTCCCTGTGGCCAAAAGGCATGACTGAGGGATATCCCTCACACTGCTTCAGGAAATATTGTCAGAGAAAGTTAAATCTACCATGGTGACCCATCCAGAAAAAGAAATAGACTCATCCAACTCAAAGAACCAATCCTACAGCGGCCACGGGAAACTATGAAGATAGGAGAAGGGAAACCATGCAATCAACATCCATAACTAGCTCCATGTACAGGACCCTTTTGACTCAATAACACATCCCTTTTCCTTTGCTATTGGGGAACATCCGGAATCAATGTAAATCAGCACATTCATTAAAAATTCTGGTAATTAGGAACCATGATTCATTGTCTCTGATGTTGCAAAAGAGGAATTTTAATTCCTTTAATTTATTTTGCTTATTTTATTTTTGCAGATTTACATAGTGAGAACATTACCAAGTAGGTAATGCAGTGCTTTACAGAAGGATAGTTCCCTACACAAGAACATTAGCATTTACTGTGCAATTGTGTGTCATAACAGGATTGTTTTGTTTAGTTCTTTATAGCAATTAGAAATGTCCTGTTTTTGACTCAAACCCAACTAACTACTTCCATGTAGATGACGATGATTAGACGTATACTCTGTCCCTGTGTATGCAGAACAATTATGGCTAATAGTGCAACTGGGCAGCAGGAACTATTATTCCACCAAAGCCTCATTCATGTTGTGGGCCACCAAGGAACAACAGGACTCCTCACTGTTAGTACAGCCATTTTTTTATTGTCCCGGAGCCTTAGGGATGGCTGCGGAGAACCACACCTCGGACTAGCCACAGGTGATCACAGTTTCCTCCTCCGGCAATCACGTTTGAGGATCAGCGTTTCTGAGCAGCACGGCACGGAGCTGAGGTCTCGCTGGCAAGCGGCTGGCGCATAGAAGTGCTTGAAGTGTTTGCGGTGTGCCCGGTGACTGGGGAGACGGTGGTAACATTACGGCAGGAGATGTAATGAGACCCATATGATAATGGATTATTGGACAGCAGGACGAGGCAAGGATATCCGAAATGGAGTCGAGTGGAGCTGAACTGGGAGGAGCAGGAGTGGCTGGCTTGTTGGGAAGACGTTGTGTTTGAGGAGGTGAGGTGCACCGGCCCAGAGAAGCACAGGCACTTCAGCAGTTAAAAAGCTTAAAAGCTTAACTAAATGAACTGAGCGGCAGAACGTTTGCCTATCTTACTGGAGTCAGAATCTCCCTTTTAATCTACCTTTCAATTTTTGAATGTGATCAAATGTTTTCTACAAATCAAGGTGTTTTCTGTTTGCATCTAAAAAAAAGAAAGAACTAGGAGGACTTTGTTGAATATTTTTTTGTGTGGATTCATCTAACGGGGAGCTCTAAGGATACAAAGGGCGGGAGTGAAAAAAAAGGGAGAGGCAAAGGTGGGAAATTATCACAAATAGATGAATCTCGTTGCCACAGTTGATTTTGCTGCAGGAGTGAAAGCCAAAACTCACTTGGCAAGGGCTAAAGCTCTATCTTCAGCGGCTAGAGCTGAGCATTCGGTCAAACGTCCTAGCCCCATCTCAAGTTTTGAGAGCTTAGAAGAGGAGCCTGTAGAGCTGTTTTTGGAAGCTGGGGCTCCCACTGTCCAGCAGCAGATGGAGGATCCTGCAACCACGGAGAAAAACCAAGCTGCTAATCTTACAGCAGGGTCTAGCAAAGACGAGACAAAAAACACAAAAGACTTTCCTTTATTTTTAAAAAAGGCATGCCAGGCGGCTCCCCTCAAATACATTGCCCATGCACCATGGCTGATGGAAGAAGGAATAGAAGACATCCACAACAACCAGCGAAAGGCTTCTTCTACATCTTCATTACTATTGGCCCAAGCACTGGTATAGGTTGCGGTTCCAGCCTACTTAACAGTACAAGAACCCAGCCAAAGCTGCGTGGGCCAGGCAGTACCTCCTTCTTCAGGGACTACTTATCTACTCCACACCTAGCTCATTCAGACACCGTCAGTAGAGTCAATTGAACTGTGACTAGGGGCCCAGGCGCTGCAACAGACGCCACCTGGTTGTCAAACAGCAACAATATGGGACCACTGGGCCAGCCCCAGGGGGTCAGAGGGGGGAAGAGAAATTACAACAGTTCATATTGGAACCTGTGGAAGCCTCAAAGGATGCATTGATGCAACTAAAAAGATGGATATTAAGACCTTGCTAAACCTGATCCTTGAGGAGGTAAGAGAAAGGAAGAGATCTCAAGAAAATGAAATATCCTCTCTTTATCAGCATCTCAGGAAAATTGAAGAAGCAGTGTCTTGCTACCCCGTAAAAATTCAAGAAGCCGAGTCAAGGATTGCCCAGCTGGAGGACCAAATGAGCTCCATGCTCCTGAGAGTAAACAAAAGCACCAAGGATAGGAATATTTCAGAGAACAAACTTGAGGAACTTGAAAATCATTCGCGGCGATCGAACTTGCGATTAGTGGGAGTTCCAGAGGGGAGTGAGGGCTCCCAGGTATTGCAATTGGTTGAATCATTTATCAAGCAACAGGTTTTGCCCCAGGACAATGGTGACCTAACAATTAGAAGGGCTCATAGAGTTCCCTTTCACCTATTGCCTAACTCCAAGATTGCACGCACCATCTTGGTCAACTTCGCTGACTATCGAATCAAGGAAAGGATTTTGGCTAAGGCCATACAACAGAGACAATTTTCGATTAATGAAACCTCAAAATGTTGTATATTTTCTGACATGTCAGAGGCAGCTGCATGCAGGCGCAAACAGTTTGTTGAACTTCTTTTCCTCTTTAAAGCTCAAGGCACACAGGCGTCAATAGCCCAACTATAGCACTGAGTCCACTTTGGTTAAGATCTCTGAGGCTATAAGGGAGTGCCTGGACGGAGGCGGCAGAGCGGCTCTGATTATGTTGGACCTCTCTGCCGCCTTCGACACGGTGCCCCATCAGCAGCTGATTTCGCGATTGGCATCTACTGGCATTGATGGGTCTGCTTTAGAGTGGCTGATTTCATTCTTGACCAATCGAACACAGCAGGTGTGGACGCCCCCCTATGTATCTTCGGCCTAACTGCTTTCTACAGGGATACCACAGGGGGCTACGTTAAGCCCACTGCTGTTCAACATCTATTTGACCCCCCTGGTATTTCTAGCCAAGAAACTTGGGTCAAAAATAATAGATTATGCCGGCGACACACAACTGCTGTTTACCCGGCCTGGCGGGGATCTGGATACTTCTCTGGTTCAAGTTATACAAAATGCAGCGGCTAGACTCCATTTTAATATTTCAAGGCAGACTAGTGTCCGGATGCATCTGCGCAGTCTACATTGGCTCCCTGTCAAACAAAGGTTTGTGTTTAAATCTCTCACCCTGGTGCACAGAGCCATTCACGATCAAGGACTTGCGTACCTGAGGACGCGTTTTGCGTGGTATTTGCTGGGCTGTCCTTTACGTTCCACTTCTCAACATCTGCTGGCGGTTCCTCGCTTTAACCGATCCCGCCTTGGTGGCCAGTCCATCACTGTGAAGGCAGCTACTGCCTGGAACTCTCTTCCTCTATCACTTCCCACTATCCAGGATTTTAACTTCTTTAAAAAAGCACTTAAAACTCACTTGTTTAAAGTACCATTATAATTTCTTTAGATATCTCCACGCGCCAGGATACCCATGAGTAATTGAGCACACTACAAAACCTCCAATACAATACAATACAACAATCCAAGCTGCGTGTTCTTGTGAGGGATGAAGTTTCACAAGTTTTCAAATTTAGAAGATGCTGAGGGTCTTCTGAAATGATATGATAGATAGTATAATGTTGAAGCATTTTATTCCTGGGGGAGGATTCCCACAGGGTGTAGTCCCATGGCACCCATTAGAGAAGTAGGGGGGAGATGTGGTTAGTGTGGTGGTCCACATTTCCGGAGGGGGGAGTTGTTGGGTGGGCGGGCTGGTCCAGGGTATGGATAGCAGTAAAAAGAGCAGTAGCAGTAGCAAGTGGGGAAAGGAAAACAGGAGTGTGGTATTTTTCTTTTGCAGTATGAACATTTTTAGAAATGACAAATAAGTGCTTTATTGTTTCGGTCAATGTGAATGGAATGCTAAACAAGTAAAAGTATGAAGGGTTTATTAGGTGGTTGGCTTCTTTTTTACTGCAGGTGGTATTTCTTCAAGAAACCCATTTAAATACCAATTCCACAAAGCTTTTTCTCCCCAGATTATATTCCCATGCTTTTTATGCATCAGCTGGACTGGCCAAAAGAGGGGTAGCTATTTACTTTTGTAGAGGTCTCCCATGGAAATTTTGTCAAGTCCAAAGAGAAACCCGTTTGGAAGGGTGGATTTGGGTTGAGGTTCAATTAAATTGGACGATATTAAACTTTGTAAATTACCACGGCCCAGTAATAGACGATGCCACATCGCTATTGAAAGTCAGTGAGCTATTTAGGGGGACACTGGGGTAGGTAATTTTAGGAGGGGACTTTAATTTCATTCAAGATTTGAAGAAAGACACCTCTAACAAAAACAAGAAGCAGTTAAAGGCCAAAATCAAAAAAGTCCTAGCCGCTTTAAAACAGGAGCATCTTTTGCTCGATCCCTGATGCCAAATTAACCAGACAAATTGTAAATATACATGCCATTCTCGCCAATTTCAAACGGCTTCTTGTATTGATTTTTTCTTATATCGCAATCTTTTAAACATATAGATACAGAAATAGGGGCAAATTCATTCTCTGAAAACTCTCTTGTAAAACTCGAGTTGGAAATTGAGGAGGCAAAGAGGAAAAGATCTTGGTGGCAGATGGATCTTCTCCTCCTTCAGGACCCCCAATGTGTAGCTGATGTAAAAGAATGGCTACTGGAATACTTTAGGATTAATGAAGGAATGGCAGAAGTATTTTCAGTTTGTTTTGGGTTCAAGGAAGCCTTGCGTGGGCAAATTAATGTTTTTTCAGCTGCCCAGTCTAAACAGCAGCGTGAAAAAATAGCCAAACTTCAGCAGGCTGTGGATAGTGCCTTGTGCTAGAGAAATACCTTGTCACAGGCGGAGTGTGAAGCAGGGGGTCAGCTTGAGAGGGCAAAACAGGCACTTAGGAAATTCTTTTTATTTGAAGAAATAAATAGTTCTAGGACATACCAACAACGTGTGTATGAGGACAGCCAAATGGTTGGTAAATTACTAGCCGGGTTAAATAAAACCAAACGGGAAGCAGCCTTGATTTCTGAGATCATTGATCCTAAGACCAGGGACATGATAACGAATATGGACGGCATAGCCGAAGTCTTTATAGAACATTATCAGCAGGTATACACCACTAGATATGAGGCAAGATTGGACCTAATTCAGGAATACTTTAAGGGGGTAAATCTTCCGAGCTTGTCAGAGTTGTTTGTGGAACAAATCCAACTTGACATATCAGAAACAGAAGTTTTAACAGTTCTGAAATGTATTGCAGGGGCAAAGGCTTGTGGAACCGAAGGGCTGCCGATAAAATGTTATAAAAAAATTACTAAGGAATTGATTCCCTTCTTGGCAAAGCTGTTTAATAATATTAAGTCGGGGGCTGCGTCCCCTCAAGTTTTAAAGAGTCTAAAATGTTCAGCTTTGTGAAGAAGGGTAAAAAAACACAGAGATGTTAATTCCTATAGACTTTTAAATGCTGACTATAAGATTCTAATGAAAGTCTGGGCCCAACGCTTCACTCCCATAGCCCAGGAACTGAATCATAGTGATCAGTCCGGTTTTGTTGCGGGGAAGTCTATGTCCCCAAATACTGGGTTCTTAATTCAGGATTTCGACTATTTTAAAAACAATAAAACCTCCATGCTCATCATGATGGTGGACACCAAAAAGGTGTTTGATATGGTTAACTGAGACATACTTTTCTTTGGTCTGGACCAGTTTGGTGTCCTTGGCCAGGTCATCGATATGTTGAGGAACATCTATTGGGGTGCCCAGGCTCAGGTGGTGATAAATGCTAATCAAATAGAGACTGTAAATATTAATCGTGGGACCAGACAAGGGTGTCCAATGTCCCCCTTACTGTTTACCTTCTTCATCGAGCCCCTGGCCATAAGAATCTGAGGAAATCCGGAAATGAAAGTGCCAATACTGGGGATGGCGAAATTAAAACTGTTCGCAGATGATAATATTTTATATTTAAGTCCTGAGAGCCTGAACTTGGACCGAGCGAATTTGACTTGATTGGGGGATACAAAATAAATCAAAACAAAATCGAGATTTTAACATTAAGGCCCCCATTAGGATGGTGGGCGGACTTTGCCCGCCCGCCATCCTCGTGCAAAACGGAACCGCTCGCCAAAGGAGCGGCAGTCCCGCCTTGAGCACTAGGATGTGCCCGCCACACAGGCGGGCGCATCCTGTATTTTTACCATTGCGGCAGGCGGTGCAGAAAGCGCAAAGCACAACATGACAGGCACCATAGGTACCCCCATGTGCACCCTCCACCCCCCCTGACTCCCAGGGGGCCCGTAACGGCCCCAGCAGGGAGTCTCCGCATGCCTTTCTTTGGTGGCATTGCCGCCACCGAAAAGCATGTCAGGAAGGGCATCCTGATATGGCTGGCGGTGTCTCATAGACACCACCACCATATTAAACATTTTCGCAAGGCGACCGGGGCGGAAAAGCGGCGGACGGTCTTTCTGTCCCCCGCAGAAGGGAATTCTGGAGATGATGTCGGGCGGATTACCCCCTCCAGGCCGGCGGTGGCTACCGCCAGCCTGGCGGGGGCAATTCGCCCGACATCATAATGGGCCCCAAAATGTTGACTGTAATTTTCTCCCCTCCAATCACAAATCCCAGGCTTTGAAATGGGAGCCAATATTGTATCTGGGAATATATGTCTCTAACCACTATGAACAGCTATTCAGTTTAAATTATCTAGCAATGTGGAATAAAATCAAAGTATTGCTGGATAATTGGTCATTTCTGCCCCTAACTTAAATAGGCCATGTAGTTCTAATAAAAATGTCTATTCTTCCCCTTTTAGTATTCCTTTTTATAAATGCACCTTTGAAAATCCATACCAATTTTTTTAAAGAGCTGGAATCAATGTTTAGGGAATTTGACTAGAGTGGAAAGGCTTCCAGGATCAAGGTAGCAATATTACAGATAGAAATCAATCAGAGTGGTTTAGCATTGCTTGAAAATTCGAACTTATTTTGAAGTAGCGATATTAGATCTGACAGCTCGTTTACTTGAATCAAATGGATTATTTGACGATTTTGTCTTTGACAAAATGGTTCAGGAATCTGGTTCGTAAATTCTGATATTTCTAAAAACATCTAAATTGCAGAAGAAGCCCAGATGTTAGACGATACAGGACTTTGCCTCTAGCTTGCAATCCTTTCTTAAACAAGTACATTTTTTCGGATTACACAATTTAAAGTTAGTGGAGTGTAAAAACCTAGATCTTCAAATCCACTCTAGTCGTCTTAAAAGTTGTAAGGATTGTGGTTTAGAGGAGCTGGGACACTTTTTTCTAAATAATAAAGTAATTTCCTGGCAAGAGGTCCAAAAAAGATATGGCGAACTTAATAAGCTTAGATTTTATGAGTATCTACAGATTGTAAATGTTATAAATAGATATAATCCATCATGAAGTCGTGCCCCAGCAAAGCAGGTG
The DNA here is from genome assembly GCF_964263255.1 of Lissotriton vulgaris. Lineage (NCBI taxonomy): Eukaryota > Metazoa > Chordata > Amphibia > Caudata > Salamandridae > Lissotriton > Lissotriton vulgaris. The sequence goes on from NC_141697.1 coordinate 1,103,144,380, forward strand.
AGCGCTTTATATCAAGCCAAATTAAGGGGGGTTGGCAACTGGTACTCTCAGCTGAGAAAATGTAACGAGTCCCCTTTGGTCGAGAAATTCTTAGGAAGAGTAACACGGGAAACTAATTGTTCTTTTTCTAGCCAGGAGTGGCAGTCAATAGCCCAGTTAGGGAGTAAGGCATTAAGAGCTGCCAATTTTAAAAGGATGGCCTTTCTATCTCGATGGCTGGCATACTATACTCCTAACATTCTTAGTAAACTATATCCAGAAGTGGAGAATAGATGTTTCCGTTGCCAGGCAGAAGGTGAAGGGGCTTGGCTACACACATTCTTCATGTTCCCAAAACAAGAGTTATTCTGGGTCAAGATTTTCTCAGCTGTAAGCCAGGCAATTCAGAAGAGGTTCGCTCCAAAGTCTGAGGTAACCCTCTTTGGTATTTCTAGAGTAAGGGCAGATCTGACAAAAGCAGAAGAGACCGTTAATGTGATTTGTTCCCTTGTTGCTCGTTCTTTATTCCTCCAGAATTGGAGGTCTGAAGACGTACCTTCTTACTCAAAATGGTTAAACAAAATGAAATGAACCATGATGTTTGAAGAAGCATATGCTAGGAGGGTAGGCACTACAAGAACATTAACTGATGTTTGGAAGTACTTTGTGAATTTTGAAATGATGGTGTGAATATAAATTTTATAGATTTTGCACTACAGCACTTGGAAGTTTTATAACACATTGCACTTTTTAGCACGCTTGATATGCACATTGAAAAAAGGCACAATAGCACTTTAACACTTCAGCACTTTTGCAGGTAAATCTAGGATATAGTTGAACTGTAGTTGGACTATGCTTTTTACTATCCTTGTTTTTATGCTGATTTCATGCAATGTATAGGTCCCTGAACAATTTTAGTGTGATTATCTCTGGATACTGTAGCACTCTAGTACCACAGAATATTAATAAGCAAGATCTGTTCATTTATACATAATTTAAGTTACAGCCATGTTAAGGTATTTAATCCATGTTGGTTCCATATAAATAATGAATGAGATTTTTGATAGGACAGTATTCGTTAAATTTCCTGTTGATTACTGTGTATAACATGCTTATTTTGCTTTGTTCAATAAAAAAAGTTTAAAAAAATTATTTTTGTTGTTGGCCCGAAATAATGTTTGTCTGCTGTACACATCAGGCGTTTGCCACAGTGCCTGACTTGCAATGGACTGCACATGGTCAAATGCCACAGGCCAGCCAAGTCATCCTTCCCATGCAGTGGCCAACGCCCCTTGCGCACTGCCTTTGGCACCAAGTTGCCAATCACAGGCAGCCTAATCCTGCAATGGAATGGTCAGTACATCATGCATACAGCGGAAGGTTGTACACAGTGGTGGTTGGCCACAGGTCCTGGCCTGCATGCCAGAACCTGTGTCCAAACCTGTTGCCAGGCTTTAGAGGTACCAAAATTGCCAGTGAGAGAAAAAGCTACTTTAACCATTCAGTCCTAGGGATTTACTACAAATCTGCCAGTCCACGGACCAGCAGACTCACAGGGGCATGGCAGTGGCAGTCTCCTGAATGCCCTGTTATGACCAGGGACGTCGGGCCCCCTATGACCACCACAACCACCAGGGAGTGGTGCATCAGTCTTGGAACCGCCATGAAATGGGTGGCAGTGAGGAAAAAAAGGGGGCTCTATAGCCTAGAGGCCTTATGCCTCACACAATGTGGATAGACATAGGGGGCACAACATGTGCCCCCTGAGTGCATGCATACCAGTACCTGCACAGCATGGACTGCAGCTGTCCATGCCATGCAGGTACTGATTTTGACAGTCGCATTGTGGTGCCACCACTGTGGGAATACCAAAAAACAGCCAGCCAGACAGGAGAAAACTCCTAATCTGGTGTGCGGTTCCAACATGCGTTTGACTGTGCTGGAGCGTGGTGGTTCCGCACTGTCAAACACATAATAAGGCCCTTAGTATTTTTTTAAATGTTGGTACCTGGAAATAGAGTAGTACAGCACTCTGCTTCTAACATGAGACCAACCATCTGGATGTATCTGTCTTTTTTTTAGGGTTATAGAGGGGCTTGGATTGTGTATGAAGAGTTACCCTTTCATGCACAATCATAGTCCCTCAATAAACTATAATTTCTTGAAAACAGCTTTACCCCAAATCACAAAAATCAGGCTTTCTGATTAAAGTTCTAAACTTGTACCGAATCTGACAGGAATCCATTCAGGTATGATTTCCATACAGGGAAGCAAAGTTTCCTAGGAGAGTAAAATTGGGAAATAGCATTTTTGTGACACTCCCCGATTTTGGCACCACTTAACAGATCAGTGCAAAACTTTCCAGGAAGGGGCCAAAGTGAATGAACTCTCTTTTGGGAAGTTTCAAGCACATTCTTCAAAAGGCACCAGCATTATCAAAAAACAATTTCTATGGAAACTATGACCTAACTATAACTACACAGTGGCAACTAATATAGCCGTTTAGCGTTAGCTGTCTAACTTTCATTGGTAAAAGAGATATAAAAAATCTTCTAAGTTTTATGGTAGATCCTTACATAAAATGAAAATGTGCTTCAACTTCTTTCTAAAAAGGATGTTTGTCTCACAGGGTCTGATTCAGATAAAAATAAATAAATGAATATTGAAAGTGTTAGACATTGTCAATCAATCAATCAATCAATCAGGGAATTGTGAAGGGCGCTACTCACCTGTGAGGGTCTCAAGGCGCTGAAGGGGGTGCAGCTCTGGTCAGTTGAAGAACCAGGTCTTGAGGGTCTTCCTGAAGATGTTCAGAGTAGGGGCGGGTCTGATGTTGATAGGGAGCTCGTTCCAGGTCTTTGGCACGATGTGTTCTGGCTCTGCAGATGCGCGGGGTTTGAGCGAGGTCAGCGGATCAGAGGTTTCTCTTGGGTGTGTGGAAGGAGATTCTTTCATTGAGATATTTGGGTTCGGTGATGTGAAGGCATTTGTAGGCGTGGGTGAGTATTTTGAAGGTCACTCTCTTCTCGCAGGGGAGCCAGTGGAGGTCTTGCAGATACTGGGTGATGTACTCATGTCGAGGGATGCCGAGGACGAGTCTGGCTGTGGTGTTCTGTATGATCTGGAGCTGGCGGAGCAGGGATTTATTGATCCCGGCGTAGAGGGCATTTCCGAAGTCCAGTCTGTTGGTTATGACTGCATGGGTGACGGTCTTTCTTGATTCGGTTGGGGATCCATTTGAAGTTCTTGCCAAGGATGCTGAAGTTTTTGAAGCAGGTGGCGGCGACGGCATTAATCTCTAAGGGTCATGGGATGAGTCAAGAATGATACTGAGGTTCCGGGTGTGGTCCATGGGGTTTGAGTAGCTGCCGAGGGCGGTGCGCAACCAGGTGTTGTCCCATGCAGAGGGGGAGTGTCTGCGGACGAGGACTTCTGTCTTCTCTGAGTTAAGCTTCAGGCAGCTGCTTCTGATCCAGGATGTGACATCCTTCATTCCTTCCTGGAAGCTGAGTCTGGTACTGAAGGGGTCCTTAGTGAGTGACAGGATGAGCTGGGTTTCATCGGTGTAGGATACTATGCTGAATCCATGCTGTTAGTGTGATTTCATACTCTTTCCATTTGTTCAGTTCAAAACATAGAATTCAATTAGTAAATAACCATACATCAACAATCTAACTACATCAAATTAAGAGTTTGAGGGTTTTATATGAATTTGACATATATTATATGATGATTTAAATAGGTCAAAAAAGGCTGGTAAATGTAGCAGTAAGTAAAACTTTCTTTTGTACAGTAATCGATCTCTCAAAGTTCCTTTAGAAGACAAAGGTATGCATAAACAAAGTTAAACATACAACTCTCATAGATGTCTTGGCATTACTTTTGGGGATTGACAGAGCTGCAGGCTTAAATACACAAGAGGTGATGGTGAAGCAAGTTAGAGTATATTTTTGATTACATATTAGCAGCATAGGGCCAGATTCACAATGGCAACTTAAACATTTGATTAATTTACACTTTTAAGAAAGTTGAATAGATTTTGCTATTCACAAATACTGAGTAACTACTTAAACATTAGAAAGTCCAGCAACACAAACGGACAACCATTGATACTAAAACGCACTCCAATAGAGAATAACAGAGTTAGGAAATTCAAATAAATCCGCTGAGGTAATAATCATCAATTAAACTATTTAAAACAATTTAAAATATGAGCAAATTTAATGTTAAAAATATATGTTTTAAGCGTAGAGTTTTTTATTTAGTTAAAAAATGTGTTGCTACCCTATTTTGAATTTAACAAATAATGTAAAATGATATTTATTAACATATAAATAGATTTTTACTAACCTCTGTATTTCGCTTTTATTAACTAAGAATTCATAATGCTTTTTTCTGTGGGAGGGAATTTATTTTCTAATTTAAGCAGGAAATCAATTGTAATTTAAAATGTTTCCATTAATTAAAAATGTATTTCAAATCAAGTTAATAGTGCTGTTGCATTTTGTTTTATCCTACATTTAAAATAAATATGTAAAATTAGTTTACATTTATAATTAATCTTAAAATAGATTCAATATGTATACTTTTTCACGGGTTACCACATTGAAAGTCAAATTACCATATGCTCAAAGTTGCCAGTATATAATTGAAATCAATAGTCATATTTAAATGCAATCATTATTGTCAATAAAGCATTGCAATGTTTATCAAGAACCAATGTCAGCAATATACTGTCAATAAAGTAACATCAACGTAACATTTGTCTCAGTCTTTCGTGTATCACTTAAGACCACACTAAATTAAGTCATAGAACTAACCACTAAAGATCATTGCACTTCCCGGCTGTAGAACAAAAGTTCCAGCCTTAGGAGTACTTTAAAAAAAATTATTGAACATCTCTCCAGGTCAAGCTTCCTGCGATCTGGAAGACATAGGGTTACTTTTCCACAGGTGCTCATGTGGGGCTGTGGAACACTTCTAAAACACTTCTAAAATAGCGGTGTTGGTGCCCCTGCTCTACTAGGGCCACTACAAAAACAATTTTATTGGCAAAATAGCCCAAGCCAGACATCATGATCCGCTCCCAGATCAGAAGTGGTGAATATTTAATAGCGGCTACAGTGGATTGGTGCATGTCCGGTCTGGCACTGCACAGCTTTTCTTTTTTTTAAACTGGGGTTCCTGGTCCCACCTGAGACACCCCCAGTGCAGGTTTTGTAGTAGGATCAGCATGGTGAGCCCCAATCCCCCCAAAACCCTGGCCTGCTCGCTGTGCACAGTTGTGTGCTCTAAGCTAAGCCTGGCTGATTATCAAGGAGAAACTGCTCCTAGGTTGCTTGTGTTCCGGTTCAAGACCTGTCAGTTCGGGCTGGGTTTGTGCCATTGAAGCAGGGTCAAAACTGGTTTGCATATGGCTGGGTTCAGCCTTAGGTGACATGGTGTGCAAAATGTCAATGGAACGGAATGCGGCCCAGCAGTGACTGAGATTAATTCTAGCATTCCACTCATTACTTAAGTGGGCGGGAGCCAGCAACATCTGTTTTCCTGCTCCTGTTGTGGTGGAGCACTTCTCTTGTGGCCCACAGCCGGGAGCAGCCTTGTTCTTTAGGAACCTGGGGAAGGGGTTATGGGACCTGGTCTTTGTTTTCAGGGTCCAGGGATGGGGTCCCGGGGCCCCTGTAAACTGATGCTGGCTCAGGGCTGGGGTTCCTCATGAGAGTGTAAGGAGGGGGCTCCATAGATGTCCCCTGCCTGGAAAAAAAATTAAAAATATTTAGTGTTGACCCCCAAGCACTGGCCTACCCCAGTGGTGATTTAGGAAAATACATTGGAGCCCCGCTCACACTGATTCTTGGCCAGGGGGGCAGAGGTCAAAATCTTTGGAGGTTCATAACTCTGTCCTGTCAGGCTGATTTTAATGATCCTGGGCTCATTTCACGTTTTACTCCTGGTGGCATGCGTTACCTACCTGGATCAATTTTAGTCAGTCTCCCCAACTCCAAGGGGGCAGATTCTGCAGGAGCAGGTTTCACTGCCTCCCCACGCCAGCTTTCTCCTTTATCTGGCTCCTGGTGCCTCTTTCTTCCTGTTGGGGCACAGAAGTTGAGATCTTCCCCACCAGGTCCTCAGAAGGTTTAAGGACGTCAGCATCATTGGCCCTGGAGAGATGCACTAATACTGGGGTCAGCTGCAGACAGAATCCTCAGTACATCAGGACATCAGAGGACTTGTCCTTCTAGCTGTCCATGGTGTTGCCTCTGTTGCAGTCCGTTCTCAGGATTAAACATTTATGCCCAGTCCAGACTGTGGGTGGGGGATACCCCTTTGTTTGATCCTAAAATTTATTCTGGGCATTTCTCCCATCTTTCCTGGGTTTGGCTCCAGCCTGGCTAGTGATACAAAAGGCTGGTGTCAGGTCTCTTTCTCGTGTGCTGGGGAAAGTCCAACTCCTTCTCAGCCATTTTGTCAGGAATACCCCCTCCCTCTACACCCAGACCTTTTTCTGCATTGTCTATCTCAAATTTTCCTTTCCTATTGTGAGAGCCATGATTTGATTTGATTTTACATCTTATAGAGTGCAGCGTATGCCCGAGGGCGTCTTGGCGCTAAAACAGCCTAGAAGCTAAAATACCAACTAATTTTATTTTGTATGAACTTATTCGTTTTTGAACAGCCAGGTTTTCACCCGACTTCTGAACAAGATCAGGGAGTTACTATTTTTAATCTCTAAAGGAAGGGAGTTCCATACCTTAGCCGTGCTGACAATAAAACTCTCCCCCCCCCCCCCCAGCGTAACTGCTTGTACCTCTGGACTACCAATAAGTGTGCCTGTGCTAATCTTAGATTTCTGGAAGGAGAGTATTTCCTGAGATGTGTTCTCAGATAAAGAGGCCCTTTCCCATGTAATGTCTTAAATGCAAGACACTGAGCCTTAAATATAATTCTCTTCCCCACCAGCAGCCAGTGGAGATCCCTCAATCGATTAGTTACTGGTTCATGTTTAGGAATATCCAAGATTAATCTTGCCACTGCATTCTGCATACATTGGAGTCTGAGTAGGAGCTGTGCCTGAAGTCCTATGTATAAAGCGTTTCCATAGTCCAATCGCGATATGGCCAATGCAGTGACCACCGTTTTTAAAGTATCCATAGGGATAAACGGATGGATATTCCTCATAATTTTTAGGATGCTCCAGAAGGTGGAGGTAAGTTTGTTAATTTGACCTTCAAATGTCAGTCTTTGGTCAAATATTACCCCCAGGTTTCTAACCTTTGAGACTGGTACTGGGCAGTCGCCCAAATCAGCCGGCCACCACTTTGGGGACCAGAAGGAGGTGTTGGGGCCTAATAGCAAAACCTCTGTCTTATCGCTGTTCAATTTGAGGCAATTCTTATGCATCCATGTGTTAATCTGTAGCATGCAGATATTGAAACAATCAGCCGTCTCCTCAATATTGTTTGATACTGAGATCACCACCTGAGTATCATCGGCATATGATATGACCGAGAAGCTGCATTGTCAATTGATTGTTGCCAGATGGGCCACATAAATGTTAAAAAGAGTGGGGCTCAAGGATGAGCCCTGAGGCACCCCACATGGCAGCTCGAATGGTTTGGAAACCCTACCATCCATTAAACAAAACCCTACCATCAATTTAACAAATGATCTATTTGTTAAAAATGATGTCAGTAATTTGGTGGCACTGTCTTGAAAACCCAGTTACTCAAGTCTACCAATCAAGATTTCATGGTTGACCGTGTCGAAGGCCGCCGATTGATCTATCAAAATCAAGGCGGCCTTCTTTCCTTCATCCAGAGTTTTTCTTAATTCTTTTACTGCCATCACCAAGGCGGTCTCGGTTCCATGCCCCTCTCTAAAACCATACTGAGAATGATCTAATAGTTCTCCTTCTGCGATAAAGGACATGATCTGCCTATTAATCAGCTTTTCCAACACTTTGGCATAGAAGGGAATCCTAGATAAATCTTTTAGGTTCTGTCGGGTCCAAATTAGCTTTCTTTAACAAAGGTCGAACCAAAGCCATTTTCCATGATTCTGGAAAGATGCCTGACTGAATTATTTCTAGGAAGACTATTCTAAGTTGCTCACTGATCAGCTCTGGACACAGATGAAAGATTTTTGGAGGGCAAGGGACTGACTGAGCTCCTGCCTTTGTTATCTTTACTTTCTTGGACGATCTGATCCTCAGTAGGTGGGAGAAAAGAGAACGTGTTTCCGCTCCGCGGAAAGCATATTCCGGGACTCGGACCACACACCACTAGACATTTTCCTGTATATACGACTCAAGCAGGGGGTCCGGGCGTTGTACTCGGTCTTCCCCGAAGAACCTCAAACACTTGAGCCACTGCATATGCTCCTACAGCAGGAGACACCTAAGAGACTGGTCTCCTTGCTGTACCGTACCATCCACACACAGCAGGAGATGGAGCCCCCGCAATCCCGAGCACGGTGGGCGGAAGAGTTAGGCTTTGAACTCACAGACGACCAGTGGAGTTTTTGCTGTTTGCAGCCTGAGCGCATATCCGCCAGCAGCCGGCTACGAGTCATTCATTATAAATACCTATACGATTATACTTCACGCCGTTTAAAATGCATCGACATCAGCTGTACGATTGAGATAGATGTGACTGACATGTTGGATTTGGCCTGGAGTTGCCCGGCAGTGCATGCGTACAGGGAACATGTTTTTGGAGCCCTGCGTCAGATGACTGCAGTACAATTAGAGGCCACACCATTGATGGCCCTGTTGAGTTATGTTAAAACTGTGCCGCCGGCATTACGTCGGTACATGGCACTATTGATGGCGAAGAGGAGGGTGGCCTGTCGATTGGGTAGGGGACGGGTGCCCAAGTTTAAGGAGTGGCTTCACGATATGATTTATTGACAAGAGCAGCTTACTACCTATGCCGAGCTACTGCCCAGCGCCTCAAGGCCTAGGGACATTTGGGCGCCACTGACATCTTACCTATTGGCGAGATCTGAGGGAGCTGCTGAGAGCGGACCGGTGCATCAAACCTCACTATGCTCGTCCTTTGATCAGAGTGTTGCTGAGAGGGGTGCTCCTTTATGACCAGTACATGCGACATCTACGATACACTCTGTCCTCTAATATGCACACATACTTGGGGTACACTGGGGAAGGTCGGGACACCTGTTTGGAAGAATATGGTGACATGTACTCTGTTTACTGGTTGGCCCCTGACGGCTACACATGATGATGTTGTTCCTTGGGACGTCCTGTGCAGTGTATGACAATGCATAGGTCGGACTGTGTGCAGATCAATTGATCAACTGAATGTTTGATTTCTTTTTCTTTTCCCCTTCTTTATGCCTAACTGCGACATTTGTACCTGCTTTTATTTCTCACATGTGAGATGCTCTGTCATGACCATTTTATTTCATGTGGTTACTTGACGCGGCCGGCCCATTGGGTTGTAGGCGACTTGCTGTGTATAAGTCTCCAATTTCGACTGTATATTGTCTGATTTCTTCATGAGGCATGGTTGTAGGCTACGAGCCATATGTAGTGTAAGTTTGACACAATAAAATCTTTTCAAAAGAAAAGAGAAAGTTGTGTCAGTGGCTGATAAATAAATCCCTGGTGTTTTTATCTCCACAGGTCTATTTATGCTATCTCTAAAGGTTTTATACACTGCCTCCACTTTGTTAGTGAAAAATTCTCCTAGAATGTTGCAGAATTTGGGGTTCTCTATCTTCTCTAGATTCCCTGGGCGCTTATCTAATGTTTTCACTGTATTAAATAACTCCTTACTGGAGTTTTTAGATTCAAGGATTTTTTGAGTAAAATATTTACTTTTCTCCTCTACAATCATTTTTTTGTAATCTGATAAAGTAGTTGCATATTCTCTTTTCCTTGCCTCAGCGTAGTCAGTTCTGCATACCCTTTCAAATCTCCTACATACTTTTTTTCTGTTCTCTAAGTTTATTAGTGAACCAGGGCTCAGATGGCCTTTTCCTTTTTGATCGTAGCCTCTTTTTAGGGACAGCTGAGTCTACCGCTGTTTTGATCCAGGTATTTACTTTATTGACCATATTGTTGACACCTAATTCCAGATTTGGTTTTGTTGTTATTAATTGAGTCTGAAAGTTTGAAGAATTGATTTTACTCCAGTCCTGATAAACAACTGTGCCCGGAGTTGCTGATGATGTCATTGGTTGCTGGGTGTCCCGTGTTATAAATATAATGGCTTGGTGATCTGACCAAGTCACCGGGATAATTTCCGACACTTCTATCCTATTATTAGAAGTGAATATTCCATCCAATGTATGTCCTGCATTGTGTGTCCCTTGTTTAACCATCTGCCTCAGGGAAAAGCTAGCCATTCCGTCTATGAATGTGGTAATGTTGTTGTCATCTACCTTTTCCAGGTGATAGTTAAAATCTCCTAAAACTGTGTAGTCTGAACTATTTATACTGTCTTCCAGAAAAGGACTAATATTTTCCATTAACAAAGCTTGCGCTTTTGGCGGGCGATATAAAAGAAGCCCTTTAAAAGTATAATTATTATTGATTTTTATCTGGAAAGGCAGAGTTTCACATTCAGGTGAACCATTGCTCATACCGCCCGTTATTCTCATGCCTTCTCTGGCGATAATTGCAAGCCCCCCTCCCCGCTTGTTCTTTCTATCAGCTCTAATCATGCTGTAGTGGGTGGGAAGCGCTAAATGCAGGACCGGGTCCAATGCTGCATCTGCCCAAGTCTCCGTTATGAAGGCGATATCTATCTGATGACTCTCTATCAACTCTGTTAACTCAACACCGTGCTTCGCTAACGAACGTGTGTTAATTAATACTGTTTTGACCCCGGTGTCCATGTTAGTAGCCATCTTGGTCTCTTTAACGTGAGAACTTAGATTCCTCAGTATCTCATAGCTAAAACGTATGTTACATTTTTCACAAGTCCTAGGCTCTTTCCTTAAATCAGGAGCTGCATGGCAACAACTTTTCGGCCTTAGCTTCAGCATGAGCAATTCCTCTCGTGAGTAAGTTATCAAGTTCTGAGCAGTTGTTAAAAAACGACCAGGTGTTTGGGCGCTAGGCGCGTGTTCACGCTATCCCCATTTTTATCCTCCTGCCTGTAACGACAAGCACGCTCACCCGACTCCACCCAAGATGGCGGTGCCGCAACTGGGAGCGGACCCCGGGACTGTAAAACCCCCTCTAAGGTGTCGCTTCAAGGTTCGGTTCAAGTAAGTGCAATTGGCAAATTGTTAAAACGTTTAAAACAACAAAAGTTCAAATTTGTTTGTTTCTAGTCTTGCGAGTGGTCTCTCCCGCTCACGCCTCAGGAGGACTGTAAGGGTATAGAAAGCCCGCTCATGACCTCCACACCTTTATCCCCCTGCCTGTAACGACTAGCCACTCACCCGACTCCACCCAAGATGGCGGTGCCGCGACTCGGAAACGACCCCGGGATTGGAGAACCCCCTCTAAGGTGTCGCTTCAAGTTTCGCTTCAAGCAAGTGCAATTGGCAAATTGTTAAAAAGTTTAAACATCAAAAGTTAAAATGTGTTAGTTTCTAATCTTGCGAGGGGTCTCTCCCGGCTCACGCCTCAGGAGGACTGTAAGGCTATAGGATCACCTCCCCAGGCTGCTGGAAACTCCCAGACACTTTAGGCAGGAAACTGCCAACTTTCTAACAGTGAAATGTCTAAAATAATAATTTTAAATCCGACCCTACCATTAAAGAGGGTTTTAAGTTTCAAAAGAGCATAAACATTAGTTTTCTAACTGCTACCAATCTGAATTTAGCATTTATTAAATAAAAATAACAAGATGGCCCAATGAGTCCCTGTAACAGAGCCAGCTTTGATACAGTAAAAATTGTTTTTGGAGAATATTTCACTATAAGGGCATGCGCCACATCAATTTCTACATGTCCTCCCTTTAAATATATTCACCCTGCCTTTATGAGCAATAAGTACCACATTTGGATCACTTATTAATAGTTAAACGGAAAGTTTAGGCCTTTCAAAAGGAGAATCTTGACAGGTCATATTTGAAGTTTAAAACTACCACAGGCAGGTTCCCTGTGTTTAGCCACCAAGATGCACAGCTGGAGTCTCTCACGTGCAGCATGTACCCATGCACACACTTGTGTTCATATGTATTCACGTGTAATGAGCCCAGCACCCTGACCCTAGCTGCATTGTAGCAGCTTTATCTTAAAAAGTGGACACTGACTGTAAACACACGCTGTACAATTTCCCATGAAATTATTGAGAGTTAGACTCAGGTATAGAGACTCACTCACAATAAAGGTCCAAAACCGAGTGATCAAAAGGCAAAACAACTAGGGGGCAGATTTATGTTAACTGGCGCATCCCCAGGGATGCGCCAGTTAATGTGCGCCACAGTGCGCCACAGCTCCGCCACCCATGGTGCGCCGCATTTAAAATGCGGCGCACCATGGTGTAAAAACGTGACGCATCTGTGCCGGAAAGGTGGCGCATTGCTGGAGTTGCGTCGCAAGCGCGACGCAGCTCCAGCAAGGCTCGGGGGTGCCCCATCTTTACAATGCTGCGTCAAGACCTACTCCTGCTTCAAGCAGGCGCAGGGTTTTTACGCAGCATTGGCCTGAAAATGACTGAGTGAAATCTCATAGATTTCACTCAGCCACTTTCAGGAGGCGTTCCTGCGCAGGAACGCCCCCCCCCCTGCGCAGGAACGCCTCCTTATGGCCAGGGCTTTACAACGTGACGCATCTCCTAGATGCGTCACGTTGTAAATAGGGCGCATTGTTTGCGCCGCCGTTGCGTCAAATAAAGTGACGCTATTGCGGCGCAAAGAGGCGCAACGGCCTCATAAATCTGCCCCTTAGCCTTTTAAATTGGCGGAACTTATATGCAACGCCTCACATATAGCCAGTGTGAGAGGTTATTAGGCCTTTGAGGAATTTCAATTATGCCAGAGTGATTTCACTGTACTATTGGATGCGGAATTATCAATAATTACGCGATTAATCCTCCTTACATAATGTGGGGGGGAAATCCAACCATTAGAACATATTTAGAGAGGGTGAGCGTCCACTTGCGCTCGCTAGTTGTGTTCTTCTGCATTTAGCACTATTTCTTAGCACAAAATGCATCCTTCCGTTCATTTTATAAGGGAAAGTGCATTTGGCGCTAAAAAAATAGCTCTAAATATTGGGAGTAAATTGGGGAAAAATTCTACCCCAAGAGCACAGTTAGAGAGCACGAGTGGATACTCGTGCTTGCTATTTGTGCTCTGCTGGATTTAGCGCTATGGCCGTGAAAAATACATACTTTTGTCCATTTCGGACACCAAGGGGCATTGTAGCACTAAGACATAACGCTAAACGCAGAATTCTTCTTCTCGTGTAATTCCCTGTAGTCCTGTGGAATTACTGGGTAATTTCTAGGGATTCCACTACATAGAATTACGCGAGTTGCACCGACCCCTAGTGGTTATAGACACACAGGTGTTATTATTATAATTCATGAGACGTCTATTAGCCAGGATGATATGCAATTCTGAAAACTAGACACTCTCGAAAATTTGGGGTTAGATATCAATATTTGCCCGCCTCTAACGCCCTCATGGCAGTTCGAGTGGCAGGTTTAGATAATACCATACTTTTTGTTATGTTGGTAACACAACTGGTTGTAGTGTTTTAACTTAACAGCTTTTTGTGCAGCTACTTCATCATTAGGAATAAATGCGGCATAACAAAGACATCAGGATAGACTGTATTTGTGTGTTACAATTAACGGCGCGGAGTTAGCAACAACTTTTCCTGGTGTCCACACGCCAGGATTTCTTGTTTATAAACGTGGTTTTTACCGCATTCCTTGAAGTTCCAGGATTTTTTTCTAAATTGATAAACCTTGTGAAATACGCCTAAATTCCCTTCCCGACGAACTTTAGGTGAGGACCTAAAACTTTCTTGCTATAATTGCCACACGACAATGCACAGGACACAGAAGTATTCAATCTGTCATCATACATTTACTTTCAGTTGTGTTGAAACCATATCTGTTTCTTTCCTATTTGAAGCTGCATTTCTTGATGTTCATTTTACAGTGTCCAAACTTAGAAGAAATAGAAATTAAAGATTCATTAACTAACACCCTTCAAAGGCAACGTCATAGGGTTGGAGCTGTCAAAAATAGCTCACTGTAGGGAATATCTTTTGAAAGACATCCAGATTTGGGAATCCCATTAAATTATTTCAGGAGTGCAGTATTATAATGCTCTTAAAACACAGCCTTGTATGTTTTGTGTTAGGCCTTAAATGGGGGAGGGGAGGTAGTGAACATAGGTGTTTTCTGAATATGTTGGCATTGTTTTCATGTCATTGAAAAAGGGGGATAGTATTAGCTCCCAGTGTGCCTAGATACATTATTAATCAAAGAGCCACACATGAAGGGTTGCTGGAACATACTGGTTTTGCACTGCAGGAGCACACTACTGTGCCTTTGAAAAATATTTATCATGTCACAGAGAGTGGGAACCGTCTCTGCATGTTTCAGAAAGGAAGCTCATTCCATAGAACATACTAGATGATAGATAGCCGATTTACGCATGCAATGTCACAATATGAACAAATCTGGTAAAACTGCGCTGAGATAGAAAAACAAACACTAACAAAGCGCCTGGCCTAGTGTTCAGCAGTGAAAGTGCTTCTTCACTGAGGGTGGCTGTGAGGATAGGTCAGTGAGTGAAAGAATGCTTCTGTGGTTGGTTGGATGCAGATGGGCATGGATGAATGAATTAGTGATTAGGTACGTGCATGGGTAGTTGAAATACCAGGAGAGTTAGGGGTTCATTAATAAGAGCCCTTCGTCACTTTTGCACCATGTAAAGTGATACACGCGTGACACATTATAAAGCCACACAAAGTCACCCTGCGTGGTTTTGCATTGCCTCATAAATCATGAGTAAGGTTATGTAGCACAAATTGCTCCGTCGCCTTACTTTGCACCTGGAGGGAGTTCCATGGGCGTTGTGGTGGGTTTTTCCGCACAACACCCATGGTTTTGACGCTGCCCTAGATTTACAAAAACATGTAAACATGGGAAAGCGCCAAATCCATATACCTCCCAGGCATTGTGCAGCACACATAGAAAGAGGAAAACACCTCTCAGGATTGTTTCTGTGCAGGAAGGGGCCCCTTTCTGCACAGAAACAATCTTGCCTGCAACTGAGGCACCCTTGCACCATGGTGCAAGGGTGCCTACGTTGGTGCTTGGCGGCTGAAATGGCGCCCGTGCAGGCAGTAAGAACAGTAATGCACTGTATTGCTTAAATGGGGTGCATTCCTGCGCTTTAACTTTGGTGTAAGGCGCCTTGCTGCGCTGCCCTATGCCAAAATGCACATGGTGAAGGGTTATTGGAGTCAGAGGACTTGTATGATTCTGTAAGCATGACAATGGGTCTGTTAGGGACAGAGCGTGGATAAAATAGGGCGATATCTGGAAAAATGTATTCTTCTTCACTGATATCACAGTATGTTCATAGAAATCGCACAATAAAAGTAATTCCTTAACAGTTCATCTGGAACTGCAGCGGCCCGTGCTGGTAAGACTGGTGGGCAATGGGGCCGTGGGGTGGGGGGATTTCGACAGACGACGATGAGGGAAAAGCCTACTGTTAACCTTTGCTTCAGATCTGTGACTTGGATTTCTACTGATGTTCTTTGGAGTGACCATTTGCAATTTAAAACATGGTGAATCCATATATCTTCATTTCAATAATACTGCATGTTGTTTGTTACTACAAGATATTCATGATATTATATGTGCAAATTTAATGTGGCATACGTACACATTTTCAGCAAGAAAACTTTATATAGCAATAATATAGAGTGCTGATTTAGCTAAACCCATGATTGTCCATTGAGGGAGCTAGAACCACATGATAATTCATGTACAGGTAAGAATGTGTCATGTTTTTGTCATGTAATGAAAGTGTGCTCGTGTTGCATCATGCGTACGCAAGAGTTCGGCTTCCATATTCTGCTGTAAACATCTGTCTTCAATCACCATGAAATCTAACACTGCTTTGGGTTCTGCAGAGGTCTCCACTCTGTATTATTCGCAAAGGTATACTTACACTTTTGGTGCTTGTTTACTATTATTTTGCTATTCACAACCGAGTGTAGTTTTATGAGTAGTATTTTTACTGTCCTATCTTTTTAAGTGCAGAATCCTTTGTAGTTTTAAAGATAAAACACATAGAACTTGACTCGTAGTTTATGAATAACAAACAAATAGGAAACGTATACCAAAAATGTAAGTTTACCTTTGTGCATAAGGCCCTACGTTATCTGAATGTTCAATTTGACCGTGAATATTATTAATATAGTCAAAGACAGGATGGCAGAATTCATGTTAATTTGGAAATAAGGTAAAATCCAATTAAAAGTGTTATTCATGAGATGTAAATTCAATGGTTACATGGTGAGAATCCATGCATACATCACACTGAGTTTAATTATACATCCTGAAGAACTATTATCATCTAACACTTGCATTGTATGCGTTGTCTTTTACATTAATGTATTGTATTGTATTTGTGTTTATTAATATTTTTCTTATTCCTTGTTCTTTGCAAGGCCAGAAGCTCTACTAGCCTGAGTGGTGTTATTGTGTCTGTTAATGTTGCTAGTGCTAAACATGTGTACACTTTTTTCAATATAGAATTCCAGTCACCATAGCTGCAGGAATCCTGCACATACCAAAAAGAGGCAGTTCATGGTTTTTGTGAGGGACAACAAAAACGTTGATATCCGGTAGATGATACAGTTATGTAGCATCTGTTATTTACATTTCTACAGAGTTGGAAAACTGTAGCAACAATTGCTGTATACACTATTATTATTATTACTAGTAGTAGTGGTAGCAGTAGTAGTGGTAGTAGTAGCAGTAGTAATTATTATAAGTATTATTGTTACAAGCATTATTATTATATATATAGTTAAATACTGTTGTTTCTCTTACAGTTTTTGCTGTTGATAGTGTTGTTGTTGCTGCATGTTGCCATTGTTGCTGCTGCTGTTGCTGCTGTTGCTGCTGTTACTGCAACTGTTGGTGCTGTTGTTTTTGTTGCTGCTGTCATTGTTGTTGTTGCTTCTGTTTTTGCAAATAACACTTTCTGAAAGTCAGTGGGGAGCTTCCTCGTCCAGGCTACCAACAATTTCCACACAGGGCGACTCCGGGAAATCTTTGAAAGTCAATGGCAGTGCAAATTGAAAGTGCAGGAGCTTATCAAAAGTTACTGTTTTGCTGGATCTCTTTTGCAGTTGGAACATGCCAAGATCACAGTCAGTTTAGTCAGTGGGGTGGAAGAGTAGAGTACCAGAAGGTCCGGAGGCAATCCACCCTTTTCTCTGGGTCTACTCTACACTTTACTGGTGATGCTTCAGAGTGGCCATAAGCTTTGTCATTTGATCCAGTGGGGCTTGATAGCCCCTCTGTGGGGACATGGGCCATGTTCTCATGGAGAACACATGGGTCAGGGTTCTTGGGGAGGTTTGTGAGGGTGGGGCCATCCAAGGGAGTGTGATGGATGATCTCCAGAAAGGAGACCTAAGCCTTCCTAACACCACCATTGTGGCAGTAGACGGCCGAGGTAGAGGTAGAGGACTTTGGCATTCCTGAGGGGATGAAACTAAATGCCTATAGGTAACTGTTGTATTTGTATATGGCTTAGTTTGTACCTTGCACTTTAAGAGCTATGTTCTATTTGGATTCTTGGTGGGGAAGGTGTTCTGTGTTTGTGTACTTGGTTGACAGTTGCCTGCTAGCCTTTATGGGAGCACCAACTACTCTCTGTTACTCTTAATAAATATTAATGATTGATTCACAAATCATTGGTAGCAGTGTTCTTCCCCTACAACAGATGGCAACGATTGACTAGCGGAATAGGGATGAGTACAGAGTGAGGTAGAACCTTTGTTAGTGGAAAAGAACAACGCGTGGAAAAAGAGTATATTCGGAAAAGAAGTGAACCGAAGATCGTGGTTTTGCTTGTCCGCAGAAAGGAACAACCAGAGGAAAAGGAGAATTGCCTGAGAAAGGAACGGGCAGAGGAATAGGAGAATAGTCGAGAAGGACACTTATGAAAACAAACTGAAGAAAGACGGCAAATTGTGAGTTTCACAGTGACTTCACCTTAGTGGAAATTATCGCAATTCGTTGGAAATGTGTTGTAACTTAAAAAAAGAGAAGAGAAAGGAGAGATTTGAGTTGTGAACAGGAACATTAGCGTTCAAAACGTGCGTCATTTAAAAATGCATACCGTGGAGTTCAGTTTAAGTTTTGACGGTGAGCAGCGCGCGTTGAAGCTCGTGTTGCCTTGAGTGCTCGTGTGCCTGCAGCGACGTCTGGAGTGTGATGTAAAACGCAGGAGCGCGACGTGACGTGCGTGGTGACAGAGCACGGTGGGAACGTGCATAGTGACGCAGTGCGTAGCAGCCATTTTGGTGACAACCAAGAGTTACTTAGCAACGCAGAAGGACTTTAATGAGATCGTGAGGTGGCACAGTGAAGAGAACGGGAAACAGGAATAGCGTTTCACGAAGCAAGTGAAGTCGAAGGTGACTTTAAAAGTGATCAACGGATAGTACTACCTTTGAGCAAGCGTGTGGAAGTGGACACGAAACGCAATAGCGGGAGGTGTCCATTAACAAAAGAGAGTTCTACATTTAAATGTTTAGTGGGTAATAATAACTTAGTGGTTTGTGGAGGATACGAAATATAACAGCGCTTGCGAAAGAGAGTTTTACATTTTGCACAGATACGTAATGTAACAGCGTTTGCAAAAGAGAGTTTTACATTTCGCACATTAACATCTGTTGATTACTTGAGGCGAGAGCGTCATACCTGTTTACACTGTGTGTTTACACTGTGTGTTCACACTTTGTTTTGAAATCTTATCAGTAGAATCAAAATGTCATAATGCCTCCTTTAGTTTTACAGCAGAGTGGGGATCCACCTATTGAATGGAACGAATGGATTGAAATTTTTGAGAATTATACTGAGGCGCTAGATGGGAAAGATTTCAGTGCTGCAAGGAAGAAAGCATTATTATTGAGCACTCTAGGCAAGGAGGGTCAGCATGCTTTCAAATTTTTACCCACAGGTACAAATGCAGAAGGAAGGGTGATTTCAAATGTATATCTTGAGGCAAAGGCAAGGTTTAAGAAATAATATTCGAAAGAGGTGAATATTGTTATGGCTAGACACAAATTTTATACGCAACCACAGAGGCAGGATAAGAATATTGACCAGTTTGTAACACGCCTACGTGAGTTGTCGATAAAGTGCAATTTTGGGACAATTAGAGATGAGATTATCAGAGATCAGAGATCAGCTCATTGTCCAGTGCAAGAATAAGAAAATGCAGGAGAAACTATGGGCAGCGAAGAATCCATCTCTACAAAATGCTATAGATATAGCCAAAGTAGTGGAGGAGTCGAGTGTATGTATGAAAGAAATGGAAAAAAAGGAGAACCAGAAGGAGAATGTGAGTGCAGTGGGAGTGTCTCATGTAGAACAGGAGAAAGAGGTAGTGCAGTGTCTGGTAGAAAGAGCGGAGAAAGAAGTGATAGGAGTGTTAAGAAGTATAATGGGAGTGTGCAAAACAATCTTGATCAGTACACGGGTCAGGAGAAAATGTGCACACGGTGTGGGAGCACGTACCACACAGCAGAGTATAAAAGATGTTTTGCATTGGACAAGGAGTGTAAAAAGTGTGGAAAGAAGGGACACTTCTATAAGATGTGCAAATCCAATAATCGGGTGAAAGTGGCTGTAGTTCAAAAGGAGAGTTTGTGTGTGACTTCGGGGTGCAAGGTTGAGAGGACAAATAAGATATTGTGTGTAAGCGACAAAGAGTTGGAAGTAGTTGGCGCAAGCCTCAGCCAACCAGAAATTCCCATTCCTAACATTGGTGATCAGCGGTGAGGATAGTACTTGCATGTGCGCTGTACCGCAGCGGCAACTGGCTGCACCACAAAACTCTGCAATTCTTTTTTAGATAATTACATGTTGGGGATTATTGTTTTTGAAGTTCCATTATTTCCTCTCCTGAGAGTGTCATTTTCAGAGTGTGTACTCTTGCTTCAGCTCAGAGTGTTAGGTCCCCTGTGTTGCACGGGTCCCCAAGCATCCTGCCAAGATGGAGTCTGCTTTTAACTTCTGTGGGCTGTTGAGATACAGTATGTATGAGTTGGTAGAGTTTTGTGTAGAAAGAGACATAGCAGTGAATGAGTCAGACACCCCGTCCAAATTAAGGGACAACCTGATCTTGTGGCAGAAGGATGAATGGGAACGTGAGCGCAGTAAGGAAGATATGGCCCGGGCCGCACGCCATGAGGGTGGTGGGTCTGAGGGGAGCCCTGAGGATTCTGAAGAAGAGGAAGAATATGACAGTGAATGGGCACCAGCAGATAGTCAGGACCCCATAGATAGGGAGTCCCTTGCTGGGTCCAGTGTAGGAGGCAGCGCCTCATCCCTTTCCCGGTCCCTGTCCCCAGAGGAGTGGGTAGATAGGAGGGAAGAGAGGGAGCACCAGCTGGCTTTGGAGAAGCTCAGGTTAGAGCATGCCAAGGAGATAGCGCAGCTGGGTGTGCAGGAGAGGATTGCAGAGGCTGAGAGGGCCTTGGCCAGGGAGAAGATAGCCCTAGAGGGTAGGTTATCCCCTGACCACAGTTATAGTTTTCTGGATTCCTCAGGGAGGGTTGGATCCAGTGGTGGCAGCAATAGAGAGTTCGGTGCAGGAAGTGCCATTCCCCGTTTCCATAGAATAATACCTTGTTCCCGAGAGGACACATACAGGTTGAAGTTCAGGGGCAGTAGGAGACTGCCTCACCAGGATTGGGGGGATTTTGTGGATGATTGTCATGATGCACTGATTGATTGGATAGAGGTTCATGGGGAACCTGATTTTGATGGACTGCTCAACCTGGTCATCAGAGAGCACTTGCTCAATTGTTTTGTGCCAGAGCTGCGCCAACACCTGTTGGAGTGTGGGTTTGCTAGTCCATGGGCCCTTGCAAAAGAAGCAGACCTCTGGGAAAGTGCCAGAGGTTCTGACACGTCATTGGTGAGTGAACCCGAAAGTAGGGGTTCAGGTATCTTCCAGCCCAGCATGGTGGAAGAGGCTCAGAGTAGCCCAGCTAGGTCCCAGTGTAGCGAGGGGGGTGTAGGGGCTCACGTCTTGTCTCAGTGGAGTAGGAGTGAGTGGGGGACTGAGTGTTCCCAGGTGCCCGGAACCCAGTCTCAGAACCTGGATGGTTTCTTGAGGAAACACCAGGTTGAGGACCTAGGCTGTCCTGTTAGACCCCTTGAGGGGGATCACCTAGTGTCTAGAAAACCTGGAGTGCCTGTAACTAGTGCTCCAGTGGTTCTAGTGTCCGGCAGTGCCACTCCAGTTGGGAGGGCACAGAAGTCCAAAGTGAGGAGTGAATGGGGGATGTGTTCCCCAGTGGGAGAACCAGTGGGTCAGGGACTAGCCAGTTGGGCTACATTCCCTTGGAGTGACCATGGTGACACCACTTTTGTTCTGAGGGATCTCCCCGCACTGTCAGGTGGACAGGGGACGGGAGATCTGCGCCAGACAGACAGTCACAAAGCACACAAGTCATGTGTTAGCCTCAGGGGGATGGTGTGTGAGTCCCCAGAAGTCCTGGAGTGCCAGGCAATTATCCCAATTAGGGTTTTAGACCGAAGGTTGGGAGGCCAGGTTCAGGATCGGCCTGACCTGAAGAGTAGGACGTCTGTAACCAGCGTCCTGGCCAGTGCTTCTTCCAGGGTTACCTCTCCAGTTAGGAGGGTGCAGAACTCTGGAAGGGGAAGGGGGTGCAGAGGGTGGGAGAGCCCGCCTCTGACCCCGGTGCAACCTGAGGGGTTAAACCCTAGGTTGGGTGAATGGCGTTCTAAGGGTGCCTCTCAGAGGAAGAGGGACCCTAGAAGGAGAGGTAGGGGGAGGAGAGCCTTCCCTGTGACTCCTGGTCCGCCTGAGGGTGTAGACCCTAGGCTGGAGAACGAGTTGCAGTCTAGCCCTGTCTTACAGACAGGAAGAGTGGAGAATGGCTACTATGTGCCAGGGGTCACTACCCCTCACTCTGTGAGTAGGCAAGGACCAGTGGCACCTGATTGGCCTAGGGCCTGGTCCTGGCCGCGGACAGCTCGGGAGTACCAGTGGGGTAGCCCAGTTGTTCAAGATGGTGGTTTTAGAAGGAATCCCAGGGGTTCACAGTGGCATAGAACAGGACGGTGTCCCGGCAGTGGTGGGCCCGTGTCCATGTTCTATCGCCCAAAGCAGGGAAGCCCATCACGGTGGTGATCGGTCTACCCTGCGTTTTGGCTGGAAGGGGGTTGTGTTGGACCCGGGCCTTTTTGGCTGGTTTACCCCTGAACTTTTTGCTTTTGATGGTGACCTGTCATTCGTGATTTCTGGCTTGGCGCACTTTTTCCCTGTGTCCCAGGGTAAAGTGCGTGCATGTTGTGAGTTTGGCCTGCCCTCCCATAGGAATGCATGGGGAATGTATGTGACCATGTTAGTTCCTGATGTGTGGGGAGTGCAGGCTCGAGTTTGGTATGCGCTGCCTCGTGAGATTGAATGCTGCGCAATGATGTGTGCAGCGTGAATGTGTCTAGTGTGGAAGTGCCACTTCTAGACATGGGTGTGCGTGTGCAGTGAGTGTGCTGGCGTGTGATTGGCTGGAGCTGGCTGATGAGCCTGGCTCCAGGAGTCTGGATGGGTCTGCCCCGGTGGTGAGTGGAGAGATTAGCATGCTGATGTGAGGGAGGGGTGCACCTGGGACCTGAATAGGGCTGGGCTTTCCCCACACAATGCTGGCTACGCCCCCTGTGGTGAGACTGATGTCCCTAGCCTGGCCAGTGAATGGGAATGGTGGCTGAGCACATCAAGAGTGCTCCAAAACCAGCTGCGACTGGTTTCCCCCCACCCTGCACACAAAGGATTTTAGAGTATAAAGTGAGTCTGTGACCTCTTGTAGGGGGTTCTGTTCCTGGATCCTTTTCTTGAGGGGGCTGCTGCTGCTGGGCGCCAGGGGGACCGCCACTGGGGATTGCCTCCCTGCCTAGGAGGACCCTGTGAGCTGGCCCCTGGGCCCAGCCTTGCCCCCACCCCTGAAGGACTTTGTGCTGGACTTTGGGGGCACTAGCGCTTGGGAGCGCGTCATTTGGCCACTAGCGCTTGGGAGTGCTATATTTATCCCCCTAGCACTTGGGAGCACTTTCTGTTCACAGCCGGTGCCCACCCGGCATTGCCCCGCTAGATTGCTGCATCACGGGAGCCCACCCCGTGTTATTTATTATTTATCTTCGAGGGTGCCCACCCCTCGTCTGCCGGGGATTTGCTTTCTGAGCGGGTGCCCACCCCGCATTGCCCCCGTGATTGTGCGCTTCTCGAGGGAGCCTACCCCTCATCTTGCCGAAGCGCTGATGTGAGTGCCGGGAAGGGCCACCACGCTGCCCGCAGCAACCTGGAAGTGCTGCAGGCCAAACCGCAAGTCCCGCCCCGCAACCGCAGAGCGAGAAGGAACCTGCTGCGTTGTGTCTTCAGCGAGGCTCTCATGAGGGAGAGCCCCGGCCCATCTGCTTGGGAGGCAGGAGTGAGAGGGAGCCTTGGAGGCTCCAGAGAGAGGTAGCCGTCGCAGCATCCGTCCCTGCCGCCAGCCGTCAGCAAGAGGAGCAGCTGGTGAGTGACGGGGCGGGAGAGAGCACAGCAAGAAGCAGAGTCCACGAGGGCTCAATCAATCAATCAATGACACTTATAGAGCGCGCTACATACCCGTAGGGTCTCAAGGCGCTGGGGGAGGGGGGGTGCCGCTACTGCTCGAACAGCCAGGTCTTCAGCTTCTTCCTGAAGGAGAGGTGGTCTTGGGTCAGGCGGAGGTAGGAGAAGGACCTTCCTCCTGTAGTCGCTCTTCGGATGCGGGGGACGGCGGCGAGGGCGTGGTTGGCTGATCGGAGGTGGCGTTTGGCCCGGGCCCCATTTCCAGGAGAGGGGGTGTTGGGGCACATTGCCGGTGCCCGCCCCTCTCCTCCAGTGCGAGGGCCTTAGTGTTTAGAGCCCGTGAGGCCCGTGGGGCCTTACGTTGATTTCGAGTCCCCCAGGGAGGGACTCCAACGACCGGGCAAGATTTGTTTAGAGCCCAGAGAGGCTCAGGGGCATTGCTTTGTTTTGGAGTCCACGAGAGGCTCAGGAGGCATCTTTGCGAGTTTGAGTCCCCCGAGAGGGACTCCACCAATCATGGGGCATATTTGTTGATGAGCCCTGAGAGGCTCAAGGCGGCATTTCCGTTCTAGAGCTCCCAAGGCTCTTGGGTGCCACATTTGTTCTCGAGTCCCCCGAGAGGGACCCCGACGTCCAGGGGCATTCTTCTTTCATGGTAGAGCAGCCCCGGAAGGCAGCGGGTCGCTCCCACTTGCCCCACAGTTTGTTCTCGAGCCCACAAGGCTCACAGAGACACAAGTGCTTTGGCCAGAGCCTGCGAGGCTCCACAGTGTTGGCCACATCATCTCTACAGCTGCCCAGCACTTAGTGGGCAGCTGCTCCGTTTAGGCCCCCTGACATTTGGGACACAGGGCGTCCTAGCCCCAGAGAGGTCAGTTGGCCTGAGGACAGTCACAGGTTGTGGCTTATGTGATTTCTGCGCAATTGTTCTTGTCTGCACCTCTGAATGTGTTTTTATGCATCATGTGTAATGTGATTTATGCAATGCTTTTGCCCTTGCCTCTAACAATGTATTTTTAATGCCTAGGAGGTTGTTTGCCCTAAGAAGAGTGATGCTAGTGAGGTCATGGTGCCCTGCGTGATATTTACCTTAGGCCTGGGTGAAGCACTACGCTACGCTCGCGAAGTTTGCGAAGTTTGCGCAACTTCGAACTGCGCGAGCTGCACGTAGCACAGTGCGAACACGTGTAGTGCAGCGTAGCATAGTGCAGAGCTTATTTTTTGCTTGTTTGCGGTCCTGAACGTCATGTTCGCAACCGCGAGCAAGCAAAATGACATCCCGGAGAGATTCTCAACGCGGGGAGGTAAGGTTTCTCATTGTGAGTGGTTGCGCATGCTCGCGACTGCTCTCAATGAGAAACTACCAGTTCGCGTTGAGAAAGCTGCAGCTCGAGTAATAATCTACTCGAGCAGCAGAAAACTACAGCTCGCACTGTGCAAGATGCCGTTTTCAATGATTGCACAGTGCCGGATGCTTGTCCGCACTGTGCAATCATTGAAAACACTTCTTGCACAGTGCGAACATGCTACTACGCAGCTCGCGTAGTGCTACGTGAAGTTCGCGTAGTGCGAAGTGCACTTCGCGTAGCTTTGCGTAGCGCTACTTCGCGAACTATGCCCACCCTTAATTTACCTAAAGTGTTTTAGGATTACGTAGGTGGTGTTTACCTGTTACCAGTGTGTATTGGTTGTGTGCTACCGGTGCTAATTTTGGTACTACAGATGATATGTTCTACGTGCTAGTTCTAAAAGTGATTACTCCTGACAGCGGTCCAGGTGGCCCTGTTCCATGTAAATAATACCCTCTACATTCTGCCCGTGCCCATGGCACCTTGTAAAGTATATGTTTATTATCTAATGTTTGTGGTATAATACCAAGACTATTTTTTATATATACCCTTGTGTGGAGTTTTCTTTGTGGTGGGCCTTGGGTGGTGTTGCTGGGTGCACGGCCAAACGCTTTACACATCGCCTCTGAGATCAGCCTGACTGCTCGTGCCAAGCTACCAAGGGGGTGAGCAGGGGTTATCTTGGCGGGTAACTTCCTTGCCCTGACTAGAGTGGTGGTTTCTACCTGGCTTTGGTGCAAGCATCAGCCAACCAGAAATGCCCATTTCTAACAACCTGCATATTATAATAAATCCCAGGGCGAAACATCAAGTCATGGTTGTGAATGAAATGACAACGGAGTTGATTGTGGATGGGATGTGCAACTTGTTCAAGGAAGAGATTGGTGCTTTGAGGGGTATGTACATAAAATCATGCTTAAGCAAAATGCAGTTCCTATGCAGCACTAGGAAGGTACCTATTATAGCTAGGGATGAAGTGAAGAAGATGTTGTGTGAAATGCTGGAACAGGGCATCATTGAACAGATAGAAACGTCAACTTGGATTTCGCCAGTTGTTATTTCGACCAAGTCGGACGGAAAATATAGGTTCTGTGTTGATTTACGCACCCTAAACCAGAATATAGTAGTGGATAATTATCCTTTACCAATTATTAACGAATTGATTTTGTTGCTGAAAGGAGGGAAGTTTTTCACGAAATTGGATTTACGCAGTGCGTATCACCAGATAAGATTACATGATGATTCGAAGCCATTGACAGCGTTCATCACTCCTGAGGGTATCTATCAATTTACGCATATGCCTTTTGGGTTGGCGTCCGCCGCTGGCGTGTTTCAGCGTATAATGGGTTCATTTTTGGAAGGGATAAAAACTGTATATTTTCAGGACGATGTTTTGTTATTTGGAGAGACAAAGGAGCAGCACAATACGATCTTGAACAAAGTTTTAAATAAAATGGAGAGAGCTGGTTTGACCTTGAAAAAGGAAAAGTGCAAATTCGCAGTTGAGTAGGTTGAGTATCTGGGATATAATTTAACTGCAGATGGTGTTAAACCAAAACGTGATCTATTGGAATCTATAAGGGAGGCGCCTGTGCCTGTTGATAAGGATCAATTGAGGTCGTTCTTAGGCCTTATAGAGTACTATGCAAAGTTCGTAAAAAACTTTGCAGATAAGACAGAGAAGATAAGGGCATTATTAAGGAAGGGTTGTAAATTTGTGTGGAATGAAGAACAGGAGAAGGTTTTCATTAACATTAAGAGGGAGATTTGTGAGGTGAAAATTCTTACCCCTTCAAAAATAGGTTGATGTCTCTGTTGACTGTTGATGCAAGCGTTGTTGGGATAGGCGCAGTTTTAGCACAGGAGCATCCTTCTGGTGTTAAGACAGTGGCATTCGCTTCAAGATCTCTTACTAGTTCTGAGAGAAATTACTCAATAATTGAGAGGGAAGCATTGGCAGCTGCATGGGGCTGTGAGTATTTCAGAATGTACTTGTTGGGTTTTAAATTCAGAATACTGACAGATCACAAACCTTTGTTAAGGATCTTGTCGCCAGGAGGTGCAGGGAAGGGGTCTGCTAGGTTGGCGAGATTGGCAGCACGTATGCAAGATTTCTTGTACCAAGTAGATTATATTCCTGGATGGAAGACTGGACAGGCGGATAGGCTGTCGAGACTTCCCTTACCGTGGCAAGATGTGGACAAGTCTGGTGTGGAGCTATCTCAATGTTAGTGTTCAGTAGCAGCTATCGATTAAATAGTGAGTATGTGTTCTGGTGCAATTGGGAGAACACAGTAGAAAGAGAGTATGGCTAAGGACGAGGTGTTACGTAGTGTGAAAGAGTTAATTGTTAAAGGATCAAGGCGCGAAAGTACGCTTGCAGTTGCTTTTAGACCCTATCTGAAGGTTTTGGATGAATTGTCGATTTATGATAAGGAAGAAAACATAGTGATGAAGGATGATAAGTTTATTCCACCTGGTGATTTAAGGCTTTCACTGTTTAAGTTGGCGCATGAGGGACACCTCGGTCAGTCTCTTACTAAGAAAAGAGTGAGAGAATATTTTTGGTGGCCGGGAATGGATCAGCAGATATCTGAGTGGGTTTAAAGGTGTGCGGAATGTTTTGAGAGTGAGAAGAGATTGAAGGTGGGCAGCCAGGTGTTTCACTGTAAGATAGAAGATCCTCAGTCACCATGGCATACGGTGTTTATGGATTTTATCGGACCTTTTAGCGGTTTTGGGTTGGATTTAAAGTTTGCTCTGGTTATGATTGATGTATCTTCAAAGTGGTTGATTGTGAAGTTTTGCAGGGAAATAACAACGTAGAGCACTATCAAATTAATGTCTGAGATTTTTAGAGAAGAAGGTTTTCCAGTTAAAATAATTACAAATAATGGTACACAATTAACTTCGGAGGAAATGGTGAGGTTTTTAAAGTCTTGTGGGATTATACAATGGAGAACGTCTTTGTACAACCCACAAGGGAATGGTATTGTGGTACGGGCGAACTGAATGGTGAAGGGTGCAATCCAGATGGCTGTATCCTCTGGTGGTAATGTCAGGGATATGGTTGATGATCTAGTGTGGGCGATTCGCACCACTGAGAATAGTATCTCTGGAAAAGTTCCGTTTAATTTGATGAGGGGGCGATCAGCTAGTACTGAACTTATTCCTGCGGCGTGGATGAAGGATTGCATTAGATTGGCAAAATTGGATAATCAAGGTCTGAATAAAGAGGATGTTGGGAATGTTATTAATAAAATATCAGTCAATGACCTTGTGAAAATTAAACCAGGACGCATTGGTTGTGGTTTACCAAAGTTCAGGGGTCCGTTTAAAATAAAATCTGTTAATAATAGATTTGTAACGTTGTACAATTGTGAACCCTGGAATCTGAGGAGGGTTGCGTTGTACAAGAAATGTATAAGGAACAAGGATGGAGAAACTTGTATTCGAGGAGATACACATGTAAGTCATAAGGGTGAAAATCGTACTTATGACAGTACCATGGTTTCTGATGAAAACAGACAGGAGAGTGTTGATGACAGTGTTCTAATCCAGAGATGCAGACGACCTCCAAGATATTTACAAGATTATTTTTGTGAGGATGCTTAAAGTTTTGCGTGTCGATTAGTGGTTAACTCCAATTGAGTTGTATCTGTATTTAGCTTGATTTTAAATGTTTTTCTTGTTTTATTTTCTTTTTATTTTGTTTGATTTATAGCTAATGTATGAAGAGAAGAGGACATGTTGTATTTGTATATGGCTTAGTTTGTACCTTGCACTTTAAGAGCTATGTTCTATTTGCATTCTTGGTGGGGATGGTGTTCTGTGTTTGTGTACTTGGTTGACAGTTGCCTGCTAGCCTTTATGGGAGCACCAACTACTCTCTGTTACTCTTAGTAAATATTAATGATTGATTCACAAATCATTGGTAGCAGTGTTCTTCCCCTACAACAGTAACCTTCTGTCAGGAGGGTATCCCAACATCTGAGTGGACTGTTCATATCACAGGAGAGTCCAGTCATGCAAGACTGGTAGCAGCCAGAGACTTCACACTGTGTGTTGAGGAAGAGGGTCTGAAGTCATGTGAGGGTTGTCTGGTGGCACTTCTGAAGTGTACAAACCCAGACAGTGAGGTGGGGAGTGGATTTGCTCTCTCACGTAAGGGCTGTGGTGACCTGCCCTAACATTGCCTGCATGACCTCTTGATCGAGTCAGTGCAAATTAGGGAAGGATGGAGTATGTGACTGTTACTAAGATTACTATTAAGGTAAAATTGGTCAGTGAGATTCACCCATTGGTGGTAAGTGAGCAGACAGGGTATAACCAATGTCTGAGAAGCCCTGAGGAATATGTATATGCCCTTTTGCTTGGCCAGTGATGGCAAGCCGACACTGATGAGGGTACTGTGCATGTATAGATTGAGAAAAGTCAGTGATCACTGTGGCAAGATTTAAACCTATCAAAGTTGACAGCATGAGTGCTGCGGTATTGAACCCTGCAAGAAAGAGTCAGTAGAAATGCCCAGTTTCATTGATTTGTGCTTCTGCTGTAAGCGTTGGTTTAAAATTAAATTCAGCTACAACTGCCAGTGCCTACCTTTTCACATACGGCCAACAGCTGTGTACAACTGTTGAAAGGGGCTCCGAGCAGGTTCCGCACAACACACAATCCCTATCACAGCCTCCATAAATGTGCAAACACATGTGCATCGGTTCATGTGTGTGCTCATGTAGAGGCTGGGAGAGGGATTGCTTATCTATATATGTGTAGCACTGTCTGAGGAAAGAGTCAAATTAAATTGGTTGTGGCTTGCTATGACCTTATATTTAATTTGGGGATCCAAAAAGAAATGTCACCTTTCTTCTTGGCTCAAGTATAATATCTATTGCGTTTAAACTAATTTTTAACTTTGGTGAAAATATTACTAACATGCAAATGATGTGTACGTGGGTTGACTGACAAAATATCAAAACCATAAATATCATGATACCAAAATATTGTGTCAAAAATATTGTTTTTCTATGCATATAATCGTAAGTACAAAACCTTTTGAAAAACAAATATTGTTCTACACTAATAATATATATATATATATATATATATATATATATATATATATATATATATATATATTATATATATATATATATATATATATATATATATATATATATATATATATATATATATATATATATATATATTCAATGAAAAAACCATTGGTTTTAGGCCATATATAGTTAGGGATTTGCATTTACAAAACCTTATTTTACTCGCATAAAACCATTGAAATTCCATATATAGTTAGATGCGCTAACTATATATCGCGCACCCGCAATCCACTGCTGATGATGTCACATATTACATCATTCATGACATGGTCAGTGACATCACTGATGACATCACTGATGACATCTCAAATGACATCACTGATGACATCACTGATGACAACACCCAGTGACTGTATGTTTCTGTAAAGTTAAAATAGGTCTTACATATTGAAGAATGAGTGGATGTATAAGAGTCTGGATGAAGGATTTAGTAGGTGCATGACTGACTGTATGAGTGAGTGATTTAATGTGTCTCACTGAGTGCATGGGTTAGTGACTAAACTGTCTTAATCTGTGCATCATTATGTCTTTTGTTCTGTAAACTGCTGCATGTGTTGATCAGTAGCTATATGAGTAACTATATGGGTTATTGATTGGTTGCCCAAGTATTTGTATGGGAGACTGAGTGTGTGTGTGGGTGGCTGGGAGGTGTGTGACTCTGTGCATAGATGTGTGAGCAGTTGATTCACTAGATGTATGGGTTCAAAAGTGCATGTGGAAACAGCTGTATGGGCGGTTGACTGTCTGCATGAGTGTATTGGTGAGTGAATGGATATCTCAGTGCTACATGTCAAAGTAAGTACATATGTAAAACACAGTACATGTGAGAGTTGACATATATAAATAACTGTGCATAAGAGCCAGTGAATGTGTGAGTGGCTGTATGGATCATTGTGAACTTGTATCAGGGATTGTTTAAGAGAGTAAATATGTGTTAGTATATGTTTGAATAAGTAAAGTTTGTATAACTGTATAGTTGAGGAAATGGAGGTGTGAATGATTCTTTGCATGACTGACTAGGTGTGTGAGTAACTCCATGGATGAGTGACAGTCTGTGAGTGTCTGTTTACACTGATTGTATCTAAGGTTATATTAGAGTCTGAAGAGGTTCATCGTATTATCACATGAATGATATCATCAGTGATGTGATCAGTAATGTCAAAAGAGATGTCATCAGTGATGTCATTTGAGATGTCATCAGTGATGTCATTTGAGATGTCATCAGTGATGTCATCAGTGATGTCACTGACCATGTCATGAATGATGTAATATGTGACATCATCAGCAGTGGATTGCGGGTGCGCGATATATAGTTAGCGCATCTAACTATATATGGAATTTCAATGGTTTTATGCGAGTAAAATAAGGTTTTGTAAATGCAAATCCCTAACTATATATGGCCTAAAACCAATGGTTTTTTCATTGAATTTTCAAGGTTTTGTAAATGCAAATTCCTAACTATATATCCACTATAACCTATGGTTTTTTCTGTGAATTTCATTGGTTTTTTAATAGCAAATATGAAAAGCTTTAAAATGTCAAGTACGTGATAGATAAAAACATTTTCGTATTTATGCACGCTGATGTGCTTTGGACGCTGCACCCCCCCCCCTCCCCTCTTTTGTCTTAGTAGTACTCTCTCTTTGCAGATAGTGAAGAGTAGTTAACGCAGGCCTTTGCCCCCGTTGTAATCCGTCGTGCCTGCTTGTCTCTCCATTTGACTGATTGTTGTCCAAGCATTTACTGTTTTAGAATTGGTTCTCTTTGGATCATTCTCTATTTACAAACAAGCACAAAGTTGCAATACTCTGTTTAGTCTTTGCAGATAGTGAAAAATCGTGTAAAAAATACGAAAATAGTGAGATGAACTGAGCTCCACACCATGAGGGCTGCAAGACAGCTCGACTCCGTCACCCACCCCGCCCAAAATAACGACAAACCCTATGCAAATATTAAAAATATAGACAACACACCAGCAAAGAAACAGGGTAAAACATTTTATTAAATAACTATTTACATAACTATTTTATACTTTTTATTGCCCGATCCGGCTAGCTCAATCGATCGAGCATGAAACTCATGCACTCTGATAGCAAGCGTTGCTACTGATGCTATGCAGACCAAAACTGGTTTTCAGTTTGTACATTTTTCTAGATTTTTCAATCCAAGGTTGGTTGACTTTGTAGAACGATGGCTTCAGATTTTCAACATACGGTGTGGTGGCGCGGACTGGGAGGGGGCGCTTCGCTCCTGCCCCCTCCCCAAGTAAGATTTTCATACGTGAAAGTACGTTAATGGTTTTGGTCCCTGAGTTGCTTCAATGTCACTGCCATTCTCAAATGGCATAAGTTCTGGATGTTGGGTGCCATAGTTAAGAGTTCTGAGCAGTGCTTGTAACACTGTCTGAAGCTTATTTCCACCTATTGCAGCTTCACTATTCTCAAAGTAAGTGAGTGTCGTTTGTGGACCTGACTGCATTAGAAAACAATGTGATATGTTATCTTCCTAAACAGCTTGACGGAGGCCCCTGAGGGGCGGTGTGATGGCCATGGACTCGGAGAAGACGCTTGGCTCCGACACCCTCCCCAAGTCTTATAGCACTGGTGTAGCCTGAGATCGCCCCCGACATAGGCGGCCGGCTCCCGGGGTCCGGCGGAACTTTTTGCCTTTTGATGACTCTTCAATTCTGAACCTTGTCCCACAATCCGTTTGACCTGAAGACACGCTGTAGTGGGGCGCCCCTTTACCGTTTCAGTTCCCATTCCGCCCGCTTTTGCTACACTGTGCCTCTTCCGCCATTCAGCTGTTTACCGCCCGCTCTTGCGACTACAGCGTCTCGCTCATCATGTAGTTGAGTTGCTCCCGCTCTTGCGGTGCAGCGATAGGCGGCTGCCACAGGACTCTCAAAATGGCGGCCGGCTCTTCGGTTTTGGGCCTGGTCCACTAAAATGGCCCTGGGACACCTTTGAACTCGGACGCTTCCCTGATAGGGCTTGGGTCCCATTCTCGAAAGCGTCCCCTCAGCCGTGAAGATTCTACAAAAGTCTTGGGGGCCTCCGACTCCCGCAGGCTTCTGGTGGGGAGCGGCTGCCATGATTGCTCGTAGAATGGCCACGACGGAGCTACGAGATGGTAGTGCTCTCATGCTGACGCCAGCTTTAGTCTGAAACATCCAGAAACACTGTAGACTACCAATTCGATCAGTTCCGGTAGCGCCCCAACATGACCCGGAAGAGAAGAACTTGCCCTCCCCTCTTTGACTGATGGTTCTTGTTGCCTGTCCCCTCTGTTGTCATTTAACAGAACTTTTTGGACTGCTGAAAGGGGTTGTGTTCCGAACGCTGGTTGGTGGAGACATTTTGACTATATTCTTGACCTACGTTGTCGCGTAATGCGTTATATGACACGCCGCGTTAGCGCACCCGGAAGTGATCCGAGGCGCGGCGCGCAGCGCGTAACGTAAGCATAACAGGTCATGTGACTTGTTAATAAAACTTTTCATTGGTTCATTTTACTTTTGTTAATTTAATGATGAAAAGCTTGGTCATATGACCTAAAAATTACGCTTTTTATTGTTTTCGAACATTATTTTTTTTTAAACATATGTTATAATATTCCAGGCTAATGTACTTTCCCGGAAAATTTACAACTGTCTTGCAAGTAAAATATATTCCTTTTTCGAGAAAAAGGGCGTTTCTTCCTTCCATGACGGAGCCGTTGAGTAAAACAGATTCGGCCTGCTGTCTTAGTCGCCGATACGCCTGATTATCAGATTCTTATCGATCACTTTATGTTGCAGACATGAAAAACACAACTGCCCTTGACCATTTATCTTTACTGCGTTCCTACATATTATACCTTTTATCCGTCATGTAATTGGACTGCTTTATTTCACTTGCCTTTTACTGATTCGAAAACAGTGACTAAAAGTAAAAACTTTACCAATGTAAATACTACTACCATGTTTTGTTTTAAAAACCTTTATTGTGAAAATGTCAGTATACAAATACGGGCCTATAACCAAGTGGGCCGGCCACGGAGCAAACTGAAATCGTATATGATGAGGAGACATTTACACTGTAGAGGAACGTAACGAGCGGGCCATTAGGTTGCAAGAACAAAGGTGTCTAACAGTTGCGGAATCGGTGGACGTACATTTTGTAATTAAAATAAGACAGGGCCACTTACAATAACATTTTCTAGATATACATTTGCGGGCAAGGAGTTACGAGTCCCATTTATACCGGCGCCATTTTGGGCGAGGCCGGGCAGGTCCAAGATATAGTCAAAATGTCTCCACCAACCATCGGCCAGACCAGAACCCCTTTCGGCCCTTTATGCTACAAGATGGTGTCTTCCATTCAGAAAATATTGTTGGCAGCATTTTGAAAGGAAACAGAAACAGCCGTTCTCCTAGTGAGTTTCACATTGTTACATTTAGGAAGAATGTTGAAGAGTAGTATGTGGAAAATCTGAAGCCATTTTTCTACAAACTCTCAATCAGACTTGAATGGAAAAAAAAATCCTGAAGAATGTACAAACTGAAAACCAATTTTTGTCTGTATAGCATCAACAGCAACGCTTGAGTCAGCTTTGTGTCAAGCCGCCATTTTCATTCAATCAATAGCGTCCCCCTGCACACATTCAGGGACCTGGTCGTGTCTTCAGATGAAACGAATTGTAGGAAAAGAAGCAGAAAGGAAAAGGAAAAAAGTTCCGCCGGACCTCGGGAGCCGGCCGCCTATGTCATGTGCGACCTTTGGCCACACCAGGGCAATAGTGAAGCTGCAGCAGGTGCAAATAAGCTTCAGACAGTCTTACAAGCACTGCTCAGAACTCTCAATTGAGGCACTCAACATCCAGGACTTGCCATTCGGATCTTGGCGCCTTGTGCTGGTTCCGACCTATTCACACATCGGTCCACTACTGACATCACCTCATAAGCCAACGGGGCACCCCACGCCGACTTTCGGCGCAGCATTGTAGGATGGCCACACCAGTGCGGCAACTTGCTGGACACAACCTCGGGGCCATCCGGATCTCGGCGCGTTCGACTCACTGTACCGCAAGAGTGACCGCAACTCAGCTGGACACGCCGTCTTTCGGCGCAGCATTGTAGGATGGCCGCACCAGTGCGGCAATTTGCTGGACACCACCTCGGTGCCATCCGGATCTCGGCGCGTTCTAGTCACTGTACCGCAACAGTGACCGCAACTCAGCTGGACACGCCATCTTTCGGCGCAGCATTGTAGGATGGCCACACCAGTGCGGCAATTTGCTGGACACCACCTCGGTGCCATCCGGATCTCGGCGCGTTCGAGTCACTCTACCGCAAGAGTGACCGCAACTCAGCTGGGCACGCCGTCTTTCGGCGCAGCATTGTAGGATGGCCACACCAGTGCGGCAATTTGCTGGACACCACCTCGGTGCCATCCGGATCTCGACGCGTTATGCTGCCTTCGGCCTATTCGCACATCGGTCCGCTACTGACGCCGCCTCACGTGCCAACGGATTTTCTACGCTTTTTGTAGCCCTATGCCGCATAACAGGTCATGTGACTTGTTTATAAAACTTTTCATTGGTTCATTTTACTTTTGGTTTCCTAAAGATGGAAGGCTTGGTCATATGACCTAAAAATAACACTTTTCATTGGTTTAGAACATTTTTTTTTCCCAAACGATGAAAGCCCCACCTTGTTTCTGGATCATTCAGACTGAAGCTGGCGTCAGCATGAGAGCACCACCATCTCGTGGCTCCGTCGTGGTCATTCCGCGAGCAATCATGGCAGCCGCTCCCCACCGGAAGCCTGCGGGAGTCGGGGGCCCCCAAGACTTTTGTAGAATCTTCACGGCTGAGGGGACGCTTTTCGAGAATGGAGCCCAAGCCCTAGCAGGCAAGCGTCCGAGTTCCAAGGTGTCCCAGGGCCATTTCAGTGGACCAGGCCCAAAACCGAAGAGCCGTCCGCCATTTTAAGAGTCATGTTGCAGCCGCCTATCGCTGCACTGCAAGAGTGGGAGCAACTCAACAACATGGTGAGCGAGACGCTGTAGCCGCAAGAGCGGGCGCAACTCAGCTGGATGGCCGCCACCTGGGGAGGCCCGTTCACGCCGCCTCCCCCACGCCCCCCCTGGCCGCCCCACGCCAATTTTCGGAGCAGCATTGTAGGATACCAAAACCAGTGCAGCAGTTTACTGGACATCACCTGGGTGCCATCAACATCTCAGCGCGTTCTGCTGCCTTGGGACTATTCGCACAACAGACCGCTACTGACGAGGCCTCCCCCCGCACCACCCGGGACGCCCCACGCCAATTTTCGGAGCAGCATTGTAGGATCCCAAAACCAGTGCGGCACCCAGGCGACATCACCTGGGTGCCGTCCAGAACTCTGCACGTTGTGCTGTCTTGGGACTATTCGCACAAAAGACAGCTTCTGACCATTGTTGCTTTTTGGGTGAAAATTTTTTAAATGTTTTTACAGTTTTTGTTCCGTTCATTATAGTTAAAAGTTAATAAAGTTTTATAATCTTACTTTGTTGGAGTGTTATCTATTTTTTTAAAAACGGGTGAATGGGGCCTTGGATCGGGTTATTGTCATGTGTGGGCTTTGGAAGTGTGCTGCTGCAGGATCGGACATTTCAAACTCAAATGCACGTTCTTTTTCCTACCTTTCCGAAGCATGGAGCGCAATAGCAGGCAGAGAAAGGGTGATGCACGTGTTGAACACTACCTGACCTGGCAAGTTGCTGGCAGTGCCCCCCCACCCGCTCCTGAAAGAGGGCACACACACACCGCCGCCCCGAGTACTTCACAAATCTTTAAAAGACCATGCGCTTGTTCATGAGGCTTAAATGGTTTATCACCTCTTCTAGAACCCCTGCATCGACCCTCTGACGTTTCCAGGAAAAATTACCATGTAACACAATACCAAGCCCTGTCAGCTGAAACCCCCAAGGAATCGTGGGGCATATTATCAAGGGGGTTTATCTCCGCTTTTTTGGCTTTAAAAGCCATGAAAGCGGAGATAAAATTATCTCCCTATTACCAAGCTGTCGCTAACAGTGACAGCTAAAAGGAGATAGCGACCATCTTGGGCCCCGTTTTGCATGTCAGTGATACTTATCACTAATGACATGCAAAGTGGCGTGCCAAGATGTTAGCGACTGGAAACAGTCCCTAACATCGCTATCTCCTATTACCAACTTTTGGAGATATTCGCGCTAAGCGCGAATATCTCCAAAATCTAACACCTGCCCTGAGCAGTTCTTAGCCATGTTATCCAATGGGAGGTGGATAACATGGCTAAGAGCATTTGCTCGATAATACATGAATATCGCTGACTTTTCTGCGATAATAGCAAGGTTTGTCTGCGATAAAAGTCGCCGATGTGCGGCGATTATTTTTGTCTCTAAACAAGTTAGAGACAAAAATTATCGCTAGTTGTTCGTAATATGCCCCCGGGTTTTTGCTTGCAGAAATCGGGAGGCGGGAGACTAGCACTGAAATCAGTAGTCTCACGCCTGAATCGGGAGGGTTGGCATGTCTGAATTCTCTACAGCTGGGGCCATAAACTACATCCGCAGGGGTAGGTGATAGCCTGGGACCAGCCTGGCATCTAAAATGGCTGCCGTGCACGACAAAATTGTGGCATTGGAAAAAAGGCAAGATGGCGCAGCCGCTGGAAGAGATGTATCAACATATATGAGCCTCCTCAGCCACCCTCAGGAAACATAGGGGATTAGGATACGTCTCCCGCACCCCCTTATACCTAGTAATTTAATTAACGAAGCACAAAATGGCGAATTCCCGTTTCGCTACCAGTTTGCGGCCCAGTTCGCGGCCCGTGAAGCGCTTCTACCGTGAAAAATCATTTTTTTATTTATTTTCCCCACGGGACCCTTTAATAACCCCAACAACATTCCTAGGGGGTCAAGAGGGGGATACCTTGCCCCCTTTCATTAAATTCCCCCTTCGTTTTTCACCTCTTCTTCTCTCTCGATCCTACCGAGAGATAAGATGGCGGCCGCTCCGGACTGTCACGCAGCAAAAAAAAAAAAAGCTCACGCACAGCCGCTGGAAGAGATGTATCAACATATATGAGCCTCCTCAGCCACCCTCAGGAAACATAGGGGATTAGGATACGTCTCCCGCACCCCCTTATACCTAGTAATTTAATTAACGAAGCACAAAATGGCGAATTCCCGTTTCGCTACCAGCTTGCGGCCCAGTTCGCGGCCCGTGAAGCGCTTCTACCGTGAAAAATCATTTTTTTTTTTATTTTCCCCACGGGACCCTTTAATAACCCCAACAACATTCCTAGGGGGTCAAGAGGGGGATACCTTGCCCCCTTTCATTAAATTCCCCCTTCGTTTTTCACCTCTTCTTCTCTCTCGATCCTACCGAGAGATAAGATGGCGGCCGCTCCGGACTGTCACGCAGCAAAAAAAAAAAAAGCTCACGCACAGCCGCTGGAAGAGATGTATCAACATATATGAGCCTCCTCAGCCACCCTCAGGAAACATAGGGGATTAGGATACGTCTCCCGCACACCCTTATACCTAGTAATTTAATTAACGAAGCACAAAATGGCGAATTCCCGTTTCGCTACCAGTTTGCGGCCCAGTTCGCGGGCCGTGAAGCGCTTCTACCGTGAAAAATCATTTTTTTTTTTATTTTCCCCACGGGACCCTTTAATAACCCCAACAACATTCCTAGGGGGTCAAGAGGGGGATACCTTGCCCCCTTTCATTAAATTCCCCCTTCGTTTTTCACCTCTTCTTCTCTCTCGATCCTACCGAGAGATAAGATGGCGGCCGCTCCGGACTGTCACGCAGCAAAAAAAAAAAAAGCTCACGCACAGCCGCTGGAAGAGATGTATCAACATATATGAGCCTCCTCAGCCACCCTCAGGAAACATAGGGGATTAGGATACGTCTCCCGCACCCCCTTATACCTAGTAATTTAATTAACGAAGCACAAAATGGCGAATTCCCGTTTCGCTACCAGTTTGCGGCCCAGTTCGCGGCCCGTGAAGCGCTTCTACCGTGAAAAATCATTTTTTTTTTATTTTCCCCACGGGACCCTTTAATAACCCCAACAACATTCCTAGGGGGTCAAGAGGGGGATACCTTGCCCCCTTTCATTAAATTCCCCCTTCGTTTTTCACCTCTTCTTCTCTCTCGATCCTACCGAGAGATAAGATGGCGGCCGCTCCGGACTGTCACGCAGCAAAAAAAAAAAAAGCTCACGCACAGCCGCTGGAAGAGATGTATCAACATATATGAGCCTCCTCAGCCACCCTCAGGAAACATAGGGGATTAGGATACGTCTCCCGCACCCCCTTATACCTAGTAATTTAATTAACAAAGCACAAAATGGCGAATTCCCGTTTCGCTACCAGTTTGCGGCCCAGTTCGCGGCCCGGGAAGCGCTTCTACCGTGAAAAATCATTTTTTTTTATTTTCCCCACGGGACCCTTTAATAACCCCAACAACATTCCTAGGGGGTCAAGAGGGGTATACCTTGCCCCCTTTCAATAAATTCCCCCTTCGTTTTTCACCTCTTCTTCTCTCTCGATCCTACCGAGAGATAAGATGGCGGCCGCTCCGGACTGTTTAGAATGTTGACAGACACCGGAGAGCCAATAAGCTTTCTGCGCGCAAAGTTCCGTTTCGCGAAAAGTAAGCGGACCGGATCGCTGCCCGGAGCGCTGTTACAGATATATATCTTGTTTTGAACGTTAATTTCTCAAAAACTACTGGAGCACATATATTGAGACCTAGCAAAGGCACATCGGGCTAACAGTCCCTACAATTTTGCCAAGTTTCGTGCAAATCCATTCAGCCGTTCGAGCTAAAAGTGAGTCCAACCGCCCTATGGAAAAATGAATGGGAAAAACGCGTTTTGGGACCTCCCTTTTTTCTCGGCCCCCCCTTGACGAAACCCCACCAAATTTTCAGGGGCTGCTCAGAAACAAAATGTGCCATTTTCCTGAAAATTTCAGCCAATTCCGTCCACAAACGCCAAAGTTATTAGACATAGAATTTTCAAAAATCCCATAGGGAAAAAATCCTAACTATATATACCTACTGGCGAACGCCAGTAGGTAATATATATATATATATATATATATATATATATATATATATATATATATATATATATATATATATATATATATATATATATATATATATATATATATATATATATACTAGCAGCCCGTCCCAGAGTTGCCTGGGGTAGAAAGGGGCTGGGGGTAGTACACCCGCTCCCGCCCCGACCCCCCCCGCACCGACTCCCCCCTGCCCCGATTCACTCACGCCCCCCTCCCGCCCAGACTCACTCGCGCCCCCCTCCCGCCCAGATTCACTCGCGCCCCCCTCCCGCCCTGAAATTTTCATTTACTGCTGCCTCCTTCTTTCCTCCTCCTGCATCACAGTCTCACTTTCCCTTTCCGCTAGGTCCCGGCCGACGCTACTTTCAGGGGACTACTTTGTTTACAAATGAAATTTTTTACATTTACTTTTTTTTTTAATTTATATAGCCTATGTCCATCTACACACCCTGACATTTTCATAGATGTATCGGGCGTGTAGATTGACGCTGTGGTTCCCGAGTTTACTTGGCCAAAAGGTGCAAGTTCTCTCTTTATAATAGTAGTATAGAGATATATATATATATATATATATATATATATATATATATATATATATATATATATATATATATATATATATATATATATATATATATATATATATATATATATATATATATATATATATATATATATATCATTTTTACTATATAATCAGTTTAAATATGTAAATCTCAAATATTTTCAGATATAATAATAAAATGTCAATTATATATGTTTAAATCATATTTAAAAAACATATATATATATATACCAATTTAAACAAACACACACATATAAGTGTGTATGTTTATATACACATATATAATGTAAAACTATCTTAAACATTAATTGTTACTTTGACTTGACTTGAACTTATATGGTAGCTTTATTACTGTCTTTAAATTTTACAATAACTCGTGCAACAGTAGGGAAAGCATTGGACTGAAGAGGGGAAACATTTACTATTTCCACTGAAGCCTGTGTAGCAGTAGGGAAGGTTGTGGATTCAGGAGGGGTTACACTTACTATTGCCACTTCAGTCTGTACAACAGTAGGGAAAGCATTGGACTCTGGAGGGGTTACATTTACTATCCCCACTTCAGTCTGTACAACAGTAGGGTAAGTATTGGACTCCGCAGAGGTAACATTTACTATTCCCACTCTAGTTGGTGCAAAAGTATGGAAAGCGTTGGACTCAGGATGGGTAAAATGAACTATTCCCACGCCAGTCTGTGCAACAGTAGGGAATGCTTTAAACTCAGGATGGATTAAAGTTGCTATTCCCACTCCAGTCAGTGCAACAGTAGGGAAAGCATTGGACAAAGGAGGGGTAGAATTTACTATTCCCACTCCAGTCTGTGCAACACTATAGAAAGTGCTGGACTCAGCAGGGGTAATATTTGGTATTTCCACTCCGGTTGGTACAACAGTAGGGAGAGAGTAGTTCACTTCAATAAAAATGACATATTTGAACAACTCTATTATGTAACAAAAAATATAAATATTTAAATTGCAAAATGATATGTCTAAATTTGAACAATTCAAAATGTCATAATTATTACATTTTTTAATAATTAGTATCAATTAAAACAAATAATATTAGTTTTGTTAAAATACCACAGTAGATTGTCACAATCATAACAGCCAACAATTAAAATGTTATTGAAATTAAAAAAAACATAACACAATGAATAGATTACTAAATACATAACAATATGTTTAATAAATGAATACATCATTTTAAATGTATTATTTCTTAAATAACTCTCCACCTTATACTCCTACAAAGTAAAAAACACACACCTAAAATATAACTCAACAAATATTATAATTTCACAATTTACATAATTATCAATTAAATAATTAACAACAAATTATTAATTATTTATCAAAAAAATCTTATTTAATTTCCCACCTTGTACCCTAAAACCCTAGCAACCCAAAACCAAAACATATATTACAAATAACTACACAGTTTACATAATTAATTATCAATTAAACAAATAAGCATAATAAACTAGTAATTCATTAACTATTTTAATTACCTACTGATGAAGCGAGTTTTAGTAATAAAGTGTGTTTTAACTAGCAGATTAAAACTTCCATAATGAATTAATAATATTAATAAGTTATATGCATGAGTGTGTATTAATTCAACCGAGTTTTTAAATTGCATACATGAACACGTGGGTAACATCATGTGCTTTTATGTTGCCCTTGCAAGTACGTTGAAAAATAATTAATTAACTTTGTCTGTTTGTGTTGTCAACATTAATTGCGGCTGTTTAAATAATGGCATGTGCTTATTTTAATTGTGCTTTTGTCTCTGTTGATGTCTTTTATGTGGC
Organism: Lissotriton vulgaris; assembly: GCF_964263255.1. Taxonomy (NCBI): domain Eukaryota; kingdom Metazoa; phylum Chordata; class Amphibia; order Caudata; family Salamandridae; genus Lissotriton; species Lissotriton vulgaris. The sequence continues at coordinate 1,103,187,088 of NC_141697.1, forward strand.
ATTCTTGTGCTTAAAGCTAGGTAACCTAAACTGATGGGTTAACATTAGCAAGAAGGGTGAGTAACAGAATATTCTTCATTACTCGAATTAATTAATGTCTTGTGTTTCCTTGCATACTAGTTTCGTGAAAAAGAGGCCTGAGGCCTAGTTTTTGAAAGGGTATCCTGTCCTGTCATGATGAGCTGAGCACAGCAAAAGGACGTGGTCAAGGTTGCCACAAAATGATGTCCGTTCAAGAAAATTTTATAGTGGAACTGTGCAGAGATGTGCTCCATATATTTCCCAAGGACAGGAAGTGGCAGAACTGCCAAGCTAAGGAAGCAGCGAACTGTTGTTTTAATAAATTGTCACAACTTCCTCGGAAGGGACGAAAGACAATGGTGTCTCTGAAAGGCACAAGTTTGGATCATGGAGGCGATGAGCTAATGTGGCCTGACGGCTGTCAGCCAATAGCTGCGTTGGATGTCACTAAAAAGTATTCTTTTAGTTAGTTTTAAGATAGAGAAAAGGTATAAAACTTGGCCCCTTGGGAGGAGCTAGGTTGGCTCGTTCCTGAATCATGCTGAGCGTGAGATGCTGTCGGACTTTTGACTCACGTAAGAATAAAACGAACTAATGTTTTCTTTTTAGGTTTCTGATGAGTTAGTTAGGGAAATTGAATTTAGGGAATGAGGCCCTTTCTGCTTAAATACTTCTCATGCTGATTTTGTTTTGAGTGACAGTCTAATGTGCCTTTACTTAAATAATAAAAATGCTTGAAAAATGCTAATGAAGATTATTAGCTGAATATGCTCCTATTTGAAAATAAAATTAATAAAATAGATTTTGAAATGACAAGCTGTTCTTGTTTTCTGAGTCTAGTTACCATCAGTTAATCCATTACCTAAGTGGCTTAATTAAATGTTTCCGTTATATTTTAATAAATATGTTAGTGATAAACTGCAATTGTATATAAATATAAATAGTCTTGTGAATTGATCCGTTTAATTAGGTCACATGATTCAGTTGGCCAATTCTTGTCTCTGTCATTCTTGGGCCTAGTGATGAATTGTGAATAATGGTGAGTAATGTGGTGTAGGGTAACGCTAATGAGACAGAATTTCTTCAGGCCAGCTGGATCAATTTTCTGGTAGCAGAGGATGGTTACTATGGTAACTAACATGCTACACGTAGATACATAGGATACATGTCTAAAACATATTAAGTTTTTTTACTTGTTACATGTAGTCGAAAGGTTTTCCAGCAGTGTGAAAAATCCTAGTTGTTGTACCGGTACAGAGTAGTGTGACAGGAGAAGTTACACTGTGCATTTGTTTTGTTTCAAAATAGTGGTATAGATATATCACTAGTGTTGTGGACGTACAGCACAAGTTTAGGGATTTAGGTGTGATAGGTAAAATGTATATTGAGGATTGCCTATGAAATTGTAGCTTTGAGTATAACGACTAAGAGCCTGTTTTAAAACTCGCTGTGAAAAGAATAGTAGGATTTATTCGAGCTTGAGTGAAGGGTAAGGCGTCGTCGTCTATTCTTACTGGCGATTCAGGATTTCTATTGGTGGGTTAAAATCCTGCCGAGATTTCACGTATGCATGGTTAGGGTGTTTCGTTTGAATGCGTATAAATGATTTTGTGAAAAATAGCGTTGTCTATTTTCACATGAAAGGATACTCGTTTGATTGTAAAACTATCACTTTATTTAGCGAAACAGACAAATGGTTTGTTTTTCTGTAGTTACTAATTGAATTCATCGAAAGAATTGTTTTAAAAATGGTGCTGTGAAAATATTTTGTGAAGGAGGGGTGAGTTTACGGAGCGGAGACAGCGGAGCTGCAGCGGCAGTATACGTCACAGGGTCTGCGCTGTGATTTGCTAACATACGTCGCAGCAAGTACACTGGTTGGTTCACGTGACTGTGACGAGCTGATTGCTGATTGGTCCTTTCTGAAAACAGTATTTCTATTGGTTGAGCAAGGTAGTGACATGGCTTAACCTGATTGGCTTGTTGGTGAGTTTCGCGCACGGATTGGCTAGAGTTACGATCTTTTCCGAATTGAGCGGAATAGTTTTAAAACATGAGTTATTGGTACAGAAAATAGGAAAAGAAGCCTTCATGGTTTCAGATATTGAAAAATATTCTCAGCTCTGACAAGAAAATTATAACGCGAGGTGGAAAATTACTTCATAAGTACAAAACACCCGCAGCATATATGGAAGGTGAATATGGTTATCATACTGTTCTTTGGTTTGACAATTGGATGCAATATACCAAAAACGATGGTGTATTAGCGTGGCCGGAAGATGGGTCATTTAATCAAAAGGTTTTGAGAAACTTGAGAGAAAAAATGATGGCTCTTGTGCAAAGCCCAGACCTACTCAATTTGAAGCTTTAGTTGAATGGGAAGTTAAAATGATGGAACTAGAACAAGAAAACAGAGGTATAACAAGAGGCCCAAAATTATATATTAATAGGGAAACTCATGAAGATAAAGTACGTCGCTGGAGAAAGTATGATATGAGTGATGGTTTATACCCAGTAAGAGTAATGGTTACTAATACACCAGGTCAAAAGAATACTAGAAAGAGAAGTCATCTTGATGAAGAGTTAGATGATGCGGTTTTAGACGAAATTTATACTACAAATCGCATCCCGCCACCTTATCAAGCAGATTCACAGTCTACCCCGAGAGTTTCTTCAGGAACCTCTCCAACTGCACCTCCTAGAGAGTCTAATGAAAATTCACCTAGATTTTTGAGGTTACCTGAAAGAGTAGGGACAAGTAATAATACTAGTGCTCAAAGACAAAACAGAAATTATCCTGAAATTCCAGAACTGCGAAATAAATACTCAAGGAAGGTAAATGATTCAGAAAGACTTGGGGATGTACAAGAAATTTCGAAATATTTAAAGGCAAAAGAGGAATTAATACAGCAATTGACAAACGGGATGGAAGCAGTAACAGTACCAGTAACAATTGGTCCTGTTGTACCAGTTTTTGAGCAAAAAGAAAAAAGACATTCAGCTCTGATTCCATTAAATGCGGAAATTCAGAAAGTAGCTGAAAATTTTCATTCGGAATTGTCAGAATTACACCAAGAAAAAACAATGCCAGATTTAACAGCAAATAGCAACTGTAGATAATAAAAATGTTTACTAGAATCAAGGCAAATTTAAGGGAAATCTGAACAGGCCAAAATTTTATGTTAATATTGAAGAGCTTAAGCAGAAGCTCCCATGTTTTAACTGCGGCAAAATTGGGCACTGGAAGCGGGAGTGTAAGAATCCGCCCAGAAATTTAAAAAATCAATCATTAAATCCACAGATGCAGAGTGAGATAAATCAACAGCAACAGCTACAGCGACAGTTAAATGAAATAAGTCAGCAGCGACAGGTAGTGAATCAGCAGAACCAGATTCCACAACCACCACTTCCAAATTGTATGAATGCACAAAGATTCTGTCCTGAAACAGGATTCTGCGGAGGAGAGCAGGTAAATAGATCGCCAAGAGTGAATGTGTCAAATGTTTCTCAACAATTTTGGTTAAAAGAAAACGAAGGGAGTGATTCAGAGGATTACTCATGACGGTGCCTGAGAGAGGAGGAAGAGTGCGTACTTGGAGCCACTCTTGAGGTTGATCAGTCCGGTCCATTTGTTAATGGTAAAGTGAATGATGTAGAAATCACTTTTCTTGTGGACACTGGTGCTACCCGTTCTACTGTTAGATCAGTGGAAATAGAAAACCTTCCTCTCTCAGGTGAGTCTATCCAGGTAGTTGGTGTAGCAAATCAACACATTAAAACTGATTTAACAGAACCAGTTAAAGTGGAGATTGGAAATTTCAAAGATAAACACAGAATTGTAGTCTGTAACAGCAGTCCAGTAAACCTGTTAGGTAGGGACATTTTGTGTAAGATGAACTGTAAAATATATTGCTCACCGGATGGTATTGAGCTTAAAACTTTAGAAGAAGATGGTCTATACAAATTAACATTGCTGATGGTTGAAGAGGAAAAAAAACTGTTTCCTGATTTTGATACAAATAATTTGCCTGAAGAATTAAAAGAAACAGTTCATGCAAAAATGTGGGATTTAACTGGAGATGAAATGGGTTTAATGAAACATGTAGACCCAGTGCAAATTACTGTAAAGCAAGGAATAGATTTCCCAAACATTCCTCAGTATAAAATGAAAGCTGAAACTATAGAGGGTGTCATTCCTGTGATTGAGAAATTCATAAAACAAGGTGTTCTAAAAGAAATTGAGAGCAGCCCATGTAATTCACCGATTATGGGAATCAAAAAGCCAAATGGAACTTACTACTCCATTGCATCGCATCAGCCCTCGGCCTTACGGTGTTAAGGCTCTTTATCCAGCTTCGTGCCAATGCAGAACATTCTGGCGATCAAGATAAGCCCAGAAGCGCCCCTGGTAACGACCGTATACTAGAGAATACGCAGATGGCCCCGAAAAATGCTGCAGCGGTGGCAGCCGCCTCAAAGACCTGGGCAGCCAAGCAAGCGCTTCGTGACCAAAAATTAGCAGCAAGACGCGCTGGCTCCCTGACGGATGAAGCTGTCGGATCCAATGGGGGACAGGTTCAGCCTCAACTGAAACAACTAAAGGCAGCAAGAAACATCAACACCCCGGGCCCGGGTCCCTCCGTTGTGGATCTGCTTCGAAAGACGCCGGCCGGAGCTGCTCCCTCCCCCTCCCTTCAACACGCAACAAGTGGACCGCTGATTGCAGCGCCGCCCGTAATCCCGGCGGCGCCTTCCAACACGGATTCGTCGGTGTCAGCAGCAGCAGCATCCCGCTCCGAGCCATTCGAAGGAGCGAGCTTCACAGTAAGTTTTCCAGCTACAGGTACAGCTACAGCTACAGCTGGCCTGCCCATCCCGCCGCAATGCTCAACAGCCATAACAGAAGGGCCAGGGAGCTACACTGTAGAGACAGCGGCGGGGGAAAATACTTTGGCAATACCGGCGCAAATACAAGCACAAGCTTTAGTAATATTAGCGGGGACAAATGTACCGATTCAAGAACCAGGCTCAATAATAGCTGAGCTTTCAGCACTTACACCTACCACAATTGCCCCTACAATTGGCACAAGTAACATAGCAAATATGCCCGCCCAGCCACGGCCTGAAACGCATTCTGCACTACTTAACCTGGCTAACGTGGGGGGCAACTTAACATCACCCCCTCTAGTACAAACACTTGCTCAGACTCAAGGCACTTATGCATCAACCACACTAGTGGAGAAGGAAAAGGAAGAAGGGTCAACATTGCCTATGCCAGACTATATTGGTGGAGCCGGAATCGCTTCTGACATGGATTTGGAACCACTAGAATTCTATACTATCTCTGAAGGTCGCGAGGACATAGGATGGCACCATGACTTAGATTCCGATTTAGACCCCCTATCCGATCTGCACACAGGATCTAGCACCAGCACACAGGATAGTGATGCGGATGAACTATTGGGCGAAGCTACATTGGGAAGGCATACAGTGATTAAAAAAAAGGGAAGCCATCATGGCGCAGCAGGTCCTCACCGGGATTGTGCTCCTGCAACAACCCACAGCTCTCAGGGGGCTTCTTTCTTGAAGGAGCAAGATACTACCTTAACTACGGTAATGGACACGGTGCTGCAGGCAATCGCATCCCATAGGGAACAAACCTCTAAAGATGGCCGGAAAGCTCAGCAAGCCCTACAAAAGGTACAAGGAGTGGTGCGTAAGCTCTCTAAAACTGTGGCGGCCTCCAACGCAAGAATGGCTGATATGGAAGATCGAATAGCGGTTAACGAGGCTGAAGCAACCGTGGTGAAAGAGCAGGTTGATGCCCATGACGCTGAACTGACTGATGTAAGGTGGAAGCTTGAGGAGATGGAAAATCGCATGCGTCGCAATAACCTCCGAATACTGGGAGTTCCGGAGAAAAGTCAAGGAGACAACATACGCGTTTTTGTGATTCAACTCTTTAAAGATACTTTTCCCGAGTTATCCTCATGGAATTGGGAGCTAGAAGTTCAGCGTGTCCACAGAACCCCGGCTACATTACGGGCTATTAATTCGCAAAACAAATATCCTAGGGCGATACTGGTCTATTTCGGCAACTTTTTGTTACGTCAAGCTATTGCAGAGAAAGCGAGGCCTGATGCCCATCGGTCCCGAGGCGACATTTCATACTTTGTTAGGCCGGATTTTTGCCACACAACTGTGGAGCGGAGATGGCGACTCCGACAGTTAATTAATCCCTTTTTGGACAAAAAAGCCAAGGTTTATCTGAACAACCCTGCTACACTCAAAGTTTTGTATAATGGTCAGGTAAAAAAAATTTCCTCTGAAATCAAAGCGAAGGCCTTTTTAGATAGCCTGACCTAAATATGAATTAATAGTACTTTTCTTCAAGAACTCTAAATACAGTGACTATTATGATTACTATATAACCCCCGGATGGTGGGTTGTGCTTAATGACATAGGAGGAATAAGTACATTTAATAGAATTATGAAGTCCTAAGCTTGATACTAACTCCTATTTTTTCTGATAGTCACTTAGAATATGAATAAGAATATGTTGTTTCTATCACTGCTCAAATGAATTATTGGTTAGCATTTATGGGTTCTCTTTTCGGCTCAGTGGGTACCATAGGGTCCTAGTTTGATTATTCTATTTAAGTTTTATCTGTCTCCTGCTTTATACCTTTCTGTTAGTCCGCACATGTGTTATTAGGTGAACATGGAATTAATAATATGGCGCGGCGCAGGGGTGTCTCTCCATCACTACAGACTCTAGTTAGAGTCTATATGCCTCAAAGGGTGGTGTGTGGGGGGAGGGGGTTGGGGAGGGGCTTGGGGAGGGGCTTGAGGTGGGGGGGGAATGCAAAAAAAAAAAAAATTGGCAAATTCAGTCACAAGTTACGATGTACAAAAAGATCATGGTATGATGTGAACCAATATAGCTTAAACAAAAAACGAAATTGTAAAAAGCAAAACTGTATTATGCATTTCAAGAAAAATTGAGGTTTTCGGTTCCAATACATTAAACCTGGGTTAGATTTTCATGCTAATAAATGGGGAGAATAAGTTTATGCACGTGGAATGTGGCAGGCCTCAATCATAAAAATAAAAGGGCCCAGTTATTTCAATTAACACGTCAAAACCCAGTTGACATAATATGTCTTCAAGAGACACATATAGCATATACTGACAGAGACTTACTCAAATTACCTGATTATAATCTAATGGTAGCTACATCCCAAACATCCAAAACCAGAGGGGTAGCCATCTTAGCCAAACCTATAATAGGCTCCCCAATTCGTAAATTGGCCGACAAACATGGTAGATGGGTCATAATTCAGCTACAGGTGGGTATTACTATCTGTGCAATCTATGGCTCAAATCTAGACGATCCTGATATCTTTCGGGAGCTCGAAATCGAATTGGCCTCTTGGTCTGGCTCTCTGGTTCTTTGCGGGGATTTTAATATTGATATAGGGCTGCCCACAGGGAATCACCTATCTCTAAATTATAAAGGCCGTAAACCGAAGGTTTACAGCGCACTAGGTCAGATGATGAAAAGTCATAATTTAGTGGACGTCTGGGGATTACTCCAGGGGCCAAATGCAGATGGTTTTACTTACTTCTCTTTCCCCCACAATAAGTACGTCCGAATCGACTATATTATGTCAACTATAGAGGAGAGGGACATCATAGAAATAACTAAATCCCCGAAAACAATATCCGACCACAATGCGCTGACCTTCATCTTCGATACTGCCAATTTGGTTAAACCAATGACCCAATGGACTTTTGACAGGAGGTTACTGGTTAATCAGGAATATATAACGCATATTAAATCGTGGGCTCAGTCCTTTTTTGATTGTAACCAGTTTAGTGCATCCCGTGTAATAGTTTGGGACTGTTTTAAAGTAGCATTGAGGGGAGAGACTATTTCATTTGTAGCTAATAAACGAAAGAAGGAAAAGCAGACTAATATACAACTGATGCAAGAACTCTCTAATCTCGAGACCCTTCATGCCTTCCAAATAAATCAGTCTCAAAGAGGGCAAGTCGATTCTACCTTAGATCCTGGGAAAACTTTAAACAAAATAATGATCCTAAAAAATGAGATCAATAGTATGCTAATCCAAAAAGCTGCCGAAACCTACCAGGCTAATAAGGCTAGACTGTATGAATCAGGAGAAAATGTGGGGAAGCAGCTAGCATTACGTACTCGACAAAAACAATCACTAGGTAGTATTAAGAAGATCGAATTTGAGGGTAATGTGCATACAACTTCTAAAGAGATTGTTAAAGTATTCCAAAAGTATTATCAAAAACTCTATGGTAGCGATATATCACATCCTAATAACGAAATAACAACATTCTTAAATAATTGGCTTCCAGATCAGACTTTACATAAAATTATTGATGATGAGACTAAGGCTAATCTGGATAGAGAGATTACGATCACTGAAGTGGAGATTGCATTAGCCGAGATGGCCAATGGTAAAGCGGCGGGTCCGGATAAAATCCCATTGGATCTATATAAAATCCTTGGTAATCAAATAACCCCTTTCCTGCTTGATTTGTTTCTTGGAGTGCAATATCACACAACTCCTCCAGAGTCATGGAAGCAAACAAATATAATAATTTTTCATAAAAAGGGTAAACCACCTCACCTTCCTTCTTCATATAGGCCCATATCCCTGATTAACTCCGACTCAAAACTATATGCTAAAATACTTGCAAATCGACTGAGCGGGGTCGTCGAACATCTTGTGTCCCCGTGGCAACATGGCTTTATCCCTGGCAAGGGCACTACAGACCATACTCGGAGAGCCATAACCCTGTTTGACCCTGTCGATGATCCTCCTCGATGCCGAACAGGCATTCGATCGAGTATCATGGCAGTTTCTTTGGAATATCTTGGAAAATAAAAATGTTGGAAACAACTTTATTAAAGCCATTAAAGCCATTTACATCAACCCCACGGCCAAAATCTCTATAGCTGGTGACGAGTCGGAGTTTATTAAGGTTCAAAGAGGTACAAGGCAGGGCTGCCCATGTTCCCCGGTCTTGTTTGCCCTATATATCGATCCCCTTATTCAGAAATTATTAACCTCACCCGCAATTCAACCAGTTATTACTGGATCTTTCTCCACTAAAGTCATGGCATATGCTGATGATGTTGCTGTTATAACCACCAATCCGTCTGAAGCAGTTTCTGAAATTGAGACAATCACTCAGGCTTTTGGGATGTATTCAGGGTATTCTTTGAATAGAGACAAAACAGTGGTATTAGCCACTAATAACACCCAGTATGAAAGTACACTTAGGGTTAAACAGGCTACATATCTAGGAGTAGGCCTCTCTGCGGAGATAAGCAAGATTAGCGAAATAAATTATTCTCCCCTCATTGATAAAATTAAAAGTGATCTTAGAAGGATAGACAGCTTGCACCTTTCTATAATAGGTAGGGCCAATTATGTTAAAATGAACATATTCCCACGGGTTTTATATTTTTTCAGAGCAATCCCTCTACTGCCTGGAGAACACTTTATTAAGACTATAGATTCCCTTATTGCAAAGTTTATGTGGAGCTATGGTAAAATAAGACGGGCCCTTCCCCTGTTAGCGCTCCCTCAAGATAGAGGTGGCTTAGCTCTACCAAATTTGAGATTATATTTTTGGGCAACATTAGTACAACATATGGACCCTCTTCTGACTGCTAAACCTGGAGTCTTAACCCCTATAACTCCATATATTCCATCAATATATGAGCTTAGTTTAGGTGAAAAACATAAGGGACTGCTCTTAAGGCAGACAGAACCATCATATTACAAAAAAATTTAATTAAAGACAGTTCTAGACGCTCGAGTAGTATGGAAAGCTATTTGTAAACATCTGGGTATTCCTACATTTACGAAATATACACCATTATGGCAATGCACATTTTTTTCCTCCATTCTTAACGATAGTAGATTTCAGAGGTGGTAGCTCCTAGGCATTAAAACAATAGGTGATTTTTTTGGTAACAGTATTCCACTATCCCTTGAGTCTTTTCAAGAAAGATACAATATTCCCGCTTGTGATTTTCTAAAATTCTATCAAATCTCATCTAGCATCTGTAACACTATACCAAAAATTCTACTAGATAATATACCATTACTGGATATTATAGGGAAAAACTCCACAAGAATCGGGGTCCTATATCAGTTATTTATGGTCAATACCCCTGACGACCTAGAGCGCACGGAACAATCCTGGGCCTCGAAATTAGCTAACCCCAATGTAGATATAGATCTCTCATTAACCCTCTCAGCAAAATATTTTATAGCATCTAATTTAAAGGCTCAATATTACAGAACCATTTATAACCTATACTATACGCCAGCTAAATTGTTTGCTTGGGGGCTCAGGACTGATGATAACTGTCCTAGATGTAATCAGCCACTTGCAAATCTCCTGCATATGTTTTCTGAATGCCCTGCATTGGCAACAGTCAAAGCTATGATACTGGAATACTGGGCCCAAATCTTTGGGCATCGAATAAAAGACTCTATAACATTGCTCCTATTAGGCCATGATGATTCCTTGGAGCACAACAGCGAAGAACAGGCGGTACTTTTTCTGGGATACGCCGTGCTTCGGATAATTTTGGCAGCCAGATGGAAAGATGCAGAGCCCCCTACCTTTAATATGTGGCTTAGTCGTTTTATAGCTATCTATAAACAAGAAACTGCAATATATGCCACAAGAGGTAGGAAAATGAGGGCAATAGGGAAACAGATATGGGAGCCTATTACTAGGTGGTATAATACTGAAAGGGGAAACCAAGTGTTGGACATTTGATGTATTTTGATACTATGTTTCTTTTCGCTTCCTGTCTTAGTTACCCCTTTTTTTTTCCTTATTAACTATTTGACCTACTGAGCGTCTGACTTCACATTATAATGATGCTCGCTATGTTTAAAAAGTATATGCTATAGGTCGCATTGACTTCTAATCCATTAAGATATCTTTAATTTATAGATGTTCTATACTCTCTAGGTATTATATTGGTTACTCACTTCAACATATGACATGTTCCCATGCTGTACTCCATGCATATCGTACTAATCTGCATTGTTTATTTTTGTGTACTTGTTTTGTTTGTCTGAATTTGCCAACGAATAAAAATTTAAAAAAAAAGGAATTTACAGAATAGTTCAGGACCTGAGAAAGGTAAATCAAATTGCTGTTCCTTGTTGTCCAATTGTACCAAACCCAGCGGTAATTCTATATCAGATTCCGCATGATGCAGAATGGTATATGGTCATAGACCTATGTAATGCCTCCTTTACAGTTCCACTGCATCCAGAGAGCCAACAAATGTTTGCGTTCAGATTCCAGGACCGTATTTTAGCATGGTGTTGTATCCCTCAAGGGTATACTGAGAGTCCATCTATTTTTAATCAGTTGTTAAAAAAGTCCTTGGAAGATTTAGATTTACCTGGTAAGTCAACATTAGTCCAGTATATTGATGACCTCCTGGTGGCTGCAAAAACACGAGAAAATTGTGTAACAGACACAATCACCCTTTTGAATCGTTTGGCAGATAAAGGACATAAGGTATCACCTGCAAAGTTACAGTTTTGCAATCAAGAAGTAAAATATCTTGGTCACAGAATCGCAAAAGGAATAAGACAAGTGACAGTTGAGAGAATAAAAATGATACGAGCAATACAACCTCCAACAACACAGAGACAGGTCAGAATGTTTCTAGGAATAGTAGGTTATTGTCGTCAATGGATTAGTGGATTTTCAGTAATTGCGAAACCACTGCAGAGACTGACAAAAGCAAACATAAAAGACCCGATTACTTGGACAAAAACTGAGTTAGAGGCTTTTGAAAAGCTAAAGAAAAGTCTGTGTGAAGCTCCAGCATTGGGGATGCCAGACTATGACAAGGAATTTGAGCTGTACTGCAGTGAAAGGGAAGGTTGTGCATTATCAGTTCTGATTCAGAGACATGGAAAACTGAGAAATCCAATTGCTTACTTCTCAGCTGTTCTTGATCCTGTTGCAAAAGCATTGCCAGGTTGCTTAAAAGCAGTGGCTGCAACAAGTGTAAGCCTTGAGCAGAGTGAAGGAATTATAATGGGGTTTCCTGTTAAAGTGTATGTACCTCATTCAGTCGAGACTCTTCTTACTAGAAGTAAAACTCAACATTTATCAAGTAGCAGATTGACCAAATATGAAAATGTCATTCTAGGATCAGATAATGTTTCAATTGCAAGATGTGTGAACCTAAACCCTTCCACATTGTTACCTGATGGGGCTAATACTGAGATTAAAAGTGAAGTTGATATTGATCATGAATGCTTGGATGTTTTGGATTACTGCACCAAACCAAGAAAAGACATAAAAGATGTTCCCTTGCCGGAATCAGACTTTGTGTATTTTGTTGATGGCTCTTGTTTAAGAACAGATGAGGGCATTCTGAGAGCAGCATATTCAGTCTGTACAGTTGCAGGAGTAGTTGAGGGTTCCTCTCTCGATGGAATCCGATCAGCTCAAGTGGCAGAATTAATAGCTTTAATTCGTGCATGTGAAAGAGCAGAGGGAAAAAAGATTACCATAGTGACTGATAGTCAGTATGGATATGGCGTAGTCCATTACTATGGCCAGCTTTTGTCTCAAATAGGTTATTTAACTTCTGCGGGAACACCAATCAGGAATGCAAAATTAATCAAAAGACTGATTGATGGCATTCAGTTACCAAAAGAGATTGCTGTTGTAAAATGCGCAGCACATAAAAAGGGCGAGGATTACATTACTAAAGGTAATTCTTTTGCTGATGAGATTGCATGATATTGTGCGAAAAACAATTTTTTAAATTAATCGTGAAAAAGACAATGATCATATTTTTAACTCTCTCATGCTAATATCTGTAGTGGAGACATGGCAGGGAGTAAAGGATCTACAAGATGAGGCAGATGATGAGGAAAAAGACACATGGCTAAAAGCAGATTGCAGACAACGGGAAGAAGATGAAGTTTGGGTTTACAAAGATAACAGACCAGTTTTACCAAATTGCATGATTGCTGACATGGCACGGATGTGCCATGGTCCAGGACATTTAGGAAGAGACTCCATGATCAGGTTGTTTAGACAAACCTGGTTTAACCCAAAATTTAGGATTATTGCAGAGTCACTTTGCCAGCGTTGTTTGATCTGTCAACAAATCAATCCAAACAGAAAAACAGTTGTGAGCATGGGAACCATAGGACGGGAGGGTGGTCCTTTTACTAGATTGCAAATGAATCTCATTGACATGTCACCACACAATAAATTAGGGTACGTCCTAGTGATTGTCTGTCTGTTTACAAGGTGGGTGGAAGCATTCCCAACTCGTCACAATGACTCAGTTACTGTGGCAAAATTGCTTTTAAGGGAGATCATACCGAGGTATGGATTTCCAGTTACAGTTGAAAGTGATCGCGGAACACATTTTGAAAACAGATTGATACAATTGATATGTGAAGCCCTGAACATTAAGCAAAAGCTACACTGTGCATACAGGCCAGAAGCTTCAGGAGTTGTTGAGCAAATTAATGGCACAATTAAGAACAGGTTAGCCAAAATGTGTCTGGCTACAGGTATAAAGTGGACAGATGCACTTCCACTTGTTCTAATGTCTTTGAGAAGCACACCAGATAAAAAGACAGGTTTAAGCCCACACGATATACTTATGGGCAGAGTAATGAGGCAAGCATTTGTACCAGTTGGAAAGATTTTGAGCATTAATGATAGTGCAATTATGGAATACTGCAAGAATTTATCTGATGTGGTAACTTCTGTATTCCATCAGGTGGGAACTGGTGTGATTTAAAAAGAAAAGGAGCAAGCTCATGATCTGTTGCCAGGAGACTGGGTGAGAACAAAAGTTCATCGAAGAAGAAACTGTTTAGTACCCAGGTGGCAAAAGGCAAGACAGGTGATATTAGTCACAACAAATGCTGTTAAATGCAAAGGTTTGAAAAGGTGGGTGCATGCGAGTCACACTATTTGTGTACCACCTCCTGATAATCCTAATGAGGATAGTGACGACACAACAACTGATTCAGACTCTGAAGAAGAACCTGAAAATCCAGATTCTGAAGATCGACAAGAAGGTCGACATCTGGAAGATTCTGATGTGGATCAGGTATTGAAAGAAAAAAATATAGAGATTGTGATTCTAGATTCAGAAAATGATGAAAATCTGCTAGAAAAAGAAGCAGAGAAAGAATTAGAGACAGAAAAGAATCAAAATCAGAAGAGTATTGAAAAGCAGACTGTAAGCTCTGAAGGCAGGAACAAGAATTCTGAAACTGGGAAGTTGGAAGGTATTCCAGAAGAAGAAGACGAATTACCGAGTAACAGCTACAAGGATGCTGTTTCTAACGGAGTGAAGCTGCCGAGTAAAGAAGTACCTGAAACAAGATTTCAAGTCTCAGAAACTGAAGATAAAAGTGATGAGAGTGATGAAGATTCCCAAGTAAGAAAATTCAGAAAACGAACTTGGAAAACTGAATCTAACGAAACTGAACCAAAGAAGAAACTCTTAAGAAAGGGAGATAATTGGCCAAAAGAAAATTTTAAATTCAAATTAGCGAAAGCGCAGGTCAATAAAATATCAAGTCAAAAAGGAGATTCTGACAAGAAAAATCAAAAAGGAAAGAAGATTGAAGTGATTAACAGTAGGGGAAAAAGACCATTAAACCAAACCAAAAGTACAAGTCCCCTGAGTGGACTTACATTATAATTCCACCAGTTGTGGAAATTAGTAGTAGTAGTCAGGAAGATTTAGAAGAAATCAGTGACAATGATTAAAGTTATTTTCTTTTCAATCTGTGGTTTATTTTTGGCATAAGGCTGAAGAAATTGTGTTAGGTGACGCAAGGTCGAAGAAATTGTGTTAGCTGGAAAAACACTTTGATGTAAGACGTAAGGTCGAAGAAAAGCTGTTAGAGGGTTTCTAAAAAAAAAAATAATAATTCAAAAGGGAGGGTGTATATAAAAGATTAAAAGAAAATGCCTATTACTGATAATTCAAGGTGTGCTATTTTTAGAAGATGTTGTAAAATGTCTTCTATTTGTGTGATTCTAATAATTTTGGTCTGGTTGATCTTGGCAGTCATCTTTCCCTTTGGTATTGATAAGGAAAATTATAAGTCTAACATGACAAGTAAAGCTGAGACTAAACAAGCTGTTCATAATGTTGCAGGCAAAACTAATAGAGTTATTGAGCACAAACCAGAGATCCACCAAGATAGATCTGTTGGTGATTTTTCTACTAATTCCTTCTCTAGATTATTGTCAGAATATGTAAAAGTTATGGATGTGAAGGATTGCTATGTTTGTGTGACGCTGCCTGCTTCTGTTTCAGAGGGGGTTAAATATAACATTTTACCCCTTACTTGTGGCATTACATGCAGTGTTATAGCTAGTTTGTTCTATCAAACAGGTCAACTGGAGTACTATTACTCGGACTATGATGAGATTT
The DNA here is from genome assembly GCF_964263255.1 of Lissotriton vulgaris. Classification (NCBI taxonomy): domain Eukaryota; kingdom Metazoa; phylum Chordata; class Amphibia; order Caudata; family Salamandridae; genus Lissotriton; species Lissotriton vulgaris. The sequence goes on from NC_141697.1 coordinate 1,103,202,626, forward strand.
TTGCTAACCTGAAAGTTGTAAATAGCTTAAACAAAGTAAAACCTGCAAAGCAGATGAGGGAATTCTTCTTAGTAACTAATGAGCTGACATATGAGTATGCTTTCAAAAACAATTTAACCTGCAAAATGAGAGCTGAAGAGAAATCTTTTCTTAATTTGGTTGAGGAAAGAAGGGCGATTTATAAGAGAAATGAGATGCTGAAACAGACTAAATCCAGATTTTGGCAGATAGAGGATGAGAAGCTTAATGGTAGAAATAGTTTTGCTGCTATTCACATAGATGAACCTGTTAGTGGAAAATGTTGCATTAGGAGAGACAACACCTTATATGACAATTATTTTGTGGGTGCAAGTCAATGTGAGGATACCTATCGTATCATAGGGGGTTGGGGATTTAAAGGTGGCAAAGACCCAATTTTCCCTGGAATTTATTTTGTTTGTGGGAACAAAGCTTACTTTAGCCTCCCAGACCATTGGTATGGGACGTGCTATCTTGGATTAGTTTTTCTAAAAATCTTTCATGTGGACAGAAACACAGAAGGTTCGTTTGAAATTGGCAAAAATCTGAATAGGTTCAAGAGGGTTTTTCAGAGATCATGGGTGACATTCTTGGTGCAATAATTCCTATGGTTAGAATAACCCTAAATGCAGTTAAAATCAGAAAGGTTTCCACAATTGTAGATAGATTGTCTACAGACACCGCAAGCGGTTTTCAGTTAGTTAATACTGAACTTGTCGCCACGAGAAGTATGGTTATGCAGAACCGTCTTGCTTTAGACATTCTGCTGGCAAAAGAAGGAGGAGTTTGTGGGATTTTACATGTCCAGCATTGCTGCACTTATATCCCAGATAAGAGCCAGAATATAGAGGTGCTTATCAAGAACATTACTGAATTTCATTCTGAAATAGAACCCCTGGAAGATGACAATTTTTCAGAGCGTTTGAGCAAAAGATTTGCGGCAATTGGAAATTGGTTTAGAGAAATTGGCAGTTCAATCATTGGCAAAGTACTTTATCCTGTAATAATTATAGTCATAGTGATACTTATGTAAAAATTAGTTGCATGATTCACAAGAGGAAGAAGCATGTGAGAGAAAGGAGAAGGATTTATAAACTCAGAAAGGAACAGGAGAAGGAGATAGAATTTGAATAGTTTCTTAGAGGTCAATATGAGACTTCCAGACAAACTGCTGAGACAGGAGTTTAGAAATACTAACACAGAAAGAGTTCAAAACATGATGTCATTATAAATTAAAATTTTGGTAAAATTTTTGGTATTGCTTGGTGATTTTAAAATCACTAGATGAGGGAGTTGATGAAGCGAGTTTTAGTGATAAAGTGTGTTTTTACTCGCAGATTAAAACTTCCATAATGAATTAATAATATTAATAAGTTTTATGCATGAGTGTGTATTAATTCAACCTAGTTTTTAAATTGCATACATGAACACGTGGGTAACATCATGTGCTTTTATGTTGCTCTTGCAAGTACGTTGAAAAATAATTAATTAACTTTGTCTGTTTGTGTTGTCAACATTAATTGCGGCTGTTTAAATAATGGCATGTGCTTATTTTAATTGTGCTTTTGTCTCTGTTGATGTCTTTTATGTGGCATTCTTGTGCTTAAAGCTAGGTAACATAAACTAATGGGTTAACATTAGCAAGGAGGGTGGGTAACAGAATATTCTTCATTACTCGAATTAATTAATGTCTTGTGTTTCCTTGCATACAAGTTTCGTGAAAAAGAGGCCTGAGGCCTAGCTTTTGAAAGGGTATCCTGTCCTGTCATGATGAGCCGAGCACAGCAAAAGGACGTGGTCAAGGTTGCCACAAAATGATGTCCGTTAAAGAAAATTAAATAGTGAAACTGTGCAGAGATGTGCTCTGTATATTTCCCAAGGACCGGAAGCGGCGGAACCGCCAAGCTGAGGAAACAGCGAACTGTTGTTTTAATAAATTGTTACAACTTCCTCGGAAGGGACGAAAGACAATGGTGTCTCTGAATGGCACAAGTTTGGATCGTGGAGGCGATGAGCTAATGTGGCCTGACGGCTGTCAGCCAATGGCTGCGTTGACTGTCACTAAAAATGATTCTTTTAGTTAGTTTTAAGATAGAGAAAAGGTATAAAACGTGGCCCCTTGGGAGGAGCTAAGTTGGCTCGTTCTTGAATCCTGCTGAGCGTGAGATGCTGTCGGACTTTTGACTCACGTAAGAATAAAACGAACTAATGTTTTTTTTAGGTTTCTGATGAGTTAGTTAGGGAAATAGACTTTAGGGAATGAGGCCCTTTCTGCTTAAATACTTCTCATGCTGATTTTGTTTTGAGTGACAGTCTAATGTGCCTTTACTTAAATAATAAAAATGCTTGAAAAATGCTAATGAAGATTATTTGCTTAATATGCTCTTATTTGAAAATAAAATTAATAAAATAGATTTTGAAATGGCAAGCTGGTCTTGTTTTCTGAGTCTAGTTACCATCACTTAATCCATTACCTAGGGGGCTTAATTAAATGTTTCCGTTATATTTTAATAAATATGTTAGTGATAAACTGCAATTGTATATAAATATAAATAGTCTTGTGAATTGATCCGTTTAATTAGGTCACATGATTCAGTTGGCCAATTCTTGTCTCTGTCATTCTTGGGCCTAGTGATGAATTTGTGAATAATGGTGATTAATGTGGTGTTGGGTAACGCTAATGAGACAGAATTTCTTCAGGCCCGCTGGATCAGTTCCAAAGAGAAAGTGGAGGACAGTGATTGATAAGGCCAGATCTAAAATTCATAGAGAGATGCATTTTTTCTGCAGAGATTAAGGCTTTGGGAGGGTTGAGCACCCTGACTTGAATTATGATGCCGCAAAATGTTTTCGAGGGTATGGAATTCACTTGTCTCACTACTGTATGGAGTTATACCTGATGTTATTGAAGGAGGTTCTAGTAAAAACACTGAATATTCACAAATGAGGCAGCCGCGCCTAGATGATGGGGTCATAAAAGTCAAGGGTAGCCCTTTTTTGAGTGGTAGTTGGCTGATAAGTTGTTATGGTTCTAGTCACAGTTTATTGTTGTTGTCATAAGTGAATCAGGAGAAATGGGGGAGTGTCAACAAAGTTGCACCTCGATGAAGCAGGCAATTGAAAGTTACACTGTAGGAAATTTAGATACTTAGATGTTAACCCCTTTGGTGCTGCGGACTGCCCCCGGCCTTCCCACATGATGGTGGGCATGTGCGGAGAGCAGCTGGGGGCGGTCCGAACCCCGCCCACTGATTAAATCGCCCGCACCGGGGCGGAATTTGTGCCGCGGTCAGTGGGTTAATAGATGTAGTTTCAGTGATGCGAGAGTTAAAGACCAACATATCAAAAGCAGTGTAGGAGTTAGACATCTGTAGGATAAATATGTGAGGTATTAGGTATCTTAGGGGTGGGGGGGTCAGAGACCGTAGGTGGCTTGTTGCATTGAGGTTTAGTTTTGTAATGCAAAGGGTGTGGATGTGATGTGCACCTGTTTTCAATAAAGTGGCCTTTCTCGCACAAAAATGTGTATGTGGTCTGTACTGCTCCCCTTTTACCTAAAGACAGAGTTCCTTTAAGAGGTCATGGGACTCGAAGGAGAGCTGCAATATCCTTTTAACCTATGGAAGAAGGTATTTTATTCCTTAAGATACAGGATCACACCACCACCCTTCCAGCAAACTACTTAACGTCCTGGTGCCTTTCTCTTTCATATAAAATCGATAGTTTGGTTGCAGGTATGAAGAATAAAAGTTAAATATGTAGTGCAAAATTATACTCACCAAAAAGCAGTTAGTAACTTGTTGCAAAAAGATATTAAAATCAGTTCAGTGTGAGATTAAAAATGATGTAGCTAGAATATGCCAAACCATGCAGAGATATCATATAGCATCCAAAAATAAGGATTGTGCAATAAATATCTCCGTTCTTCAGATCACTGTTTCATGTAAAAATCAGAAAAATTAAAATACTGTTCTAGTTTTCCTAGTTTAAACTGCATTTGCAATTATTCACCATAACTGCATGCCACCTTGACTTCTGGCAAAAGGCATTAGGAAGTCACAAGTCAACTGTCATAAATTTAGTTCAGCGGAGTTGAGCGGCTTTGTCATTGGCTTGTTACAAGTGATGAGAAATATCATAACTAAACTATAATAAGTAAATCGGAGAGGGAGTTTTATACAGAGATTTCTGGCTGCCATTTATTACTCATATTTATTTATTTCTATGTCGAAAAATTCCACCAGTGAATATTGGCTTGCAACTCGCACTTTTCTGATCAGACTCCAAACTTCTTTTTTCCATTTTTTTTTTAAATTACATTTTTCATCTGCTTTTCTCTACCTAGCTTGACATTCTTAAATAGCCATAAGAAGACATGCAGCTCTACATAAAAACTATAAATAAATAAACAACATAATAAATACACTTAGGGCCTTATTACTACTTTGGCATTGCGGCCTCAGGTCCACCTCGTTGCCGCACCGTCAAAGCCATGGTCAGGCAACCTGCCAGATTAGGCTTTTCCTCCTGTCTGGTGGGCTTTTTTTGGCTTTACCATAGCTGTGCCTCTAAAATGGGCACCACAATGTGGACTACAAAAATAGCCCCCCTGGTTGCATCCACATTTCACAGAGACAGTAGAGGACCATGAAGGGTTCCCCTTGTTTCCTCTCTGCCATGATTTTCATTGCGGTGGAGCCACCATAAAAACTATAGTGGAAAGGATACTTTTAATATGCTTGGCGGGTCCACAGGGGTCCCACCAAGCATATTACTGCCTCCTGACAGTCACAGCACTGCCGCAGCGGCGGGTCAATGGCGGTCCAACCGCTGCACCTCCATGAGTCTGATGGTCCGTGGACCGCCAGATGTGTAAATAATTCCATAGTGTTTTTATTCTTCAGCAATGTAATGCGTGTAGAAAACAATCACTTTTGGTTAGCAAAATGTTTAATTACCTCCAAAACGTCCTTTTCCGGATCCCTCGCTGCAACCCTGTATATTGATGTGCCAACAGGAATATTTTCTGGAATATAAACCTCAGCCCCTGCAACAAAAATAAGCTTGTTTTAACTGCATGTTTTCATGCCAGTTTTTAAATATCTTTGAGAATGGTTTATCTTCTAAAATTGTTCTTTGAGTGTTGGAAGGGGTTCAATCTCTCCTTACATTTCACATCAAGATGACAAAATTGCATTCTTAAACTGCTCCCTCACATTGATACAAGCAGTAAGGTAATCCACCAGGGATTTTATTAGAGGAGCTTAATAGGCTGAACAAACACAAAAACAAACATATTTGTACCCTTTTCTTACATGTTTAATGGAAAATGGGGCAAAATATATTTGCACTAGGGAAACGCACATGACCAAGAGGATTTCACACTATCTTTGAAGTTCTTATGTGAGAAATATCTGTTAGCAGGCTTACCCCCACATGCATCAATCTAGGATTTTGCATTTCTGAAATAGCGAAAATTAAGGAATCGCTATTTAGGAAATGCAAAATGCTATGCATCATTTTTTTCGGTATTTCTTTGTGATTCGGTAAAAATCGCATTTTTTACCGAATCCCAAAGAAATACCGAATTCTTAAGTTAATTTTCGCAATTTCCATTGATTCCTATGGGCCAAAAGGCCCATAGGAGTCAATGCAAATTGCGAGTGGCACTTAGAAAATTTCATGGGTGCAGGGGGGGGTCCAAAGGACCCCCCCCTGCACCCCTGAAATGTATTTTTCGCATCATGTTGCACACACACATGTCCTAAGGACATGTGTGTCCGTAACATGAATGTTGAAAAAAAAACATTTAAAGCATTTTAAACACTTTTTCCAAATTTACCGAGTGGTTCAACCACTCGGTAAATTTGGAACCCTAAGTGCGAATTTTCACTTATCAAAGTGATGATGCATTGCTTTTAAGAAGTCGCACATCTGCGACTTCTTAAAAGCACCCGCAATGTTAGAACTCGCAACAATGTTGCGAATTCTAAAATTGCTTCATGCATCCCAAAAAGCACTTTTGCATTCGCAAACGGCCGATTTTAAGGAATCGCACCGTTTGCGAATGAAAAAGTGCTTGATGCATGTGGGGGTTAATGTTTTGAATACATATCTTAGATATTGGCGCTGAGTCAGTCCCTTGCTCATATCGGATGGCTTTGTTGCTCATTTTTAGCTTCTGCTCTTTATGGCTTTCTGTTATATACTCGCGTTTGTACGGCCCAGGAGCATTTTGGTCTCACAGGGGCGGTATACAGACAAAATATTGAATCAAAAATATAGAATAGCACTAATATCGAAGTGAAAATAAAGAATGGACAGAATATAGTCAACCAAAATATCAAATTTAAGGTAAGTAATTTAATATAGATTTTCATAAATATAGAAAGTCAAAATATCGAAGTATATAATATATGTATTAAATATATCGAATTTTTAAAAATATCGAATTTTTTAAAGTGTTTTATATGTCAGTATATGTGTGAAAAGTATATTTATTTTATAATTTATTTTAAGCAATGAATTTTATGTTATTTAATTTTTGCGTAATTTAATTCTGTAGCGGGTTGTGGGTTTATGAGGGAATAGGGTGGGAAGTAATTTAATTATAATTAATTAAATATTTAAATGTATTTGTTGGTATTTAGTTTGAATTAATTGTTAATTAATTTTTAATTGGTAAATAATAAAATGTTAGTTGCCAATTAATTTTACTTAATTGATTAATTGATAATTATTTATGTTTATTAATGTATTTTCCGTAGCGGGTTGTGTGTTTATAGGGGAATAGGGTGGGAAGTAATTTAATTATAATTAATTAAATATTTTAATTTATTTATTGGTATTTACCTTGAATTAATTGTTAAATAATGTTTAATTGGTAAATAATTACATTTTAATTGGTAATTAATTTTTATTAATTGATTAATTAATAATTATATTAATTTTATAAATTTATTTCCCATACGGGTTGTGAGTTTATAGGGGAATAGGGTGGGAAGTAATTTAGTTGTAATTCATTAAATATTTTAATGTATTTATTGGTATTTATTTTGAATTAATTGTTAATTAATTTTTAATTGCTAATTAATTCATTGTTAAATGGTAATTAATTTGTATTAATAGGTAATGAATTTTAGTAATTAATTTTTATTTATATTTTTAATTGATTATTCATTATATTATATTAAATTGGTGATTACTTGTAATTAATTTTTCATTGGTATTAATATTTAATTTATTTGTATTAATATATGAAGTATTTACTTTCCCTACTGTTGCTCTCACTGGAGTGGGAATAGTAATTTTTACCCCTATGCTATCCAACTCTTTCCCTACTGTTGCACTCTCTGGAGTGGGAATAGTAATTTGTACCCCTACGCTATCCAACGCTTTCCCTACTGTTGCACTCTCTGGAGGGGGAATAGTCATTTTTACCCCTACGCTATCCAACACTTTCCCTACTGTTGCACCCTCTCGAGTGGGAATAGTAATTATTACCCCTACGCTATCCAACGCTTTCCCTACTGTTGCACTCTCTGGAGTGGGAATAGTAATTTTTACCCCTCCGCTATCCAACGCTTTCCCTACTGCTGCACTCTCTGGAGTGCGAATAGTAATTTTAACCCTCCCATTATCCAACGCTTTCCCTACTGTTGCACTCTCTGGAGTGGGAATAGTAATTTTTACCCATACGCTATCCAACGCTTTCCCTACTGTTGCACTCTCTGGAGTGGTAATAGTAATTTTTACCCCTATGCTATCCAACGCTTTCCGTACTGTTGCACTCTCTGGAGTGGGAATAGTAATTTTTACCCCTACGCTATCCAACGCTTTCCCTACTGTTGCACTCTCTGGAGTGGGTATAGTAATTTTTACCCCTACGCTATCCAACGCTTTCCCTACTGTTGCACTCACTGGATTGGGAATAGTAATTTTTACCCCTACGCTATCCAACTATTTCCAAACTGTTGCACTCACTGGAGTGGGATTAGTAATGTTTACCCCTACGCTATCCAACGTTTACCCTACTGTTACAGTTGCTGGAGTGGTAATAGTAAATGTTACCCTCCCGCTATCCTACAGTATGTATATTATTAACTAATATTATGTTAATATATATGTGTTAAAAAATTAAATAGTATGTTTATTTTTTTAACTTAAATTAATAATTTAATACTTTTAAAGTTATTTATGTATTTTAAGTATGTTTTAGTTAATTATAGTTATTATTTCATTAATTTTAAATTACTTTTAAGACATTTAAAAAAAATCGATATTTTGACTAACTATATATTTTTTTCTCGATATTTTTGATTCAATATTTTTGTACTTACCTGTTTGTAGATAGGACTTCGATATTTTTGCTTTCTATATTTTTACTTTGATATTTTTGTATTCTATATTTTGTCAGTGATCCCACAGGGGCACATTATCAAGCAGGGCGCTAACATTATCGCTGCTTTAGCGGTAAAAAACCGCCGCTAAAACAGCGGTAAAGGGCTTGATAATACGCCGTCGAGAATTCCCATAGAAGCCCATGTTCACACCAGAACATGGGCTGCTATGGGAATTCACAAGGGCATATTATCAATCCCATTATCGCCGCTTTAGCTTCAGTTTTCTGCTGCTAAAGCGCGATAATGTTAACGCCGATTCTTGATAATATACCCCTTAGTGTTCTAAATGGGTGACTTGTAGCAACCACTGCAGCCTTTAGGGGACTCATTTCTCCTTTCAATATCAGCCCTTCATGTGAGCGTACGTGTTTCCTTTCTCTCTCTTTGGTCTCTTCTCTTTTTAATTTTGTAATGAGTGCACAGAAACTGCAACACGTTACCCAGACCCAGAGTGATGTATTCTTAATCTCCTGCTCCCCCACCCACCACCAGTCCAGTCCCATTTTGTTACTGGACAGCTGGGAAAGGAAATGAAATTAAATGAAATTAATATTTTATTGATAAGTTAATAAAACCATTACATTTTAAAATGCAGATAGCAACACTTCATATATTATAACCAGCTAAATGTAAAAGCAAAGCATTTATTAAAAGACACTATCAATATGGTTAGAAAGTAAAACCTATCTGCTTTCAGTTAAACCTTTTTAAAAGGGTTATATATAAGAAGCACTGAGGTCAGACCTTTCCAGGTGGCGTTCTTCTTTGCTAATGTCCTGCAGATATTTGGTAAGTGAACTGAGTTTGGTCCCATGCTGCAAGCATGAGCCAGTTCTGGGGCCATATTTCAGGATGACTTTGCAATAGTGGTTCATGTGAAAAATATGCTAGGATCAAAAGAGTGAGTTCCATTGGGATTTCTTGAGGTACCTGATGGTATCTGTGTCCGATTGGACTCAAGACATGTCTGGCTGTGGAGGTTGGTGTTAGATTTCTCCAATAGGGCTGTTGTGCAATGTAGGAACTTCAGGACTCCTATCAGAAGCTGTGCATCAGTTCCATGCAAACATTCATCTAGGGCTGCGTGGGTGGATCTTACTCCTAGGAAATGAACCAGGGGTGCAAGAGTTTTCTTCTGTGCTCTAAAAAATGTGGGCACAGGCATTATACATGCATTAATGATTCAAGGGTAGTGCCACACTCCCTGCAACATGAGCAGGCTTCTCTAATGTTCCGGGGTTGAGCGGAGTTTAACAGGAGTAATAGACATCTCCATCTGAGGCATGTTGAATGTTTCAAGTTGATAGATACATAGGGTTGTCGGAAAGGTGAGGTGAAAGATGACAAAGGTAACTGTGCCCAAGAAAGGTTTGCAAAAGCCTTAAAGTTGGATTTAAAGTAAAAGTTATTTGCCGTTGTTTTGGCAATTGCTTTGAGTAGAGTGTAGTCTGGTCTAGAGTACTAAAGGGCCTTTAGGTGAAGATTGCTCTATCAGTACCACACTGTGTGTGAAGAATGGGCCATGAAAGAAGAGTGACAGCAGTAGCTTGAGCAGTAACCGGTGCTGAACTACAAAGTGTCGGAAGCCAAAGTGAAAACAATTGTTTGGATACAGAGCAGAGACAATTAAGAGCCCCATCTGGGTCTGTGTATTCATGTGTGCACATTTATATGTGTCTGTGTGTGTGACATTGTGTGCAGCCATAATAAACAGTAGTGCTCACTGAAAAGCCTATTCTGTGGTTGTGTCCTATGTGCTGGAGAGCATGTGATGCTTTCGATGTTATTTCATGAATTAGTGAAAGGCATTTAATACTGATAACATTTATCCTGGTGTTTCTTGTGGTAATCTCACCTGTATTGCTTGGATGGTCAGTACTGATAATCTTGTTTGGGTAGTGTCATGTCTGGTTACTATTTTACTGTGATAAAATATGCTTGTAGCACGTTAGGACCATCCTTGAGCGGAAGTAGCTCTCACTTCAGAAAAGGTTGGAGACCTGGATGTTAGGAAAGGTTACTAATTCATTCCATATCAGACCTTTTAGGTTTTTTTTCGGTGCCATTTTCAGCCTGTAGAAATAGCAGCCTCTCTAAGCTCTTATGGTGTAGCGAGGCCCAAATAAGAAAGCCATATAGGCGAGCTGGGACCACTTATGCCCTGACTATCTCCAAGATGCAAGAGCCTTTAGGACAGTTTAGTTGCTTAGAGATAAGGGGCCCGATTCACAGAACTAACTTAAGAAGAAATCCTAAACTTACTACTTTTGGTATTCACAGAAGTTAGGATTTTGTCCTAAGTTTGTCTTATAACAGATTTAAGACTGACTTAAGTTAGGATTTTGTTTTAAGTCTGTTTTAAGTCTGTCTTAAGTCTGTCTTAAGACAAACGTAAGACAAAATCCTAACTTCTGTGAATACCAAAAGTAGTAAGTTTAGGATTTTTTCTTAAGTTAGTTCTGTGAATCGGGCCCTAGTTGTTTCTGTTGATTCAGTCAGAAGGAGCTACAGGCAGATAATGCTTTGCATTGATGACCGCATTTAAAGTTGTCGTATAGCCAGGCCTCTAAATAATAGTATGCTTCTGTTGTTGTTATTATTTGATTGTTAATGCTCCAAGTATATACGGTCTTGAGTGAGCTGAACTTCAAAATTTTACTTTTTGCCAAGTTTTGTTTTAATTTTTTCTTGCTGTTGTAGGAATTGAGCCCTGTTAGGGCCCTTTGAAGGCCAATTGGCGTTTGGCTGACCAATACAATGTCGTTGGCAGCCACATGCTGCTTGCTTAATCGTGGCAGATACGTCCTCAAATCAGAAAGGGATGGTAAAAGATCCTCAGTATAGAGTTTCAAAAGTGCTGGGGCTAATTCACAGCCTAGCTTTGAGCCTCGATTAGTCGTAATATTTTTGTAAACTGCTGATCCGGTGCCCAGCTTCATGCAAACCCACATGTATGAGTACAGCAGTCATTGCTTTAAGCAGCCGTTCGGGATGCCCCATGCTTGTAGTTTCACCCAGAGAATTACACAATTCACTTTATCGTACCTTATACTGTAGTCCAGGAAGCAGGAATAAAAAGATGAATTTTGCTTTATTGCCTTATTTGCAAGTAAGCTAATTGAGAAGATGTTTTTCAATGGTTTCACAGCCTTTCCTGAACTTGGTCTGGAGATTTGGGAAAATATATTAATTTGAGGCGCAGTCTTCTAAACACAGTATCCTGTAAAAGCTTTTGCCTCAATGTCCAGGAGGGTGATGGTTCTGGAGTTTTGTGGTTCAATCCTTGGGCCCTTCTTGTGGTTTGGCTGGAGAATTGAGCCTTGCCAGTTGTCAGGGATGGTGTTGTTGGATATAATACCTGAATAACAAGTTAGTTGCAGAGGGAGCCAACAAGCTAATTCTGTCTTAAAGACTACCACAGGGACTCAATTTGAGCCTGCGGAACCTTTATGGCCTCACTTAGAAGGCCATTGTGCTGCCCGTACATCACTTTTTGTTGTTAATATGACCCACCCTTGCACTTTTAAAATAACTGAGCTTGATGCAGCAAAATGGCTTGCAGCACCACGCTGAGTCATTTTGCAGTAAATGAGGTCCTTAGTTGTTGAGCCCACACGTGCCAGTGTCACTTTGTCATTACTGTTGCCAAGTACAGAGTTTTGGATGTATTGCTGCTTGGTTTCTGGCCAAGCACTAATGAGCCAACTGGATCCTGATCTTGGAGTGTTAGCGAAAGAAAACGATTCACAAGTATTTGTTGATTGGTGGTCATGGTAAAGATTTGACAAATAAAGCTTCCACATTTGTTCATCAATGAAGTTAGCTTGGATTTCAGATGAAATTAGGCTATAAATTAGGGTCCTATATATTTACTATAAATGTATTTGTTGGGGGTCAAACCATCTCCTAGCTTCAAATCAGATTTTGTTTTCCAACATTTGGCTTTGTAGGTTTTTGTTACTTCTTGCATTTATCGTTGTGTTGCATTGCTTGCTCCTACATTACATGACTACCATCTCAGTTTGCTTATTGCTTTTCGAATGACCCTTAATTCTGCTGAGTACCAGGTGAACAATGTGATATTTTTATGGTCTTCCCTGTTACCCTGGGGTGTTGGCCTATTTGTGGGCTCGAACTGAGCTGATGATCAACCATTGTTTTCATAACTGTTGACCATCCAGAACTATTCTGATCATTACATTCAGCTGACCAAAGCTGGTGATGAGAGTATTGCTTTCAGCTTGCTTCCGTTGAGTGTATTTAGATTGGGAGTGTGCTTTCCATTTTATTTAGTGATGCTAAGTCAAAGAATTTGCTGAGGAGATTGTTTTGTGGGTGTTGTTGAGCTCCAGATTCTAGTCAATTTTCAGCACTTGAGGAAAATTGTCACTTTTAACACTATTGACAATTTGAAATATTTAAATTGCTACTTAATAGGAGTGGCCAGGGTGTAATCCAGGATTGTGGTCCAGTGAGATGTTACATGAGTGGCCTTTGCAGGAATATCTGGATTGAAGTGGCCATTTAGGTTTATAATGCTCTGATCGAATAATGATGACAAGAAGTATTTACCTTTGGTGACTTGGTTCGTGGTTGGAAGTTTCATTGATCAAATATAGTGCGAGTTGGTTAATTTGATATGCCAGAATCTGTAATGCTTCAGATGTCAATATCTCAATAAAATCTTCCATCACTAGCACCTTGTAATCAGCTAGCTTTGTTTAATTTACTCCTGAGATTGTGTAATAATATATTCTGAGTGAGTCTTTTCGCAATGGGGTCCGGAGGAATGTAAACATAGTAAAGAAGAACTGCTGACGTTTTGTGAAATGTTTTTGCGGATACCAGTGTATAATATGATGGACTCATGGCTTCGCACCAGGTGAATTTCCGGTTTGATGATATATGGGTTACAAGTCTCCGCAAGAGCTGGCCATGCATGGATAGAAGTACTGCTGGGTGAACCCATAGTGATATAACCTCATAGGTGTATCTCCTTCCTCACCTAACTTTCCTTCAAACAAACTACAGAGAAGATTGTGAGCCAACCCAAAAGATGTATATCATTTGTGAGTTTGTAAGCCTCTGACAAGTTCCATGAGATATTGTGAAACATTGGGCTGTAAAGTGCACAACAATGCTCAACACGTTTCGATCCCACGAAAGAGAGTGAACGTCATATGAGTGCTGAATGAAACCACGCGGATTGTACAAAAATTACTCAAATTGTTGAATATCCGAGTTTAAAGTCATTTGGATGCCGCGTGTGGTGGAATAGATGGGCTTTGTCCCCTTTTTCCAGTGTAAGCATCAAAATACCGAAAAAGTGCCTATGCTTCAAGCCATCTGAGGTTACCATGAGTGGATATCAGTTCTACATCCTGAGGAGAACCTGCAAAGGATGATGTAGGGGGTTTGAAATGCATTGAGCATTGTTGTAGGCCTTCTGTCACAATTGAAAAATGTTCTAAATATAGAGTGACTTCAAATTCCAGGGAAAGGACAATTGGTGTAGAAAAAGATATGAACCTGGTGCAAGAAGTCTGGTGTAGACAGAGGCTTATTGTCAAAAAATCAGAGAGCAGCTGAATCGTGTTAATTTGTTTCACAGGGTATTGAAATATATTTCCCTTTTGGTAGTGCACTGGACATTGTAAAATAAGAACTGATTTATTGATGTTTTGTATTCATTTTTTTGTGTTAAGTATTTCTTTCATGTATGTACTTGTGTGAATTGATTTTATTTGAATCCACTGAAGTGTTTATATTTTTTTGTTGGGGGGAACAAAAGATATTGTTGATCTACTGAATATGTTTTTTTTACGTGTGAGAAAAATCCAATATGAAAGTGTTAGTTAGGTGTTGTATAAAGATTAAATTGTGATCGATTTTATTGACTATATTGTTCTTGGATTCGTTTTAGATTACAAAGGAGAGAGAGTCCGTTTTGGAACCTGTGTGTTTGTTGAACTTTCTAAAAGTGGCATTTTCAATATTGTAAGCTAAAATTTAACTTCACCATAAAAGTGGATTTTACATTACAATTCCAAAGACACTAAGCATGACCTGTTTTCCTGTTCTCATTTGGAAATTACAGATTAATAAAGATAAAAAGGTAACTCAAATGTTATCCTATGGGAGAGGTAGGCCACGCAATAGTGAAAAAGGAATGTAGGTGTTTTTCCAAAACAGGACATGTAATTCTTAAAAGTACATGTCCTACTTTTTAAATACATTGCACACTGCCCTGTGGGCTCTTTAGGGCCTACCCTAGCGGTGAGGTATATGTAATAAAAAGAAAGGTTCCAGCCCGGAAAAAGGTTTATATTGCCAGGTTGAAATGGCATTTAGACCTGCACACACAAGCTGCAGTGGCAGGCCTGAGACAGCTTTGCAAGGCTACTTAAGGAGGTGGCACAACAAGTGTTGCGTATCCTGGGACCGGTTTCAAGGCATCACCCTTCATCAGCCAGGCTAGCTTGAAACCAGTTGTGTAGTGAGCACCGGACCCACGTCTAGGCATACCCTTCCCACTTAGGGCGACCCGTTAGTAGCATTTAATTTACAGCCCCTGGGTACATGTTGAACCACTTTACTAAGGACTTATAAGTCAATTAAATATGCCCATTGGGTATAAGCCAATTCTACCATGTTTAGAGGGGTGTGCACAAGCAATGATTAGCAGTGGTAAGGGGCACAGGGCATCAGACCACCAAAGACGGGATCAGAAAAATATGGAGGCGTGAGGCAAAAGGTTTGCAGGAAAAGCCCCCTAATGGTGGCAGGTTTAATAATGGACAATAGTGTTTACTCTCTATTCTTGTAGTGATACTAATTTATAGCACTGGTATTGGTCAAAGGATGCCTCATGATCCTTCACATTAAACATTGCCTGCCTGTAATCTTGTCCTTTTTTAGTGTCTCATAATTTCTGCGCTGGGATATTTAATTACATTGTGTAACTTCTCTTTTGTTAAAATGTAATTATATAGTCATTTTGTTGAGCACTGCACTTCTCTTTTGGACATTAGTAGCCTTGGTGATCGCTATCAAAAGCTTCACAAAAAAACCTCATGATCTTTAGAAAAGGCAAGAATACACATCGACAATACCTTTTTTGAAACAGCTTCAAAAAAAGAACCCCTGCATTACAGTATTTTGTAGAAAAGAATAGAGATGAGTTGCATCCAATTGCAGAGACTGACAACCATTTTTTTCTGCAAACATGTATTTACTTTTAACGAACGTGGTATTTAAGAGCTCTTGTATTTCTTTATTCTATGTCTATCCGGAGGTAGGAGGCTACGTTTAATTGGCATCCAAGCTATTAAACTAAGCTGAAACTCGCCCTCTGGATGCATATTTTGAATTCTGTGAGCTCCCAGAACACGTATTAGACACTGTAGTATTCTCTGTGCCTTGTATTGTACATTTAATTGAATTAGATTGTAAAGAAAATATTGCAAATTCCCAAAAGAATGGGTAATAGTTACTGAATGTATTTTGAATCACGCAATTAACAGAAAGAGTATAATATAATCGACATTGTAGTGCTTCGAAGCCATAATTCATGATTCAGATTTCTTATCAGAAAATATTCAAAGAAAGAACATATTGAACTATCTTACACATTACAAGTAGTTAAAAAAATGAAGATAGAGCGAAAGTTCTGTCCCATTCTGTATGGGATGCCAACAAACTATCAACATAGATTATTTACTTTGTTTTCAGCGTACCTATAAGCAATAATGCATGTAATGAAGCTGAGGGACATAGAAACAGTTTGAAATTGTTTGAAATACTATACACCATATTGGCCAACTCGGATCAATAGATTGAATCAACCATGGGCTGAGTAGTAATACGACAGCTAAGGGGTAATAAGGGTCTGCAGTATTACCACTCTTATTCGACACACGCATGCTCCCTCCAGCAAAACTATTTGCAGCTCTGGCCTAAGATATCAGATGCGTGTGGATGACACCAAAATCATTCTGGATCTCCTTGAGAATAGCAAAGACACCAAAACCATTTCCCCATGCTTATTAGCCATAAGCACTTGCATATTCATAAACTATCTCTTTTAAACGTCAACAATGCAGAGACTGGTACTGTAACAAACAAACCCAATCAATTTTCCCATTCAACTGCCAAACTGGCTCCTACCCACTCACTGTCCTTCACCCTTGTATATATGTCCTTATATGTCTCTTCCTGTAACATTGGCATCAACACATATTAGCTATCCTTAATCTAAAAGCAGCAGGATCTGTGTAAACCAAAACTGGGATAGACGTTCAATCTATTCTAGGTATTCTTGTTCTCATTCTTATGCGTGGTTAAGGCAGTGCACAGTCTAGCTATTAGCTGCTGGCTGGCAGAAGCAGGAAGCAGCCAAGCAGCAGAAAGGATCAGGAAAGGACTGACGTGGTGAGGTAAGTGGGGCTGGTGTTGGGGCTGGGTTTTATTTTCAGGGCTAGAAGGAGGTCGGGGTAGTTTTCAGGGCTTGGGGGCAGTTTACAGGGTTTGGGGAGGAGGTTGTTTTTGAGGGAAAGGTCGTTTTAGGTGTCAGGGCTGGGGGCAAGAATCATAATACTTTTTCAGGCTTAGGGAGGCAGGGTAGTTTTTAGGGCTTTGGTGGGTCGGGTAGTTTTTAGGAATTAGGGGAGGGTGCGGATGTTTTTAGGGCTTGGGGGATCAGGGTAGTTTTTAGTGGTTAGAGGAGGGTGGGGTAGTTTTTAGGACTAGGGGCAGGGAAGTTTCTAGGGCTCGGGGGGAGGCGGTTGGTTTTCAGGAGGGAGGGGTCAGTTTTAGGACCTTGGGCATGGGCAGGGGTCGGGGTTAGGATTTACCTGTCATGTGTAAACCACAGATATGTCTTTACCATACAGGCTATAACATTGCGTAATTTGTTGTAACGGCATATTGGTGGTTAAGACTTGCGTTTTTGAGATTGCATGAAACCTGCATGCGTGACAAACTCATGCATAGTTCCATCATACAACTGTGTTCGACAACCATTGTTTCCAAAATTAACCAAAGCTTAGTGTTATTTACACAAATGAAAGCTTAGATGAGGTATCCAAAAGCATAATGCAGTGAAACACTGAGAGCTAGTGCATATTTGCAAATAAGCAGATGTAAATCTCAAAAATGTTTGACTGCCCCCATTCAGGTTCTAAAGCTGTACGGGAGTTCCACCAAGACCTTCTTGTCTAGAGCCCAAGTATGAATTCTTTTTAACATTATGCTACCATCCACCTTAACCATTGATTCAATGAACATAATGGGATGATACTTTTTCAGATCCCCTGTATTGCACTTCTTAAAACAGCTAAACTAATCAACTGTGACCAGGTATTCAGAATATTAGTGAGTAGAGGAGCACACAAATCAATGCTGGATTTAAAAAGGTCTAGCAGGAACCCATGTGAGCCAGGAGCCTTGCCAGAATGGTTATTTTCAGGACAGTTCAAACTAAGGAAAGCAATAAATATTCGAGAAGTGAGTAAGCCATATATCAGCTGAAATGTGTGAATCTATTTGAGATTGTAAAAACCCCATCCCAAAAATTATTTTATTCAAGAATTTCAAAAAGATGTTTCAGTCATTGACACTAGCATTATTTAAACCTGCACAACCCTTGTAACTCTTATCATTATTATGTTTTCTTAATGCAGCCTTATAATTGACCCTACTAAGGGCCTGATTCTGATGAGGGTTGGAAAGCTTCCCGACCAAATCGGTTTGGAAATGGTTTCCGACCCACTCAGATCAGGAGACTCCGACCTACGGAGTACGATGCATCCGGATGCTTCCAGATAGGATTTGGTTGGACTCCCATTGACTTCAATGGAAGCATTTGTTCCTAACCGCATCATATTTGGAACCTGGGTCGGGAAGACACGTTCCCGATTCGATTTGGAAGCAGCAAATGCCATTAGGAGGCCTTCTTAACCGCATCAGAATCAGGCCCTAGGTGGGAATACTTTCATAACTGTATCAGAATCAGGCCCTAAATGTAATCGGTAATTGACTTGGTAGGGCTCATTTTCAGAGCACGATGAAGTCTGCAATTCGCAACATTCCGGGCATTGTGAAACCATGTACTTGGTTTGGTACTAGATATAATAACCCCTGTGAATCCGAAGACATTAGCCATAGCAAGATGGATTGAATTTGGTGCGTGAAGACTAGATTTGTATTAGCAGATTCATGTAGAGAAGTAAATAAATCTGAGGGCTTGTTCTAAAAGTGAATTCTGGTCAACCATATCCCAGGATAATCGTAGACCAATATCAGTAACCGTTTCTTATTGAGGTAAAATAGTAAAAACTGTTTTGTTTTTTTTAATTATATATTTTTTATTTATAGTATCACAGCAGCAAGATTACATAAATCCATATGCAATTCATAAACTATAGATACATAAATATAAACAGATATGTGAAGGCAGCTTAGATCATAATCATATATCACAATGCAAAGGAAGAGAAAAAAAATAAAAATTAACAAATATTTGACAAAAACTCAATTCCACCTTTTAAGATTAAACCTCGTAATAATCACGAAAAGCTCCCCATATATTTAAACCCATCATTCGCTTCCTAGAACCTTTAACCGAAAATAAGCCCCATTCCAATTTATATAAATTGTACATTTTTCCTCGCCAGTGCTCAAATACCGGCGGCTTTACTTGCAACCATTCCGTTGCAATACACAGGTGAGCTACCGTCATAGGAAAAAAAACAAATAACGATATTGATATAGTCCATTCGTTGATCTGTTGGTAATGATCTTCCCCAATAGCATCATAGCAGGAGTAATGATCAGAGGAATGTTAATAACCAAAGACAACATTTTTTCTATACCTGCAATAAAACTATGCAATTTGTTACATCTAAAAAAAATATGAACACTATATGGCCGAGATACCCGCCACCCCCTCTCAACACAATCCCCAAGGATGGGAAACCGGAAACAGTTCTGAACTTTTGGAAGACGGGAGGGAGTGACCCTCCCGGCCGTATTTATTAAAATATGAAACAAAATTAAAACATTAAAATAACAGTTTCATATTATGTACAATTTCATTACCACATTGCGATGTTTGGCTAACCTTAACATATTCTCTAATACAAAGGTTCTCCTAGCCGAACTAACATCCTACAAAACATCTAACTTGAAATTTTGAAATTGTACATCCTAACGTTTAAGGGCCAACGGCAAGGTCGTAACCGGTGTCAAGATCCCTAACCAGAAATATCCCCCTCACTTGTGAGGGGCGACCGCACAGAGGTGTACCTCGAGTGCAACTACCAATTTCCCTTGACTTGACGGGGGCCCTAATAAACTCGACGCCACTTAAAGGTCGTCCGAGGACTCGTGTGAGGAATCTAGAAGGTAGTGTAGACCCCCCCCCAAACCCCACACAACTTACCACATCTGCCGTCGCAGAAGTCCTGGCCCCGGGAAATTCTCCGGGAGGGGGCTGTAGCCCCCCCTACCCAGGAAGGGGCCTTGACCGCCTTTCCTTTCCTTTCGGCGTCCCATCCTTAGAAGGGACCGCCTTCCCCGTTGAGGGGCCAATGGCCACCTCCTTCGAGCGCTCCCATCCGTAATGGGTGACGCCCACTCATAGGGATCTTCCAATTAGTGCTCACCGATCATGACCTTACCGCCCGACCAAAATAAATACGACAGTTCTAAACTAAATGAGTTCTAAACTAAATGGCTAAATTACTTCAAAGACAGTTAAAAGCAACAATTTTATAAAAAACATGCTACTGATCAACACTAGAGCAAGATTACTTTATTTGCAAAACATACCACAAATTGACCATTTCTTTATTGCATATTCATGGTTATCACGATAATAATCCGACCTGTAAATAAAAGAGTTACCACATCAAACTTTATTCAAAACTACTTGCTGTCCTCAGGGGCTGGTGGGTGGGTCAAAATTGGCTCTTCGTTCCGTCTCGAGCTCACGTGCAGCGAGGTGGTGCAGCTTCAGAGCACAGGAACAAGAGGATGCTTCCTTGGCTTGTTGCTCCTTTTATCCGTCTTCAGGGCGGGCGTAAACCCGCCCCGGCCTGCCCCGAGGGCGTGGCCCGGCCGCGTCAGTGTCTAGGCCAGCCCACTCCAGGGCGGGAAAAGGCGCGCCCCGGCTACGCCGCTTCGGGCATACCAGCCGAGACTCGCCTCCCGCCCAAGATGGCTTCCCGGGGGGATCGTGGTACTCCGCCATATGTTCGGGGGGACCGAATGGTCGCCCCTTTCCATATGGCCGAGATACCCGCCACCCCCTCTCAACACAATCCCCAAGGATGGGAAACCGGAAACAGTTCTGAACTTTTGGAAGACGGGAGGGAGTGACCCTCCCGGCCGTATTTATTAAAATATGAAACAAAATTAAAACATTAAAATAACAGTTTCATATTATGTACAATTTCATTACCACATTGCGATGTTTGGCTAACCTTAACATATTCTCTAATACAAAGGTTCTCCTAGCCGAACTAACATCCTACAAAACATCTAACTTGAAATTTTGAAATTGTACATCCTAACGTTTAAGGGCCAACGGCAAGGTTGTAACCGGTGTCAAGATCCCTAACCAGAAATATCCCCCTCACTTGTGAGGGGCGACCGCACAGAGGTGTACCTCGAGTGCAACTACCAATTTCCCTTGACTTGACGGGGGCCCTAATAAACTCGACGCCACTTAAAGGTCGTCCGAGGACTCGTGTGAGGAATCTAGAAGGTAGCGTAGACCCCCCCCAAACCCCACACAACTTACCACATCTGCCGTCGCAGATGTCCTGGCCCCGGGAAATTCTCCGGGAGGGGGCTGTAGCCCCCCCTACCCAGGAAGGGGCCTTGACCGCCTTTCCTTTCCTTTCGGCGTCCCATCCTTAGAAGGGACCGCCTTCCCCGTTGAGGGGCCAATGGCCACCTCCTTCGAGCGCTCCCATCCGTAATGGGTGACGCCCACTCATAGGGATCTTCCAATTAGTGCTCACCGATCATGACCTTACCGCCACAGGCCGGATAGTTGACCGGCTATCCCGACCCCCCACAACACTCCTACCTAAAGGTCATGTCTTAAAGTCTTTAGCCAAGCTATACAGTCTCCTATGAGTAACTCGTTCCCCACCCGGGACAAATGAACACCATCCCCCAAATACATACTGTCACCAGTAATACAACCATGCGAAATAGAATGCAGTGTATTGGAACGGAACAATCTACTCACTTTGTTATTAATTTTCCTTACTGAATGGTTTAAAGCAGAAACAGAAACAGCCCCCCGCCATACTTTACGTGGGATCATATGTGACCATGCAATCGTGCACCCTGGAACTCTCCTCGCCAACCAACTTACAGTGGAAAGCATCGCCTCAAGAAGAAGTCGTCTACCAGTGGTGACCAAATCATTGCCCCCAAGATGTACTATGACTATAGACGGCGGTGACCTCGTCCGCCCTAGCAAACCCTCAAAAAATGATTGAAACTGGTCAATACAGAGTCCGCCCTTTCCGTAGAAGGACACACTGTACCCATATTCCCCAGCCACGTGATTCATGTCACCTGCTTTGAATACGTCCGCGGCTCGCCTCACGTATGAGTGGCCCACGACCCACACCTCCTTTTTCACAGCCGGTGAAGTATGACCGCTGGCCCGGTGTTGGGTCGACTGCATAGTCCGCCCCGCCTCGTAGGCTTGCGCAACTGAAACCAAACAAAAACAAGAAGCGTGAGTACATCGTTACAGCTTCACAACATGTGCAACCGCACATACCTCTTATAACAATTAGAGGACCAACGCCCCACACGTTTAATTTGTTCAACATTCAGACCCCTGGCCGTAGCCTCTGTAGCAGCCCCTATCCGAAAGGAATGGGTCCCAAACTCGCTCGGGTTCAAGCCCGCAGCCGTAATCGACATCGCAAGCACCCGCTGAAACTGAAACCTCGTCAGTGGGGTGGCGTCAGCGTGTCTCAACAAGGTCCCCCCCCATGATGCCACCCTCTGTGCTAAATACTCCTCTACACAACTCACCGGGCACATGGAGGACCCGGGGATCCTTCGTATCATTATGCAGTCCCCCATTGAACCCTGATCGGTCTTGGACTTGACAAATGAGACAGTCATTGTCTCCCCCCTGACTTGGACGTGCTCTCGGCACAGTCCCCCCCTGGTATCCTGCTTGTTCCTTGCCACTAATTCGCTTACCCGCATAGCCCCATGGAATGCTAGCACAAAAGTGGCTCGGAATAACACTGCTTCATACTGGGATGAACATGTTGCAGGAAGTACGGATAACAACAAAGCCAACCTATCCAGACCTATCGGGTGCCTATCATCTACTCTGCGACCCTCAAGGCGTTGCCACCCACGTAGCGCTTTTTGCACAACGAAAGACGCTGTCGGTTCCTGGATCCCATGAGCCCTAGCCACAAAGGAAATGGCGGCCCGATGCCTCTGGGCCGTAGCCACTGATTTGCCTGCATGACGTAAAGATAGCAGGAATTTCACTACCAACTCCTCCTGGCCCCAAAGCTCCCCTCTAGCTGCCCCCAAAAAGGCCCAATAGGAACGGAACGCCCCTTCATATGCCTTCCTCGTCCTGGGTGCTAAACTCTCTCCCACAAGGTTCTGTAGTTCGGGGCACCGAGAGACCAGAGAGCTTCGGGAAAGGGTGCTGCCACCGGGTCCGCTGTGGGCAGAAAACCCCAGAAGGCCTGCATACGAAAACGAGAAAGCGCATCAGCCGCCTGGTTCATCACCCCCGGGACATGTCTTGCCTTAAATACTACATTCAATTGCATACATAATAACACAATTTCTTTGAGCAATCTCAGAATCCACTTGCATCGTGCTGCCTGGCTATTGATACACTCAACAACGGTCATGTTATCAGACCAGAATACCACAGAGTGATCTCTGAACCCCTCGGGCCAAGTTCTCAGGGCCACCAGGATGGGAAAAAGTTCAAGGAAAGCAATGTTACTTGTCAGACCACTCTCATGCCACCATGACGGCCATTTTTGCGCCGACCACTGAGTGCCGAATATGGCTCCAAAACCAATGCTCCCTGCCGAATCTGTCCACAGCCCCAGCTCCTCGGAGGACACGGCCGGTTTGTTCCAGACAATTCGGCCATTGAAATCCGCCAGAAATGCCAACCAAATGCGCATGTCCTGGCGAACCTCTGCCGAGAGCCTTGTGCGATGATGACCCTCCTTCAGGCCGACCATGGCTTGAGCGATCGAGCGAGAAAAGGGGCGGGCCATCGGTATAACTCTTAGGGCAAAATTCAACTGTCCCACCAATTGCTGTAATTGATGTAGCCTAACCTTAGACTCACTTATACACATTTGCAGGGATGCCCTGAATCTCAACACTTTGTCCCCTGGTAGACGAAAACAACCTTCCTCGGAATCAAGCTCAATCCCCAGAAACTCGAGGCAAGTCGAGGGACCCACAGTCTTACCTGGTGCCAATGGCACGCCAAACTGATTCATCAAAACACAAAATGCAGTCAAAGCCTGTCCACATTCGGGATCCCCGGCTGCCCCCAGAAACAAGAAGTCATCGAGATAATGCATCACATGTTGAAACCCCGTCTTCCTCGTGAAGACCCATTGCAGGAAGCAACTGAACTTTTCAAAATAGGCACAAGATATAGAGCACCCCATCGGCATACACCTATCCATGTAATAATGACCCTGAAACATGAAACCAAGGAGACGCTGATCGTCTGGATGTACCGGGAGCAACCGGAACGCTGACTCGATATCAGATTTTGCCATCAGCGCACCGGGCCCCAGGCGATTCAAAATGGCTACGGCCTCATCGAAGGATGCGTACCGCACCGAACACACTTCCGGGTCTATCGCATCGTTTACTGAAAGACCACGTGGGGCTGATAAATTGTGTATCAGCCGAAACTCCCCCGGGTCCTTTTTGGGGACCACCCCTAAAGGGGAACAAACAAAGTTAGCAACTGGTGGCACATTAAATGGACCGGCGACTCGACCTCGAGCCACCTCCTTCCCGATCTTTTCTTGTACCACGGTCGTATGCTGTAAGACCGATATCTGGTTTTTACATTGTGGCATACCCTGAAACTCTCCCACTGGGATGCGGAAACCATATGAAAATCCGTTGCGCAACACCCCAGCGGAAGCGTGATCCGGGTATTCGCTGAGCCAGGGAATCATTGCCATGGTATCAATCGGGGTAGGTAAAGGCGCCCCTCGGACTATGTCAGACCTGTTTGGCGCCTCCTCTACCCCCGTTATCACCCGTTTTGGCTCTGCACATGGACTCAGGATGGGATGATTGCCCACAACCCCCACATTCGTGCCTAAATTTGCATGACCCCTGGGGCCTAGTACATTTCCCCCTGTTAAAGTTCCAACAAACCCCCCTTTTATTTGCGTTGCCGGCTGGCCTCGAGTGATTGTCGTTACTCGTACCTGATCGAAAGGGCGTCCCCACATATTGGCGGGAGGATTCACCAACGTTACTTCCTAACAATGGCACCTTCAACATACCAGAGTCCTCCATTTTGGACCATGACACAGAATCATAACAATCCCAAGTTAAGTTTTTATCATGCTCTTTCGCTTTCCTGAAAATATTGTCGTAACAAAACCAATGATTGCCCTCGTGAGATACAGAGTACCCCATGATCCGTGACTGATAAATCGGCAATTCGGGCAGCAATTTGGGCCTACGTTCACCCAAGATGGATGTAAAAACCCCCCATGTCTTGCCCCAGTTACCAATGTTTTCATTTACCTTAAAGGCGGCCATCTTTGCGCGCCAAACACTTGGATGCATGAGCTCTTTCTGGCTCTTAACATGCTCCATTTCATAATGGTCGGTAAGCAACGAGAAGATGTTTATATATTCCCCTGCCCATATCTTCTCTTTAATAGCCAGGGGGACATGTTGACCCAATTTTTCTCTCCGAGAGGGTGCCGACTCATCCCTCGCAATCGGCAATGGCCGCTTACCTGAACCGGAAGCTGTATCTGCGACTGAAACTGCTGGCGATGGTGCCGTCGTCGCTTCCCTTGTTTCCCGCAGCTGCCTCATTAACACCTGCGCGTCGTCAGCCGTGGCGCCCTTGCTACCTTTACCCAACCACGCTGCTAATTGAGCTGCCAGCTCGGGCGGCATATCCTCCCCGGACACGGGGGTGACCACTACGGGAATCGGATTCCCTTCCTCTGGCAAAGGAGTGGGTGCTTCGAGTGGGGTACAGGGAACTGGATTATCCCCCCCAGCTGCTCCCCTTCTGGGCCTCTTGCCTTTTCCTCCTGGAGCTGCTCCTGCCAGAGGACGTTTCGGCCCCCCTTCCTCGTCTTTCTCCGCCATTCGCTTCTTTAAGTCGGTCACCTCCTTCATGAGAACACGCAGCATCTGGTCGGTAGTCATTCGCTTTCCCGCCTTCTTAGGCATTCTCACGACAGAGTATCTGAAAAACAAACAAGAAAGATTACAACGCTCAAAATTGGCTCTTCGTTCCGTCTCGAGCTCACGTGCAGCGAGGTGGTGCAGCTTCAGAGCACAGGAACAAGAGGATGCTTCCTTGGCTTGTTGCTCCTTTTATCCGTCTTCAGGGCGGGCGTAAACCCGCCCCGGCCTGCCCCGAGGGCGTGGCCCAGCCGCGTCAGTGTCTAGGCCAGCCCACTCCAGGGCGGGAAAAGGCGCGCCCCGGCTACGCCGCTTCGGGCATACCAGCCGAGACTCGCCTCCCCCCCAAGATGGCTTCCCGGGGGGATCGTGGTACTCCGCCATACGTTCCGGGGGACCGAATGGTCGCCCCTTTCCATCTGCTTTGTCTTTCCCACAACGAAAACCTTTCCCATCATACACCCCCCCCCCCTCCCCCATTTAGCCATCCGTACAGGGGTATAATATAAATCAAATAAGGTCTTAAAAAAATGAGCTTTCAAATATGCTGACATTAGTGTTTCTCTAGACATCATAATTTCTGTTTCCCCCAACGCTACAGACCATTTAGACCTACATTTTTCAAGATCATCTAACCTGTCCACAAGCAGCAATTGGTATAAAGCTCCAATTTTAACCTGCCTTCTAACCCCTTCTACCACTGTATTAGATCGCATGTCAACATTAGTTCGAGCTAAATAGTCTCTAATTTGTAAGAATTTTAAAAAATCCGTTTTGGGAAAGCCAAATAGAGTAGTTAATTCATCAAATGATTTACAGATCCCAGTATCAGCACACAAATCACCTAAATATCTAACCCCCTTCCTCTTCCAACCTGTTGAGATATTCACCAAATATTCCTGGTAAGAGCTTACATGCATTAAAAGGAGTATAATATGAGATCTTCCTAATTACATTCGATTTTAAATTCAGTTTACACACTTTAAATGCGCTAATCAAAACTTTAAATCGTGTTCGTTTATAATAGCTGCCATCTAGTTCTATAAATAAACACTGTTTTGCAATTGGGCCTAATAAGATTTCAAAAATTGTTGGAGCAATAGCAATATTAGCGGCAGTCTCCCTCATAATTAACACCTTCATTTTCAAAAGAAAACATGTCACATAATAAAGAAAAAAATCAGGTACCGCCAAACCTCCTCTTTCAAGAGCCAGAGTCATAAATCTCATCGCCCGTCTAGGTCTCCCCGGGCTCCATATAAATTTTCCACAAATGGCTTTTAAGTGCTGTAATCTCGGTTTTGATATTTCCCAAGGTATTGAGCGGAAAAGGTAAAGAGCTTTAGGAAGCACATTCATTTTAAAAATGTTACAGCGTCCAATAATAGTCAAATACAATCAATCCCAATCGATCCCACCTGTCCAAAGAAGT
Source organism: Lissotriton vulgaris (assembly GCF_964263255.1). Classification (NCBI taxonomy): domain Eukaryota; kingdom Metazoa; phylum Chordata; class Amphibia; order Caudata; family Salamandridae; genus Lissotriton; species Lissotriton vulgaris. The sequence continues at coordinate 1,103,229,911 of NC_141697.1, forward strand.
TTTAACTTTATGGACAAGCGCATTCCAATTAACACCCATAAATTCGGACATAGAGGCTCGAATTTGTATCCCAAAATACGTAACCTCTTTCACAACCCAGTCATCTTGCTATACTACACTATCAGAGTATAACATTAGCATTTTTGATTCATATAGTTTCTAGTCCGTAATCCTACCAAATTCTTTGGCTAACAGCTCTATCTCTTTAACCGCATGCGCGCTAGCCAATTCCGCTCCTGTGCTGAATTTTTTAAAACCGCACTTTACGTGACGAGCTGGGCTCGTCATCAGCATGCGAGGAGGCTACGCCATGACGAGCCCAGCTCGTCATGAGCGTGGAAGGGGTTAATTGCAAGAGAAGGATTCTCTGTGGCTACCGCTATGTCATCTGCGTAAGCAAAGACAGAAAAACAATAATCAAAAACTCAACCTGTCAGCTTTTTGGGCGGTCTCCCCTTATTTTTTTTTCTTGGGTCCCTTTCTGCCTCCCATTATTTTTGTCCACCAGTCCTTTTTGTGTGGCTTTAGGTCTCCAGGTGCCCACCACTGCTAGCCAGTGCTGAGGTACCCGTGCGCCTTTCTAAGATGGTGGATAGAGAGGGTTCCTAAGATGGACGCCTGTCAGGAATTACCTCAAAGCTTTTGGGCCATAGGATGGCATTAGTGGGTTCTAGAACCTTCCAGTCCACTCTAGTGACCTGGGCCTAGGCTATATAAGGGAGGACACTGGGCGTCCATTTTGTCTCTGCTGGGCTGGCTGGAGTACAGACAACTGCGTCAGGGGGATTGCGTCACAGGCTACTCCGATTGTTCCTAGGGGCTGCGAGATAGTCATGGGTTCTGCCCTCCTTCCTGTTGATCTGACCCTGCCTATGTGAGAAGATCTGTGTACCTCACAAATCAGTGTGGCCACTCGTCAAGAGATCTTATTCATCTCAACCGCTGGTGCGAGTGATCTTGCCCTACCCCAGAGACCTTGGAGGTGGACCCAAAGAGCATCGAGGAACAAGGGTCCTTTGTTACGACTCCTGGGGTGAAGGGTGATCTCAACCTCAGCCCTTGCCTGGTTCGGCCGGGTTGAGGTGTACTGTTTGTGCCAGTGCCGTGGGCAGCCAAGAAATCTCAGCGCTATAACGATCAGAGCCCCGCTCTCTTCGCCTTTCTGACCCTTCTGAGGCGTTGAGGTGCCAAGTCTGACGGGCATTGCTGTGTCGCTGACCTGGTTGCTGAGAAGTGCCGGGCGATCCCAGCCGGAGGCGTGTGGAGGGCGGAGCGACGCGAGGTTCTGCGGAAGACGCTGGGCAGGGCTGTTGAGCAACTGGTCCCCTTTCGCCAAGCACGTCACCTCACACAGTTCGAACCGGGTCTCCTCGGGGAGGCGGAGGCTATTGCAACACCCGGACGCCCGGTGCTCCAGTGGTCGGAAGTGGGCGCCACAAGACCTGTCTGTGGAAGCCTTCGCATCTCGGCTCAGCCGCCACCCCCGCCCTGCCTCAGATGAAGTGGTGATGAACTTGAGCGGGCGGACAGGGAAGAGCGGCCTAGTCAACCTGCTTCCCAGAAAGAATAACGAGGGTGCCGTTCGGGCGCACAGGTATCTGAGGGGAGCTACAGAGGAGGGAGGAGAAGAAAGGGACAAGGAGGGGGCGAACTAAGGAGATTGGGGGTGCCACAAACTTGCCCTAAGCAAAATCCACCCTCCAGTAAATCATGACTGATTGAATCGAAGAGTAGGTCTTAGACTCTGATTTTTCCCCCCTTTTTGAAGCCTCTTAGGAAACACCAGAGGAGTCTATATAAGAAACCTGTCATTTCTCTCCTCTAAATATATACATCAGAAACGTCTCAGATTGATTCAGGAGCCGGTTAAAGCCTAAATGTACTTATTAGCATGTTTCTATTGATTTATGGGTGGTGAATATTACCGGTTAGTTGCCTAAGTGAATGTATTCAGAAACCTAATGCTGACTATTGTAAGGAAGGTTGTACAATTAATGTGATTAATTCTCTAAGTGAATTGCTGAAAGACCTACATTAGCTTACAGTGAAACTTCATTCATTTTACTTCCTCAATACAATAAGATAAAGTCTCACTATTTTATATCTAACAAAAATGGTGTGGTGTCATTTTTGGTGGGTTTGCGCTGGGGTGTTGTAGAGTATGTAATGCAAGCACAACACGTATGCCTTCAAGATTCAGCCTTCCCGCTAGTGCCTCGCTATCCTAAGTCGGCCGGCAACCCCGGTTCCAACAGGATACATTTATTGACAGCTGTTCTATAAAAGGGTTAATATATAAGGCAAATAAAAGAGGGGAACAGGGACACCCCTGACGGGTTCCTCTGGTTATACTCATAGAGTCCGATAGCATTCCCATTGCCAAAATCTTCGCCGTGGGAGACATATATAGCGACTGTAATGCTACAATAAATTTCTTACCAAACCCTATTTTATCCATCAGTCGCCACATATATTCCCATTGGACGCGATCAAACGCTTTTTTCCGCGTCCAATAAAATTAGCGCTAAATCCCTTTTCCCTGTCCCTGCAATATCAAATAAAGTTATTATTGTATTTACATGATCCACCGTGCCCCTTTTTGGAATAAAACCGTGTTGATATCGTGAGACCAGAGGTGTAATGACTTTAACCAATCGATTGGCCAGGATTTTAGAATAAATTTTATTATCGCTATTCAGTAAAGAAATTGGGCGATATGATCCTACTAAATCCGGAGATTTACCCTTCTTACAAAGTACTGCAATTGTGGCATCTGACCAAGATCTAGGAAGGTGTCCTGCCTGTGCCAAGTGTAGTATTTTCAGCATTTCATGTTTAACAATATTAAAAAACACCCTATAAACTTCCACCGGATTCCTATCTGACCCTGCCGATTTCCCTAGCGCCAAGCTTTTCACTGTGGTTTCTAATTCGAGCATAGAGATCGGAGAATCCAATTGCTTCAGAAAAATAGAGTCTAATTGTTTCAAGCCTTCTTCAAAGATCACTCTCTGATCTCCCTCCCCCTCCAATGTCCCCTGCTGAGTATACAAATCAGTATAAAACTGTTGAAAAATTGAAAGAATCTGATGAGGATCAGAATGAAACACCCCATTTGAATCCCTCAATGCTTGGATATTTCAAGCAGATTGCTTCATTCGTAATCGAACAGCCAACCGTTTTCCAATAGTTTCACCAAATTCATGGCTTTGGCGCTTAGAGATCAAGTATTTTCTAGCGTTCTCAGCACTCCAAAACCCAAGAACATTGGCTCGGTCCTTAGCCACCTTATTCTCTAGGTCAGATACATCATTCCTACTTAAGGCAATCCCCCTAGTTAAAGAACCTTCTGCCTCCGTCAACGCTTTATAAAGCCTTGCCAACTCCTTTTTAAATTTCTTTTGCTGCCATAAACTAAAACTAAGACATTCCCCCCGAAAACAAGCTTTAAATGTATCCCAAACTATACTAACAGATGCAGTCCCATTATAATTTTTTTTTAAAACCTTAATCCAGTTACCCATATAGTCCTTCAATTCGTCATTTACACATAGTTTCCGATCAAATGTAAAATTGTTGGGCTTAGGTCTGCCTATACATAAGGCCAGTTCAAGAACAATTGGAGCGTGATCCGAGGAGATTCTTGGATATACATGAATTGACGCACCCACTAATAAAGAAACCGGTGCAAAAAAATATTCTAATCTTACCAATTTTTTATGTGGGTGCGAGTAAAAGGTAAAACCGCTATCATGTTCCCTCATTTTACCCCACACATTCACCAATCCCTGATCGCTAACTTAATTATAAAGTGCTTTAAAAACTTTGGGCTTTCGTCCAGTGTATTTATCAGGGCCATCCTGTAAGGCTTGATTAAGTACATTTATATTTATATCACCACAATCAAGCATGTAGCTAATTCAGCATTTAATTCAACTAAAACCCCTGCATCATCCTCATTGGATCCATAGATAGTACAAAGCGTGATCTTTTGACCTTCCAAGCAACACTCTGCTGTAGCCCACCGCCTGTATTTATCCATTACTTTGCGATCAACAGTTACAAAATTTTGTCTGGCAAGAATAGCTACCCCCCGAATCATGCTAGTTTGGCCAGATATAACAATTAAAGAAAATCCCAATTCATTCAAAATACCCCTCTTTGCCCATGGAATATGTGTTTCCTGTATGCATACTAAATCTGGCCGAATGTCTCGTAGTTCTGAAGCCACCTTTTGCAGTTTAAACACATTAATAAGACCCAACACATTCAATGAACAGATTTTAATTTGAGCGTTTAACATTCCAATTTATTTGAATACTCGACCCACTGAAACCTTACAAACCGAGATCTAAGCTGCCACTTAACACTAACAAAGCATTCTTTCACTTGTATCCGAAAACTGAACCTTGTACTTGTCGCTGTGAAGTTTTTTCCCGTTTTACACTGCCTTAGTGCTACCCCATTCCCCCTGAGTCCCCTACCCCTTCCTCCCCTCAAACCCACCAAACCCACCGTACACCCACCCTGAGCCCCCCCACACGCCCTCCCCCCTAAAAACGAGGCTTTAGGACTAATAGTCCTGTAGATGCGAGCTCTACCACAACCCCTTGCTTTCCCCTGCCGAGTCCTTCGCTGGCTAAGTCAAAAAGGTTAAATAGAAAAAGAAACAATTAGGAGCAATAGACAACATTTATGCCAGAAAGACAAAATACCTTACAAGTGCCTAACCTTATCCTTAAAGTTTATAAACTTAAACAGACATGTTCCCAAATTCAGCATTTCCACCTCCATAAGTACCTAAGCTATATCGACCGTGCAAATTCTGTCGCTGAGGAGATGTTAGTGAAAAAAACGGTTTGGTCCTTAAAGAAGATCTTTGGAAACATTAAAAATACTGAGGTCCCTTAGACTGTAGCTCCGGTATTAATTGGCGAAATTGTCAGCGTAGCTCTTCTGACTGCTGGCACAAATCAGGACTTACAAAAAATTCGAAATCCCCAGCCCTTCCCTTCTTATCAGGCCTAGCAAGCTTGAACACCTCCTCCTGTGCCAGAAAACTCTTAAAAGATACTAGCAATGCAATAGGTTTAGTTTCCTGACCGGGCCTCAGCCGAATCTTGAAAGGAAAACTGTGTGCGCATTCAATTTCATTATCCCAGTCCCATCGGGTTAGCCCAGGGAAAGCATTTTTAAACAAACCCACAACAAACCCCCTTGGATCTTGCCCCTCTTTCCCCTCAGGGACCTGAAGAATCCTCAAGTTATTGCGCCGTGAGCGATTCTCAATGTCAGCTAGTTTCCAGATCATATCCTCTTTCGTAGCCAAAATCCGTTAAACAATAGCTTTCTGTTGTACAAATTCGTCCTCCAATGTTGATACCCTTGCCTCTACTTCATTGAATCGGGATACAAAGTTCCGGACCCTTTGACTCTCCTCCCTGGTCTCATCTCTATGTTGCATAATGGACCGATTAGTGCTAGAGAAACCTCTCCCCCTTCAATCTCATCCAAACCTGCTTGAGCCTCTTGGTTCGGGGTTTTCAATTTAGTATCTATTTTTGCACACAAATCCAGCTTCCTAACCGTCTTGAGTTGGCCTTCCTCGAATTCCTCCACTGCTGAACTACCAGAAAACTGGAAAAGGCTAGTAGAGGCAAGATGGCCCCCGTGAAGGACACTTGAGCATACCTCTCTTGCGGGACCCTGGTGAACCGAGTCCTAGGACGGAGTGAAAGGCAGGGTGGACGTCACGCGAGTTTATGCCGCGGCAGGTTTCAACTGAAGCGGGATACTTTGTTGCACACTGTATCATCATTGACAGCTGTAACAGCTCAGAAGCGCGTTTGGATTTCGGCGCTGGGTGAGGTCGAGTGAAGGCATGTTTGGTTTTTTGGCGCTGGGTGAGGCCGAGCGAGGCTGTTTTCTGGAAGTGGTTTTGCCGGACCCTTCTCCGGTTAATTGAGGCAGCTCCCGCTGGACCCTCACGGCGCAGCTGAAAAGTTTTTTGAAGTGAGGAGCGAGGGTGAACCTAGCTGTGTTTTGTTGTCAGGATGCCGCCGAAGGGCTCTCGCACCAAGCCGCGCGGACACGATGAAGCCCAGCTGAGGCCATTGAAACTGCTGGAACGGCCGGACAGGTGAGGGGGAAAGCTGGGCAAAGCGCTGAGTCTAATGTGGCAGTAACAAAACCACAAAAATTGGCAGAGGTGGCGCAAAATCAGGGAGCCAGCGGCCAGGAGAAGGGGAGAGCCACTGTTGGGGAAGGTGGAAAGAAAATACCTGCACTTTTTGCCACTACTGCAGAAAGGCAGAAAGAAAGGGGAAAAAGGAAAAATAATGCAGATGGGGCTGCTCCAACGGATGAAGTAGTGATTAACGTGGGGGAACCTGGTGAACCGGACTCTGGCAGAGACTCTTGTATGCAAAAGGGGTCAGTGACTGCTTCAGGTGGTGCCCCAGAGGGTACTACGGATGAGCTTTTGACTAATCTTTTGACCACGGTGGCTTCTGGTAGTGATTTGAATATGGAGGAAACTGTGTATGGCGTAGTAAATTTGGAAGTGGATTCTGGAGATTTTTTCTCTCTTTCTGAGCATTCTGGCTCTTCATGTGATGATTTGGCCGTACAGTACTCAGCCCAGCTTTCCATGATGGATGGTAGTGATTACGGCTGTAAAAGCTGTTTTGAATGCAGAATGTATTGTAATTCATTTTTTGATCTCTACTCATGAAGGATAAAATCTAGAAACACATGTCCAGAGATTTACAGCACTATCTGCACCAACACTGGTGAATAACTACAGCTTATATTGAAGTATGAGACTTCAAATAAGGAGTCAAGCCTGCAAGCCCTCTGAGTCACTCTGGGATCAAATGTTGCAGTTCCGGTTCTTCTCACCCATGCAGAGAGATCAGCCAGCAGTAGTGTAACCCAGAGAGGTGGGAGTCCAGCGAACCAATGTGAATTCAAAATCCTAGGCCATCTACAAAATAAGTGACCATTCCGGCTGGGACCAATGGAGAAAAAGAATTGTCGGTAGATAATGTGTGTATTAAAAAATATATAAGTTTAATTAAACATAGATAAAAATCATATAGAGACTCAAATGATAAGTCAAACTATATGATACAATAAAACAGTGACATATTCAATTCTTTAAACACAATACATCAAATACATTCATTAAAAAGCAAATACATCATAGTAACGGTGTAGATCCTGGCTAATTTTAACAGTTATATGCAAAAAGGAAATGTTTACTGAAACGACGATTGCACTTATTAGAAAAATATAAAATGGACTCGACGCGCGTTTCGGCAGTAGAAGAACTGCCTTCTTCGGGAGTCGTTGATGGAACTCTGTAAAGAATATTATAGGAAACAATGTTATACAAAACAGTGCATATGTCCTTTTACATATTTAATACACCTATCTATTTATATACCTCTTTACTTATTACAAAACACAGAATTTATAACAACTCTTTCTCTAGCCAAGAGGTCCAGACATAATAATTAGTCACTTAACGTCATATAATAGACTGATATATGTACAAAATTAGTGCAGTACTCAGCTCAACATAGAGAACCATCAAAGGAATAAGGTTCATTATTGATATAGGTACAGTTGATTGTCATACACAACATTCACAGATAATTTCTCAATTAGAGACTCATACTTTAGACTGCTTATACATGATGTATTATGATTTCAATTCTGGATACATACATATATATCGATCCACTTACATAACAAAGGAATCGATGATAACTTCTTTGTTATTTTAGAAGAAAATGCCAAAACATTAACACAGGACCACTTGATGGTGCTGATACCTGATTTTAGACAAAAATTGTAGTGAGATAAAACTTCATGATTGAACAGGGCAGAGAGCACTTTGAACACAATGGATTAGCTCGAAAACGGTTGCCTAGTGCAACAATATAGTCTCTGATGGGAGGGGGCAAAAGATTCATTAATTTAATAAATCTGTAGTTATCTAAAAGAGTATAAATCCAATGGTTTGGTCATTGCACGTTCTATACTTTATTTAACCTGAATGTGACTAGTCCTGTATCTGAAATTATTAATACGGGTGGAGCAATACGCTTTGGGTAAGTGATATTATTGGGATCGAAATTCAAACAATAGCTGGTCACCGTGTTCATGGTGACATATATATAACAGGAAAAACAGATTATTGGAAGGGATATTCAGCCATTACAGACATCGATTTAAAACCCATTATTAGTTGGTTAATATCCTTAGTGGATGAATGGATAGATTTCTATAAGAAAAAGAGAAAGTTACCTATTATTATCACCGCAAGGATAAGGTGGTTCACTGTGGCGAGATAATTCGCTTCATAATAGTGTTCAATTGGTGGTAAATGGCAATCACTATAAGCAAGTATATAGAAAAAATATAAATAAATCAAAGAAAGATCATTCCTATGTTTATCAGTTGTTCATAGATAACCATTATAACGAAACTATTAAGGATTAAGGTGCTCAAATAGTTGAAAACTAGAAGGTCTAAGAAATTACCTCTAGTTTTGTAGTTGCTGATATTCCAATCGTGGTTCACATTAATTACTGGATGTAGTAACGGATTAAAAATGCGTGAAGCATTGGCAATGCTGAAAAATATAAATAAATGGGCAACAAGCGTTAGTATAAGCCAGCTATAGGTCTATATATGTCGTGGCTTAAAAAACGCTTGGTTAATGGATAACAAACAGGGAGTTGTAATGGAAACCATTGTGTGTTCCAAAACGCTAAGCGTTAAACAGATGGAGCTATGGTTAATGCATAATTACCTTTAGAGAGGTATCTATCTGCCGGCAGCAAGATGGTGCTGTTCCACTTTTTAAAAAAAAAAAAAAAAAAAACAAGTCGGAATATTCGCCGGATGTGAAGCGGCTTAGTTCAGTATGTTGGAAAGTTTCTGCGAATAAATGTCAGATAGACTGAGATAAAGTAGAGAGCCACATATAGAAAATTACGTGGTTCTATATATGTAAAGCGGATATTGTTCTCACCTTGATATACGAGAAATAACGCGGGCTGCAGGATGGTGCAGTTCCAGGCGGCCAGATAGCGGGACAGCTTCGCCGGGGTAAATGGATATGCGCTGTGCTATTGACAGCTCTTTTAAAGTGTAGAATTGGCGTGAAAAGCTCATTCGGACCGGGGTGTGATGGAGAGAGTGAAAGGACAACCTTTCCTTGGATTCCCGAGCTGATTCAGACCGGGATGTGATAGAAAGAGTGAAAGGACAGCCTTTCATTGGAGTCTCGAATATGGGATTACCTTTCAAAGATGGCGCTAAAGGAACGAAGGATGTTTATGTACACAGCCTGATTCTAAGGGCAAAAAACTCTATGAGTATGTAATGGGAAAGGGAGAAAAAGACGTGTCCCAATCGAATCTCATATATGGGGACAGCATTCAATAATTATGCAAAATAACCAATAGATAATTCTGCATATTGTATAAAGCTAGTGGCAAAAACTTGCCTACAAACGGGATGTATCGATATTGCAGACAGAACATCAAAGTGTCTGTAGGGTATATCCTATATAGGCAAGAAAACGTATTTAAGACTATATCGCCATTTGCTAGTGTGCTGGGGATACCAATTCAAGATGGTGCTGGATATAGTATATAGTCCCTGGTTATGGAGACAGAGACGTACTGTATAGTTGTCAAAATTAGTTGTATTTGGATATCGCCAAAGAAGGGAGGCAGTGTTATTATATTAATATAGGGATATTTTATTATTTTAAAGACTATATTATTAATAAGGCGATAGACCTAATTATGTAGAGGATTGCCTCGGAGGCTAAATGTTAAGCATGTAAAATATAGTACATAATGCTAGGGGGGCCAGATTAACTGTTTCAGAAAAAATAGTAAAAAGTTCATGGACCATAACTAACCTGTTGTTACGTAATGGCGTTTTCCCATGGGATCTCGGCGTTTAATCCTTTCTTGAAAGTTCCCAGAGAAAAGATCCAAAATACTTCTCTTTTCTTTCTAATTTTTTCGCCGCCTTTGCTGTCTGGGAGCCTGATTTTTTCTAAAATGCACCATCTAAAATCTTCTGGACCATGATTGTTCTCTCTAAAATGTTTGACTAGAGGTGCCAGAGTTTTGTTGGTGCGAATGGCTGAGCGATGCTCTGTGAGTCTGGTTTGTATTGGTCTAGAGGTTTCGCCAACATATCCAAGTTGGCAAGGACAAAGGATCAGATATATACAATTGGCTGTTCTACAGTTCCACATGTCAGTAGCGTTAAACTGACAACCATTGTGTTCAAAGGATTCTCCTGGTATAATATTATTACATGATTTACATGAGGAGCATCTAACTGTTCCTTTCACTGGGAAGTTATTATCGATTGACCTTTGAATAAATTCAGAATTGACATCTTTGGAGGAAAAACGAGAGTGCACAATCAAATCTTTAAGATTCTTGTTCCTTTTGTGTGCGAACAAAGGTTTTTCCAGTTTATCGTTGATTGGATTAGAGTTTAGTATGTGCCAATTGGAGTTTATGATCTGGCGAACAGTATTGTCTAAGGTGGAGTGTTTGGTGATGCAGACCAGTTTTTTATTTTCTGAAGGTGGCTTTGGTTTAAGCAGTGAATCCCGATCATAGTATCGAGCCCGCTTATATGAATCCCTGACTAGTCTATGAGGATAGCCTCTATTAAGAAACTTCTCCCGCATGATCTTTGCTTGAAAGTCAAAGTCTGCTAAGTTAGAGCAATTTCTTCTCACCCGAAGGAACTGGGAGAAAGGGATGCTCTCTCTCTGACATCGGGGATGAAAGCTTTTAAAATGTAAGAGGGTATTCCTCGCAGTGGGCTTGACGTAAAGATCTACTGCCAGCAAACGGCAGTCCAGCAGAGTGACAGACCTTTAGCAGCACAGCAGTTGTTCTTCCTGGCAGAGTGGTCACAGGTAACACAGTACTCCAGTGGTGGAGGTCCAGTACTTATACCCAGTTGTGCCTTGGAAATGTGGGAGTCTTCAAAGAAATGCCCTTGTAGTGCACAGATCTCCTCCCTTCCTGCTTTAGCTTCAGATGCACTACTTGGGGATATGCAGCCCTTCATGTGGGGACAGGGCACAGCCTATTCAGCTGTAAGTGATGCTGGGTTCAGTTCCTCCTTCCCATCTTCCCTGGCTGTTTCATCATGTCCCTACTAAGCTTCCATTGTGCGTGGCTGTCTAGGGGGATTACTCAAAGCCCAGCTGTCACCCTTTTTGTCCACCATAAGCGTGGAAGGGTATACTCAGATGTGAGTCCCTAGCTCATTGCACCATCAGGATTCAAGCAAGCCGGGCCGAAGACGGCTGAAATGCCAGAAACCGGTCCCCGGTAGCTTGTTTCCTTCCCAGTATAAGAATTGGCTTGGTAGTTTGGTCTGCCCTGTTCCCATGATGCACTGGGCCAGGGTCAGACTAATTTGCATATAGCCAAGTTCTGAGCTGGGATGGTGCAGTGAGCTAAAAAACGGTGATGGATCAAGCCCTGATCTTTGGACTGGGTAAGAGTGGTCTGCTTAATTCAGACACTCTGTTCATCACCACCCCCTTTTCTGAATCATTTTTGTCCACCATAAGCGTGGAAGGGTATACTCAGATGTGAGTCCCTAGCTCATTGCACCATCAGGATTCAAGCAAGCCGGGCCGAAGACGGCTGAAATGTCAGAAACCGGTCCCCGGTAAATGTTTCCTTCCCAGTATAAGAATTGGCTTGGTAGTTTGGTCTGACCTGTTCCCATGATGCACTGGGCCAGGGTCAGACTAATTTGCATATAGCCAAGTTCTGAGCTGGGATGGTGCAGTGAGCTAAAAAATGGTGATGGATCAAGCCCTGATCTTTGGACTGGGTAAGAGTGGTCTCCTTAATTCAGACACTCTGTTCATCACCACCCCCTTTTCTGAATCATTTTTGTCCACCATAAGCGTGGAAGGTTATACTCAGATGTGAGTCCCTAGCTCATTGCACCATCAGGATTCAAGCAAGCCGGGCCGAAGACGGCTGAAATGCCAGAAACCGGTCCCCGGTAGCTTGTTTCCTTCCCAGTATAAGAATTGGCTTGGTAGTTTGGTCTGCCCTGTTCCCATGATGCACTGGGCCAGGGTCAGACTAATTTGCATATAGCCAAGTTCTGAGCTGGGATGGTGCAGTGAGCTAAAAAACGGTGATGGATCAAGCCCTGATCTTTGGACTGGGTAAGAGTGGTCTGCTTAATTCAGACACTCTGTTCATCACCACCCCCTTTTCTGAATCATTTTTGTCCACCATAAGCGTGGAAGGGTATACTCAGATGTGAGTCCCTAGCTCATTGCACCATCAGGATTCAAGCAAGACGGGCCGAAGACGGCTGAAATGCCAGAAATCGGTCCCCGGTACCTTGTTTCCTTCCCAGTATAAGAATTGGCTTGGTAGTTTGGTCTGCCCTGTTCCCATGATGCACTGGGCCAGGGTCAGACTAATTTGCATATAGCCAAGTTCTGAGCTGGGATGGTGCAGTGAGCTAAAAAACGGTGATGGATCAAGCCCTGATCTTTGTACTGGGTAAGAGTGGTCTGCTTAATTCAGACACTCTGTTCATCACCACCCCCTTTTCTGAATCATTTTTGTCCACCAGAAGCGTGGAAGGGTATACTCAGATGTGAGTCCCTAGCTCATTGCACCATCAGGATTCAAGCAAGCCGGACCGAAGACGGCTGAAATGCCAGAAAACGGTCCCCGGTAGCTTGTTTCCTTCCCAGTATAAGAATTGGCTTGGTAGTTTGGTCTGCCCTGTTCCCATGATGCACTCGGCCAGGGTCAGACTAATTTGCATATAGCCAAGTTCTGAGCTGGGATGGTGCAGTGAGCTAAAAAACGGTGATGGATCAAGCCCTGATCTTTGGACTGGGTAAGAGTGGTCTGCTTAATTCAGACACTCTGTTCATCACCACCCCCTTTTCTGAATCACAGCTGTCACCCTTGCCAGACTTGTATCAGAGGTAGGCAACAGCAATTAATTGCCTAAAGTAAAAAAGGCTAACTTTATAAAAGTGTCATTTTCGGAATGGCAATTTAAAATGCAACTTCACCATAAGTTGTGATGTTAAATTTTGATTCTAGAGACATCAACCTTGAAAAGACAATTTATTCATAATTGGGAATTACACTTAAAAAATGTAATACGGTAATCCAATGTTATCCTATGAGAGAGATAGGCTTTTCAGTAGTGAAATACGAATTTGAGAGTTTTCACTGCCAAGTACATGTCCAAACCTTTAAATACATTGCACCCTGCCCTCTAGGGTGTTCAGGGCCTACCTGAGAGGGTGACATAGATGAATTAAAAGGAAAGGTTTATGCCTGGCAAGAGGTTTATCTTTCCAGGTCGAAATGGCAGTGTAAATTGCACACATAGGCTCTGCAATGGCAGGCATGAGACATGGTTAGAGGGCTTCTTAAGTGGGTGGTGCAAGCAGTTCTGCAGGCCCACTAGTAGCATTTAATTTACAGGCCTTGAGCACATGAAGTGCACTTTACTAGGGACTTATAAGTAAATTAAATATGCCAACTGGATAGGAGCCTATGTTACCATGTTTAGAAGGGAAGGTACGTGCTCATTGGCACTGGTTATTGGTGGTAAAGTGCTCAGAGTTCTCAGCCTAGAAAAAGAAAGTCAGAAAAAGTGGAGGAAGAAGGCAAAAAGTTTGGGGGTAACCTACAGAGAGTGGGCCATTTTCCAATACTTTCAGCCTAGGACATGAAATAGCACCAATTACAAATGTTTTATGATCCTCCCCTGGGTCTTACCTTAGCACTCTCAGTGCTCAGTTTATGTGATACAGCTGGTAGTCCTAAATTAGCATTGACAGGAAACTTGCTTTATATGATGCATCTCTGGACAACTTATGCAGAGGAGAACAGGTAAATCTTAAATAGTCCTCTGAACTACTTAAGGCCAAGTGTGCAGTCAATGGGTCGCTCACTACTGACCTCACCAGCCGGTGTAACCCAAGAGCATCACGGAAGGGTTCACCCGCTGGTGGGTGGAGTCGGAGTGCGACCCATGACTTTCAGTTAAATTGGCTCCCTCGAGCTATGAGCTGACGAGCTCGGATCACGCACCCACGCGCCTTGAGAGGAATCAACCTGAGAAAACTTGGCAGCCAGCACAGCAAACCCCTGAATATCCTACACTCTGCTGATGAGGAACAATAATTCCGAAACACCGGTGTCCAGAGTTGGTGCTGCAACCTTGCTAAAACACACGAATCTTCGAAATAACGCACACGATACAAAGACTGCATCTACCGTGATGCTCCTGGGGTTCACCCGCTGGTGGGTGGAGTCGGATTGCGACCCATGACTTTCAGTTAAATTGGCTCAATCGAGCTATGAGCTGACAAGCTCGGATCACGCACCCATGCGCCTTGAGAGGTATCAACCTGAGAACACTTGGCAGCCTGCACAGCAAACCCCTGAACAACCTACACTCTGCTGATGAGAAACAATAATTCCAAAACACCGGTGTCCAGAGTTGGTTCTGCAACCTTGCTAAAACACAGGAATCTTCTAAATAGCGCACACGCTACAAAGACTGCATCTACTGTGATGCTCCTGGGGTTCACCCGCTGGTGGGTGGAGTCGGATTGCGACCCATGACTTTCAGTTAAATTGGCTCAATCGAGCTATGAGCTGACAAGCTCGGATCACGCACCCATGCGCCTTGAGAGGTATCAACCTGAGAACACTTGGCAGCCTGCACAGCAAACCCCTGAATATCCTACACTCTGCTGATGAGAAACAATAATTCCAAAACACCGGTGTCCAGAGTTGGTTCTGCAACCTTGCTAAAACACAGGAATCTTCTAAATAGCGCACACGCTACAAAGACTGCATCTACTGTGATGCTCCTGGGGTTCACCCGCTGGTGGGTGGAGTCGGAGTGCGACCCATGACTTTCAGTTAAATTGGCTCCCCCGAGCTATGAGCTGACGAGCTCGGATCACGCACCCACGCGCCTTGAGAGGTATCAACCTGAGAACACTTGGCAGCCTGCACAGCAAACCCCTGAATATCCTACACTCTGCTGATGAGAAACAATAATTCCGAAACACCGGTGTCCAGAGTTGGTGCTGCAACCTTGCTAAAACACACGAATCTTCGAAATAGCGCACACGCTACAAAGACTGCATCTACCGTGATGCTCCTGGGGTTCACCCGCTGGTGGGTGGAGTCGGAGTGCGACCCATGACTTTTACTTAAGGCCAAGTGCCTTGGATGAAGTTCCAAAGGTTGAAGCTGTGAGAGTGTGGGACCAGTACCCACATTTTCTAATGCACCTAAACATGTTAGATCATCTCAAAATTTGCTTCCGAGTCACCAACCTCCCGAAGATCAGGCCTAACAAATTAGCAGAGAAGCTATAATAGTGGCTGAGACCACTAAATAACTGAGTTATAGATCAGTGAAAAGTTAAAGGGTTTTATTGCAAAAATATGATAATAGGCATTACAGAGAAATGCTAAATATATATGCCAGGAAGGCTCAGATGCAGAGTAGGCATAGGCAGAAAACTCTGCTCCACCCATTGTGTTTGTGGAGTTTTGACAACTCTGCGCTCCACTTTGAGTACGGATTTCAGCAAAAAATGATGTCTCTGCCGCATCGCGGAGTTTACCTGGCACCAGTCCTTGGTAAAACTCCAGGTGTACAGCCTGTTTCCATGGCTTTAGACTAGGCATGCATAAGGGGCTGCCAGTGCCCAGTACGGGTTGCCTACTTGCCTAGCAAACAAACAAAAGAGGAGTAAATACCACGAGCTCCTACACCATCCACACCAGGAAGATGTCAGGGCTTCCTCTGTTCAGTGAGGGGAAGCGTAACCTGGCTCTGCACAAGGTACAACCCAAAGCAGCCTACCACCCCCTTCGCGCTACAGTGGCTCTGATTGCTTGGACTTAGAACACATCCACTGTTTTCACAGAGCGGCATCATGGGAATCCGGGTGCTGGGAAGAACACCTCAGCTTCCTGTCGTAACATGGGCCTGCAAGTCAATTAGCATGTTCTCAGTGAGCTAAAAGATCCTGAGGCAGTGAGGAGAGGAGACCCGGCCACAATCTGGGAAGTGATGGACCAGCACAGCCTTGGTGTGGCAAAGCAGTTATTGGAGGTTTGGAGGAGGTGTGTGCAGCCTGGAGCAGTAGGACCCATTCACTCAGCAGCCCCCCGAGGACCACTGAGGTAAGCAGCTGTGTGGGCTGGGTGTCTGGGAAAGGGACTGTGATGTGCAGAGGTAGGCCACCTAGACATGCAGTGTGACCTGCAGGCAGACCAGGGTTGCATAATGATTTCCGCCATGTTGCTCTTTCCCCAATTAACATCCCAGGCTAGCCCGACTAGACATTCCTTATTTCAGTGACATGGCACGTTGAATGGGTGCCAGGGCAAATGGACGTCACTGGGCAGAAGTTGTCACAAATTGATTGTTTATCGCTTGCGCCCTGGTGGCCCAATAATATCACTAATATGACGTCATCACATCAAAATCAATGCCCAAACAAGCTTTACGGGCTCATGTGTTAAATGGAATTTAGTTTTTTTAAACCGTCTCTATCACCATCTCCTGGAATAGTGTTTAAGTATTTAACCATAATGCTCCCATTACTATCATACTACACAAGTCTGTGTTATCTTGGATTAATTCATGTAATACTCCCCCGTGTGCTGAACTCTATGGAATTCAGCTGAGTTTTTCGATCAATCAACCAACAAAACTTTATTTCGATAGTTTTTCATTAACTAGAATTATCCTAAGTCCAAATAAGCAACAGAAATTATAAGGACATCATCTCTAGAGAGAAAGGAAAGACCCTCTCTAAGTGGACCTACTGAAAACTGTGGGGAACACAAAATGTCTCTTGCTGGTCTCTCGAATCAGGCATTTTTATACACATTGTATGAATAGGTATCAATCAAAACCTGCAAATACAGCGTGGCATGGCTAGTTGTAGCACATATTTAGCAATTCACAATTACCATCATCATAATAAAATTATACC
Organism: Lissotriton vulgaris; assembly: GCF_964263255.1. Classification (NCBI taxonomy): domain Eukaryota; kingdom Metazoa; phylum Chordata; class Amphibia; order Caudata; family Salamandridae; genus Lissotriton; species Lissotriton vulgaris. The sequence goes on from NC_141697.1 coordinate 1,103,247,005, forward strand.
ATGAACCCATTTCTAACAAAAAGGAAACTCCATCCGCTTCCACAACAACAGCACAGACGAGAGATGTACAAAACAATATGAACCCTTATTCAAACAAAGACTCATAAACAAGTGTTTTCTAGCAAACCTAGATCAGAATTTCAAGCAGAAGTGTCCTTCAGTTGTTACATTCAGTACACAAATACATGGTCTCTAAGGAAAATAACATCACAGTGTCCTGTGCTCTGCAAAGACAGTGGGGCGAGAAGACATACAGGGCGACACTGTTTGGGAGGGTTAATGAACAGGAACAAGATGAACAGAACACCAAAACAGCATCCATATTAATAAAATCGAATCTCCTCAAAAACGTGGCATAATTAAACTATATTAATATAGACACTTCCAAATACCTAACAAGTCAACCAATGATAAGTCATCATTTACAATTAGTTCAACCATATAAATTGTTCGCATTCAAAAATAATTTGTCATCCTAATTTGCACAATTAGAGAAAGCTACCACAATAGTTCCAAAATTGTTTTTATACAGGATAAATGCGAAATGTAAGCAATATACAAGAAATACTCTACCCTTAGAAGCCAGTGCTCCAGTGAACACAGGAGCTTCATTAACATCACTGATGCGGATGTCCAGAAGTTGAGAAGCTGAGCTTCCTCTTTTATCTTTGACAAGTATTTGGAGAGAATACAGAGGCACAGTCTCAAAATCCAACTCTGGTATGCCAGTTGTTATTATCTGGGGAAAAAAATCAATACAAACATTAAACACTATGCACTGAATCCTAGATTGTTGCTTAATAAGATGTGCAGTCATTTCATAAATAAATCAGGACTTGCAAACGTTCCAGAATGAATATGACTATTCTGTTTGTTTATTTGTAAGAAAATGTGCACCGTATTTTGCCTTTCAGCTAATAACATGTTAGTGATAAAAAACAAGCCCAAGGCAATTCTCTAAAGGGATTTGATGTAAGGGGAAACTTATGAATAACATTAGAGGAATTTTGGGATCCTATTCTGCATTCTCAATACTGCCATATTTTGTATCAGCTGACCACCTATTTGTGAGACATTTTCATCTCCTGAGAGTGGCTAGCCAGGGGATGGGACCTTTGCAACACTACAAAAGGCAACAATTATACAATACACATTTTACAATGAAAATGATTAACTGGAAAACATGTTGAGAGAAAGAACTAACTAAATACTATTGTTTCTTAAGAAAGTACAACAATTATATTTTTTGATAATCATTTGAGCAATAAAAATAACCCAATCATACTGATTCCGCGATTCAATAAAGTTGTTGCTGTAATTGTGCCAGATTTGCCGCAAAAATCACGTGACCGGCTCCGGCCGCATATAATGCGGGAAATCTTCTTAGTTCCGGTTAGTCTCACACACGGTATCGGCCTGAGGAGTAATCCCATATCCGGCGACCCGGCACCGTCAACAAAGTAAGTTATTGCCTCGAACATCTTTCTGTGAACTCAGTACAAGCAGGCTCATTGCGTATCCTTTAATTGCACTGCGATTAGCAGATACAACTGGCAATTACAGTGTTTAGAAAAAAATACATGAATTTCATGCATTGCTTATTATTTCATTGGATGTTTGTCATTGGTGGGCTGCTATTCAGTTACCAGTTACATCGCTCTTATGTCCTTGTAGTATCTTGCTTTTCAATGAAATGGTTTTGTTACTACTTTATGTTATGCATTTCCCCTTTTACTTGCATGTATCCATTTGATTATTTGTATTCTAAGTTCCATGATGTAATCGCTGTGAGGACAGTTACTCATTGTGGAAGCTGGCAGAAGATCTTCATGGATGTGCTCTTTTCCTTGGAATAAATCTAACTTTATTTTACTACAATTCTTCTTCAAATCATTTCAAAGATACTACAAAATTGGCGACCATCGGGATTTCGAACCAAGGATTCTTCTGGAAGACCTCAAGATTCATTTTTATCTGCTTTAACAATTTTTTTTTATTACTTGATAAACTTCACTGGCTGGCTACTTTTCATGCGTGATGATATTCTTCTAACAGTGAGTAGATTGAAGGATTTGTTATCTCTGCTTCATTCTTCAAAGAAATGATACAATTGTTATACTATTGTTTACCTTCGAAGTGTCTTCGACTGTTGTTCACCCTCGAGCGTTCACAGACTCTACAGTGCACTGTACGCACGGATCCAGCGCTCGCACGTCATACGCCGAAAGGGTTGCTTGGCAACTGGTGACAACAGCGCTCGCGCACAGATCCAGCGCTTGCATGTCACACGCCAAAAGGGTTGCTTAGCAACTGGTAGCTACAGAGCGCGAGGATTGTGCAAGGATTAAAACTTCAAAAGGCCACGTCACGCAAGATCCAGTGCATTGTACGTGCCTCCATCTTAAATCTCAGCAAAGTGTTTATTTACATTTCTAAACATCGGAACTAGTCAGAACTTCGTTTTTATTCTCACACAGTTAGGGAAATTCAAGAGCACATCTTTATACTTCTTTCTTCATGCTTCATCGTTTTCTACAATTTAAAGCCACAGTATAAGTACTTTCTTCGTGTTTTCACACACTGTTTCTACAATTTGAAGCCAGAATTTAAGCATTTTTTTTCTTGATTTCATACTGTGTTTTCTACGATTTAAAGACAGAGTTTAAGTACTTTCTTCGTGATTTCACACTCTGTTTTCTGCAATTCTGAAGCATTATTTCTCATTATTGATTCATAACAAGTTTTGATTTTCAAATAGCTCACGTTTACAAGTAAAATGAGTAACACTAATCCTAGTGTTAATCCTGCTTCTACAAGTACTTCTTCTGTCAATGCTAAGTCTGCTTCATGTATTAATATTAATATTAGCACTCCAAAAGAATTCTTAACATCTCCTGGTGAACCTATCATCAAATGGCCTGAGTGGAAGGAGTATTTTCTTAATTATATCGCTACTCTTGAGGATAATGTTGGAACTTTAACACCTGAGCGTAAAATTAGGATGCTTTTGCATAGTCTTGGCCCGGAAGGTTTAAGAGTGTATAATCAAATGACAAAACCAGATAGATCAGGAGATTTAGATATTTTCAAGCCTGCAATTTTGGATTTAACTGAACATTATTCCCCTACAGTGTGTATTGGAGTTACCAGATGTGCTTTCTTCAAAAGGAAACAATTAGAAAATGAATCTGTGGAAGAATACGTTTCTCATTTAAAATTATTAGCTGTGCACTGCAAATTTGGAGTTTTGCATGATGAACTTATTCGGGATCAAGTTGTAGTTTGCTCAAGAAATAAAAGCATTCATGATAGAGTTTGGATTGAAGGTGAATCTTCTTTGAAGGATGTTATCGCTTTATTAAAAAAAGCTGAACTTTGTGATAGAAGTTCGAAAGCCTTGTCAGAGCAATCAGAGTCTACCACTACTACTTCTACTCCTACTGTTAATAAGGTTTCTGTCAGCGAAAATAGTAAGGATACATCTATAAAAAGGAGTAACAGGAATTCTTTTACCAGAAACCTTCATACAAACAATCTTTTAATAGAAATGAATCTTCATTTTGCTTGTTTTCGATGTGGTGACAAGAATCACAACGCTGGATGTGAAAAATGTCCTGCAAGATCTGTTAAATGTTCCAATTGTGGAATTTTGGGACATTATGCTAAAGTTTGCAACAGGAGTTCATCTCAATGACCTAGAGTTGTTTGTGTTACTGATTGTGATTCTTCTGATTATGATTCAGACTTAAGTGTTGATGAAATTAGTAAAAATGTACTTTTAGTTATGGTTAAATATGGCAGAATTCCTTTACAGGTTGCTGTGGACTTGGGTATACTGACATTTAAAAAAAAGTTTATACTAGTAATTATATTGAAATGTTGTGGTACCACAATTTAATAGTTTAATTTAAAAATAGTACTGTGTTCTGTAAATTGTATTTCATTGCTGATGGTCCGTATATTTCTGTGTGGAAAAATCTTTACATATTATTCTTAACTCCAACAGTCCAGAACTAGTTCTTATTATGGAAGTGAGTGAAGAAACAATTATTTGGGTCTTAAAAGGGTTTCCCAACGTTTTCTCAGGTAAGATTGGTAAATTTGAAGGGTTTTCACATAGAAGTTTTTTTTTTCTTCCCAAAATACTTTCTGTGGGTTAAGTTCATTTTATTTTATGAGATGCTGTGTACATGTACCTTTATCTGAAGATAATTCTAGTTGAAAGAACAAGAATGAAATGTGTTATATGATTTAGATGAGGTCAGCGAAATTTATTGAATTATTTTTTTTAAATATTTTTTTAGGGAAAAAGGAAGAGTTGTTTTTAATTTTCTTGTTTATGAAAAAGGGAGGATATGTAGTATCTTGCATTTCAATGAAATGGTTTTGTTACTACTTTATGTTATGCATTTCCCCTTTAACTTGCATGTATCCATTTGATTATTTGTGGTCTAAGTTCCATGATGTAATCGCTGTGAGGACAGTTACTCATTGTGGAAGCTGGCAGAAGATCTTCATGGATGTGCTCTTTTCCTTGGAATAAATCTAACTTTATTTTACTACAATTCTTCTTCAATTCATTTCAAAGATACTACAGTCCTCCTCCTGCTTACAAAATCTAACCTATGAAGTGTAGGCAGACCCTCAAACTATAAACAATGCTTCTTTGTCAGGGGTGATTCCTTTCACTTGACGACAATTTGTATATTTGATAGTTTGTCTGAATGGTTCAAATTACTGCACCAACATATCCCATGAATTCGTTTGTAATATAATTAGCCGTGTAATTTTTTCCTTAAACAGTGAGTGAGTTTTTTTCCGTCATTACAGCGGATGTTCATGGCCAACTAACTCTTTACCGCATCATATTTTAACTCTTTATGTCTCTCAACATTGACATTATTCCTGAAAATAAATCTGCTAGTTAAACATGTTTACCAAACTCTTAGGTTATATTTTGCTATCTTAAGGCAAGTCGCACACTATAGAGACCTAAAATTGTTGTTTCTTGCCTCTCCTCTTTTTTCAGAACCAATTATCTTTGTGAGTCGTTCTTTGTAACGTGATGTAAGTACATGAATAATTTCCCTCTAAACAAATATTATGGTACTTATAGTAGGTTACTGGAACCATTTAAAACGGGCTAACTATCTTGAGAAAACCATAATAAATAGTATATAGTAGATCTGACTAGGACAACAGGTCAGGAACCAAGCCGGATAAAATTAGAATGACTTGAATAGAGCAGTGACCTGAATACTAATCTAAACATAATAAAAAAAAGACACATAATAAATATTGCCGTACTGTTCTTTCTCCTTTTCAGTAATCAGTCATGGATGCCCCCTCTAAAGAATCCAACATCAGCATTATATAGCTGATGTCATTACAATATACATCCTGATAGCGGAAATTAAAATCTCTCAAGGTATCTATCACTGTCAATATGGATAAAAACATGACAGCACCATACATGAGATGTTAATACCAGGTCATGTTTTTACCTTCTAGTATTAAAAATCACAGCCTAAAGGATGAATTGTGCGCACAATCCGTTGATGCTACTTGGGTACCTTTGATCAAAATAGGGTGAAGATTTTGTTCATACTATCTTCACTATCAGGGACGCAATAGGTTCAAGCTATGGTGAAGTTCTAATTTAAACATCCTGGGTTGTGGTTCTTTGTCTTTCTTTTCTTATCATTGTTCACGAGTCACATTGTAAAATGAGTGTTGTATAATTGTTGCCTTAAGTATTTACATTGTGTTAATTGAACGATGCCTTAAGGAACGTCACCATATAAGCAGGGGGTCTCTATCTTTACATTATCTACCTTTGCAATACTAGCCAGAAAACAACATTAAGTTTTATATTTTAAAGTGAGCAACCAGGCTTTACAGTAGTATATCTAATGCAATGACTTATCGATTATGGATACTTTAAATTAGCTCCAGTTCTAATGTTGTTTCTTTTTCTTTCTCTTTTAATTACAGTAAGTGGAAGACGATTTACATCAAAATACTATTTCAGGAACCCTGTTAATCACCTCACTTGCCAGGAATAATATAGCAACTTACGAGGTGATTCTACTTGTATACTCTCTTAAGGAACTGGATAACGGGTTTATACTTACGGGACTTCACATTTTTTAATACAACGTTATCCGGATTGTATTGCATAATGAGCTGGCAATATTATCGGGTGATGAATTAATGATTGCTAATGGGCTCTGAGAGTTTGGTACTCTTACAGCTTTTTTCCTTTTTTCTTCTTGACTTTCACTTACCCATCTTTTTCTTTCTTTATCACAAACTCGGTGCGATTATTTATACAGGGTTTTCTTCCTTCGTCTCTTTTCTGTTTTAGTTATTATTGATGGTTCTGCGGGAAACCCTTTGGACTTACCTTTCATGTTCACCTTTGGTGATGGATACCTTACAATCATTACTCACAGGTTCTGGGCACAGTTTGCCTATGTTAGAATGGTGAGGTAATTGTTTGTATTTTTGGGTTTACAGCCCTGAAGCAGTCACATGTGTGTTACGACACATAACAAAACACGTGTTGGCTGTAATTGTTTGAATGTACTACTGAGTCAAGCTGTTTCTTGGAAATATCATCTGACTGAAAATCTGACATTGGATACCCAAATAAAAAACTGGAACTTGGATAAATATACAAAGACTTTCTCATTTATATTGGATCAAAGTATTACTCTTTAGAGTGCTCGGGGTGACCCTCTGTTTAACATAAAGTTCTAATTGAACTTAAAGGCCTTTCTTGACACTTAAAGGAAAACTGTTCTCGCTTAAAGAACATGCACACTTGACATCATCATCAAGTCAATTATGGGCATCTGTCAGCAAAGGGCTCATGCTGACAGCAAATCAGGAGATCAAGGTTTTTTAAGACAGATTGATTCACCCATGCTTGAATTATCTATGTAGAACAATTTAAAATGCTGAGAGTTGTCTTTGCAGGCACAATTCCCAGTGGGAGCAATGCTGGATCAGACAGACACAGAACCAATTATTCTTAGAGGGATTATTCAGAAAACATTTGTGTGACTTCATTTTATTGTTAGAAGGGGATTTATTAGTAGGTGTAGATAGGGACCTATCACTAGTAATAAGGCCACAATCACAATATAAGGTCCAGTCAAGGTCTAAATAAATTATTTCCTTGCTCAACCCTTGGAGCAGGCAACAAGCAGGCAGGCTTAACTTAACTTAAGGAGATAGGTGTGTAAAGCATTAAAAAAACAATACATTGAATAAATAAGACACAACACACAATAAGAACCGAACACGAATTATTAGAAATAGGAAATATTTTTATGATTAAACTGACACCAAAATGACAAAAATCCAATGTAGGGAACCAGAGATATGAATTTTTAAAGAATAAACATTTTCTAGTTCCAAAAGCGCCAACTTAGGACATCTGGTTCTCGCTTGATTCGGACAAAGTCAAAGTTTGATGATGAACGTGATGGAGCACAGATTGTATACACTAAGCGATAGGCTTGGTCAAGTTTTTACCTCTGCTTCTTAGTCGTTTATCTGGAGCTTTTTATCTCAACGTTGAGTGAGGCTCCTCGCTAGGCCAGGTTTCAAGTCAACAATGGCGGCTTGGTTTGCTGCAAGGCCTTGGTGAAATCCTGGAAGTCTTGTGCTCAGAGAGCTATCAGTGGGACGAACCTGAAGTGTAGGCCAGCTTAGGTATGAATTTCGGATTTGTGCGGAGCACCACTGAGTTATTTGTAAACTGTAAGAGGGATGATGAACTGTGAAAGCCTGGATATCACTGACTCTTCTAGAGGAAGTCAAAGCCAATAAAAGTGACACCTTCCACGTAAGGAATTTCAAATCGGCCTTGTAAATAGGCTCAAAGGGATGGCGCATGAGCTGCGCTAACACTACATTAAGATGCCACGATGAAAGTGGACGACGTACCGGAGGGGACATTCTGAAAAGACCCTCGAAGAATTATTGTATAATTCTTGAAGAATAAAGAGAAGAGGTCCCATCTTGTCGGTATCTTGAAATCGCTGCCAGGAAAACCTTTAGGGTTGCATGAGACAATCCCGATTTTGCCAGATGTAAGAAAAAAGGTAAGATTTGCTCTGGCTTAGCTAAGAGAGGATGAATTCCAGCTGAGCGACACCAGATACAAAAACTTTTCCATTTGAGACTGTACGTCTTTATAGTAGCAGGTGCTCTTGCTTTGGCTAGTACTTCCTTGAAATCTACAGGAAGGTTCAGGTGGGCGAACTCAAGGTATTCAGGTGCCAGGCCGCTAACTTCAGAGATGTCGGTCCGGATGGTAAATCTGACTGTCCTGGATGGAGAGCAGGTCCGGAGTTGGACGCAACTGGATTGGTTCGCACTCTGACAGGAGAAGGAGCTCGGTGAACCAATATTGGCAAGGCCATCTGGGAGCAATAGGAATCAGCCGACACAGTTCTTTCTTCATCTTCTGCAGGACTCTGGGAACTAACGGTATCGGTGGAAAAGCGTATGCATATATTTGAGACCAGTTTATCGAAAACGCATTCCCCTGAGAGTCTTTGTGGGGATGCCAACTTTCAAAGAACCGGCATTTGCTGTTCTTCTTGGTCGCAAAGAGGTCCAGATCTAGATGACCCCACTGCCGAAAGATCTGATCCACCGTTTGTTGATGAAGTTCCCACTCGTGAGTGGACACTGTTGTCCTGCTGAGAGTGTCTGCAAGAACGTTCTCTGTTACCGGTATATGAACCGGCAGAAGATTGATTCTGTGTCGTATTGCCAATGCCCATAGCTCCTGGGCTTCCTGAGACAAAAGACCTGATCCTGTTTGTTGACATAGTGCATACTTGTTGTATTGTCCGTGCGGACCATTACAGTGGCTCCTTGAATGATTGCTCGAAATGATTTGAGGGCACTGAAGATGGCTCTCAGCTCCAACAGATTGATGTGCCAACGTTTCTGCTGAGGGCTCCATTTGCCGCTGATTGTCAGTCCCTGAAGATGAGCTCCCCAGCCTTCGAGGGATGCGTCCGTGGTGATCGTAAAATTTGGTGCGTCCTGAAGGAACCCGCAGCCCTGTTGCAGATTCTTTCTTTGCATCCACCAGAGAAGGGAACCCCGCATGCGAGGGGTGATCTGGATGAGGTCCTCAAATGAACCCGAGACCTGCAGCCATTGTAAGCTGAGTTCTTCTTGAAGAGGCCTCATTCTGAGACGGCAATTCGGTATCAACGGAATGCAAGACGATACATCCCCTGAAAGGATTTGAACCATCGGACTGAAACTGACTTTCCTGTATTCTGACTTGTCTTTCGTCCGACACGAAGGCTTGGAACATCTGGGTGTCTAGTGTCGCTCCCAAGAAAGCTCGTCTTCGGGATGGTACCAACTGGGAGTTGTTGACGTTGATGGAAAGGCTCAGAGATTGAATGGTTGTCTGTGTCTGCGTAAGAACTGGCCTTTATAAGGCAGTCGTCCAAATATGGAATATTTGTATTCCCTCCAGCCGGGGGTGTGCTGCTACCAGAGCCAGGACCTTTGTAAATACCATGGGTGCTGAGTGCAGTCCAAAGCGAAGGACCTTGAATTGATAATCCCTGCAAGCCACTCTGAATCGCAGGAACTTTCTATGGCGAGGTAAGTTGGGGATTTGTAAATAAGCATCTTGGAGATCCAAGGTGTCCATGTAGTCTCCAGCCGATAGGAGATGCAGTATTTCCTGTAGCGATAACATTCTGAACGTTAGCTTCTTCAGATATTTGTTTAGGGCACGGAGATCCAGAATTGGACGCCATTCTCCGGACTTCTTCTTTATTAGAAAAAATCTGGAGTAGAATCCTGTTCCCTCAGGGTCTGAGGAACCTTCTCGATTGCTCCTTTCTTCAACATCAAATTGATTTGGGTAAACAGCTCCTTTAGATGAGCTGGAGGTGGTCCCTTTGGGGGAACGTTCGGAGGAAACTTTTCGAATTCGAGGGCATGGCCCTTGGCCACAATATCCAGGACCCACCTGTCCAATGTTATCAATGACCATTTTGAGTAGAAGTTTGATATTTGTCCTCCAATTTTTGCATGAGATTGGGACAGAAGCGGTGGCAGGTGATGAGGCTCATTGTCGTTTCTCCTTTCCGCAGTAGGCCGGTCTCCTCTTGTTTTGGGAATAATTATTGTTTCGTTGACCAAAGGATTGATAACGCTGTGTTTGATGGCATTGATTCCCTTGCCTGTAAGAGGACTGTTGCGTATGTCCGCCTCGGTTAGAGAACGATCCACGTCCTCTCGCTCCTCGAAAGGGTGGCTTACAAAATTGAAGGGTACCCAAGGATTTAGCGGTTTCTGTATCCTATTTGATTGCCTGCAGGGCTTCTTCCACTTGCGGACCAAACAGAAACTCCCCGTCATAAGGCATATCTAACACCCTTGTTTGCACTTCTTGACGGAATGAAATGGAGCCTAGCCAACCTTGCCTATGCAGGGCAGCAGCACCTGCCAATTGCCTGAAGCCAGTTGAGGCCACATCAACAGCAGAATCAATAATCTCAGCCGAGATTCTTTCACCTTCCTGCAGGATCTTTTGCGCTTCAGACTTGGAAGGTTCTGGAAGCTGGTCTAAGTATGGCGAGATATTTTACCACATTTTCCGGTCATATCTGCCCAGGATGGCCAATGAGTTAGCAGCACAGACCGTGGTAGCTGCCATCGTTGAAACACGCTTGCCAATGGCATCCAGGCGCCTACCGTACCTATCAGGTGGAGCCGCGATTAGAGATGAAGAGTTCCTAGATCTTTTGTGCAGCTTGAACGATTACTGAATCCTGTTTTGGTTGTCCTATAAGGCAAGCAGGGCACTTCTCCGGAGCCTTATACTTTTTATCAATCCTTGGCAGGACCGTAGGAATGGAAGCCGGGTTAGACATGACTTTAATCCCCCTCCTTCCAGATGAAATCTATAATAGGTATAGACCTCGCTTGCTTCCTTGGCTGGTCTTTAAAACCATATAGGAAGCATTCCTGTTCTGTGTGCTCCATATGAATGTGGAAGCGTTTCGTGGCCCGCTCCATTAAAAGGTGGAATCCACCTATGTCCACTGGAGGTGAATCTGAAGTAGCCGGTGGCGAAGGAGAAGGAGTTTGAACCTGGTAATCATCCCACTCCGACATCAATGACTCGTTATTGACTTCTCCTTCTTCTCTTTCTTCTTCGTCTGAAGAATGTTGTTCGTCCGGTTGATTGGATGATGCATGTGGAGGAGACCTTGGAGGTCTGAGGTCAGGCAAAGGCGTCTCAACCACAGGTGTAGGAGGTACAGAGCCTGTTGACTCTGATGGTGGAAAACACCTGTAATAGTCATCTAGCATGCATTGAAGGTTGGTGTGCAATGCTATTGGCACCTGAGCTGAAGGGACATTTGTCACAGTTGATGTCATTTGCTCGGGCGAATGCTGATCTTCTTGGTCATCCTTTTGATATTTTATATTCAATTCGGAAGGACTTGTCGCTGTTTCAAATGTTTCCTCAATAACAGAATCCTCCTCACTGTCCTCCGAATACAGTAGCTTGTCGGGAACCTGTAGAGGTATTTTTTGCGGTGAAATATCCAGAGGAGATAAAGGTTCCAAGGTAGAACCAGGTCTCTGAAGCAAAGACGGTTTAAGCGTTGACAGAAAAGCCGTAGACGGCGACCACACTTGCAAAGTGGTACAAGAAGATAGCTGTGGCGTCGACGGGGGCTCTACCAAAGGACTCGTCGACTTGGGTTTCGCGGTAGACGACAAGAAGGCCGTCGTCGACGGTACAGTTATCTTCGTCGATAATAATGGCTCCGTCGACGGTGGTGTCTTCGTCGACTATGTTGTCTTCGTCGACCATGGTGTCTTCGTCGACGATGGTATCTTCGTCAACGTCTTCGTCGACGATGGTGTCTTCGTCGACGTGGTGGTAGTCGTTGACAATCCCGTTGACGGTGGTATCTTCGTCGACGGAAGAACAAGCTTTGACGGTGTCGTCGATGGGATCTTCTTTAGTTTAGCCGTCGACAAGGAGCCGACGATGGCAGAAGATGAAGACTCTGCCGTCGACGAAATTGGTCTAACAGTAACATAGACCATCGTCGGAAATGGAGACGCCGTCGACATAATCATCTCAGGCTTAGGACAGGAAAAAGTTACCATTGACGTAGACGTAGCGTCAACGGAAATCTGAGTCGACAACAGGGTCTGTTTCTGAGGTAAAGTCTTCTCAGAAGATGTTTGAGGTATCTTGATTGTGGGTTTTCTCGGGGCGTAGAAGAACCGCTTTTCTCCTTAACAGGGGAGTAGCCTTAGATGTGGAAGGCCTGTCAGACCCCTTAGCAGGTTGTTGCTTCCTCGCAACCTTAGCCCCAGGAGAAGTTAAAACCTCATCAGCAGCTCTCTTCCTAGAGGCTGAAGTAGACCCAGAGGCAATACTGCCTACCTCAGAAGCAGCATAATCCGAATCCTTGAGCTTTTGTAGCCACAAAAGCAGGCGGCCCTCTCTGTCCCTGAGGGTCTTCTGAGGGAAGGTCCTACAGATCTTGCAGTCCTTCACTTGATGTTCAGGATACAGGCATTAAATGCACTTCTTGTGGGGATCTTCTTTAAAAAGCCAGAGCTTACCACAAGAGTCACAAGGTCTGAATAGAGATTTCTTGGTAGACATCTTCAAAACACTAAATTCCAGAAGGAAAATAGAGAAGTACTGAGCAGAAAATCAGAGAGCCTGAGCCTCTGGGAGAACCTTCTGGTGGGTCCTGTCGCCTGATTGGCTGCAATTTGGTCTGTCACCTGATTGGCTGCAATTTGGTCTATACAAAATGACTAGGATAGTCATGAGTGTGGAGGTTTTTTCTCCTGTAGCTTGGGCTACTTTACTTCCTGGTTGGGAATTACTGGTTTTTACTATGATATTATGGCATATTATTGCTTTTTTATGTACTGTGGGACTCCCACTCCGACGACGGGGAATAATTCAGGCATGTGAATCTATGAAAGACACCCCTAATACTGGAGAATGTAATATTATTCACTATTGGTGTAATAAAAAATGTACAAAAAACTTGGTAAGGACAAGCTGCTTCTGTTCCTGCCACTGATTTTGCCACTGCTGACGCTAGGTGGTTACAAAGGCAGCGCCAGAGGTCACAATGGGCATGCCAGGGGACGCAGCAGCAACCCCTGGTGACCCCTAAATGGCCTCTATGGTCTGTATGGATGCAAAGTAATATAAAGAAGTGCATAGAACTGCTTTGCACTATTTTTAGGCAACTTTCCAGTGCAAAATACATTTTGCATTGAAAAGTAAATTCCAAATCAACACTTTGCATCAGTTTGCATCATTTTTGGTAATTTTTGTAGCCTCAAGGTGTGGTTCTTAGCGTGGATGCCTGGCCTGTCAAGCCTTAATCCTGGCACTTTTGAGACAGATGGTGCGCATTCATTTGAAAAATAATATTTCCGTGTCATTCCTCTCTTATCACTTTACCTCATTTCTTCTATCTTTTTCAGGTCTCCAAACCGCTCTCTTTCTCTTTCTCCACATCTCTAAGTATCTACATACTCTCTCTCTATTTCACCTCTCTTTAAATCACTTTTATTTACAATACTTCTTTCTCAATATACCTCACTCAACTTCTTATATCTCTACTGTTCTCTCATAGCTTTACCTGTACGTCAGACTCTGTGCCTACCTCTATATCCATCACCTTCAATACCCTCGCTCTCCATCAGCTCTCTCAGTTCATGTCTCTACCTTTGTGCTGCACTGCTCTTTACCATCTGCTCTCCCTGTAGCTCTCCTCCAACTACTTATCTTTTAACGCAACCCTATTTCTTTCTTTACCACACCTCTCTTTCTCTCTCTACTACCTTACTTCAGCCCTTTCTCTATCTCACCAATACCCCTTGCCTCTCTGACTCATTTACCCCTCTCTACCTCGTTTCCCTCACTGTCTAACCTCATCTTTCTAACTCTCTCTAAATCATCTTTCTCTGGATTGTCTCTCTCTCACCTCTGGTGATTCTGTACTCCTCCACCTCTCCCCCTACCCTAGTTCTTACTCTATCTACCACTCTACTTCACTCTTAACCCTTATCTTTTTTCAGCCTCTTTTTGTTTTCAACTTTTGGCGTGGTCTCCCCATACCTTTTCTGGCAGCCGACCTCATGTTTGGAATTTGTTTTCCTAGCTTAGGACTTTGAGTGGGTTTGACACTGCCATTCAGTGCCAAAGAACTCTGTTTGTCATATACATACTGGTGATTGGTGTATACATGATTGATTGATTTGAGTTTGCTCCTCCATGGGCCTACAGCCCTCGTTGTGCCATCCACTGAGGTAGTTTGACGATTGTGCCACAGTTTAGCCCTGGTGGGTCCTGTGTGCGAGGTTACTGTTACTTGACTTGGCATTCAAAAAGCTATGTGCCAAGATTCTGCATGTCTCTTTCTGTATCAAAGTTCTCGCTGGTGACCAGGTGTGGTGTTGGGAAGATGTGGGGCATGTGGATGTGTGTGTTACATTCACGGGTCGTGAATGTCACTGGATGGTGTGTTTGGTATGTCGGGCCTGCTTCTCACATTTGATTAGCATGGGGGAATGCAGTGAAAAGCTATTGAGTGGGATTCCCTACGTGCAGAAAAGTAACAGTATATTGTTTGGTACTGATGAATTCATAATGGCGAATCTTCTCTGGTAGTGCAAATGGATTTGACATTCCATGTATGAAAATGTCACCTTGGGAAAGGGGGCATTTTAAAGCTTGTGGTGCTGTTAGCCTGTCTCAACTTCACATCTGGGTGCTGGGGGGACAGCTACATCTGTGCATTCCTGATAGAAGGCCATAAACTAGGGGCTAAAAGAAAACTGTAGATCTCTGACTCTGCGCGGCCTCTCTGGGATGGTTACGTGGGGTGGAATTAGCACCTGCATTCCAAGAGGCAGGGCCTAGGCCTCACTAAACATAGTGATCTGACCTCCCTGGGTAGGTAGGATGGTAGACAGAACAGAATTTAGAGGAGGCCTCTGCATTTCAAAGGTGGCCTTTTGAACTAATTACATCTTCAAAGCCCATTGTGGGTATAATTGCTGGTGCTTTGGTCTCAGAAGTTAAAGACAGTTTTGTATTTGGGACCATACTATGCTGGTTCAATGCTGGGACATTGGCACGAGGAATCATTAGGGCAGGAGGTACTGCAACTGGATTATCAGCAGACTTGCGGTGGCCTGGAGCTTGTCTTGCTCCAGGAAGGGGACTATCACTTGGTGGATGTTTCCTGGACTGTCTTCAACCTCCAGACCGGGAGGATGACAGTGACTGACATTGCGGCCTCCGTCCAAGGTTGCTGGCTCCCTCTGCCTGGACCCACGCCACAAGGTACTTTGTTGTGGAGAACATCGTGACGGGGCCCAAAGAGTTTCGTTGTGCCTTGTGGACACCTACATTTGACTGTTGGGAGCTACGACTACTCGCGTGTTCGCCTGAGGAAACATTTTTTCAGACTTGCCCAGCTTCCTGGTTCACAACCTTTTGTCTATGGTGGAAAGCAATCCTCCACTAGTGCAGTTGCCGCCGGGTACCTGGAGATCTAATCTGTATGGACGAACCTAAGTAACTGTTTCTTTCCTTTTTAGGTGGTTCCGCCAATCTAATCAATGTGGCACCAACAGGGTCAACGTGTATCATTGGCTGATGCATTTGAGGGACTGGGTCATGAGGCATAGTCAAGGACCTGTTATTTATTGACCATTGCAAATGTTGGGGTACGCGATATTGGAAATGTTGTGTCTGATGATTACTTTGAATAGGGCATATATGGTTAAGCCGTTCTGCTGCTAATGGGAAAGTTGGACAATTGCATATGACTGTAAAGTATATATTCAATGTGCAGATCGTTTTGATTTTAATGTATATATTGTTTTGATTTTGATGTGCGTGTATAATACAAAGACCAGTTATTTATACATATGGTGTGGAGTCTTCCATCAGCGAACGCAGTGTGCTGCAAGGGTGGTGTTATGCAATACTTTACAAATTGACCCTGAGGATAAGTCTGACTTCTCTGTGCCATGCTACCTGAGTGGGAGCACGGGTTATCGAACATGTGTATCATACTCATCCTGTCTAGGACGGGGTGCTTTAACTGGCTTTGATGCATCCCAGCACTAACTCTCTTTATCTTTCCTTCTGGCTATATCACATTTCTCTATATACTTTATTTCTCTACCTACCTCACATATATTTCTAAATCATTTCTTTCTCTATCAACTTCTCTTTTGCATCTTGTCTTTCACAATACTCTTCTTTTCATACCACTGTCCTCCCATATCTTGCTTGTTCCAATTTATCTTACTCAGTAGTCACAGGCAACTATCTAGCATGAGAAGTGCAAACATATCAAACGGTGAAGAAGGACAAGGCATGGAAGAGAACTCGGGAGAAAAGTATCCAATCTTAGGCAATAGAATTGTGAAAGTCCTCAGAGCAGCACTTTGCTTTTCACTATTTTCCATAAGACCACCAATAATGAAAGGAAATGTGTCAGACCTGGCCATCTCTGCGGGGTCACCTCCAACCTTTTTGCATTTACCCACCACTTTTTTGCTGAATTATTTTTTACTGCCCTTAGGACTCTGTGCACTTCACCACTCAGTTCAGTTAGTTAGACTTTATTTTGTCTATTACAACCATCAAAGTATACAAATAAACAAAACACCGCATAGTAAAATCCACTATGTACAGCTTCTAAAAATCATCTATACACTTCTTAAAACCGACAATCCTCACATCCTCAGAAGGAAGAAAACATTAAAACTAGCATTTAAAAATGATTTAAAACACACAATTTCAATTTAAAATCCTAAGATACAAATATTTTTGTACCACATGGTTTTTGTTCTTATGCATCCCATTTGCCTTAAAGGCTCAACCTAGATCATTACATTTTAGGAACTCCTTAACTTTTTTTTTATATATTTCCCTATGGCACAGGCTATGTCTAGATTGACCATTTCTAGTAAAAGGTGTACTGCATGTGACATACTTTTTAAAATTCGGACATAAAAAATCTTTTCTCATATCTAACAACTTCTGGCAATCTAATAAAATGTGTATGATATTACATGCTGTTCCTAAAGTGCGAGTGCATTTTCCTTCATTATTTAGCATAAAGCTTTTTACCCCTTTACTTGCATAACATGGGTTTACCCCAATTCTTAGTCTTAGTACTTCACGCCTTAACTGGCAACTGGGTAGCCTGTAAATATAAGGAAAATGTTGATCTTTTTGTCACACTGTGACCATATGGAGAACTGAGTTTTTCCTAGAAAGATATTCTTGGTCCTGTGCTCGAGAGACTTCAGATCCCAGCATCTTAAGCTCTCTCTTATTGATCTCAGGCTGAAGGGACTGAGGGCGCAATTCAATCTTGAACTGGCTTTTCGGACTATGGCTCTAGTTTATTTTGCCCAGGTTAAATTGCTGTTTATAATTTCTTTCTGACACCATTGTGAGATTTTAAGATCTTGATCTAAACTCACACGTTGCCAGAAGCGTAGTAGGGCCATGCTCGTTAAAATACCCCATGAGGTAGTTCCCAGTTCAAGTCTCACTGCCGGTACCATTGATGATTTAGGCATAGAAAAGAGATTTTTCAAACAGTTTCCCTCCTCAACATCCCACCTATTTTTGCCACTCAGATATGATATATCTGCACCTTACAGAAATTGAGGTGGCACCGTGGCTGAATAGGCTTTTAGAACCAGTCTATCAGACATTTCCCCATACATGCCATTGAATCTTTTTAATCCCTTCAACGAGGCAGAAGTCCTCAATTTTATTGCATCAAGGTGTCCCAATGCAAATTTCCTTGAAACCATATCCCCAGGTATCTATATTCAATTACCTTTTCCAATTTTTCACTGCCCAGGTACCGGGAGAACCCTGTTTTCCTTCTGCTGAAACATAAAATCGTAGTCTTCTTCATATTAACTAAAAGTTTTTTGACTTGGCAATATTCTGTGAACTTATGTAATTTTTGGTGTAGACCAATCTCTGACTGGTCCATAATTACCAGGTCATCCACATAGAGTAGACATGAAATATGTTTCCCATCTAGTTTCGGGCTTACCCCTCTTGTATTTCATAGAGTTTGTGAGAGATCTGCTATAAACAGGGAAAAGAGCAGGGGGGCCAAAAAGCACCCCTGTCTTAGCCCATTACCAATTTTGATTTCCCGGGATAAACTTCCCTAAGCGTCTAAGATTATCTGGGTCCAATTTTCAGAATGCAGGGCTTGAATCGGGCTCAGTATGTCACTGGGGATATTATAACCTATCAGGGTCGACCACAGCTGCCCCCTATCCACCAGGTCAAATGCTGCACGGAAGTCCACGATGCAACAAAAAAGGCTGCCTTTCTGCTCGATCGACTACCCGCTATTGCCCATAGAGCAAAGCAGTGTGTCAGGTCTTGAAACGGGATTGCGCCTACCCAGTTCTGGACCAAACTACATCTCCCAGAATTCCATCCTACAGGGAGGCGGAACCTCTATTTAATCACGTGTCACAAAGGAAGCAGCGTACATGATTCCTGTCAGGTTTGGATGGTACCAAAGCTGAGTGGCTCCTCTGCTTCTTGTGGCATTCCCAACAACGATTTTTGAATAGGCTTCTGTTGTGTCTCTGGCGGAGACACAGAACCTCGGCCTCACTGCGGAACGGGGGAGTGCTCTGTTCTTAGAGAGGTGCAAGGTTTTGGAGATGCGTCTTCAGGCATGAGATTCGTGGGGGCATTTTCCTACTAACTTTCCGTCTGCCGATGGAAAGGGAGACTTGGGGGCCTTCAGGGAAGTGGAACGCGGATGAGCGCAAACTGTCCCTTCTTGAGATCTGTTAGGCGGCGGTGGAGGCTGATCGTCAGGCTTTTTCCTGCCGTTCTGGGAGGAGAGGCATTGTGCGCTGGGTTCCCTTGCAGGTTTTTTTTGCCTGCGGATCTTCAAAGGGAACCTAGCTCTTGGTGGATGCAAGAAATCTACTGTTAGAGTGTTCATCGCTTGGGAGGTACAGTTACCTTATATTCTTTGATTCCTTAAAAAGAAGGGAAGACTTACTATGGATTATTCTATTTTTGTTCTTTGACTCCTCAATTATTTTTCTGTTCATTTGTGCGGGCCCCTTATGGCAATTAACATATACTGTGCTTCCAAGAGTAGGGTGCTTCATGGGGATTATTTTTCCTTTTATCACCTGGACTATTTTCTGGAACTTGGTTATAATTGATTCATTTGACATAGGGTATGTATGCCATAGTGACTGTTTGTGTGTTTCACTTGGCTCAAAAGGAAGGAGGAGGTCTAAAAATCTATTTGGTTTTATAGATACCAGTCAAGATGGTTCCACGGAAAAAGAGGCAGTCAGATATAGAAGAACCCTCCATAGAGTCCGTGGAAATCATTCATCCTGTCGGTGCAGTATTTTACAAGGTATGGGGAACTGGGGTAGCGAGACCTTTTGAGAGTAGTTAGATTGTTGAACACAAAGTAATCCTATGTTTCTTGTATTGCAGGTATCCCTATTCCCACGCTGTACCTTCCCTATCCCTATCCCTCGCTTGATCGCCTCAATACTCTGTATATGCTCTAGTCAGAGTTGGGGATGACAGGAGGTGGACCCCTTTGAATATCGCCCAGATCCTGAGGAGTTCCTGTGGTTTTGACACAGTGGTCCACCGTTGAATGACCCTCCTTATACCCTCCCTGTTCTGGGGGCACAATCTGATTTTCTTTTGCCCACACTTTCAGTAGTCACAGAATTACTTTAGCGAATACCCTTTCTCCTACATCCAAAAGATTTATTAATCTATAGTTTTTAGGAGCATTTACATTGCCTTTTTTGTGGATAGGCCTAACGATTGCTCCTTTCCAGTATTCTGGCACAATCCCTCTGTTGAGGATCCTCTGAAACGTACATGCAAATAACTCGGCCCTCCATTCTAGATTACTTTTCAACATTATGGCTGGCAAATTATCTGGCCCAGCTTCATTTCACCACTGCTAACCAGTACTTGAGATCTATATTCTAAACATGGTAGAATTGGCTTACAGGCAATTGACATATTTAATTTACTTATAAGTTCGTAGTACAGTGGTGCTACATGTACCCAGGGCCTGTAAATTAAATTCTACTAGTGGGCCTGCAGCACTGATTTTCCACCCACTTAAGTAGCCATTTAAACAGGTCTCAGGCCTGCCATTGCAGCCTGTGTGTGCAATTTTAAACTGCCATTTAACCTGGCAAAAAAAACATTTTGTCAAGTCCTACCCTTCCTCTTTAAAACATTTAAGTCACGCCTAGGGCAGGCCCTGGACATCCCAGAAGGCAGGGTGCAGAATATTGAAAAAGTTGGATATGTACTTTTTAGTTTTACATGTCCTGGCATTCAAAAACTCTTAGTTTTTTCATGGCTGGAAGGCCTACCTCTCCCATAGTATAACATTGCTGTTACTGTATTGCATTTAATAAGCTGTAACTTCCAAATGGTAACAGGTAATCAGTTCATGTTGTACGTCTTTGGAATTGTAATGAAAATTCCTCTCTTATGGTAAAGTCAGATTTTAAGTTACAATTTTGAAAATGCCTCTTTTAGGAAGTAAATACAAGATGATGGATGGAGTGCTGTTTTTTTTAGATACTCACCCCCAGTCACAGATCTGGGTTGAATTCATCTTCGTTCTTTAGCTCACTTCGCCAACCCAGTTCAGACCCAGCCATATGCAAATCAGTCTTGACCCTGTTCCTTGTGGGAACAGATGCACTTGGAAGTAAAGTCCTGTGGTTTCTAATTCAAATAGAAGTCAAGAATATTGACTATTGCTAAACACTGTGTGGAAGACTATTGGGGGTGGGAACAGTCCAGTCCATATTGTCAAATCAGGGCTTTCCTGGACCGGCAACAAGCATCCTGGGACGGATTTCTGGGTAACAGCCCTCATCGGCCAGGCTAGCTTGAATCCAGTGGCAAAGTGAACAAGGAACCCATGTCTCACCCTTGATAAAGCTATGTCCTGCCTCCACACAAATTTCTGCATACACCTTCAATTAATCTGGAGCTGAGCGGGGGAGACAGGAAACATGTGCACTTCAAAGGAACACCTCTAGATGCTTTTCCCACTTCAAAGGAGGCAACTGGTATAAATATTGAACCTGATACACCAACTTTTCAGCACACTTCTGGACCTGGGTGACTATACCAGGAAGAAAGAGTGTTGCGCTGCTGAAAAGACTGCCAGTCTACTAGACTACTGGATTGCTGGATTGCTGTTCTACTTCCCTGCTGCTCTCCTGCCTTAATCAGAGGTATTGGGCTTATATTCAAACCCAGGCCTCCCAGAGTGACTCCAAGAGCTTGTCTGCTAGCATCCCCTTCCGAACCACAGGGACATAACAATTTCCCAACCACCTGAACTACTACCCAGATCTAGCTGGAAGAAGTCACCAACCCAGAGTGACTCCAAGAGCTTGTCTGCTGGCATTCCCTTCCGAACCACAGGGACATAACAATTTCCCAACCACCTGAACCACTACCCAGATCTAGCTGGAAGAAGTCACCAACCCACAAATCGTGTTCCTTAGATCCTGGACCCTTAGTGGGGCCTCAGTGGAGCATAATTGAAGTGTTTGGGACCTTCATGACCACAAATGCGCCAGTTGTTGCCAAAACCTTGTCGCTTGCACTGCCTACCAATGTGAAGATCCATCAACCCAACACTTCTTGCTACAGTATTGACTGCTTGTGGGGAGAGCCATCGCAAATCTCCAGATCCCAGCACTAAAGCGATAATCATCTGCGATGCCCAGTATGCTCTTTTCACTGCAAGTAAGACCAGCCATGATTCTTCTCTACTCCTTGTGGCCCCCCTACACCATGAACAGGCCTCTTTGCGCTCGACTTGGAAAGTTACTTTGTAGCAGGACTAACCTAGTCCCTCTATCCCACCTGTTCTCCATCACAGTAAGCCTGAAATTGTGACTTTCTTCTTGTCTCGCATGACCAGATAACAATGAGTGGTACTTTGGGCTTTTCTGCACAATATCCTCTTAAATGTTTTAAATTGAGCATTTCGGGTTCTACTGATTGGATAGTTCTCGATTTGGTCTTGATTTATTTATTAAATCTTGCTCTAATTTTCTAAATTGGTGTGGGATTTTTCTTGTGTTGTGTCTTTCTCTTTATTACTGTTTGAAATGCTGCATAAAAACATAAAATAGCAGCATTGCTTTTCTTTGTCCATCTGACTTTTGAAAGATTCTAGTACAAAAGGAAAGGGAGGTAGAGGGAGGAAAAGGCATAGGCTCACCCTCCAAATACTGTAGTCAACAAAAGATTTCTGAAAACAGAAACCAGAAAGCCTAGCCGGTCACTATAATTCCATTCGCAACACTCATTGGGGTTGGCCTGGAAGGTATAGTAGATAGAAAAAGAGAATTGCTCTTTTTATTGGTGTCCCCTCACTCGCCAGGGTTGCCCCATGGTGACATGCTTCATCATAGGGGCCATCCCAGTCCTCTACGGGCTCGGGCGTGCTGAGACTGGCGAATTACGTAGGAGCACTTATAATTTGACTATGTGTGGTGCGGGTGTGATAGTGGAGTGGTCTAAGTGATGTGTTTAAAAAATACCTGCCTAGTAAGCTTTCAATAAACTTTATTCCTGCTTCCAGGTAGTAATATTAAAATATGGGGTGGAAAAAACTAGGATACCTAAACGCAATGTGTCAAGGTGTACCTATCAACTCCTGTCAACATGTTTCGTGCATACCCCAAGCACTTCTTCGGGACTACACAGGGACCAGCCCTGTGTTCGCCACTCCTTAACGCTGCAATGAGCTTTTTAATAAAATGCTGCAATCGACATTTAGTGCATGCATATAGTACCTACGTACTCAATTGAATCACAAGGTTCCTGTAAGACAAAGAACAACTTGAAAAGTCAAGGGATGTTACCCCCAACATGAACACACATAAGCACATATATTGGATTGCACGAGGAAAACGTGATTACATTTCCCGTGGTCCTTAACAGGACGTCTTCACATATAAAAACGTGATTGTTTTCATGCATAAAACGTGGTAGTTCTCATGCATAAAAACGTGATGGACACCTTGCTGTGAGAAAACCAAACACTCAACTTGCTCACACATTCGTACATATTTACATACATGTAGTGGGACCTAACTAAGACCCATGGACTCGAAGGGGTTCATTATCCCAGCAATCTAAAAGAGATGGAAGTAAAACAGGGCGGATAATGCATCTGCTTGTCTTGTTTCTTATGACCTGCAAGGTTTGTGCGTTTTTCGATCAGCCCGCAAAGCGGTAATCAGCGTTGGCGGCCATCTTAGGTGTATTCAGTACACAAAATTTTGGGGCAAACTGCTTGATAATTATAATGAGTCATAGAAGTATGCCGAAAATTAACTGAATACAGCACTGGTCACCCCAATAAAGAAATATCTGTGTTCAAAATAGTTAAGGTGTACTGAATACACCTAAGATGGCTGCCAACGCTGATCGCGCTGTTGCTCAACGCGCGCTAGCCCTCAACAGAGCGCTACGAGCAATGCGGAAGTAACCGGGCGAGCAAAATCCTTAAAACAAACCCGGCACTCCCGGTCCAACAACATTCCGACCGAAGAGGCGCAAGTAGGTGGGGAGGTATCCTGTTAGCAAGTAAGTGTAATTAAACGAGTGGCTGGCAAATGAAGTGCCGTCTATTACCGCTTTACGGGCTGATCGAAAAACGCACAAACCTTGCAGGTCATAAGAAACAAGACAAGCAGATGCATTATCCGCCCTGTTTTACTTCCATCTTTTTTTTAGATTGCTGGGATACAGAACCCCTTCGAGTCCATGGGGCGTAGTTAGGTCCCACTACATGTATGTAAATATGCACGAATGTGTGAGCAAGTTGAGTGTTTGGTTTTCTCACAGCAAGGTGTCCATCACGTTTTTATGCATGAGAACTACCACGTTTTATGCATGAAAACAATCACGTTTTTATATGTGAAGACGTCCTGTTAAGGACCACGGGAAATGTAATCACGTTTTCCTCGTGCAATCCAATATATGTGCTTATGTGTGTTCATGTTGGGGGTAACACCCCTTGACTTTTCAAGTTGTTCTTTGTCTTACAGGAACCTCGTGATTCAATTGAATACGTAGGTACTATATGCATGCACTAAATGTCAATTGCAGCATTTTATTAAAAAGCTCATTGCAGCGTTAAGGAGTGGCGAACACAGGGCTGGTCCCTGTGTAGTCCAGAAGAAGTGCTTGGGGTATGCACAAAACATGTTGACAGGAGTTGATAGGTACACCTTGACACATTGCATTTAGGTATCCTAGTTTTTTCCACCCCATATTTTAATATTACCACCTGGAAGCAGGAATAAAGTTTATTGAAAGCTTACTAGGCAGGTATTTTTAAACACATCACTTAGACCACTCCACTATCACACCCGCACCACACATAGTCAAATTATAAGTGCTCCTACGTAATTCGCCAGTCTCAGCACGCCCCAGCCCGTAGAGGACTGGGATGGCCCCTATGATGAAGCATGTCACCATGGGGCAACCCTGGTGAGTGAGGGGACACCAAGAAAAAGAGCAATTCTCTTTTTCTAACTATTATACCTTCCAGGCCAACCCCAATGAGTGTTGGTAATGGAATTATAGTGACCGGCTAGGCTTTCTGGTTTCTGTTTTCAGAAATCTTTTGTTAACTTTTGAAAGATTCACCAGGGAGCTTGCTCATCCTCTATGTAGTTTGCCTTCTCTCAACAGGCCGATAATATGTTCATTTTTGGCTGAGGTTTGATAAGACTTCACAAGGCCTTGAATGGTTTTGTCGAGAGGAGATACTAATAGTTGCGGACATAAACTAGGCCAAGCTTATGCTGTTTGAGCTTTTTTAGATGAAAGCACATACACATACACTGGCTATTAGTGCTTTGGTAATTTCTGTACAGAACTATGGATAATATATGTAATTATTATATTATGGTAACAAATCCTTCCTCCTACAACACCTGACTGGTGGGAATGACAAACATTGCTTCTAAATTAAGCCTGACTGCTCTGTGCCAAACTACATGAGGGTAGAGGACAGGTTCATTTGGGGTTTTGCTTGTGACTTATCCTGACAAGGATTGTGGTTGCTGCTTCAGCATAGTGTCACCCCCTAAACTAGTAACCCAATTTCTCAGTAAATATATTTGTGAATACAAATATCTCCCAACTAAAGCTACAATTGCAAGTGATATGCGCATATGTTGTCTTTGCTATTAAGCACTAGTCCTCTACACATCAACCAAGTCACTCTTAGCATATTTTTTCTGCAATGGAAGTAACAAGCAAGTTAGTCACCGAATTTCCCATAAAACATTGTCAAAAACTAAGGGCCTGATTACAATGGCAGTCGGACAAGCATCCAACTGGACATGGTAGAGGGATTCAGACCAACCAACAGGTAGTCGCAGTCCCACCCACCAAATTATGATGCGCAATCATGGCTTTTTCCATTGCAACTTGTGTTGTGGCTTGAATAGGGCCACAGCACAAGCAGCAATGAAAAAGTGATGTTTTTAAACATCCATGACCTGGAGCATGGATGATTTGGGGGGGACCACAGTTGGCACCCAGGCCTCATAACGGAGGCCCAAGCGGAGCTGGGGCCTGCTATGGGCCCACAAAGCACATTTCTGACAGCCTTTCTATGGTGGTCCACCTGCCATGGGAAGGCTGTCAGAAAGGGAAATCGTAATCCCTAAAGCGGTGCCTGAGAAAGCACTGCCCCTACTGTAGGGAATAGGATTCGACCGACGGGCTCCTTGAGCCTGTTGGAAACGTCGGTCGGTCCCTCCAACCGATAATGTCCGACCGACCGCAACATAATCCGGCGGTCGGACTCCTCTGCAAGATGTCGGCCTGTCGGTGGCGGTCCCAACTGACATCCAAATGAGGCCCATGGTTGACATTTTTTATAAAGAAATGGCTTCCTCAATCGTTGTGAAAGCTGACATTTGGTACTATTAGACTGGCGAACACCAGGCATCTTGGTTGTTTTTGGGTGCTGTTATTTCTAAAGGTTTAACATACAATTATATATTGTTTGCCATCATTAAGACTTGAATGAATCAAAAAGGAGTAAAACATTCAAAGAAGTTCTAAAGAGGAGGCCCCAAAATATATCTTGTCCTGGTCCCTAGAAATCCTTATTAAGATGTCACTGGAGTCAAAAGAGGTGAAAGGATGAACTGGCTGGGGAGCTGTTACAAAAAGACTGGATAGAGATCTTTCATAATCTATCCCACATCCAGATGTATGGTAGACAGGAAAGCAGCAGCAAAAATAGTCGCAGCTTGCTACCTAACAAGGAGCAGAACACAGGCCCCTGCAGCTCTTACGGGCCAGGGGACCCCCACCGCCCCAGGGTGGCCCAATCCTTCAAGAGACCCACCCTTCTGCCCAAGGCTAATGAATATCTGTGAGATAAGGAAGACTCAGGGGGCCTTCCTCACATTTAACAGGGGGCCCCATCAGTTTGTGCTATGCCACTGTACCTAACACCACAAAGGCTCCTCACATGGAACCAGGAGAGATCACGTGAGTCCTGGAGGGGCTGTCAGGGGACAGGCTCCCTTCTCCATCTTCCCCACATTAACCAGATACTGGGAAGACGTCTTGAAGAGTATAGATAATGCTCTGATTCTCAGTTCCCCAGATTCCCAGCCTAGGCGATTCTGGGCCTCCTTAATTATTTGTTTCTGCTTCATTTGTCTTGCACTCCATTCACATTGCCGTCGGCTACAATACAATTTGCATAGACGTGCAAACATTTTTTTTTTTTTTTTTGCCCAATCGTTATTAATATCACGGGACAAACACTTTATGGGGCTGAATGAAATTGTGCTTTTTAACTGATAATATTCAGAATATTGAAATTATTTCCATCGAGCACACAATCTACAGTGATTGGCTCGGTTATTCCATAAATTGTCACGGCGATACGATTTACACATATGCATTGGTAAATCTCATAATCTCTCATGTGGAGTATTAGAAACGGATCATTTTTTTACTTTTCTACGGCAAACACATTAGTGTGAGATAGTATTGTCTCAGCTTAAATTGCCGCTCCCTACCCAAACATAAAACAGAAATTTACAATTTATTAATAGATGAGGCTCGTGACGCTTTGTTTATAACCGAAACATGGCTTCATGCAAGCTCTGGACCTGATGTTGCCATGGCCCTCCCTGATTCATATGCGATTATACGCCTTGATAGGATAAACAAAGTAGGAGGAGGCATTGCCGTGATTTTTAAAAAAATGTTTACTTGTGAGTTTAAAAAATTTCCCTGCCCTGGGTGTGAAGGCGCCATTTTTTAAATTATACTTTCCCCTAATTTTACTTTTTCTGGAGCACTCATCTATCGTCCGCCTGGTGCAGCATCAAACTGGCTAACTAATATATCAGAACTTCTTGGCCCTTTGGCCATGAATGCTGCCAATTTCACAATTATAGGCGATCTGAACTTACATTTGGACAATGATCATTGTATAAATGCCACTGAACTCATTGCAGATCTTGGGTCTCTTAATCTAAGCTTGAAGAACTCTGGCCCCACGCATATTGCTGGTCAGTTATTGGACCCAATTTTTTCCAACATTGATAATTTGGACACCTTCCCTGCCCTGCCTATTCCCTGGTCAGATCATTTTCCTATTAAATTCTCATTTCGAGCACAACTATCAAATAAAGACACTTCGCTGGTCTCAACCCCTACTGTTAGGAAATGGAAAAGACTAGATATTAACACTCTGAATACCTTTCTAGAAGACACGACACCTTGCACTAAATCAAGAGTGCAAAATCTTTCGGCATCTGTTCAGACATGGCTTTTGACAGCCATCGACTCGTGTCTGCCAAAAACAAAGTTAAAGGGTAAAAATCAGGGCCTACCTGCCCCCTGGTTCAATGACTCTTTAAAGCTAGAAAAGACTAAATGTAGAAATGCTGAGCGTCAGTGGAGAAAGTCTTACTCCATAGAAGCTAAGAAGGAATATAAAATACAATTAACACACTACCAAAAGATGTGTAGTAAAGCTAAAGCCGAATTTGTCTGCATTAAAATCACTGCTGCCTTAAATCAATCTAAGACTCTCTTTAAAATAGTTAAAGAGCTGGCTGGCTCTAATACCTCACAAACTCCTCCTGACCTTAATAAAATACAATGTGACCAACTAGCTACCTTTTTTGTAAATAAAGTAGATAAAATATACCAGAGCATTGAACAAGAACAGAATGAACAAAACGAAGCTCTCATAGATACTCGTAACTCCTTTCTTAATAGACTAAGTAATCAAGATGGCATTCTAGATGCCAATGTTTGTAATACTCATACCTTCTTATTAGACAATTGGCCTATGCTTAATGTTGACACTGTCATCGACCTAATAAACACAATTAAATCAGGTTCACCAAGAGACCCTCTACCATGCTCTATTTTAAAATTACTTTGTAGGAAAGCCATGTCCATTATCACTGATCTCTTAAACATATCCTTAGAGGAAGAACATGTGCCAGATGACTGGAAACACGCAATGATCCGCCCATTGCTAAAAAAAGTTGATGCGGATCCAAATGTGCCTTCTAACTTCCGGCTAATTTCTCTTCTCCCTATTTTTGCGAAAATTCTGGAGAAACATGTCCATCGTTGTCTCACAGATTGTATAACCACACACGACCTGCTACCCTCCCATCAGTCAGGCTTTCGGGCTGGCTTCTCAACTGAGACCACCCTGTTAGGTGTGACAGAGAATATCCGTGCTATGATAAATAGAGGAGAAACGGTGGCACTAGTGCTTCTTGACCTCAGTGCCGCATTTGACACTGTGTCACATGCGGTACTAATACGGACTCTCCACTCATTAGGCATCGGTGGCGCTGCCTTAAACTGGATTAAATCTCTGCTTGAGAATAGAACGTTCCAAGTTTTTTCCCAATCTGCTTGCTCCGAAACCCTTACTTTCAAACACGGAGTTCCACAGGGCTCGATTTTAAGTCTGTTACTTTTTAATTTGTATATGAGTCCGCTTGCAAAAATAGTTGAAGAGACCGGTTTGATGATGTTCTCTTACGCTGATGATTCTTAGCTTCTTTTTTCCCTTTCATCATCAGGAAGTAATAGCCCCTCCACATTAAATCTAAGACTGGTAAAAATTGCAGGGTGGATGCAAAAAAAATATCTAAAATTGAACGGTGAAAAAACATAGGTTAATTGTCTTGGGGAAAAATAAAGAACTCTGGGGACCCCAACATTGGCCATCTGTAATGGGTACTCCCCCAACTCCAACTACACAGGCCCGTAATCTAGGCTTTATTGTCGATGACTCGTTGAGTATGCACCAGCAAGCAGTTAAAACATTGGCCACTTGCTTTGCTATCCTAAAGTGGCTAAAGAAAATTTGCTGGATTCTACCAGAACACACAAAAAAAACGGTCATCAATGCCTTAATAACATCAAGGTTAGACTACGCAAATGTGTTATATATGGGGGCAAATAAAGCTACAGTCCGCAGATTGCAAACTGTGCAGAACGCAGCTGCGAGACTGTTAGGAAAAATTCCTATTTTTTCATCTACCACCAAATTTATCCGTGAGCTGCACTGGCTAAAAATAGAGAACAGGATTAAATTTAAGTCCCTATGCTTCATGCACAAGATCTTTACAAAAAAAGACCCCAAGTATTTACAAAATCTGGTACACTGCTACCATCCATCTAGGACTTTAAGATCTGCAACAGCCAACAATATTGTTGTCCCTAAAATAAAGCTTTCACGCATGGGCGGCAAATCTTTCGCCTACCTTGGACCCTCACTGTGGAATACCATGCCACAGGCTTTGCGCTCTGAGGTGAACTACATGAAATACAGAAAGGCCTTGAAAACCTGGCTATTCAACATCTAAGTCAGTTGTCCTGTCAGCTATTACTGAATCACAGCGCAGGGAAACCCTTTGTTGGGTAGCTGTTTGCGCTATATAAACTAAATAAATAAAATAAATACATAGAATATCACGGGTGTGTACTGGTAGGAATTATAATTTAGGGTTAAGAACATAATTTATCTCCCATTGTTCTTCGAGTTTAACAAACTCCTCAATCATTGTTTACTTTCCTTCTGCGTTAACATAGGCGGAAGTTAGCATTGGCTTGGCCAAGTGTGGGCTCTGATTGGCTCCTGTGAGAGTGTTTCCGCTGCATGGACGGATATGTTTTCTCGCTGGCGGACCTGAGAGGAAACTACACTTTTCTTAAATTCGAGCACCGTAATTGGCTTAGAGAAACATGGCGAATAAGGTTTGATATTCCTTATTGGTTGGTCGTCCTATAGTGGGTGGTATTCATATTCCCTTGCACTTGATTGGAGGATGAGATGTCCGGACCATTATGGACACCGTTGTTCGTGAAATTTGGCTGGCTGGCTGGCTGGCGGGCGGGCGGGCGGGGCGGGGGCTTGTTGAATGGTGAGGTTCTACTATAGTTTTTAACATTTTGATTAATTGATGGGTTGCTTCCGTTTGCAGATGGCGGCAATTGGTTGCTCTTAAACTGTTAGAGATTTATATTGCATGCTTTACTTGGGAGGTACGCCTTGCAGTCTTCACTGAATGCTGGACTGGGGGCAATAAATTCGTAACTGATACATTTGTTTGGATATATTATTGGTGACTCTCTCAAATAAAAAAAAAATTGATTTAAATGTGAAAATCACAGAAGTCACTTTATCCAGGCATGAATAGATTAAGAAGTCGTTATTGTGAGGTGAGACCTGAGGCATTTGGTGACTATTATTTGCAGTTCCTATGCTTGAACGTTGAACGTTGAGTTTAGGGTCACACCGCATATTTGATTAATTAGACATTTTTTATGGAGTCAATATCATTAGACACTGATGTAGCGACCATTCGAATTAAGACATACAATGTGGCATGTCTGATCTGAAATAGATGCAGTGTGCTTAGGGTTTATACTTTGTTTTTTCGCACTTGTTTATGCTTTAGAAATTAAATTGCCAGAAGACTGTTGTTGGGAATCACGGTGAAGATTTGATGTGCTGAATCTAAGTACTTATTAGAGGTCACCGCACCACTGATTGATTACAGTTATCACGAGGTAGGCTACTGCAATGTTTTATTTATTCTTGTTGCTGACTGTAAGCTCTGTTATGGAATGAACTTTTTACCTTTTGACAATGATACTTCAATGATTGTATTTTTTGTACCAAACTGATTAATGTTATTATTAGAATGATATATTGGCAGGTATAATGCTATTCTGGTGCTAGTTGTTATAGTGATGTTCTTATACTGTATGTTTATTTTTGTACTAGAATGGTGCAATACCTAATAAATATTTTTCATTTCTTTAAAAATTAATTTACAGCCCTGATGATGCCCATTCCGGATGAAATGCGTTGGCTGTTTTAAATTACCTACACAACATTGATTTGGATGAGATTGGATCATTGAATCCACATTGAATTGGACTTTTTGTGTTGATGGATTAAATCTTCTGTTGCTGATATTGGATGAATTTTGCAAAAATAAAACTTTGGAACACAGCATTTTTAACTGAAACCTTTTTTACGAACACGACGCTCCTTCCTTCAAATCTTCATATGTTTGGATCATTTGGGGCCTGAACGGTAGACCCCAGGAAGAAGAGCGTAGAAACTTCTTACAGTTTATTGTTACTAATATATTGATTTCCTCCCTGTGCTTGTCGAGTCACCCTTACCGTTTTACAGATAGTTCCAACAAACAGACACTTTGCCTACATTCACAGAAGGATACACAAGACGGCCTTATTGATTGGTCACTAGACAGACAATCACCTCCTTTCAGGCACAGGCAAAGAAGCAGGCAAGAGAACGTGAGCGATGTGAATCTGGTAATTGCTAGTCATGGAGACAAATATTTCGCCATTAATCAACAAGGGGGATAGCTTTGAAGATATGCTATGCCCAAGGAATTTAAGTCTTACGCATTACTTTAACAGCACCCGAGGCTTAAAGACGGGCTAAAAGCAACGGCAAACAAAACACGTTTCATTTATGCAGCATTGGACAGATAAGGGCGTGGGAAACTCCCTTAAGAGAGACTAATGTTGGCATCATGACCAGATGCACCTATATCTCATTTATACATGCTTCCCTGCGGAGGGGGCGGATGTATTGTTGGATGTTTCTTGTTTGTCATCCCCGCCGATCAGTTGCTGTAGGAGGAAGGATTTGTTACCATAATATAATAATTACAAGACATTAACCATAGTTCTGTACTCAAATTACCAAAGCACCACTATCCAGTGTATGTGCTTTCACCTAAAAAAGCTCAAACACCATAAGATCGGCCAGGTTTATGTCAGTAACTATTAGTGTCTCTTCTTGACGAAACCATTCAAGGCCTTGTGAAGTCTTATCAAACGGCCCAAAATATTATTGGTTTGTTGAGAGAAGGCAAACTACATTGGGGACGAGCAAGCTCCCTGGTGAGATTTTAAAAAGCCAGAAGGACAAAGAAAAGCAATGGTGCTATTTTATGTTTTTATCGGGTGTTACATTAGATTGAAAGTGCTTATGAATATGCTAAAACGTACATCTTTTAGTGTTGCAGCCATTTTTGCATGTGCATAGCACATCCTCCTATGTCATAGACGGCCCTATTCTGCACCTAGCCCTTAACATAGTATAGAGCATACCCCGTACTAGCAAATTCTCTGAAGACATAAATAGCATTTGTGAATGGATATCACTGCTAATATGGATTCTGTATTCAAGATCTCTGGTTGTCTTGTAGTTTTCAAAAGGACCTTGAATGTTTTATGGACAGTTCTTATCTGGAGGTCATGAAATAATTAAGCACCTCTTAGCAAGCAAAAGTCCCCGCCCCCGATCCGAGTGCTATTGTGCTTCAACAGCAAATCCATTTATCTGCAATAAACTCATATTCTAGAAACACATCAACAAAATATGCCTACCAGCTGAAAATGGCCTTATGGAAAATATCCTTTTCATAAATCAGAAAAACTTAATTCCAGCTTTAATTTAAGATATATAATGCCCACCACAGTTTGTGTGGTTCATGTTCAATTAGAATTCATGTGCTAGAAAACAAAATATGTTTAGACTTACTTCTATCATATGTAAGGGTACAGCTATAATATCGCAGGAGGCACATAGAAATAATCATAGAAGAATGCTGTAGTAAACCTCTGAGGCTTAACCACAAAAGTCATTAAATTAATGTGTACTTAACCCGCTAGTAGCTTGGCCCAAAGCAGTCTGGCTTAAATTGGAGGCAATGTGTAAAGTATTTATGCAGCACACACACAGTAATAAAGTGAAAACACAATAGAGGAAAAATCTCAAACAAATGTAGAAAAATAGAGTACATTTTAATAAAATAGAAACACAACAACAAAAATCAAATCAGTAGAACCATGGATATGGTATCTTTAAGTTTTTAGTGGAAATAGCACCTGAAATCACAAAGCACGACTCTAGGTCATCTGGCTGCACTAGACTGGGGTAAAGACACAAGTTCAGGCTAACCATATTGTAACATGGGTCGGGTACGAGGACCAGGTTAGCAGTGGCGTAGCAAGGGGGGGCGGCATGAGTTTTGGGGGCGGCGGCCTCCACCGCTCTTACCTGTGGCCATCGCAGGGCTGCAAACGCAGGAATCACCAGCACCTTCCCCCCGGCTCTTACACACAGCAAATCAGGGACTGCCACAGGCGCCCAAAGGTCTAGCTATGCCACTTAAGGCTATTCTCGCAGAAGAGCTACCTTCAACGTTTGTGGCAAAGACTTTCACGGTGGAGTAGGGCGTGAGGAGCAGGCTGAGTGTTGCAAACTATTGTCAGTGTTCTATAAAGATCCAGTCAGATGTCATGGATGGTCGTTGTTGTAGCTTCACATTGGTGGTTGTCGTGGGCTGTCGTTGATGTAACGCCAAGTGTAGGTCTCACGTTGCAGGTCGTTTGTGGTAAGTGCTGTCAATGTGAATAGCAGCTCTCACTGGAACTTCACTTGGGCAGTCATCAGGGGCAGCAAAGGCTTGCTGAAAATGGGCTGGTTTGCGGCTGCGAGGAGCCCAAACATATGGATTTTCACCTTTTTTTGAGGAAGAGTAAATTCTGATGGCAGCCAACATCAAGGACCTGGTAAGGGACCTCTTGGGGATCAGGGATTCACTCCAGCAGAGGCCAGCAGCAGGGACAGGCCCCGTTGCAGGTCCTGGTAGGTTCACTTGCAGCATCTCAGCTGAGCAGTTGCAGGGAGGCTTCTGAAGCTTGTTGTGTCCCTGTAAATAGCTCAGGAGGTCAGGCAATTGACATTTGGATTTACTCTGGTTAACCTGGGATGAAGGCCAGCAGGTCCGTCTTCCTTCTCAGATAACAAGTCAGTCTTTCAATTAGCATGGCAGTCCTCTGGCAGAAGGGTAGTCCTTCTTCTGTAACTTCCACAGGGCTGGAAGTAGTTCTGGAGGTCCAACATTTTTAGCTGGTGCCAGCCTTTGTTTGGGGTGACTACATGCCCTACCGCCACAACCGGTTCTGGAAAATTATTCCCCTTTCTACTGTCAAGGCTCCAAACTGGCTGGGGTTGAAAAAAGGTAAAGCAGGCCTGGTGTCAGATTCCTTTGTGTGTGTAGGAGGCAAAACCTTTGAATTGTAAGTCGGGCTGGTGCGGTCCCTCTCCATTCAGTCTGCCAGGATGGCCAATCCTGTCCAGGCCTATGCCCCCTTTGTGTCACTGGAAGGATACAAACCCTAAAAGTCATTCACAGTCGTAACCCACCACACAGGCCGAAGGCAAAAATATTTTGATCAAGAAAATGCCAACTTTCTAAAAGCAAAAAGAACAATTGATGGGCAGAATGCTGAACAATGTCAAACATTCACCCAGTACAGATATCTGGGCCTAAATCCATTGTTTTTTTGCTCCCCATGACATCCCTGTTCAAACTCAGCCACATGCAAATCAGTGTTTACCCTGTTCACCATGGAAATGGTCCAGCCTGAACTACCAGGCCAGGTCCTCCCTGCATCGGAAATAAGCATCCTAGGACCGTGTTCGGGTTATCCCCAATCATCAGCCAGGCTAGCTTGACACCAGTGGCATTGAGAGCACAAGACACATGTCTGGGCATACCCGTCCCACTCGGGGTGACAAAGGTAAAAAGAAAAATTGATGGAAAGAATGCTGAACCATGTCAAAAATTCACCCCAGACAGAGATCTGGGCCCCTATGCTTTTGTCACCCTAAGTGGGAAGGCTATGTCCAGACGTGGGCCCCGTGCTCACTGCACTACTGTATTCAAGCTAGCCTGCTGATGAGGGGTGTTGACTAGAAACTGGTCCCAGGTTGCTTGTTTCCAGTGGAGGGAGGACCTGGCTTGGTAGTTCTCGCTGGACTGTTCCCATGAGGAACAGGGTCAAGACTGATTTGAATATAGCTGGGTCCAAACTGGAGTGGCGTGGTGAGCAAAAGAATGATAGATAAAACCCAGACCCTTGTAACTGGGGGTGAATGTTTGCATTATTCAGCATTCCGTCCATCAATTGTTCCTTTTGCTTTTATCAGCCTAAGTGGGAAGGGTACGCCCAGAAGTGGGTCCCATGCTCACTGCGCCACTGGATTCAAGCTAGCCTGGCTGATGAGGGGTTTTGCTCGAAAACCTGTCCCCGGATTCTTGTTTCTGGCCCAGGGAGGACCTGGCTTTGAAGTTCAGGCTGGACTGTTCCCATGTGGAGCAGGGTTAAGACTGATTTGCGTATCTCTGGGTACAAACTGGGGTGGCATGGTGAGCAAAATAATGTTGGATTAAACCCAGATCCTTGTGACTGGGGTTGAATGTTTGCATTGTTCAACATTCCACCCAGCAATTGTTCCTTTTGCTTTTGTCACCCTAAGTAGGAAGGGTATGCCCAAACATGGGTCCCATGCCCCAGCTTCACTGGATTCTAGCTAGACTGGCTGATGAGGAGTGATGCAACGAAACTGGTCCCAGGTGCTTGTTTCTGGTCCAGGTAGGACCTGGCTGGGCTGTTCCCATGAGGAACAGAGCCTAGACTGATTTGGATATTGCTGGGTCCAAACTGGGGTGGTGTGGTGAGCAAAAGAATGATGGATTAAACCCAGATCCTTGTGACTGGGGGTGAATGTTTGCATTGGTCAGCATTCCATCCATCAGTTGTTCTTTTTCCTTTTGTTGCCCTAAGTGGGTCCAGTGCTCATTGCACCACTGGGCTAATTCTAACTTGACTAATGAGGGGTGATGCCCTAAACCGATAGCGGGATGCTTTTTTCTGGTCCAGGTAGGATCTGGCTTGGCAGTTTTGGCTGGACTGTTCCCAAGAGGTGGAGGGTCAAGACTGATTTGCATATGATTGCGTCTAAGCTTGGGTAGCGTGCTGAGCAAAAGAATGATGGATTAAACCCAGATCCTTGTGACTGGGGTAAATGTTTGCATTGTTCAGCATTATGTTCATCTATTATTCCTTTTGCTTTTGTCACCCTAAGTGGGAAGGGTATGCCCAGATGTGGGTCCCATGCTGACTACACCCATGGATTCACGCTGGCCTGGCTGATGACGGGTGATGCCCCGAAACCGGTCCAAGGATGCTTGTTTCAGGTCCAGGGAGAACCTGGCTTGGCAGTTCGGTAACATTAGCTTGATTCGTGGGAGCAGCACAAGTACAGCAAACAGAAATTATGGACGATGGGTGGCCTCACTTGAAACACCAACAAAAAGTGAGCATGCATTAGGAGCAGAAAAAAAATTATACACTGGAGCCTAGTTTTAAAAAACTAATTTAAAAAAGCTCTAACATTCCCAATAAAATGAAACATTTGATATTTCTATGTTAGTTTGTGAATTATATGTTTAATCATTTTTAGATCTTTTTTTGTGTCTCTTTATATTTGAACAAAACAGCAATAGTACAGTACAAGGAGTAATCAGTTAACCATACTCAAGCACATTTTTATATATATATATATATATATATATATATATATATATATATATATATATATATATATATATATATATATATATATATATATATATATATATATATATGAAGTGCAAAACGGCGTCCCAAGCGCGCACTCAGGCACAGCAATAACCACACCAACAAATCAGGTCTGCCAACTAGTAGGGTTTATTCACGCCATAAGCCCTACGTGACGCGTTTCGCACATATTTTTTTTTTATGAATACTAGTTGTGTACTTGTTGTGTATTGCTTTGAGGTTGAAACCTTACAAACTGCTAGGCTGCCCGGCTTCCAGTAATGACTCAGTGAGGGTCCCCGGATTAAAGTATTGAGGTGTTTGAGGTCCCTGGAATCTAGTAATGTCAGTGGGAGTTTACAGAAGTCAAAAGGTAAAGAAACACTGTTCTATAGGAATGTGTTGCAGTTCCTGCTATTTGCCATGGGTATTGTTTGGCTTACTCCAAGTTTGTGAATAGGAATGGGCTTAGTCTTTAGTGAGTTGATCTTCATAGTAGTCTGTTCCACCCTAGACCCCTCCTACTTTCCCTGCTCCCATATTGTAGAAAGTATTTTTCATGTTCTATCCCCTCAACTTGTCCCGCTTACATTCACAACTAAAATATAGGCTTGCAAGTGCAGATATCACTGCACAGAAGACAGTAGTGTTGGAGGTCTCTGACCATAGGTTAGTGAATAGATTTTAGTAGTACATGAGTAATACTACTAGTTTGTGAATAGGGCCCTAATTCTATAAGAGAGGATCCATCAGTAGTCCAGAGGATCCAGAAAGGTTTCATTTCAGGCATACAGAAAACATATTAGCATTCCCACAACAGCGCCTAAAACTAAAATCACAGTATAAACAAAGAGTTATTTTTCCTTACTGGAGGATAACAGTGTGTAAAACAAGGAGGGGAAGCAGACAACAAGAAGTGTGACCCCAATAGCAGTGATGCAAAAAAAAAATCCAATCTGTCCAAGGTACTGTCTACCATTTTGCCTCTGTATTTCTGGCCTATGCTGAGCCCTGAGGTTTGCTTTTTCATCAGCACCCCTAAATATTATTTGAAACAGTGCTCCCTTCTCTCCCAAAAAAGTTCATGTTCACTTTAAAGGTAACCAGCCTGACTTTGGAAGGTCCAAATGTTAATTAAATACTACACAGTAGGCTGACAGTAGGTGTGTAGAGCCAACGCTCTTTGGTTGAATGTGAAGCTACGCTATGTTATGTGATTAGGGGTACAAACATTTCACAAATGTTAATTCATTTTGTGAGAAGGACTAGACACACCTGTGGTCTGTTGAGTCCCCTTGAGTCCCCTTCTAGATTGCCCACAGAAAGAATGCCACCCAGTGGACAAGTTGCCACACTGCACAGAATACTATGGGGGCCATTAGGATGACGGGCGGACTTTGTCCGCCCACCATCCTAATGGGCCCCTATATGTGAAAAGTGTTAAGTGTCTCCAAAAGAGAGTCTGGAATAGGAGGAAACACCTAGACAATGGAAAAAACTCATTGGTAATCTTATGAATCTTGATTGAAAATGAAGATTAGATATGAAGAGAATGGCAAAGCATCAAACTCCTCCTCAATGAACAGGAGGGGAGAAGGGTCAGGCCAGCTTCCAGAAGTTGGATTTAGTAGATATTCAAGCTGCGAGGTGCAAACATCAGGGACAAAATTGGAACCCAGAGGACAAAGAGCACAATGGAGAAAAAGAAATTGAATGCATTGCAACACATCCTTCACTTAGAGCTTCTTCTATACACAGCAAAAATACATCACTTTTGTCTTGCATTAGGTTGCTCATGCAACTTTCTATGGGCAGACAGCCACAATAGAAAGGGCATGTTATAAAGCATGGCTATGCCCTCGTTGTGGAGATTATGGGGTTTGCATGGGAAGCGAAGAAGGCCAAGTTTGACATACTTCACCCACAATACAGTTCTTGCCATTCTCACCATGGACTCCAGACAGCTTGTGCAACATCCTTCTGGGCCGCCATGAGAGTGGAGAAACGAGGCTGGAACCACCAGCATGTGGTATCTCAGAACAAGCTGCCTAAGAATGTAATTAATGCTTTTAACTCTTTAGCTAGAACACGATCTCCAGTAAACACCTAACTCCATTCTCAGTACAAATATAACATTTTGTTTAAGCAAAGACCTTTAGTTAACATATTCTTTTTCAGAATTTATGTTGATATTTGAAATTACTGTATTCAATACCTTCCCCCTATCCCGAATAAAGAAAGTGAAAGCCTTACAATAAAGAGATGTAAAAAAGCACTTTGTGCAGCCATAGCCCAATTATTATTATAACATTTTATTACTAATGTAATGTACTGTTATAGAAGCTTAACTTTATAAGCAAACATATCTGACTTATGACAAAGTATTTTAACTAAACTCACCTACAATGGGCCAGCAGTGACTTTATGTTTAGATTCCCCTCGCCCGATGAGCATATTTAAAGCACAGTCCCATGGTATGTTGTACACCAAGGGGGGCATACCTAATCTAAACTTTTCTGGTGAATCTCAACCGATCACAACCAGGAAGGTCTTTTCACCAGCCATTGTCCCTAAATTCAGCTGCTTTTACCCACACATCAAAAGTAGATGTCAGACAGGAGTGACATACCACTGACCACAGTCTTTACTGCTTTCATGTAGAGACAGTCTTTGCCCCCTGCTACACAATTGTTGTCTAGAGATTTTCATTTTTGATTTGTATTTTTATATCATTAGAGAAGTAATTTAATTTGGGTAGACATTGTTAATCTAGGCCAAATCTTTGCTGGACGACTTTTGTAAAAATGGCCAATGTGTTGCAGTGATGATGTAATATTTCAGGAAACATGAGACTTATCTACTGCATTTTGGTATCAAAACATAAGTTTTGGTGGTCAAGTAGTGTGAATAGAGACAGAAAATAACTCCTCAGAACAACCCTTCCACCATTTTCCAGAATGGAGGCGCTAAAATGATATGTTTTAACCATCATATTGGTAATTTATTTTAATATTGATTTTGTTTCAGGTTTTCAGTCGATTCAAATTCGTAAACATGGGCGGAGCAGGTGGCAGCAGAGGATCTTTACCTCCTGACAGAGTGTTGCTAACTAAAAAATCTGAGGAGTCCCTCAACAAAGAAAAATGTGTCATATGCCAAACTAACCCAAAAGAAAAGCTAACATCAACTGCAGCTTTACAGAAGAGAGTTTGAGATGCTGTAGAGATACTGCAAGCCAAAGTTCCCAAAAGATTTAAAACTGAAGGATGAAGAGGCTCAAATATTTTATCATTGTAACAACAAGTGCTACAAATTATATACAATGGAAAAAAGCCTGGAAAAAATGTGTCAAACAAAAACAGAAACCAGTGAATTACAACAAGAATACGAGTCTTCTGAAAAAAGTGATGGCAACGAAACCCAATGCCTATCCACTTAGAAGATTGATCGGTACCTCTCATCCACCTCCAACAACTGAAAAGCAAGCAAAGAATCTTCAATGTGTTATTTGTCGTTTAGCCAGAAAAAGGTACAAAGAGATTGACGAAAGTACAAAGTACAGAGTATGTGAGTCTCAAAGGGCAAACGTTTTTATATGCAGCTAGTTTCTTCCAAGATGAAGTTTTCAGAAGAGTAGCTCATCTAAACAGCGAGGTGAATGTATTTGCAGTGGATTCATTTGACCACCTGAAATGCATGCGTGAATACATTAAAAATATAAATGTACACTGAGCTCCCAGCAGCACTGTAGCACCCAGCCTTCAGTTACGTTTGTGCTCTTTGAAAATGCAAATTAAGTTTTAAAGCCACTCTTGAGTTCAGGCTACTGGTTCACACTCGGGCCAGATTTACTAATTTCTTATGCAGTGCAACAACCACAAATGCTGTGCTGCGCTTCGTGAGAAGGAAAGAGCAGGAAAATGCTGAATTTACTGAAATATGGCACTCTCCTCCCCTCTCCCTAGCACCAGTGCTAAAATCAGCTGTTGCGCACCACGGAGACAGCTTTGCTCCATAATGCAAGGGTGTTTCTGTGAATCAAGCATAGGTTTTGTACTGGAAAGATACCTTTCCAGTACAAAATACTATGCTTAGACTAATTGTAAATGTTTTCCCACTTTGTACGTGTGCTGACAATTTTTTAAGCAATTCAGTAGAATTTGATGGTCTTTATCCAATAATAGGTGTTTTCCACATGGCAAAAGTTGTGCTGGGGTGTGCAGGAAGTTGTCTCAGTGGATCTGTCATAGACGATGCAGTTTTTGAGGCTGAAATCTTTGGAAGCAAAAATGC
Source organism: Lissotriton vulgaris (assembly GCF_964263255.1). NCBI lineage: Eukaryota > Metazoa > Chordata > Amphibia > Caudata > Salamandridae > Lissotriton > Lissotriton vulgaris. Next base: position 1,103,288,469 of record NC_141697.1, read on the forward strand.
CCAGTCAGTATTGAGTGGAACTCATTATGTTTGTTCAGTACAAGACATGCTCATCTGTTAGGTCTTCTAGGAGGGGATCGCAGACTGCACCACAAGTACCATAATGCCTTACACAGGGAGGAGTGGTGTGTTGTCCCATACTTCCCTGAGACAGGTCACCTGACCAAGAAGAGAGGAACTTAACCACCCAGCGCAGTGATGGCGGCGCTTGGCTTTTCTTTCTGTTCCTGCCCGCTTGTTGGATTTCCCGTCGTGTCAAGCTCCCCTTTTGGATATTCCTGCTTTCCCCTTGGATGGCGAAGAGCCCGCTCACCCCCTCCCCCCCCCCCTTCCCTTTTGTTCAAACTTTTTCGGTGGACTTTCAGTGCTCTGCTCTTGTGTGCTTCGTGACTGCCTACAGAAGCACCCTGTGATTATCGGAGTCAGTTACGGGTCTGCAATTGGATTCGATCGGCTATTCAGATTCGGGTGTTATTTACTGCACTGTTACGTCTTGCAAAACCTCCTGTAACTTTGCAGTGTGTCCCTGTGACAATAACAGGTTGACGGGTTCCTGTTTATGTTTCTTTTCTGTTGTTCGAAGTCTGGCAACTTTATTGACTCTTACGAACCTTTTTCTCGAACAGCGTGTGAGAGATGCTATTCCCTCTCTGCTCGCTATCGCTTGAATTACTCGTACAGCGCGTGTGAGACGCTACTCCCTCTCTGTTCGCTGCCAGACGCTTGTCCAGAGGACTTTCGGAATACTGGAACAAATAGTTCTATTTGCAGACATTTCCAGCACTTGTGGTCTGAAGGATTGACCACTATTGTTCGGTTGAATTTATTATTCATTTTTGTCCTCTATCACCGGATCTTGAGTGGTGATAGATCAGTTCATTTCAGAATTATTGGAACCTGTTTTTTGTTTGAGACCAAGTCGCCACTGTTGTGTCACCGCTGCTGAAGTCCTGATACTTTTATGTTATGGGTAAGTGTGGGACATCACACACACCTTGTCATTTCTATGGGGTTAAGATGTGGGGTACATAATAGAGTAACTTTGTGCTGTTCTCTCTTTCTTGTTTCCACTGCAGCTATAGCCGCTTCCTCTTTGACCACTCCTCCAGCGGATAGACCTCTGACTTGGTCTCTTCTTTTTCTGGGGTTACCTGTTCACCCTGCATAGTCCTTAGGACACAGTGGTGGCGGTACTCCTAGAGAAGGTTGAGGCATCAGCTTCGCTCCTGAGATATTGGACTTCTGTCTGGATACATCCTGAACCTGACATCATCATATCTGAGGCTATAGAAACATTATTGGAATGTTTTCTAAAAACAAGAATGACAGATTACGTTTTGCATATCTTATCTCACAAGTTAATAAAGCACAGGGTGCACTTCATTCAAGAGACATAATGCAAAGCCAGGAAATGTTCAATGAACTCAGTTTAGTCCAACCAGCCACTACAAAACTGGTTGAAAGAAAACAACTTTCGCAAGCACATAGTGGGATGGATGTAGCAAAAGAAAGGGGTAAATTTATCAAGGACATTCTGTCACGTGATCTTCTTCACACAAACGCATTATTTGATGGAATGCTGCAAGCAAACCAGAGACACAAAAACTCATGTAAGAGCTAAAAAGACTTTCACCAGAGGAATTTTAATTAAAAAAGGTGTCATTGAAAATTGCTGTTGTTGTGGACCATATGTCACAATTGTAAATAGTCAAGATTTCATCCATACAAAACTTCAGAGAGGTAATTCAGACTGCATATATCAAAGTCAGTGGGCACCTTGCAAGAACTGCACATTGTGTTGGACAATTATTTTGAACTATCTGTCAAAGAATGTGAGAGAGTCAGATGGATGTCTACAAGTGGAACAATTAACCTTGCCTGCATGAACAATTCAACGCCTATAAATTGTGCTCATCAACATAGAACAAAATGAACTCGGAGATGTTAACTCGCCAAAACATTGCTGATGCTTCAGTGAACACTGAATTTCCAATTATTGCAAGTGGGATGATTTTCAATGAGGAGTTGGTGCCTGCAGAGATATATAATTGAAAGGTATGGGACATATTGTTCAAGACTTTACCAGCAAATTGGAGAAAGCAGACCTTTCTGTTGTGCCACATGCTGAGTGGGCTGTGTGAAATGGTTCCAATTGAACATTGTACTATCAAATGACACAGATGTAATTAGTGTGCTACTTAGATGTGTTGCAATGTTCATCAGTCAAGGATTGTCAGAGTTATGGATAAGTTATGTAATAGGCAACAAGAGACACTTAATCCTGCTTCATATTCTGCACAAGAAACTTGACCCAGAGATGCCCAGTGTTCTTATCAAATGCAAAAAGAACAATTGATGGACAGAATGCAGAACAATGTCATCGATTCACCCCATACAGAGATCTGGGCCAAAATCCATTGTTTTTTTGCTCACCATGCCATTCCAGTTTGGACCCACCCATATGCAAATCAGTCTGTCCCTGCACCCAATGGGAACAGTCCAGCCTGAACTGCCAGTACGGGCTGGACTGTTCCCACAAGGAACAGGGTCACAACTCATTTGCATATGGCTGGGTCCAAACCGGGGTGGTGTGGTGAGCAAAAGAATGATAAATGTAACCCAGATCCTTGTGACTGGTGGTGAATGCTTGCATTGTCCAGCATTCCAACCATCAATTTTTTCTTTTGCCTATGTCACCCTAAGGGAGAAGGGTATGCCCAGACGTGTGAACGGTGCTCACTGCACCACTGGATTCAAGCTATCCTGGCTGATGAAGGCTGATGCACTAAAACAGGTCCCAGGATGCTTGATTCCGGTCCAGGGGGGACCTGGCTTGGCAGTTCGCCTGGACTGTTCCCACAAGGAACAGAGTCAAGGCTGATTTGCATATGGCTGGAACCAAACTGGGGTGGCGAGCAAAAGAATGATGGATTTAACCCAGATCCTTGTGACTGGGGGTGAATGCTTGCATTGTCCAGCATTCCGTCCATCTATTGTTTCTTTTGCATGTGCCGCCCTAAGTGGGAGGGGTATGCCGGGACGTAGGTCCGGGCATACCACTCAAGCTAGCCTGGCTGAGGAGGGTGATGCCCTAAAACAGGTCCCAGGATGCTTGTTTCTGGTCCAGGGAGGACCTGGCTTGGCAGTTCGGGCTGGGCTATTCCCACAAGGAACAGGGTCAACACTGATTTGCATATGGATGGGTCCAAACTGGTGTGGTGAGCAAAAGAATGATGCATTTAACCCATATCCTTGTGACTGGAGGGGAATACTTGCATTGTTCAACATTATGTCCATCAATTGTTTCTTTTTCATATGTCGCCCTAAGTGGGAAGGGTATGCCCAGACGTGGGTCACGTTCTGACTAAACCACTGGATTCAGGCTAGCCTTGCTGATGTAGGGTGATGCCCTGAAACCGGTCCCATGTTGCTTGTTTCCGGTCCAGGGAGGACGTGGCTTGGCAGATCGGGCTGTAGTGTTCTCACAAGGAACAGGGTCAAGACTCATTTGCATGTGGCTGGGACCAAACTGGGGTGGTGTGATGAGCAAATGAATGATGGATTTAACCCAGATCCTAGTGACTGGGGTGAATGTTTGCATTGTTCAGCATTCAGTTTATCAATTGCTTCTTTTGCATATGTTGCCCTAAGTGGGAAGGGTATGCCCAGCCGAGGGTCCCATGCTCACTACACCATTGGATTCAAGCTAGCCTAGCAGAAGAAGGGGGATGCCCTGAAACTGGTCCCAGGATGCTTGTTTCCGATCCAGGGAGGACCTGCTTGTCAGTTCGGGCTGGACTGTTACCAAAAGGAACAAGGACAAGACTGATTTGCATATGGATGGATCCAAACTAGGGTGGTGAGCAAAAGAATGATGGATTTAACCCAGATCCTTGTGACTGGGGATGAATGCTTGCCTTGTCCTGCATTCCATCTGTCAATTGCTTCTTTTGCATATGCCGCCCTAAGTGGGAAGGGTATGCCCAGACGTGGGTCCAGTGCTCAGTACACCACTGGTTTCAAGCTAGCCTGGCTGATGAGGGTCATGCCCTAAAGCAGGTCCCAGGATGCTTGTTTCTGTTACAGGGAGGACCAGGCTTGGCAGTTCGGGCTGGGCTATTCCCACAAGGAACAGGGTCAAGACTGATTTGCATATGGCCCGGTCCAAACTGGGGTGGTGTGGTGAGCAAAAGAATGATGGATTTCACCAAGATCCTTGAGACTGGGGGTGAATGCTTGCATTGTCCAGCCTTCCATCCTTCAATTGTTTCTTTTGTATATGTTGCCCTAAGTGGGAAGGGTATGGCCAGACGTGGGTCCTGTGCTCACTACACCACTGGATTCAAGCTAGCCTGGCTGATGAAGGGTGGTGCCCTGAAACTGGTCCCAGGATGCTTGTTTCTGGTCCAGGGAGGACCTGCTTGTCAGTTTGGGCTGGACTGTTACCAAAAGGAACAGGAACAAGACTGATTTGCATATGGCTGGATCCAAACTAGGGTGGTGAGCAAAAGAATGATGGATTTAACCCAGATCCTTGTGACTGGGGATGAATGCTTGCCTTGTCCTGCATTTCATCTGTCAATTGCTTCTTTTGCATATGCCGCCCTAAGTGGGAAGGGTATGCCCAGACATGGGTCCAGTGCTCAGTACACCACTGGTTTCAAGCTAGCCTGGCTGATGAGGGTCATGCCCTAAAGCAGGTCCCAGGATGCTTGTTTCTGTTACAGGGAGGACCAGGCTTGGCAGTTCGGGCTGGGCTATTTCCACAAGGAACAGGGTCAAGACTGATTTGCATATGGCCCGGTCCAAACTGGGGTGGTGTGGTGAGCAAAATAATGATGGATTTAACCCATATCCTTGTGACTGGAGGTGAATACTTGCATTGTTCAACATTATGTCCATCAATTATTTCTTTTGCATATGTCGCCCTAAGTGGGAAGGGTATTCCCAGACGTGGGTCACATTCTCACTATACCACTGGATTCAAGTTAGCCTGGCTGATGAAGGGTGATGCCCTGAAACTGGTCCCAGGCTGCTTGTTTCCAGTCCAGGGAGGACCTGGCTTGGCAGATCGACTGTAGTGTTCCCACAAGGAACTCATTTGCATATGGCTGGGTCAAATTGGGGTGGTGTGGTGAGCAAAAGAACGATGGATTTAACTCAGATCCTAGTGACTGGGGGTGAATGTTTGCATTGTTCAGCATTCAGTTTATCAATTGTTTCTTTTGCATATGTTGCCCTAAGTGGGAAGGGTATGCCCAGCCGAGGGCCCCATGCTCACTACACCATTGGATTCAAGCTAGCCTAGCTGAAGAAGGGTGATGCCATAAAACCGGTCCCAGGATGCTTGTTTCCGATCCAGGGAGGACCTGGCTTGGCAGTTCGGGCTGGACATTTCCCACAAGGAATAGGGTAAAGACTGATTTGCATATGGCTGGGTCCATACTGGGGTGGTGTGGTGAGCAAAAGAATGATCAATTTCACTAAGATCCTTGAGACTGAGGGTGAATGCTTGCATTGTCCAGCCTTCCGGCCATCAATTTTTTCTTTTGCATATATCGCCCTAAGTGGGAAGGGTATGCCAGACGTGGGTCCCTTGCTCACTACACCACTGGATTCAAGCTAGCCTGGCTGATGAAGGGTGGTGCCCTCAAACTAGTCCCAGGATGCTTGTTTCTGGTCCAGGGAAGACTTGTTTGTCAGTTCAGGCTGGACTGTAACCAAAAGGAACAGGGACAAGACTGATTTGCATATGGCTAAATCCAAACTAGGGTGGTGTGGTTAGCAAAAGAATGATGGATTTAACCCAGATCCTTGTAACTGGGGATGAATGCTTGCATTGTCCTGCATTCCATCTGTCAATTGCTTCTTTTGCATATGCAGCCCTAAGTGGGAAGGGTATGCCCAGACGTGGGTCCAGTGCTCACTATACCACTGGTTTCAAGCTAACCTGGCTGATGAGGGTGGTGCCCTGCAGCTGGTCCGGGATGCTTGTTTCTGGTACAGGGAGGACCTGGCTTGGCAGTTCGGGCTGAGCTATTCCCACAAGGAACAGGGTCAAGACTGATTTGCATATGGCTGGGTCCAAACGGGGGTGGTGTGGTGAGCAAAAGAATGATGGATTTAACCCATATCCTTGTGACTGGAGGTGAATACTTGCATTGTTCAACATTGTGTCCATCAATTATTTCTTTTGCATATGTCGAACTAAGTGGGAAGGGTATGCCCAGACGTGGGTCACGTTCTCACTACACCACTGGATTCATGCTAGCCTGGCTGATAAAGGGTGATGCCCTGAAACCGGTCCTAGGCTGCTTGTTTCCGGTCCGGGGAGTGTCTGGCTGGGCAGATCGGACTGTAGTGTTCCCACAAGGAACAGGGTGAAGACTCATTTGCATATGGCTGGGTCAAACTGGGGTGGTGTGGTGAGCAAAAGAACGATGGATACAACCCAGATCCTAGTGACTGTGGGGGAATGTTTGCATTGTTGAGCATTCAGTTTATCAATTGTTTCTTTTGCATATGTTGCCCTACGTGGGAAGGGTATGCCCAGCCGAGCGTCCCATGCTCACTACACGACTGGATTCAAGCTAGCCTAGCTGATGAAAGGTGATGCTTTGAAACTGGTCTCAGGATGCTTGTTTCCGATCCAGGGAAGACCTGGCTTGGCAGTTCAGGCTGGACATTTCCCACAAGGAATAGGGACAAGACTGATTTGAATATGGCCTGGTCCATACTGGGTTGGTGTGGTGAGCAAAAGAATGATCAATTTCACCCAGATCCTTGAGACTGAGGGTGAATGCTTGCATTGTCCGGTCTTCCGTCCATCAATTGTTTCTTTTGCATATATCGCCCTAAATGGGAAGGGTATTCCCAGACGTTGGTCCCGTGCTCACTACACCACTGGATTCAAGCTAGCCTGGCTGATGAAGGGTGATGTCCTGAAACAGGTTACAGGATGCTTGTTTCTGGTCCAGGGAAGACCAGGCTTGGCAGTTCGGGCTGGACTATTACCACAAGGAACAGGGGCAAGACTGATTTGCATATGCCTGGGTCCACACTAGGATGGTGTGGAGAGCAAAAGAATGATGGATTTAACCCAGATCCTTGTGACTGGGGATCAATACTTGCATTGTCCTGCATTCCATCCGTCAATAGTTTCTTTTGCATATTTCGTTCTAAGTGGGAAGGGTATGCACAGCTGTGGGTCCCGTGCTCACTACACCACTGGATTCAAGTTAGCCTGGCTGATGAAGGGTGCTGCCCTGAAACCGGTTCCAGGATGCTTGTTTCAGTCCATGGAGAACCTGGCTTGGCAGATCGGACTGTAGTGTTCCCACAAGGAACAGTGTCAGGACTGATTTGCATATGGCTGGGTCCAAACTGGGGTGGTGTGGTGAGCAAAAGAATGATGGATTTAACCCAGATCCTTGTGACTGGGGATGAATGCTTGCATTGTCCTGCATTCCATCTGTCAATTGTTTCTTTTGCATATGTCATCCTAAGTTGGAAGGTATGCACAGCCATGGGTCCCGTGCTCACAACACCACTGGTTTCAAGCTAGCCTGGCTGATGAAGGGTGATGCCCTGAATCCGGTCCTAGGATGCTTGTTTCCAACCCAGTGTAGACCTGGCTTGGCAGTTCAGGCTGGACTATTACCACAAGGAACAGAGTCAAGACTTATTTGCATATGCCTGGATCCAAACTGGGGTGGTGTGGGAGCAAAAGAATGATGGATTTAACCCAGATCCTTGTGACTGGGGGTGAATGCTTGCATTTTCCAGCATTCCATCCATCAATTGTTTCTTCAGCATATGTTGCCCTAATTGCGAAGGGTATGCCCAGCCGTGGGTCCCATGCTCACTACACCACAGGATTCAAGCTAGCTTGGCTAATGATGGGTGATGCCCTGAAACCGGTCCCAGGATGCTTGTTTTCGGTCCGGGGAGCACCTGGCTTAGCACTTCGGGCTGGACTGTTCCCACAATGAATAGGGTCAAGACTGATTTGCATATGGCTGGGTCCATACCTCTGGGATGGTGTGGTGAGCAAAAGAATGATTGATTTAACCCAGATCATTGTGACTGGGGATGAATGATTGCATTGTCCTGCATTCCAGATGTCAATTGTTTCTTTTGTATATGTTGCCCTAAGTGGGAAGTGTATGCCAAGACGTGGGTCCCGTGCTCACTACACCACTGGATTCAAGCTAGCCTGGCTGATGAAGGGTGATGTCCTGAAACCGGTCCCAGGATGCTTGTTTCCGGTCCAGGGAGGACCTGGCTTGGCAGTTCGGGCTGGACTATTACCACAAGGAACAGAGTCAAGACTGATTTGCATATGCCTGGGTCCACACTAGGATGGTGTGGTGAGCAAAAGAATGATGGATTAAACCCAGATCCTTGTGACTGGGGATGAATACTTGCATTGCCTGCGTTCCATCCGTCAATTGTTTCTTTTGCATATGTCGTCCTAAGTGGGAAGGGTATGCACAGCCATGTGTCCAGTGCTCACTACACCACTGTATTCAAGCTAGACTGGCTGACAAAGGGTAATGCCCTGAAACCGGTCCCAGGATGCTTGTTTCCGGTCCAGGGAGGACCTGGCTTGGCAGATTGGGCATTAGTGTTCCCACAAGGAACAGCGTCAAGACTTATTTGCATATGACTGGGTCCAAACTGGGGTGGTGTGGGAGCAAAAGAATGATGGATTTAACCCATATCCATTTGTGACTGGGGGTGAATGCTTGCATTTTCCAGCATTCTGTCCATCAATTGTTCCTTTTGCATATGTTGCCCTAATTGGGAAAGGTATGCCCAGCCGTGGGTCCCATGATAACTACACCACTGGATTCAAGCTAGCCTGGCTAATGAAGGGCGATGCCCTGAAACAGGTCACAGGATGCTTGTTTTCGGTGCAGGGAGGACCTGACTTGGCACTTCGGGCTGGACTGTTCCCACAATGAATAGGGTCAAGACTGATTTGCATATGGCTGGTCCAAACTAGGATGGTGTGGTGAGCAAAAGAATGATGGATTTAACCCAGATCCTTGTGACTGGGGATGAATACTTGCATTGTCCTGCATTCAATCCGTCAATTGTTTCTTTTGCATGCAGTGTTCTTATCAAGGCACAGATTCTTGTGGGTGCTGACACTATGAACAAAATAAAAACAAAGCTTGGAGCTTTAACTGCTGAACCTGTGAAGTTTCCAAAAGTATTTGCTGAGGCAGAAGAAGAATGTGACTTTAAAGATATAGAAAAATACATTGTGCAGGTGTGGATAATGAGTTCTGACTGTCAAACATTTGACAATCTTCTGTCCAGTGAGTTAAGAGAAAAGTGATCTTCCACCGATTTAATATTCTGTGCATTGGAATATCGTTCTACTTGATCAGAAGACGTGTAAATGTTCTGGATCATTCGTATGTAGAGAAAGATCAGTGTGAATTTGGGTGGAAAGATATAACTGGTGTTTAAATCCTATGAAATTTCAATATCCTCTACCCACAGAACTTACACATACATCTACTTGTAAAACCTGAGCCACGAAAGGATGTCCTTTTCAATATGCTCTTCTCAAAATTTCAACAGTCTGTAAATTTACTACAAGCGATAGCCGATACAAATAAATAAAGTGAACTATGAAAAGGTGTCTAAAACAGGAGTTATAAACATTTTGCCTTCATATTCAGAACATAAACGTTGTTTGGTGTATACATAAAATGATTAAAAACCATTATTATGTGTTTCCTTTCTATATATGTCTCTTCTTCCTCTTTTATATCAGCCATTTTGGAAAATAGCGAAGGACTACTTGACACTCAATACCCATGTTTTGATACCAGAATTAAGTATATAGGTTCATGGTTCCTGAAATATTACAAAACCATTGCAACACATATGCCATTTTTTTAAATCTTGTCCGGAACAATTCGGCCAGGTCAGCCAGGCCTACTCAAGCTAAATTACTTCTCTAAAGATAAAAAAACACAAATCAAATGTGAAAATCTCTGGACAACAACTTTTTTAAGGAGGTATATCAGGGGGTCGGGATTAATAAGAGGTAGTAAAAGAAGTGGCAGAATTCAATGGCATTCTCCTGCAACTACAGTAAGCAAAGAAGATGCAGTAGAATCAGTGAACATCTTTTGATCGCTGTTATATTCTTTGGTATATACTCACAGGAACAGAATTTCAAAACAAAAATGTTTTCATGAACGCTTGGATTAGACTGGATAGTCTCAGAGTCTGAACAAAATATGCTGTGAGGTTATACCCATAAGCCTCCTTTAGAAGACAGTTCTTTTAACTGTTTTTTTCAAAGATAGGATGTTATGAGAAATTCTTTGTGAATTGCAGACTTTGTTTTACTGTTTTAGTTCACTTCAGTTTTTCTGCACAGGGAACAATTTTCATGTTAAGGAGTGTTCACAAAATTCTTTTTGGCCGTTGTGTTTGTGAATATTCACAAAGTTTTTTGGGGCATATTATCAAGAATGGCGTTAAAAATGATCGCCGGTTTAGCGTCAGAAAACTGCTGCTAATGTGGCGATAATGGGCTTGATAATATGCCCTTGAGAATTCCAATAGAAGTCCATGTTCTGGTGTGAACATGGGCTTCTATTGGAATTCTCCAGGGCATATTATCTAGCCCATTATCGCCACTTTAACTGCAGTTTTTCTGCCACTAAACCGGCGATAATTTTAACGCCGTTCTTGATAATATGCCCCTTGGAGAGGGAATGAAACTAAAATTGGCAGGTATGTAGGAAAAGAGATCTCTCCAATAAAAGGGAAATTGCAGTTTTGCAATGCCATTTTTGCACCTGCAGTTTTAGACTATGTACAGTGATGCTTAAGAAATTGACTTTGAATGGGCATAAATGGGAATTCATTATAGTTTCCCTGGTGCCCAACTTTCCAGGAGTAGTCAGAGATATTATATGTAATCTTGAATCTATAAGAGTAGCTTTTCACATTACTTTGAGTATCTGGCAATCAGTGATCGGGAAATGCATGACCATAAAATATTGAAAAATGTACATTCCTTGGAATATAATTGAGAAACATTGTTTCCGAAACTGAAGATAGGTCAAGAAAGGAATTGTTGTACAGGTACTTCTTTTCCTACAACCACGTCTATTCTGGAGATATTCCCTGCACAGAAGTACACCTCTGGCTTTCCCCAGGGGGTGTTTGAGACTGTAAGAAGTTGGTGAAAACCCACCTGCTCGTGGGTTTTCTTGCGAGCACTAACCTTCCAAGGAAACCCCTCAATGGAAAGCCCACTCACTTTCCAAGAAGCAGATTTATTTAGTTACACATAATATTACACCAGACTGGGGTAATATTACAACTGGATAAATACAATTATGAGATTAAAATCACCTCCTCTGGATTGCAAAATTGATAACTCACAAATTCTGAAATAAATCATGCTGTTTGCATGTATAAGTTGCCTGTAACAATGCTTTCTAGTCCTTCTTCCAGCTGAGATAGATCAATTATTATTTCAAGGGCTATAACTGGATTAATGTTGTTTGTTGAGCACTTACCTTATATCTGTAGCCAATAATGCACGATTGCTATTGGTATGTTTAGTATCTACGTCATTATTCACTTACCTCCCATTCATTTGCGCTTTTAGGAGTAATCCTGAACGGATGCTCAACAGGATTCGCATTGATGATGACAGGAGGCCCATCAATCGCAGTTGTGTTTATGGTTACAGGAACCTTCTCGTTTTTTGCTGCATTCTCCGGAAGAGACACAGATCTTGGTGTTATTTCTATTGTTGGCAAGGCAAAAAAACCTGGAGGAAACCAAGATGCATATTTATGTGTGTTCTGAATACGTTATTAAAGATTCAATGGCTGATGTTTTCAGCAACTGAAATCATAAGTCTCAATACAGCCTTCAAATATTAAAGCACCAAATTACTTAAAATCACTTTGGTTAAAAAAAGGAGTATAGGAGATAACAGCAATTCGCGAGCTCCCAAATACACGAAAACAGGTTCAAAACGTCTTCAATACAATAGACTCGCATTTCCTTCAACCTGTCTTTCGCAATCACATATAGTTTAAAGTGGACATCAGACAATTTGCCACCCCTGGAATATAGAATCTATAAAATTGCTAATTGCTAATCACAGTAAAGTCTTAATTTGAGTCTGAATTACACAATTTCAGAGTAGCTGAGTACACCCAGTGTCAACCTGGAAAATCACTATTTTAGGTCCTATTGATGTCAATACTAGGGTAAAATACGTCACAAGTATAATGTTTAATTGCATATTCTTCCTCGGATAACAGACCTTGAGTGAAAGGGTCTGACGAACTGGTTTCAAAAAATGAACCTAATTTGCTAGTTCATTTCTTCCTTAGAGCTTGAATGAATGCACAACATGGGAGCTACATCTTGAAGTTATGTATCTGCAGGATACTCATCTGAAAGAGAATAACCCAAAAATTCGTATTCCTAGGATTTATTTGTATGTCTTTTTTGCGTCCGCAGGACTAGCTGTTCGAGGAGTGGCTATCTTTCTCTCTAAATCAGTGAACTAGGAGGTTAGAGAGGTGATAAGAGATAAACAGTGTAGATGGATTTGGACTAAAGTCCAATCCAAGCAGTTCCCTTAAATCTTTCTAACTATCATGGCCTGGTACAAGAGGATAAAGGCCCCTTGAGGAAAAAAAAATGCTTCTGCAATGGGGGAAGAAGGGCCTTTAATTGGGGAGGCAATTTTAATTATATATAGGGCCTCACTAGGAATACTCCTAACAGAAACAAAAAACTGTTGAAACCGAAAACTTCTCAGGCTTTTAATTCCATGAAATACAAATTGAATCTGGTCGATCCGTGGTGTTCGGATCATCTGAATCAGGCACACTTTACGTGTTTTTCGAGCCGATATAGTACAGCTTCATGACAGGATTTCTTTTTAATCTCAAATTCTTTGAAGGGGGGCAGAACAAACATTTGGGCAAATGCATCCTCAGTCCATTCAGTGGTGGGGGTCACAATAGAGACGGAAGTTTTTAAAACCTCAAGTTTATAATGGAAGTTCAATAGAACACTCCTGGTAGATCAGGTTTGGCTAGATGCAACGTGTAATTTTATAAAGGTTTATTTTTTTAGATTAATCAAGGTACTGTTCAGCCCTTTGCCATATAAGAGTCATTCAAAGCCTTATTTAGAGGCCGGGTAATTGCATATAAGTCAGCCCAGAATAGAGCGCAGGTAGCTGCAATTTACTCTAGATAATGCACAATATGCATTAGTAAGAGGAGGGATAGACTTAAGACCAGCACTAAAAGAAATTCTTGACCAGGCTAAGCAAACACTGAGATTAATAATAGAAAACGTTTTGGCAAAAACTGTATGAAGAGAGCCAGTTGGTGGGCAGGCTGGTGGCTTGGTCAACACATCTGAAACAAGAGGCATAACGTATTAGGAAAATTAAGGATCCCAACTCAAATGAAGGCCCAAAAAGATGACCATGAGATAGCACAGATATTGCTACAGCATTATAAAAATATTTATGGAAATTCTGATGCTGTCTCCAGATTTAGTCTTGAGGAATTTTACAGGTAGATCCGGCTTCCATGCTTGACCGAGACACACTATGTTGCAAGCTATTTTCCTGGGGGACGCCGCACCGGCATTACAAAAGATGCCTAATGCCAAAGTAACTGGCACTGACATAACCCCAACCGAGGTATATACATGTTTCAGAAAGAACTATTACAGCATCTGGTGCAGCTGTTTAATGAAACAGGAGGAGGGCGGACACTCCATCAACATTTAAGGACTCAATGGTGATAAGATTGTCAAAAAAAGATCCCATGAACACAAATTCTTATCATCCAATAAGCCTGCATAATGCAGATTACAGGTTATTCACAAAAATCTGGGCACAGCGTACAGTTACGGTAGGTCAGACACTGGTGCATAAGAAGCAGAATGGCTTTCTATCAAAGTGGACAATGTCAGCAAATACGCAGTGTTTGGGTCAGGTTACAGACTATTTCTCCAACTGCCAAGATAAAGCTGTAATGTAATGATTGATGCTGAAAAGGCATTCAACCTTGCTAAATAGGATGTCTTCGCACTAGAGAGGTTTGGATTTCAAGTCACAATAGTGGAAATGCTTAATAAACTATGTCAAAGGTGCCGAAGCTTGGGTGACAATTAATGCAAGGTTAGCAGGCACTATACATATTAAACATGGTACTCGACAATGGTGACGAATGTCCCCTATATTATTTGCCCTATTTATTGAACCATTACCGGAAAAAATATGTAGCGCCACAAATATCATCGCCCTGTTGCAAGGGATGTCCAAACTTAAGCAGTTTGCAGATGATATAGTCCTATATTTAAGAGCTGACCAAGTAAATATTAAGGGGGCTTTGAATGTTATTCAAGAATATACAAACTCAGGGAAGGATACAAAGTGAATAAAGAAAAAACCAAGGCATTACTTGTTAATGTGCAGGCATCAGTGCTGAGTTTGAGTTGAGTTTGAGTTTAAAATATTTCTTAAGCGCACGTACACCTTGCGGTTTAATGGCGCTATAAAGTACTGAACACCTGAGGGACAGATAAACAAGAGCACGGAAAAGGGGGTTTAAGGGAAGAAGGCTTGTGTAAAGAGGAAGGTTTTCAGGGCCTTACGGAAGAGTGTGTACTGGGAACAGGATCTCAGGTGAGCCGGAAGGGAGTTCCAGAAAGCAGGGGCGAGTGTGGAGAATTTGGAGCCTCCCCACTTTTTCCGTTTGAAACGAGGGACTACGAGCAATTGTTGGGTGGAAGAACGTAGCTCCCTGGGAGGAACATAAGATTGAATTTCACCACTAGACATAATTAAGAATTACAATAGTAGCTGTCCTTTTATCTATCTGGGGATCTATTTGACAAATAAATAACAGAACTGTTCAAAGTGAACTATATAAAGATGCTAGAGAAGGCAAAGTGTCTGCTGAACAGGTGGCCCATGTTGCCTCTTACATTATTATGAAGAGTATCATTGATACAAATGTGGATCCTGTTCCTGTATTTATTTATATATTCACAAATCTCCCAACAAAGGTTAATAGGGTATTTTTTAAAGAGCTAGACTCCCTTATAATTATATTTTTATTGAAGGGAAAAAATCTCAAAAATCTCAAAAATGAGACACTCAATGACCTAGTTAGATAAAGAACAAGGTGGCCTGGCTCTCCCTGACTTCTTTTTGTACTACCAAGCTACATGGCTGGATATAAGGGTTAGGATCAGCACAGTGGAGGGAGGTCTCAACCTCTTTTTTATTTAAAGGAGGAGGCAGGTGAGTGAAGGCAACATTCCGTTTTTTTCTGGGAATGGCAAGAATGCCGAAAATAACTAGATAGAAGATATTAGGCAAAATGATTTGGATAGTGAAGAATTTAAAAAACAAAATAGACAAGTACCAGCGTGTCATCATATGATAATGCTGCAGGATTGTGGGGGGTTGGGACTGGTAATATAAAAAGAGATTTTTAAGATATGGAACTCGTGAGGGTATTTGTTGGTCATCGGGTGATTTTTTTCCTAGGAACTCGGATGGCAACCTAGAAGGAATTTCAGTAACAAATAAAGAGGGAACATAAGAAACTGTGGCACAGCGTTGGTCAGATTAAAGGTTTTGTTGATAGCTGTGTACAAGAAATGATCCATTCCTCAGAGGAGTTGATGACGTTATGGTTTAAAACACAATTGATAGGCATAGGGAACGGGTATAGATTCCTTCAGAAATTCACTCATTCCCCATTGATTGAGGAACATCCGAAGAAGATTGAACAGGAAATGGGATGTCACTTGGCAGTGGGAGAATAGGAACATATATCGATACTAGGGTATAAAAACCACAGGGCAGCCAACTTTAAGAGAATTCGTTTTTTTATCATGATGGGTGGGCTACTATGCACCGAATTTAATTCATACAATGTATCCTTCTGTCCCTAAAAAATGTTGTGAAAGTTTGGATCCAATCCATGCTGAACTGAGCTAAAGCGGTAGCTGTCTCTCTGCTGAGGGAGCATACGCTTGGGCTGCGCAAGTACCCCATTTCGAATGCTTGGATACAATCCTGACTGCACTCCAAATGGCAACAGCCCCGGTTGACCCCTTAGACATCTCCAATGTTATTTAATGTGTTTATACATGGGATGTAGTGTGCCCTGCTATTGGGATGATACAGAACAATTGTCACAGTCACTACACACTGGCCCGGCATGCAGCAGTATGTGATGTATTCAGACTTATTTTACCACTGTTACACTGGCATTCTTATGCTAGGCATGGGTTGCATGCCTTTCTCCTAGCCGATCCTGCCCTCCCATCTTTTTCTGTTGGATTATTGTTCAATGTTTTGTTACTGTACATAAGGTGGTTTGATCACCACCTCTGATGACACGGCAGGGTCGACAGAAGACACTGGGAAAAGTACATGTGGAACGGGTGTGTTTGTGGTAAAAGAACCATAACTTCATTAACTTACTGTAATGTTAAGAGATATTGATGATCTGTTTTATTTTTGTTTTGTTGGATATCCTCCATTGCACTGTATGATAATGGGAAGTTTGGCCATTTCTGTTTATATGATGGTAGAGACAATGACTCTATCACTATAAACGTTTACTGATCCCGCACATTTTATTGGTGATTGCTCTATGTATTATTAATGTGAAAATACAATAAATAGATCAAACAAAAAAATAAATTTTTTTGATGTGCCCAAGAGGGGAAAGGGGACTGGTTACAAACCTTTTTGAGTAGCCCAAGTTGCTGTAAATTTGGGAGGCAATCTTCCTAGCATTAAGTCAGGGTGGTCAAGCTGCAATTGAGCCAGAAGCAATGATGGTACTGTTTGGGTAAATAGTCAAACCACGTGGACTGGATAAGTGTGCCCAGAATTGTATTTCTGCATCTCGGGCCAGATCCCTGACATTACAATATTGGCGAACAATCACTGTGCCAACGTTTAAGATGCTGTACGAGAAGCTTCAGAGGACAGGGCTGTTGAAGAAGCATATGCTAAGAGAATGGGCAGCTGGAGAAAATACCATGCTCCATGGGCACCACTGGACAATATGATCCACTCCAGCAGGCAGTAACATGACAGTAGCTGGATCTAAATGAAGACCATAGACTTATTAGAGATAGGAATATAATGTAGCACGGTAGCTAAATAAATTAATACAAATAACAATTTTAAAAAGCCCGGTAAAGGTGGAAAGGATATGGAAGACATTGTTAATGCATTTTTGTACTAATTAGTAAAAAGAAGGCTGATATTGATTTTTATGCTCTGTTTGCACATGTTTCTCTTATGCACATTCAGGAATCAGCACATGCACTTTAGTACAGCAGAAAGGCAAGATTATTTGTACCTATCTTGCTGGCACTGTACTGTCAAGTAAAGAGAAGGTTGTCATTGATTGCTGTGCCTCATTCCTGTTTGCACATGTTTTTCTTTTGCACTGTGTATCAGGAATCTGCACCTGCACTTTAGTTCAAGCAGAACAGTAATATTGTTTGTGCCCATTTTCTCTTCTTAAAATCATTGTAGTTACCTCGATCCAATGTGTTTTTAGCCCACGGTTTATATGGGGGTGTTTATTGGAAATGTGGGCTTCAAAGAAATGTAAATATTGGATCTGGTAGAATATGACGTGTGCTTTAAGTGAGAAATTCAGGATTTGCAAAATGATCTTATCCATGCTGTATTATTCAATATAACTGGCATCCTGCTAAAATAAAATATTTAAAAAAAAAAGATAATCCTTATGCTAACATGCGTACTTCCAGCTTGATATTTAAAAAGTAAATATTTGCATATATAGTATGACTGAAATCCAAGATCCGCAGAAGGTCGAAAGTTTAGAATTGAAGTCGTTCCTGTACTTCAGGTATTCTTTAAGCAGCCAAAACCCCGGTTATTTCAGAAATAAAAGATCAACATCTAGAAGTCCCAGGATGATGTGAGGGATTAAGCAATCCATTGAGTACAGCGGTAACAGAAGGCAGAAAAGTGAAGCACTGGAAAGAAGACAAAAGAGGGATGAAAAGACAGAAGAGTGGGGCTCAGCTGAATTCTGGCTCACTTGAGGAGATGGAGATAGTGGACATGCAGCAAGTCAGCAAAAACAGGGCAGGAAATCGAGACATGAAAGCAAAGGGAAATATAGTCAATTTGGCTCATAGGCCAGCTCTCAGGACGTTCTCCTATATCTATGTGTTCAGAGCCTTTGCATGCTTCTATCATACATCACTGTCATTGGGTGGATCTTACACAATTGTAAATCCATTTTTTTTTCTTTTTCAAAAAGCTTTATTCGGGTCATTAAAAATAACCATAAAAGCATGTACATGCATCATCATTAAAAATTCATTCATTACATTCATAATTAAAAAATAGTAGCAATAAAGTGCACAATTGTAAGTCAATACAGTCACGTGTTGAAAGCTACGGGCATAAAGAAAGGAGTCTTTTCTGCATAGGAGAAAATGCCGGTGTCATACCGTACTGGGGACAAAGGACCTTCATCACGTGATGAGGAAGAATTGGGTATTGAGTAGTTCCTGCTCTCCATTTCTCCACTTTACTTATGTTATAAATAAATAATCTTTATCCTTGACCAGGAACACAGCCTGAGGGGGTAGCGGCCTGTCGGATACTACAGTCATTAGCTTGTGTCACTGCCTGAACAGTGACTCCAAAGAAAGAGATGTTTGTCAGTACCCCATCACACTGGAGCCCGGCCCACCTCATTTGCTGGTAGCCCAAGACTAACAGGATCACCAAAACTGACTGCACCCCAACACTGCACGCCGAAGCCAGCACTGCTCCTTGATTTTGGACTTATAAATGAAGTGCTGCAAGTTAGAAGCATCTATGGTTGTTGATGAGCCTCAGATCCGTCTCCTGCTATTGCTTTGAGGACCAATGCCTGCCCCATTCTCCATATATGCCTCCTCACCATAATCTCACACTTATTCTTTGTTAAATTGCCATAAACCTCCTCCAGGTGGCAGTCATGTTTTCCCTTCCAAGGAAGCAAAGCTGTTTCCATTCCACTAAACTTAAAATAAGAATCAGACCCAGAATTAGCCTGGTTTTCAACGGTACACAGACAAAATATCGATTTTTAAATATCGATATACAAAAATATCGAAGTTTAAATATCGATGGGACAAAATATCGAAGGTAAGTAATATCGACAGTCTTAATATCGATATTAGTATGATATCAGTAATATCGAAGTTTTAAATATCGATGTCAATAATATCGAAAAAGATAACTTCGATGTTACTAATATCAATTTTTAAATAAATTTAGTGTATATTATATTGTATTTATTATGTTTTATTATTTATTTTTAATGTAATTTAATTAAATATTGTCTTTTACTTCTGTAGCGGGTTGTGGGTTTATAGGGGAATAGGGTGGGAAGTAATTTAATTATGTTAAATTAATTATTAATTAGTAGGAATTATTAATTAATTAATTGAGAAATAATTTTTAATTAATTTTAATTAATTGATTAATTGATAAATATGTTCTGCAGCAGGTTATGGGTTTATAGGGGAATAGGGTGGGAAGTAATTTAATAATAATTAATTAATATATGTTTGTACATATTTTAATTAATAATTAATTGGCAATTCATTTATATTAATTTGTTAATTAATTAATATAATTTTGTACATATTTATAATTATTAATTAGTTGGTAATTAATTAATATTAATTATTTAATTACATTAATTATAGTAATTTTTTTATATATAATTTTTTGTTATTCTTAATTAATTAATTGGGAAAAATAATATTAATTATTAAAATAAATTAATTACAGCTAATGTGCTAATATATTTACTTTATTGTTATTGTTAATTAATAATTAATTGGTTATTAATTAATTTTGGGTAAAGGAGTATTTTTAGGGTTCAGGGTCAGTTTTCAGTTTTTGGGTAAAGGGGTATTTTTAGGGTTCAGGGTCAGTTTTCAGTTTTTGGGTAAAGGGGTATTTTTAGGGTTCTGGGTCAGTTTTCAGTTTTTGGGTAAAGGGGTATTTTTAGGGTTAAGGGTCAGTTTTCAGTTCATGGGTAAAGGGGTATTTTTAGGGTTCAGGGTCAGTTTTCAGTTTTTGGGTAAAGGGGTATTTTTAGGGTTCAGGGTCAGTTTTCAGTTTTTGGGTAAAGGGGTATTTTTAGGGTTCAGGGTCAGTTTTCAGTTTTTGGGTAAAGGGGTATTTTTAGGGATAAGGGTCAGTTTTCAGTTCATGGGTAAAGGGGTATTCTTAGGGTTCAGGGTCAGTTTTCAGTTTTTGGGTAAAGGGGTATTTTTAGGGTTCAGGGTCAGTTTTCAGTTTTTGGGTAAAGGGGTATTTTTAGGGTTCAGGGTCAGTTTTGGGTTTTTGGGGTACAGGGATATTTTTAGGGTTCAGGGTCAGTTTTGGGTTTTTGGGGTACAGGCGTACAGGGTAAAAACAAAAAAAATTACATTAAATCAAATAAATAACATTAAAAAAAATGACATTAAAATATTAAGTGTTTTATTTATTTTAAATGTATATGTATTAGTTTTAATTTTGTTTTAATATTTGTATTTAATATTTGTAAAATTATATGTATTTCAAAATTATTTTTACATTATTATTAATACATTTAAAAAAACGATATTTTTGATTCCGATATTTTTGTACTACGATATTATTTTTTCGATATTTTTGTACTTACCTTTATGAAGATAGGATTCCGATATTTTTGATGTCGATATTTTTGCTCCGATATTTTTGTATTTCGATATTCTGTCTGTCGATATTATGTCAGACATTCGTTTTCAACACTTCTGTGATGAAAACCATGGCAAAGTGAAATTTTATTTCATTTTGTTGTGTTTTGGCTTTTCCTGTAATGGGTGATGGTCCCAGTTCCACAAGTTGAGTACTATATTTTTCAGGGAAGCATGGGAATGCTGGGTGATCGAATATTTGTAGCTCCCTGTATATTCAGAAACTTTCTCTTCACAGGAGTGTGAGATAAGGCAATTAATTTTGCCAAAGTGTGTCATTTGCAGGACATTCCTGGTAAAAAAAATTTAGTGGGGTCCAAACAAGTCACATCACCTTGGACTCCCCTGAGAGTTTAAGTTTCAGAGATGTCTGGTTTGGTAGGTTTCCTTGGGTGGTCGCTGAACCCAAGCCCAAACACTGCAGCTACCCACATCTCCAAAAAGGGTCCATTTGCAAGGCGAAATGTTGATAATTTATTTTTGCATTTTAGGGCCTATTCTAATGCAGGTGATAGGCCTAGTCATACAAGTTGGGCACAGTTTTTGCAGAGTAGGAATACTGGCTTGTAGAAATTTGATGGATTTCCACACATTTTGGAAC
Source organism: Lissotriton vulgaris (assembly GCF_964263255.1). Taxonomy (NCBI): domain Eukaryota; kingdom Metazoa; phylum Chordata; class Amphibia; order Caudata; family Salamandridae; genus Lissotriton; species Lissotriton vulgaris. The sequence continues at coordinate 1,103,309,896 of NC_141697.1, forward strand.
CTTCCCTCACTGAAATTTTAGCCAGAATGTCATGTTTGCAGGGCATTGTGGGTACGAAAACATAGTGGGATCCATGCAAGTCACACACCCCTGGTCTTTCCTAAGTGTACAGTTTTCAGAAATGTCTTGGTTTGGTAGGTTTCCTAGGCTTCAGCCAAGCCCGGTCACACAAGTGTCCTACTATTTTTATTGGGAGAAATAAGGGAAAGCCACACAGGTGGAGTACCTTTTTTTCAGGAAAAGCATGGGAATTCTGGGTAATATGAATTTTGTGAATTTCAGCATATTTCAGATTTTTCCTCAAAGAAATGTGAAGAAAATCTATGATTTTAGCCAAAGTTTAGTATTTACAGGGTGTTAGAAACGGGGGTCTCTTGTGGCAATAGTTTGCACCTTTGTCCAAGTAGGGACCCTTCTTCCTAGTCAGGGTAAGGGGGATAAACTTCTAAAATTATCCATGCTTAACCCCTTGTTAGCTTGGCATGAGCAGGCAGGCTTATCTCAGAGGCAGTGTGTAAAAGCATTTGTGCACACATACAGTAACACAGTGAAAATCCTGCAAATTGACACCACACCAGTTTAGAAAAATAAGTAATCTTTATATAAGCCGAACAAGACCAAAACCTCAAAAAACCACAACACAGTAATCAAAATATGACTTTTAAAAGGTAGAAATAGTTCTGTTTATAACAAAGGGTGGATGCAACACTTTCAACACAACGTACTTTGGATGCGTCAAAATCAGCCACAGGGAAGGTGATGTGTTGGTTCCTAACACCCAGAGAAGGTGATATGTTGGTTCCTTATTCAAGGGGAGGTGATACATCGGTTCCTTACTGTCACGCAAGGGAGGTGATGCACGGGTTCCTTACTGAATAGGAGGTAATGCGTCGATTTCTTAATGTGCAGGGAGGTGATGTGTCAGTTTTTTGGCACCCCGATGGGATGTGTCGGTTCTTGATGCTGCAGCGGCGGCAACAAAGCGATACAAAAGGGGATGATGGACGGAGCGTTTGAGCAAATCAAACACTCACCCCCAGTCAACTGATCTGGGTTTAATCCATCACCATTCTTTAGCTCACTCAGCCACCCCAGTTCAGAAATGGCCATATGCAAATCAGTCTGACCCTGTGCCTCATGGGAACAGTCCAGCCCGAACTGCCAAGCCATGTCTTCCCTGGACCGGAAACAAGCATCCTGGGACCAGTTTCGGATTCATAATCCTCATCAGCCAGGCTATCTTGAATCCAGTGGCCAAGTGAGCAAGGGACTCATGTCTGAGTATACCCTGCCAACTTAGGGCGAACAAAGCGATACAAAAGGGGATGATGGACGGAGCGTTCGAGCAAATCAAACACTCACCCCCAGTCAACGGATCTGGGTTTAATCCATCACCATTCTTGAGCTCACTCAGCCACCCCAGTTCAGACATGGCCATATGCAAATCAGCCTGACCCTGTGCCTCATGGGAACAGTCCAGCCCGAACTACCAAGCTATGTCTTCCCTGGACCGGAAACAAGCATCCTGGGACCGGTTTCGGATTCATTATCCTCATCACCCAGGCCATCTTGAATCCAGTGGCCAAGTGAGCAAGGGACTCACGTCTGAGCATACCCTGCCAACTTAGGGCGAGCAAAGCTATACAAAAGGGGATGATGGACGGAGCGTTTGAGCAAATCAAACACTCACCCCCAGTCAACTGATCTTGGTTTAATCCATCACCATTCTTTAGCTCACTCAGCCACCCCAGTTCAGACATGGCCATATGCAAATCAGTCTGACCCTGTGCCTCATGGGAACAGTCCAGCCCGAACTGCCAAGCTATGTCTTCCCTGGACCGGAAACAAGCATCCTGGGACCGGTTTCGGATTCATTATCCTCATCAGCCAGGCTATCTTGAATCCAGTGGCCAAGTGAGCAAGGGACTCATGTCTGAGCATACCATGCCAACTTAGGGCGAACAAAGAGATACAAAAGGGGATGATGGACGGAGCGTTTGAGCAAATCAAACACTCACCCCCAGTCAACTGATCTGGGTTTAATCCATCACCATTCTTTAGCTCACTCAGCCACCCCAATTCAGACATGGCCATATGCAATATACTGGACTGTTCCCATGAGGCACAGGGTCAGACTGATTTGCAGCAAGAACAACCTCCTGGGGCCCAACACAGGTACAGGCTCCTCTTGACAGATCAGGAATCTAAGAAAAGGAATTCAGGGGGCCTGGTGGTGAAGTCTTTGTGTCCCTGAGACTTCAGAACAGGAGCCAGGCTCTACTTAAAGCCCTTGGAAATCTTCTCCAAGCAGGATACACAGTACACAGCAAAGTGTTTGTCATCTCCTTGGCAGAAGCTGCCACTGCAGGCCAACCCCAGACAGCACACAGCAATGAGGCAGTACTTCTCCTTTAGCTTTCCCAGCTTTTCTCCTTGGGAAAGCTTCATCTTGAGTCCAGAAGCATTCTAAAGTTCTGGGGTCTGGACCCCAATATTTATACAGCATTTTCCTTTGTTCTCTGGTGGTTGAGAGGCTCTGTGCTCAGTCAAAACCAGCTCTGTCATCTCTGGTCCAGCTTACCGGCAGGAGGTGGAGACAACATTGTGTAAGGTAGACCATGCCCATTCTCGTGCAAGGAAATCTCCTCCCCTACTCTAAAGGCAGCCCAGGGATATTCAGCTCAGCCCTGACTCATCTAGGAATGTTATGACACACCTCAACCCCCAGTGGCTGTCTACATTTAATGCATATCTCCAGCCCCTGTCACTCCAAAGCCAGACGGTGGATTCACAAACCAGCAAAGGCACACAGGATGACTAAGTGGTATTTCAAACACACAATATGAAAATCCTCTTTACTAAAAGATGCATTTTTATATTTTGAGTTTAGGCATACTAAACCCCATCTTTCAATCTTGTCCCAATGGGAATTTATACTTATAAACTCCCCTTCTATCCTATGGGACAGATAGCCTTTCAATAGTGAAAAAGTAAATACACTGTATTTCACTGTCAGGACATGTCACATACATCAGTACATGTCCTCCCGTTCACATACATTGCACCCTACTCACAGGGTTGTCTTGGGACAAGTTAGGGGTGGCTCACGCATAATAAAAGGGAGGGTAAGGGCCTGGCAAGTGGGTGCACTTGCCAGGTCGACATGGCAGTAGAGACTGCACGCAGTCACTTCAGTGGCAGATCTGAGACCCCTTTGAAAGGCTGCTTGTGTGTGTAGCACAATCAGGGCTGCAGGCCCACTAGTAGCATTTGACTTACAGCCTACGGGCACACACAGTGCACTGTACTAGGGACTTAGTAGTAGGTCAAACAAGCCATTCATGGAACCACCAATCCATATTCACAATTTACAGAGGGAGCACTTGCACTTTGGCACTGATCAGCAGTGGCAAAGTGTCCAAAGTCTCTAGACCAGCAAAAAGAAATCCAATACACAGCAAAGGAAGCAGAGGTAAAAAGACTGGGGAAAATCACGCCAAGGATGCCAGGTCTAACAGAGGGCATTCTGGAAAATAAAATTTAGTGAGAGCCAATTCTGGCACATCATCCTGGACTCCAGGGTGTCCAGTTTTCAGAATTGTCTGGATTTGATTGGTTTCCAAAGGTGCCTACCGAGTTTATGCCCTATGCTGCAGCTGCAGACATCTCCAGAATGGATCAATTTGTAAGGGGAACTCTTAATGTTTCTTTGTTAAATTTTGTAGCTTTTCCTTTCATGGATAGGCCCAGGCACACAAGGAGTACCGCGTATATAGACAGAAGTGCGAGAACACTGGGTTAAAGGGAGTTCTTGAATCACTGCATATTCAGGAGCTTTCACTCACATAAATATGAGGAAAATCTGTGATATACACGAATGTTTGACATTTTCAGAAATAACTAGATTTGAAGTAGTTTCCTTGATGTCAGCGGAGCCCAGATACAACTATCACAGCTACTCATGTCACCAGAATAGGTTAATTTGCATGGAGACATCTTGATGTTCTCCTAGTTGTATATTGGGGCCTTTGTTGTTAGGGAAGAAGGCCAAGCCACGCAAGTGGGACACCTACACATAATAGTTGAACATTTGTGTTAGAAATTGGGTAACTGGTTGACTGGGGTGTGAGCCCTGGTCAAGGAGCAACCACAATCCTTTGTGGAGTAAGGCACTAGCAAACCCAAAATTACCCTGTGCTCAAGCCTCCGTTAGCTTGGCACAGGGCAGTCAGTCTTAACTGAGAGACAATGTGCAAAGTATTTTTGCAACACTTTAAACAATAAAACTGTGAAAACAGCACCCCAAAAGATCCTACGTGAAAACTATAACAACTTTTTATAAATAAAACAATACCAAAATGATAAAAGTCAGATCAGTAGAAACGGAATTATGGATTTTCAAATAATAAAGAGTAAAATAGCCCCCAAAAGCACAAAGCACCAACCACAGTCAACTGATCGTGCTAGATTGGATGAAAATCCAAAGTTCAGGCCGACCGCAATGGAGTGCAAGTCGGATACAGTCCCAGGTTAGTCCCACTGAAGTTTTACCTTCTCAAGTTCGTGCCAAGGGTTCCATTCGCTTTGCAGAGGGCTGCAAGGAGCAGGTAGAGTGTTGCAGGGACTGTCGGCAAGGGTAAGGAGTCAGCCAGTGTCACAGGTGGGCATTGCTGGATGTTCGTAGTGGTAATTCTCGTTAGTGGTGGATGCTGCAGTGCGAAGAGTCAAACAGACAGAGCTTCATGCTGATTTGCAGTGCAGTGAGGTTTTAGTGCCCTTGGAGTACCTCTGGAGGCCTAGGTTCAAGATAAAGTTGCAGGTCCAGTTCTCCTTCCCCAGGCAAGAGGGCAGCAGGCATCAGGTCAGGACAGCAGGGCAGCAGTCCCTTTAGAGCAGCTGTCCAGCAGAGTGAAAGTCCTTGTAGCAGCCAGCAGCCCTTTTTCCTGGCAGAGTATTCACAGGTCCAGAAGTGTACTGAAGAGTTGGAGTCTGAGGTCCAGTATTTATTAATAGTTGTTCCTTTGAAGTGGGGAGAAACTTCTAGAGCCATGCCTTTGAAGTTCCCGGATACCATCTCTCCCCTGCCCTAACTTAAGACTAATTAGGGAGAGTATGAATCACTATGTTGAGGCAGGACACCCTAGTCAATGGTATGTAGGGCTGTACCCAGTTCCTCCCTCCCACCTTGCCAGTGATGGCCCATCCAGTCACACCTAAGCTCCCCATTGTGTGTGGCTCTCTAAGAGGACTACCCAAAGCACAACTGTCACTCACACTGAATTGTGTGAGACAGAGACAGGCTGCAGGCACCAAATGGCTAAGGCAAGAAAATGGCAATTTAGATCCGACTTTATCATACATTAGGATTTTTCATTGCACTTTCAGAGACACCAAACATGAACTGGTTACCTGCTCCTATCTGTAAATTACACTGATAAAATGTAATAAGGCAACTCCAGTGTTATGCTATGGGAGAGGTAGGCCTTGCAGTAGTGAAAAATGAATTTAGGAGTTGTTCACTACCAGGATGTGTAAAACTGAACAGTTCATGTCCAACTTTTTAAATACATTGCACTGTGCCCTCTGGGCTGTCCAGGGCCTACCATAGGGGTGGCATATGTATTAAAAAGGAAGGTTTGGGCCTAGCAAAAGGTTTACTTTACCTAGTTGAAATGTCACTTTAAAACTGCACACACAGGCTCTGCAATAGCAGGCCTGAGACGTGTAAATGCCACTTAAGAGGGTGACACAACCAGTGCTGCAGGCCTACTGGTAGCATTCAATTTACAGGCCCTGGGCACATGTAGGGCCACTTTCCTAGGCACTTACAAGTAAATTAAAAATGTCAATTGGGTATGTGCCAATGTTACCATGTTTTTGGGAAAAGCACAAACACTTTAGCACTGGATAGCAGTGATAAAGTGTACAGAATGCCAGCAAAAAGAGGAGAGGAGGTCTTAAGGCAAACTGTTAGGACAAAACCATGCCAATGATGACAGGTCTAACAATTTGGGATTTTCAATTGAATTTCTCACTGTAAGAAATTGCTTCCTTGGTTGACCAGGGTGTAAGCCCTGGTCAAGCAGCAACCACAATCTTAGTCAGGTTACGGCACAAGCCAACCCTAAATTAACCTGAGCTCAATCTTTTGGTAGCTTGGCACACAGGCAACTTAGAAGCAATGTGTAAAGTATTTGTGCAAAACTTAAAAAAGTAATAAAGTGAAAACAACAAACAAACAGGATTCCATACCGAATTAGGAACATAGAACTTTCTTTAATAAATAAAACAAAACCAAAATGACAAACAGCCAATCAGTAGAACCAGAGGTATGCAATAATAAAGATTTTAGTGAAAATAATGTATAAAAGAACAAGCGCCAACTGAAGATATCTGGTCATTTTGGATCAGGACAATGTCACAAGTTCAGACCGACCACAATGTAGTGCAGACCAGCTACAGGGACCCAAATATGCCAGCAGAACAGAGTACCTTAAATCCTGATTTAAGGAACATTGCGAGGAACCATGTCGAAGAAGCTTTACACAGTCAAAGCTATGGATAGGTTCCGAGATGCAGTGAAGCAGCCATGCGAAGGCCTGCATCGTTGTCGAGAATCCCGTCAATGTGGCTTGCAATGCAAAGTCCAGGATTGAGGTTGCGGTGCGCAGTTGGGGCAATGCGCCGCTTCCAAGGAGCTGTGAGGCGGAGTCCGGCATCACTGTAGAGGCTGCTGTCAGCAATGAATGTTAGGGTCTGTGCAAAGGATGTATTGCACAATGGTTCTGATGGGCTGTGATGTCATGCGGGTCTTTGCGATGGTCCAATCCACACAGCAACATCTATGCTTCATTTCTGCTTGGGACTGGGTAAAGCAGTAGTGGAAATGCATTGGCTCCACTGGATTTTCAGAGGCTGGCATAGCACCTTAACCCCACTTCGAAGGGTCCAGGACTGGGGTGGCACCACTTGAAAAGGCAGACTCAGTCCAGGGGCAGGGCAAAGTTGTTGGAAGCCTGCTATGTCCCTGAGGCTTCAGATCATGAGGCCAGCCAACTACCCTTTGGAGTTACTCTGGGTTCAGGCTTCAAGAGATGCAGGTCCTGTCCTTCTCACCCAGGCAAGAGGACAGCAAACAGCAGGTCAGCAGTCCTTCAAAGCAGCAGTCCAGTAGAGTGGCAGCCTTTTGAGCAGCACAACAGTCCTTCTTCCAGGTAGAGTGTCCACAGGTCAAGAAGTATACTGAAGATGTGGTGTCTGAGGTCCAATATGTATACCCAGTTGTGCCTCTGAGGTGGGGAGAAGCTTCTAGAGGCATGCCTTTGAAGTGCAAATGTGCCCTGCCTTCCTACCCCTGGCTCCAGACTAACTACATAGTGGAAAACAGCCCTGTGGGTATAGACAGGACACAGCCTATTCAAGTCTAAGTAGTGCTGCACCCTGAGGACAGGTGGTGGCACTTTAATAGGGACTTATAAATAAATAAAATATGTCAATTTGGTATAGGCCAATCTAACATGTATTAAGGAGAGAGCACAATCATTTTCAACCTGGTTAGCAGTAGTAAAGAGTGCAGAAATGTAAGGCCAGCAAAACAATGTCAATAAAAACAGGAGGTCTGAAGGCAAAAAGTGAGGGAGAAATCGACACAGATGCTGCTTCTCTAACATCAAATAGCGATTCTGATGATACCAGGCCAAGTACATCAACGGGATGCCAGGTCAAACATTCACCAATTTGTGCTACAAAATATAAGACAGTATGCAAGAAAGAATACATTTGGCAGCATTTTCTTTGAATCAAATGATAGTATAGTTAACTCAGAATTCAGAGTTCTACAAATAATTACTATTCATAAGCGCATTATCTTGGACGCATTTAAAAAAATACAAAGGTTTCGCACCCATTGTTCATTCATTAGATTTTACCATATAAATGTATGCACCGTCAACACATAATGAAAAATGACTGGAAGCTGCAGCTCCATTGTTTGCTCTGGATATCACATGTTTTAGGAAAACCAGCAAACACTATACATCTCTGTGACCAGACGAATCTGGTGGATGTTTCCTGTAAATCAGTCATTGGGGCACAACATTTACTGATGAAAGCCTTGTCAACTGTCTACTTACTTCTGGTAATTATTTTTAGATTCCAAAAAATAGTTTGTTTGTGGAATCCATTATATATATATATATATATATATATATATATATATATATATATATATAACCTACTGGCGGTCGTCAGTAGGTAGTTATAGTTAGGATTTTTTTCAATGTTAAATCTCAAAATTCTATTTGGAATAACTTTGGCGCCAGTTGACGAATCTGCCTGAAACTTTTCTCAAAATGGCCTCGCGGCGCTCCGGTCCTTCCCTGAAAGTTTGAGGGGGATGCGTCAAGCGGGGGCCGAGAAAAAAGGGGGGTCCCAAAATGCGTTTTCCCCATGTTAATTTCCATAGGGCGGTCGATTTCCCTTTTAGCCCGAACGGCTGAATGGATTTCCACCAAAGTTGGCAAAATTGTAGGGACTGGTAGCCCGATGTGCCTTTGCTATGTCTTAAGATATGTGCTCCAGTGGATTTTTAGTAATTTAAGTTCAAAAAAATATATATATCTAGAACCGCGCCCCGGTACGCGCACCGGGGAGCGCTCAAAGCGCGCCACGCGACTTGCGCGCGGAAAGCTGATTGGCTTTCGGGTGTCTGTAAACATTCGAAACAGTCCGCAGCGGCCGCCATCTTGTACCTCGGTAGGATTGAGGTGGAAAAAATCAAAGGGGGAAATGAGCAAAAGGGGGCAGGGTACACCCCCCCTGACCCCCTAGGTTTGTTGTGGGGGTCATAAAAGGGCCCCACGGGGCAAAAAAATATATATATTTTTTTTGATTTGCGCGGGGGGAGCGCCCGGTACGTACACCGGGGAGCGGACCATGGAGAAAAAAGAATGACACTTTTTAGTAAAAAAAATAGAATTTTTTTATAAATTGGAGGTAGTTCTGAAAAGAACTTTTTTTTTTCTTTTTGATGTTTTATATTTTTTATATACTTTTTAAAACGATTTTATATTTTTTTTGGATTTTTTACAGGGGAAAAACAAAAACAGGGATTCAAAAACTGCTCAACAGGAGCAAAAAAATGAGAACATTTATGGACGGGGAGAGCATCGGTGTTCCTGTCTCTTCATTGCAATGAGTTCAACGCTCTGCTCTCCATAACAAAGTAGTTTGTCACAGTCCACGCATACAAATGTTATGCCTGCAAAGACCGGCTGAACGTTAGGGACCATTCTTGCACGTGTTCTTCCTGAAGGTGTTGCTCCACCAGTGGAGGTGCTGCCCCCATATCTTCGTGCATTCTCTGCCAGATCCCTGACACTCTCCCTGGAATAATTTTTGGGGTGTCTTCTTTTGACATGCCTAATTAAATTGGCATTTCCAAAGCTATATTTTTTTTAGAGGTTTGCCTCTGGATAAAATACTGCCACATATTTTACAAGTTACTTTACTTGCATTAACTTTTTTTTGTCCTTCAGGAATGTCATAAAATTTCCAGATAAAGTGGTTCTTTGTTTCCTGGTGAGGAGGGTCCTCTTGCACAAATCCATCTGAATCACTGCTGGATGACTCCCTTGCAGCCATTGCTGTAGATCAGGAAATTAATGAGTAGATAATTCACAAAACACCTCTTGCTCTCTCCAAGTGCAAATCAATAGTGAGAGAAATGGGTGGGTTTCTCAAAATTTAGAAAAAAAAAATTATTGAACCAATGAAAAGTGTTATTTTCAGGTCACATGAGCAGGGGCTTCATCATTATGAAACCAAAACTGTTATGAACCAATGAAAAGTGTTATTTTCTGGTCACATGACCCGACGCGCTTACGCTGAGCGCCCCGGGGCGCGCCCCGGGGCGCGTCGCGTAAGCGCATCGGACGTCTACGTTGCGCGATCGTATTCGCTCGAGTGCTTCCGGGTGCGCTTACGCCGTGCGTTTCACGCGGACGCGGCTACGCGATACGTCACGATCATGTTTTCGTTCACGATAATGGCGCTTGCGGGACGCTCTCCGGTACGTGCCCCGGGGTGCTTTATAAAAGTACGCTTTTCGGGGCGCTCCCCAGGGCCCGCACCGGGAGCGCTCCATAGTAAAAAATAAAAAATTTAAAAAAAGAAATTGGGAAAAATAGTAGGGATTGGTAGCCCAATGTGCCTTTGCTATTCTCAAGTGGTTTTTACGAAAATTAACTTTGAAAAAAATATATATTTTGCTACATTGGGCTATATATATGTTAGAGCCCAAATGTAGCCCAAATGTAGCCCAATGTAGCCCAAAGATGGCCACCAGAGACAAAAAAAGCAAATGTAGCCCAAATAACAGCCAGATGTAGCCCAACTGTAGCCCAATGACAGAATGTACCAGAGTGTTCTAAAGAACAACTAGAGCGCTAACAGTCTTACTTATAAAGTGAGACTTATAGTTAGGAATTAGCATTAAAAAAACCTATGAAATTCACTGAAAAAACCTTTTCTCTTAGTAGTACTCTCTCTTTGCAGATAGTGAAGAGTAGTTAACGCAGGCCTTTACCCCCGTTGTAATCCGTCCTGCCTGCTTGTCTCTCCATTTGATTGATTATTATCCAAGCATTTACTGTTTTACAATTGATTCTCTTTGGTTCATTCTCTATTTACAAACAAGCACAAAGTTGCAATACTCTGTTTAGTCTTTGCAGATCGTGAAAAATCGTGTAAAAAAATAAAAGTAATCGAGCAAAATCAGTAGGCCACTAATTGGATCTCTTTTTGACCTCGCTAAAATAGAAATATTATAAACAACCCTTCATGAGAAATACGAAAATAGTGAGATGAACTGAGCTCCACACCATGAGGGCTGCAAGACAGCTCGGCTCCGTCACCCATCCCGCCCAAAAAAACGACAAACCATATGCAAATATTAAAAATATAGACAACACACCAGCAAAGAAACAGGGTAAAACATTTTATTAAATAACTATTTACATAACGTTGGTTTATAAGATGATGTCAGTAGTGGACCGATGTGTGAATAGGTCGGAAGCAGCACAAGGCGCCAAGATCCGGATGGCAAGTCCTGGATGTTGGGTGCCATAGTTCAGAGTTCTGAGTTTGAGCCTTTTTCAATGCCTGTGCTTTGTTGTTTCCCCTCCATCAAAAACAAAAAAAAATATAAAACTGTGCAAAAATACAAAAAAATCAAAAAATGTTTACAAAAGCAGTGCTTGTAAGACTGTCTGAAGCTTATTTCCACCTACTGCAGCTTCACTATTCTCAAAGTAAGTGAGGGTCGTTTGTGGACCTGACTGCATTTGAAAACAATGTTATATGGTACCTCCCTAAACCGCTTGACGGAGGCCCCCGAGGGGCGGTGTGATGGCACGGACTCGGAGAAGACGCTTGGCTCCGACCCCCTCCCCAAGTCTTATAGCACTGGTGTAGCCTGAGATCGCCCCCGACATAGGCGGCCGGCTCCCGGGGTCCGGCGGAACTTTTTGCCTTTTAATGACTCTTCTATTCTGGACTTTGTCCCACAATCCGTTTGACCTGAAGACACGCTGTAGTGGGGCGCCCCTTTACCGTTTTAGTTGCCATTCCGCCCGCTTTTGCTACACTGTGCCTCTTCCGCCATTCAGCTGTTTTCCGCCCGCTCTTGCGACTACAGCGTCTCGCTCACCATGTAGTTAAGTTGCTCTTGCGGTGCAGCGATAGGCGGCTGCCACAGGACTCTCAAAATGGCGGCCGGCTCTTCGGTTTTGGGCCTGGTCCACTAAAATGGCCCTGGGACACCTTGGAACTCGGACGCTTCCCTGATAGGGCTTGGGTCCCATTCTCGAAAGCGTCCCCTCAGCCGTGAAGATTCTACAAAAGTCTTGGGGGCCCCCGACTCCCGCAGGCTTCTGGTGGGGAGCGGCTGCCATGTCTGCTCGTGGAATGGCCACGACGGAGCTACGAGATGGTAGTGCTCTCATGCTGACGCCAGCTTTATTCTGAAACATCCAGAAACACTGTAGACTACCAATTCGATCAGTTCCGGTAGCGCCCCAACATGACCCGGAAGAGAAGAACTTGCCCTCCCCTCTTTGACTGATGGTTCTTGTTGCCTGTCCCCTCTGTTGTCATTTAACAGAACTTTTTGGACTGCTGAAAGGGGTTGTGTTCCGAACGCTGGTTGGTGGAGACATTTTGACTATATTCTTGACCTACGTTGTCGCGTAATGCGTTATATGACACGCCGCGTTAGCGCACCCGGAAGTGATCCGGGGCGCGGCGCGCAGCGCGTAACGTAAGCATAACAGGTCATGTGACTCGTTAATAAAACTTTTCATTGGTTCATTTTACTTTTGTTATTTTAATGATGAAAAGCTTGGTCATATGACCTAAAAATTACGCTTTTTATTGTTTTCGAACATTTTTTTTTTTTAAACATATATGTTATAATATTCCAGGCTAATGTACTTTCCCGGAAAATTTACAACTGTCCTGCAAGTAAAATATATTCCTTTTTCGAGAAAAAGGGCGTTTCTTCGTTCCATGACGGAGCCGTTGAGTAAAAGAGACTCGGCCTGCTGTCCTAGTCGCCGATACGCCTGATTATCAGATTCTTATCGATCACTTTATGTTGCAGGAGTGGAAAACACAACTGCCCTTGACCATTTATTTTTACTACGTTCCTACATATTATACCTTTTATCCGTCATGTAATTGGACTGCTTTATTTCACTTGCCTTTTACTGATTCGAAAACAGTGACTAAAAGTAAAAACTTTACCAATGTAAATACTACTACCGTGTTTTGTTTTAAAAACCTTTATTGTGAAAATGTCAGTATACAAATACGGGCCTATAACCACGTGGGCCGGCCACGGAGCAAACTGAAATCATATATGATGAGGAGACATTTACACTGTAGAGGAACGTAACGAGCGGGCCATTAGGTTGCAAGAACTAAGGTGTCTAACAGTTGCGGAATCGGTGGACGTACATTTTGTAATTAAAATAAGACAGGGCCACTTACAATAAAATTTTCTAGATATACATTTGCGGGCAAGGAGTTACGAGTCCCATTTATACCGGCGCCATTTTGGGCGAGGCCGGGCAGGTCCAAGATATAGTCAAAATGTCTCCACCAACAATCGGCCAGACCAGAACCCCTTTCGGCCCTTTATGCTACAAGATGGTGTCTTCCATTCAGAAAATATTGTTGGCAGCATTTTGAAAGGAAAGATAAACAGCCGTTCTCCTAGTGAGTCTCACATTGTTACATTTAGGAAGAATGTTGAAGAGTAATATGTGGAAAATCTGAAGCCATTTTTCTACAAACTCTCAATCAGCCTTGGATGGAAAAAAAAATCCTGAAGAATGTACAAACTGAAAACCAATTTTTGTCTGTAGAGCATCAACAGCAACGCTTGAGTCAGCTTTGTGTCAAGCCGCCATTTTCATTCAATCAATAGCGTCCCCCTGCACACATTCAGGAACCTGGTTGTGTCTTCAGGTGAAACGAATTGTGGGACAAGAAGCAGAAAGGAAAAGGAAAAAAGTTCCGCCGGACCTCGGGAGCCGGCCGCCTATGTCATGGGCGATCTTTGGCCACACCAGGGCAATAGTGAAGCTGCAGCAGGTGCAAAAGAGCTTCAGATAGTCTTACAAGCACTGCTTTTCTAAACATTTTTTTGTATTTTTGCACAGTTTTATATATTTTTTTGTTTTTGATGGAGGGGAAACAACAAAAAACAGGCATTGAAAAAAGCTCAACAGTGCAGGGCGCCTTGTGCTGGTTCCGACCTATTCACACATCGGTCCACTACTGACATCACCTCATAAGCCAACGGGGCACCCCACACTGACTTTCGGCGCAGCATTGTAGGATGGCCACACCAGTGCGGCAACTTGCTGGACACCACCTCGGTGCCATCCGGATCTCGGAGCGTTCGAGTCACTGTACCGCAAGAGTGACCGTAACTCAGCTGGTCACGCCGTCTTTCGGCGCAGCATTGTAGGATGGCCATACCAGTGCGGCAACTTGCTGGACACCACCTCGGTGCCATCCGGATCTCGGCGCGTTCGAGTCACTGTACCGCAAGAGTGACCGGAACTCAGCTGAACACGCCGTCTTTCGGCGCAGCATTGTAGGATGGCCACACCAGTGCAGCAATTTGCTGGACACCACCTTGGGCAATAGTGAAGCTGCAGCAGGTGCAAATAAGCTTCAGATAGTCTTACAAGCACTGCTCAGAACTCTCAACTATGGCACTCAACATCCAGGACTTGCCATTCGGATCTTGGCGCCTTGTGCTGGTTCCGACCTATTCACACATCGGTCCACTACTGACATCACCTCATAAGCCAACGGGGCACCCCACGCCGACTTTCGGCACAGCATTGTAGGATGGCCACACCAGTGCGGCAACTTGCTGGACACAACCTCATTGCCATCCGGATCTCGGCGCGTTCGAGTCACTGTACCGCAAGAGTGACCGGAACTCAGCTGGACACGCCGTCTTTCGGCGCAGCATTGTAGGATGGCCACACCAGTGCGGCAATTTGCTGGACACCACCTCGGTGCCATCCGGATCTCGGCGCGTTGTGCTGCCTTCGGCCTATTCGCACATCGGTCCGCTACTGACGCCGCCTCACGTGCCAACGGATTTTCTACGCTTTTTGTAGCCCTATGCCGCATAACAGGTCATGTGACTTGTTTATAAAACTTTTCATTGGTTCATTTTACTTTTGGTTTCCTAAAGATGGAAGGCTTGGTCACATGACCTAAAAATAACACTTTTCATTGGTTTAGAACATTTTTTTTTCCCAAACGATGAAAGCCCCACCTTGTTTCTGGATGATTCAGACTGAAGCTGGCGTCAGCATGAGAGCACCACCATCTCGTGGCTCCGTCGTGGTCATTCCGCGAGCAATCATGGCAGCCGCTCCCCACCGGAAGCCTGCAGGAGTCGAGGGCCCCCAAGACTTTTGTAGAATCTTCACGGCTGAGGGGACGCTTTTCGAGAATGGAGCCCAAGCCCTAGCAGGCAAGCGTCCGAGTTCCAAGGTGTCCCAGGGCCATTTTAGTGGACCAGGCCCAAAACCGAAGAGCCGTCCGCCATTTTAAGAGTCATGTGGCAGCCGCCTATCGCTGCACTGCAAGAGTGGGAGCAACTCAACAACATGGTGAGCGAGACGCTGTAGCCGCAAGAGCGGGCGCAACTCAGCTGGATGGCCGCCACCTGGGGAGGCCCGTTCATGCCGCCTCCCTCACGCCCCCCCCCCCCCCCGGGCCGCCCCACGCCAATTTTCGGAGCAGCATTGTAGGATACCAAAACCAGTGCGGCAGTTTACTGGACATCACCTGGGTGCCATCAACATCTCAGCGCGTTCTGCTGCCTTGGGACTATTCGCACAACAGACCGCTACTGACGAGGCCTCCCTCCGCACCACCCTGGACGCCCCACGCTGTTTTTCTTTGCTGCATTGTAGGATCCCAAAAACCAGTGCGGCACCCAGGTGACATCACCTGGGTGCCGTCCAGAACTCAGCACGTTGTGCTGCCTTGGGACTATTCGCACAAAAGACAGCTTCTGACCATTGTTGCTTTTTTTTGTGAAAAATGTTTAAATGTTTTTACAGTTTTTGTTCCGTTCGTTATATTTAAAAGTTAATAAAGTTTTATAATCCTACTTAGTTGGAGTGTTATTTTTTTTTTTTTAAACGGGTGAATGGGGCCTTGAATCGGGTTATTGTCATGTGTGGGCTTTGCAAGTGTACTGCTACAGGATCGGACATTTCAAACTCAAATGCACGTTCTTTTTCTTACCTTTCCGAAGCATGGAGCGCAATAGCAGGCAGAGAAAGGGTGATGCAACTATTGAACACTGCCTGGCCTGGAAGTTGCTGGCAGTGCCCCCCCCCCCGCCCGCTCCTGAAAGAGGACACACACACACCACCACCCCGAGTACTTCACAGATCTTTAAAAGACCATGCGCTTGTTCATGAGGCTTAAATGGTTTATCACCCCTTCTAGAACCCCTGCATCGACCCTCTGACGTTTCCTGGAAGAATTACCACGTAACACAATACCAAGCCTTGTCAGCTGAAACCCCCGAGGAATCGTGGGGCATATTATCAAGGGGGTTTATCTCCGCTTTTTTGGCTTTAAAAGCCAAGAAAGCGGAGATAAAATTATCTCCCTATTACCAAGCTGTCGCTAACACCAGTTAGTGACAGCTAAAAGGAGATAGCGACCATCTTGGGCCCCGCTTTGCATGTCAGTGATATTTATCACTAATGACATGCAAAGTGGGCGTGCCAAGATGTTAGCGACTGGAAACAGTCCCTAACATCGCTATCTCCTATTACCAACTTTTGGAGATATTCGCGCTAAGCGCGAATATCTCCAAAAGCTAACACCTAACCTGAGCAGTTCTTAGCCATGTTATCCAATGGGAGGTGGATAACATGGCTAAGAGCATTTGCTCGATAATACATGAATATCGCTGACTTTTCTGCGATATTCATGCATTGCGGCCGTTTTTTATCGCATTTGCGATAAACCTTGCTAATAGCAAGGTTTATCTGCGATAAAAATCGCCGATGTGCGGCGATAATTTTTGTCTCTAAACAAGTTAGAGACAAAAATTATCGCTAGTTGTTGGTAATATGCCCCCGGGTTTTTGCTTGCAGAAATCGGGAGGCGGGAGACTAGCACTGAAATCAGTAGTCTCACGCCTGAATCGGGAGGGTTGGCATGTCTGGATTCTCTACAGCTGGGGCCATAAACTACATCCGCAGGGGTAGGTGATAGCCTGGGACCAGCCTGGCATCTAAAATGGCTGCCGTGCACGACAAAATTGTGGCATTGGAAAAAAGGCAAGATGGCGCAGACAATGTTTATCAATAAGGATTCATTTATAACAAAATATTTTATCGCAGTGACAAATTGGCGGTCAACACTTCCTGATTTCCATCGAATCGAACGTTAACAGACGTCACGCAGCAAAAAAAAAAAAAAAGCTCACGCACAGCCGCTGGAAGAGATGTATCAACATATATGAGCCTCCTCAGCCACCCTCAGGAAACATAGGGGATTAGGATACGTCTCCCGCACCCCCTTATACCTAGTAATTTAATTAAAACGAAGCACAAAATGGCGAATTCCCGTTTCGCTACCAGTTTGCGGCCCAGTTCGCGGCCCGTGAAGCGCTTCTACCGTGAAAAATCATTTTTTTTTTATTTTCCCCACGGGACCCTTTAATAACCCCAACAACATTCCTAGGGGGTCAAGAGGGGTATACCTTGCCCCCTTTCATTAAATTCCCCCTTCGTTTTTCACCTCTTCTTCTCTCTCGATCCTACCGAGAGATAAGATGGCGGCCGCTCCGGACTGTTTAGAATGTTGACAGACACCGGAGAGCCAATCAGCTTTCTGCGCGCAAAGTTCCGTTTCGCGAAAAGTAAGCGAACCGGAGCGCAGTCCGGAGCGCTGTTACAGATATATATCTTGTTTTGAACGTTAATTTCTCAAAATCTACTGGAGCACATATATTGAGACCTAGCAAAGGCACATCGGGCTAACAGTCCCTACAATTTTGCCAAGTTTCGTGCAAATCCATTCAGCCGTTCGAGCTAAAAGTGAGTCCAACCGCCCTATGGAAATTAACATGGGAAAAACGCGTTTTGGGACCCCCCTTTTTTCTCGGCCCCCCCTCGACAAAACCCCCCCAAATTTTCAAGGGCTGCTCAGAAACAAAATGTTCCATTTTCCTGAAAATTTCAGCCGATTCCGTCCACAAACGCCAAAGTTATTAGACATAGAATTTTCAAAAATCCCATAGGGAATAAATCCTAACTATATATACCTACTGGCGATAGCCAGTAGGTAATATATATATATATATATATATGTATATATATATAATGGATTCCACAAACAAACTATTTTTGGGAATCTACAAATAATTACCAGAAGTAAGTAGACAGTTGAATATATATAAGCAATATATATATGAGCAAGGGCGGATGCCCGAAACGCGTCAGATTGCTTGGTTCAGCTTTTGAATAAAAAACTGTGCTTACAATTACTGGATCCGCGTGGTTTCCTGGGTCGCTGTGGTCGGAGCTCGGGAGGCTGCATTGGTTCGATATATATATATATATATATATATATATATATATATATATATATATATATATATATATATATATATATATATATATATATATATATATATATATATATATTCCAAAATAAATCCTGAGCCGCTGAGTCCCAGGCGGCAAAAACAGGTAGCGACCTCTTCCCCAAGAAGATGCAGGATGCTCAATAACAGCCCATCAAACACTATAGAGTGCAAGCAGTCATTATTCTTTATTCTTTATTCAATGCAATAACGGGCAGCTGCCCTCCATGACGCGTTTCGCTCTGACAAGCAGAGCTTGATCACATGACGCGCCACCGTAGGTTGTGCCTTATAAATGTAATAAAAGCCTAACAACCTAAAAAATAGGCTGAAAGGTTGCATATTTACAAAGTACAAATAATATGTAAAGCAATTGTATGCAGAGAGCTAAATAATAACGTCAGTGACACACAAAGCAATGAAATTGATATTGTGTACTTTTTACGAGGTATATTTCTGACAACCCCAGCTTGTAAATCTTGTGAATCTTGGACCTCTGGAATCTTGTTATGAGACTTTTGATGACCTCTATTTTCTCTCAAAAAAGCAAGATATTCTTGCGCCATAATTTCTGAGTGGAAGACTCTGTATTTGCCGTCTACTCCAACTTTTAGACGTGCGGGGAACATTAAATAAGCCTCACACCCTATATTTTGGAACGGGGTGATAAGTTGCCTCATCCGCCACCTTCTTTCCACTGTGGTATGGCAGAAATCAGGGCGGGCAAAGAATTCAATTTCCTTATAGGAACGTTTAGACTGTGGTTTTGCCTTATTGATTATCTCTTCACGTAAGAGGAAATTCCCGATATATAACAATATTGCACGGGGCTATGGTATAGCAGTTTTTCAACTCATTAGTTAGAGATAGGTATTTTGTAGGGTATCTAAGGATAGATTACGTTTGCGCATGTGCATGTCAAATTTTTTTTTTTTTCTTGTATATTCACTCTGAAGATTTTGGGCAAGATGAATTTGTTTGAAATTATTGATGGGTTGTTATATTGCTGTTTAATCAGGTAGGAGGGGATTGGTCTCGTTAGATAGAGTTTAAAATATTTTCTTTTACTTCTTAGTAGGTGAGCACTTCAAATGACATATAAGAATTATGAAAGTCAGGAGGGGGAGGAGGGTGAGACATCCCGGAGGCATGCGTCGGTCAAATATAGGTCTTACGGACCTATTTGCCCGTAGGGGGGGAGGGTTCCTGAGGGAGGGGTTCCTGAGGGAGGGATTTCTGGGGGGGGGAGGGAGAGCACAAGGGCAGGGCACAATGGTATTGAAATATATGGGTATCACGAAGGATGTATTCTGAATCAGGCGCATGAGCAGTATGGCTGTAAGGAAGAAGTGAGGATGGAAGAGATGGAAGAGAGTATCAAAACTCTGAATTATCCTTTTTTGGTATTAGCTGGAGCAGAGATCAAACCCATTAAAAAAGAAATACAAGTGAACAGGCAGTCAATGGTCCCAGTAAACTTAAATATGACACTTAGATTTCTAACATGGAATGTTTGTGGCCTAAATGATGTCCAAAAAAGGCAAAAGGTTGGTATCCGATTACGACAGCTGAATGTAGATTTCATATTTCTGCAAGAAACACATATATTGAATACGCAAGAGTACTGTCTCAATCAGCTGGGCTTCCACTTAATAGTAAGTTCTAAACAAGGTGCAAAAAATAGAGGGGTCGCTATCTTGTCAAGGAGTAAAAATTTGACAATTGGGAGAAAATTAGAGGATAAATGGGGAAGGTGGGCGATAGCGGAGATAATGATGGAAGGTGTGTGGACAACGTTGGTCGCAGTTTATGGATCTACGCAGGATGACCCGGAGGTATTACAGTTTTTAGACTCTGAACTGGCCATTTGGCCACCCCAGGTCATTATAGGGGGAGACTTGAACATTAATGGGGCAGAAGGTCTGGGAATAGGACAGACTAGTTGTTATAAAGGACGGAAGAAAAGAGTCCATAAGGCCCTGGTCGATCTTTTGATCAATAATAATTTGATTGATGTCTGGGGTACAATCAGATCAGCACAAAAAGGATATACATATTATTCTGCACCACATCAAGTTTGTGTTAGATTGGATTATTTTATGATGTCTAATAACTTAATGTCACGGGTTAAAATAGATAGGCTCCCAAGAATCCTCAGTGACCACAACCCAGTATTGCTGACACTGAAGCTAGAAGGAGGGTTAAGAACTAATCGGGTATGGACATTCGAAAGAAGGCTCCTTTTAGAGGATGACTATATATCACATATGTCAAAATGGATCACAGAGTTTTTCGAAAACAACAGAGGAAGTGCCTCGGTTGGAGTTATTTGGGATGCTTTTAAGGCGGACGTCCGTGGCGAAACATGTAGTTATAGCAGTTATAAACGTAAATTAGAAGGGATTCGGCAAGGTGAATTAGAGAAAGCTGTGTTAAAGGCAGAAGAACAACTCAATAACTGTGTTAATAGAGGGGAACCAGTAGAGCAATCTATTTTAGATCTTATAAAAGTAAAAAGTGAAGCTGAAGATGACTTGGCGAAAAAAGCGGCAGCATATTATACAATTAGAAGGGAGAGGTGTTATGAATATAATGAAAAAGTCGGGCATGTACTCGCCATGCGCACTAGGCAGATAGCGGCAGAAGGAACAGTTAGAGAAATTAGGGATGAAAATGGTAATCTGCAAAAAGATCCGGAAGAAATCAGGGAAGTTTTTAGGAAATTCTATCAGAATTTATATGATCATCAACACCCATGTGGGAGTGATGAGATTAGGGACTATCTTGAGTTTATCCCAGTGGAGAGGGTTCTGGACGAAGATGCAGATAGATTGGAAAAACAGTTAGATGCTGAAGAGATTAAAGATGCTATGTGTAACCTCCCTTCAGGAAAAGCTGCTGGCCCAGACCAGATACCTTTAGAATTTTACAAAACTTTCTGGGGAATGCTCGCCCAAGAGCTAACCAAAACGATTCAAGCTGCACAGTCGGGCAAGTCTATTCCAAAGTCTTGGGGGGGTGCAGACATTGTGTTAATTTTAAAAAAAGGAAAACCGCTGACTGAACCTGGGTCATATCGCCCCATCACATTAATGAATAATGACACCAAAATATATTCAAAAGCTCTGGCATAGAGATTTGCTGGGGTAATAAGCGGTCTAGTAAGTTATAGCCAGCACGGATTTATTCCTGGTAGAGGAACAACTCATCACACAAGGAAAGTTATAACGCTGTTCGATGCCGCTGAGGTCACAGGAGATCCGATGGCAGTAATGTTGCTAGATGCTGAGAAAGCATTCGATCGGGTCTCCTGGGACTATCTGTGGCACACTTTAGTTAGAGCTGGATTCAGGGGTGGTTTCATAAAAGCCTTACAGACCTTGTACAAAGAACCGATCGCTGCCCTCAGAGTTAATGGGGGAGTTACGGGTCAATTTATGATTAAAAGAGGAACACGGCAGGGATGTCCATGTTCCCCCTTACTGTTCGCCATGTATATGGATCCACTGATTCGTAAGCTAGATCTTTGCCCAGAGATAACACCATTACCAACATTAGTGGGACCATGTAAGATATTGGCCTATGCTGATGATGTAGCAGTGATAACACCAAACCCTACGGAGGCAACAGTCTTTATAGAAGAAGAGGCTCATAGATTTGGTCAGATTTCGGGATACGCTCTAAATGCCTCGAAGACACAGATCATTAAAAATTCAGCGCCTGTGTGTGAAGATAATCGAGTTGTCCAGGCAGGGACTTATTTAGGAATAAATATCTCAGCCGACTTAAATAATTTAGTGGAAAATAACATTGTTCCAATAATAAATAAAACAAAGAAAGATCTGGATCGGTATGAAAATCTACACCTATCGTTAGTAGGCCGAGTCAATATCATCAAAATGATGGTGTTGCCAAAATTTTTGTATATCTTTAGGGCAGTTCCACTTCTATTTGACAATAAATGGTTCAAAATCTGCGAGCAGATGATTAACCGGTTTATATGGGCCAGAGGAAAGACATGCAGGGCCTTGAGATATATGTCACTCCCACGGGAGCGCGGGGGTTGGTCTTTACCAGATCTAAAATTGTATTACTGGGCTGCTGCACTCCAAAATATGTTGGGATTGGTTGGGGGGGCAGAGATGGATGGATGGGACAATATTGGTTCACTTGTTATTTTTGGTTTGGTTTTGGGTAAAAATGCGGAAAATATTTTTTTACGATTCACTGAGGAAAGTTATTATAAAAGAACGCGGTTTAAGACCACTATGGCTGCTTATAATATATGGAAGGGAATATCGAAAAAGATAGGAATTGGAAAATATAATGCTTACACCAGATTCAAAAATAACCCCTCCCTGCCTCGCATGGTTTTTTCAGGTGCTGTATTCCAAGATTGGGAGAGGCGGGGGATAAGAAAGATTGGAGATATCCAGGGATCTCATGGTATACTACAATTTGTAGAATTACAGAATAGATATACTTTAGATTCAAAGCACTTTTTTAAATACCTCCAAATAAGAAGTTGCTTAATAAATAGAAGAGGAGGTCCTCTGGGCTTTGAAACAAATGTATTGATGGATCTTATAGAGGCAGGTACTGATTGTACCATAAAAAGATTTTACTTGGAGATGACATCTTTAAAGAATGACGATATGGATAAATGGGTTAATAAGTGGTCTGAAGATCTGGATACAACCAGTGACATTTTTTCGGAGTCGCTAGAGATGGGAATTAAACTGTTGTGTTCATCATCTCTACAAGCTCAACATTATAAGACTCTATATCATCTGTACTACACACCAGCGAAAATTGCCCAATGGGGGGCTCTTTCTGGAATCACCTGTTTTAGGTGTGGTAGCGCAGAAGCGGATATAATGCATATTTTTTCACTCTGTCCACAACTAGATAGTATAAAACAGGACATTGGAAATTTCTTTCAGAATGTATTGTCAACCACAATAGAATTAAACCCAGCTGTAATGCTACTAGGGGTCAACCCGGAGAGTCATGTGAATAATGAGAACTTTGTATTTGTTGTAATGGCCATCTTTAGACTTCTAGTGGCTTCGGCTTGGTTGGACCCTAATCCTCCCACATATCATCAATGGTTGGGTAAGGTGTTATCAATTCAAAAATTAGAATCCGCCATATACGCTAGGAAGGGGAAAAAAGGTAAGAAACTTGGTTTGCAAATATGGGAACCCCTAATTCGATGGAAGCAAGGCCCTGATTCTTGATTATTGATTGTCGGGAGGGGGGGGGGGGGGGGGAGTGAGATTTTGGTGTATAGCATTCTGTTTGTCTATTGTGTATATGGCCTATCTTGGTATAACCCTGTATGTTTTGGTATTGTATATGTATATTTTTATATTCCCATTGTATATATGAATGTGCGCTGTACCATTTTGAATTCAATTGTGCCCTGCTCATGTTTTTAAAAAATATAAATAAAAATTGGGGAAAAAAAAAAAAAAAGATGTCCCTGAGGCCACCCAGTGTATCATAAAAAAAAAAAATAAATAAATAAATTTGGTCCATCGGGAGTATTGAAAAAAAATGTTTATAAAAAAAAAAATCGAAAAAACGAAATTGATATTGTGTAACCCAAACATTTGAAATAGTGCATTGTTTAAAAATATTGCATTCATCATATGCAAAAACAGAAGTTATGGCAAGTGCCCAAAGTTCATTTACGATTGATGAATTACAAATAATAAATCAAACTTCAATGCGGGTCAATAAATCACAGCAAACATGAAAAACATGGATCGTGATGTTCAGATCTTAAAGTGTGTCCACAATTCCACTATCAGGGTTTAAATTCATTTTCTCCAAGTGGAAAAAGAGAAGAAACGATTGTTTCTTATCCCCTCTTCTCTCCCTGTTCCTCCTTTTATCATCATCCTGACTACCTATATCATATAGTCGAAACGATGTAAACAAGCAAAATGAAACTAAAAAGTTCATCTGCATACAACAAAATGAAAACAAAAAATCAACCAAGAAAAAGGAGTTATTTCAAATGGTTATTAAAACAGGGCACTTAAACAGTTTGGCAGTGGTACTCAGTAGATAACCTAATACTTCATTCAATTCAGTAAACAAAATGTTGCTTTTGTTACTTAATTCATCAATAATACAGCAGCCGCTGAATTGTGAAACATATTGCTCTGGAAAATGTTCACGAACATCAGGTCCAATCCAACTTGTAACATAGCAAACACAGATATTAGCATCAGAAGCATCTAACAACATCAGAAAATACTATAGAAAATGACTAAGACCTTCATTAATGTTCAATCCATTAGGGACTCTAGTGTCTAGTAATAAAATGAATTGTGTCTCTTTCTGTCTGAGTGATCTCTCACGGTCCCCTCCCCTAATTGGGTTAGGAACAGAACCTAGAACTGTGTACTCAAGATCTTTCAGCTGGTTGTTATGCACTGCTCGAAAATGGCGTGCAACAGGGTAGTTGTTATCTGAATTTACAATAGCACGATTGTCTTGAAGAATACGTTTATTTACTGGGAGTTTCGTACTCCCAATGTATTCTAATTTGCATGTGCATCTAAGTTTATAGATCACAAATTCAGAACGACAGGTTAGATACATCCTGATTGGTATTCTTTTTTCACTAAAGGCCGATTGGTAATATGTGCCATTTTTAGCGAATGTGCAAGCCCGGCACGGAGTACATTTAAAAAAAAACAACTTCAACTGCCACTGAGGTTTTAAAACATTTTCTGGCATAGATCTATCTAATGCATCTTTCATGGATGGAGCACGCCGGAAAGTGATATTTGGCAATTTTGGTAAATTGGGTCCTAGGATGTTATCAGTGAGGATGATCGGCCATTCAGAATGAAGGATGCGTCTGATTTTTCTTTCTTGATTGCAGAAATTTGTAATCAAACGTATGGGACCAATTATAGTAGAGTCAGTTGTGATTGGCATTTTAGGTTTTAAAAGTTGCAATCTTGATTTATCATTGGCTTTAGATAAAGCCTGGTCAAGAATTTTGGAACTGTAGCCACGTGCCAAGAATCTTCGATAAAACTCATTGAAGCAGGTAGCTAAAGATGCCTCGTCACTACAAATTCGTTTAATACGAATGAATTCGCCGTAAGGAATGCTTTGAATTGTATGGGCAGGGTGGGAACTCCGGGCATGTAATATGGAGTTACCGGCTGTTATTTTACGTTGTAATCTAGTATATATATATATATATATATATATATATATGTGTGTGTGTGTATGTGTGTGTGTGTGTTTTTTGTGGTAACGTAACGAAACGTGTCGGCAAAAACGAGTCAGGTGCTTATAATTGGATCCAACTGTGCATGCCTATACCATTAAACAACTGATGGGGACAGGTTTCTTGCTATTGAGTGCTGCTTATGTTTTGGACACTTCCCCTAGAAGCTTGATATATTAGCGGCCGTCCTGCCGCTAAGCAAACACCGCCCACGAAGATGGAGTCACGAAGCTCATAAGAAGGGTGAGCTTGCATTGTGAAAAGCAAGCAAGGATTGAGGGCATACAAACTAGGAGGGGCTCATGTAGAGCCTTGTGACAGCACATAAATGAAGCGGCATCCATCCAGGACTGAATTAGGGACTCTCTGGAAACCGAAGGCTACATGCAATAATGATTCGAGCAGCCTATTGAGGCAAATGATTATACCGAACCGCGGAACACAGAGATCCAGAATGCACCTTCCTGACTCTATATGCCCAGGAAGAAGTTAAGTAACGAACCGCGTTGGCAAAAATGAGTCAAGTGCTTATAATTGTATCCAACTGCGCATGCCTATACCATTAAAAAAACGATGGGGACAGGTTTCTTGCTTTTGAGTGCCTTTGAGTGCTGCTCATGTATTGGGCACTTCCCCTAGGAGCTTGATTAATAAAAAATAGAAATACACCCTCAAGTGTTATTAATTAAATTCAGTGTGCTGAAGGGTCTTTTGTTTTGCCGTTTAGCATGATGATTTTCAATCATAATACCAATCCACAGGGAATCTCTACAGCCCAGAGCCCAAGTGCAAAACAAAAAGCTCCAGAAGTGCTTTGATACAGTGAAAAAGTCTCCCAGGTGCATCACTGCAACATTCTAGGCATATCTTCTGGGGGTCAGTTGTACATTCTGAAAATGTTGGTCATGCCCCTGTCCTTCTGTGGCACCATGAGAAACTTTGAAGATGCCTCGTGGCCATATGGGGCGAGGCTGCATACATATTTTCATATTTTATAAGTGGCATTGCTTCAGCCCAAGGAATGCTTTGCTTATTTTTTGCACCATAACTCTTATCATTGTTTTGGAAGCAGCGTGCGTATGCCTACCTGAAACACACAATTGTGCCTATTCTGTGCTTGCCAGGTGAATGGCCAATTGGCTTGTGGCCTCTGCCCACTTTCGGCACCCGTTGCACCATCTCTTGGTGCCACGCTGGAGCCAACTCCTTTTTTTCTCTCACTACTGATAACTAGATTGGTCCAATGCTTCTCCCACCCACTGGTAGCTCAGGCTGGAGGTTTGACAATGGGTGCACCCAGGCACAGGGGTTGGGGAAAAATGTCATATGCTCTTTGGTCTCTTTTGTTCCAGGGAGATGGTCTTTCTAGGGGCACTTCTGAGTGCATCAATCCCTAGGCGATGGGGTTTCCGGGCAAATGATTGCTCTGAGAAGGGGCCCCAGACATGCCCTCCCCATAAAAATTTAATGTGTTGACCAACGAGGCTTGGCCCTCCTTGGGGAAATTTTAACAAAGGGTAGGAGCAGAGGACTACTTCCTCTATTTTACTGTCTGATCCTCCTGGAGGACCAGTCTTCTATTAAGGATTTCTCAAAACCCATAGGGCCAATTTACTTGATCTTCATGTCATTTTGGTCCTGGAGTGTACAAGGGTGCCAGCGCCACTGGCCCAGGAGAAGCACTCACAGTAATTGGATGCCATTTGGCATCAAACTCAAGCTTGTAGTACAGTTAGCGGCTTCTCTTGCAAGCTGGGCATTCCTTCTACATCGTCGCTTCCAGCTCCAGTGAGTTCTCAACTGTCTCTCCCTTATGCAAGGGTTTTTAAGTGAGGGTGGAAAGTTCTAGAAGGTAGGCACCTATGCCCGATCCTTGGGTGCCTCACTGTCACCCCATTCCTGACCCCACCCCTCCAATACACCATTCTAAGACATTTAAACATGGCATCTTAAAGTAGCCTATGGAGAGACCTTCAATGCCCTGCCTTCAACTGACACGGCTACCTGATCGCTCCCCACCAACACTTCAAAGGGAACCCCTCTCCTGTGCTTGGCTCCAGAGGTCTGGCCTTTCTTCTGTTGGTTTGGGTTTGCCTAGGCCAAGTGCAGTGTGAAGAGCTAATTAACACGTGCAGATCTCCTCCCCCACCTCTTCCTCTTGCAGGATCTGCACCAAGAAGTGTTAAATGGCTCTATTGTGTGGGAAGGCTTTCATCCTCCTGCTGGCCAGCAGAGTGATTAAGTTGGCCAATAAAGAGAGACAAAGGCCTGCAATCAAACTATGAGCTGAGCCAGGTAAATATGATACGTCTCCAAGTGCCATAAGGAGAATAGTTATCACAATGTGACTGGATTTGAACTCAGGTACATTTTTATTCTCGGATTGCTGCCTGGCCTTTATCTATACGCGTAAGTAGAGTGAAACTCTGCTGTGGCACAGATTTTGCCCCATATATGTAAATCAGTAAAGCACTCAGACTTTTCAGTAATCATTACAAGTGTACACTATAAATGCCCACTCCCATAACATGGCCTACTCCAGGTCAAGGAGAGGAGTTGGCCTAATGGCTAGAGCGCTCGACCTCGGACCTGGGGAACTGGGTTCGAGTCTCGGTAATGACGCTAAACCTCATGTGATTCTGGGCAAATCACTTAATCTCCCCGTGCCTAACAAAAATGAATATGTGTCCTCATGTAATGTAACTGGTGCTATGTAAAGTGCTCTGATACCCGATTCGGGTCAATTTCGCGCTATATAAAACTCTGCAAAAAAAAAATCCCTCCAGGGTCCTTTCTGTATGCAGATGCCAGACTGTGCCAGATGGTAGTCTCACAAGCTTAGCCCGCCCAAGTGCACACACATGTACTCACGTGTTCCCTAGCTGAGCAGCAGTGGCCTCATAAAAAAGTTGACACCAGCAGTTAGCACTCTCAGTCTATTCCCACAGAATTGACCGTGAGTGAGATTCAGTTAGTTAGACTGACTCACAATAAAAATCCAGAACCAGGAAGTCAAAAAGCAAAACATCCAGGGGAATGAAATGGAAGCAATCCATCTGCTACAGTAGCATTGCTTGTCATGCAAGTGTTATACTTACGTACTTCCTACAACCAGACACAATGCTCCAGGAGTTTAGAATTCATTGTGCTGTCAGTGAAAGTTATCAGGGATCTTGTTTTCAGAGAAGTATTCTGGATAAACTTCAGAGAATAGATTTAGACTTCAACGTTGGCATAGTATTGGAGTCAATCTGTGAAAGAATACAACCTCTATTCCTGGAATCACAGATTTTAAGATTGCATTCTTTATTGCAACTATTCATGAGATGATCTAGTGAATCTACCTTTGTATATATCTTGAATCAAGTATCATATTAAGGTGTTGTCTGTGGTGAGTAAGTGAACACATGCTGTCAGGAGTGAAAACCTAATACTAATGTGTATTCATTGTGGTCGTCACCAACCACAGACAGTGGGAAATACAGATATTATTACATGGTATATCTTATGACATATTAGAAATAGTAAACTATAAAATCTTTGCTCTAAATCTAAAATACTAATAATTATTTCTTGTATATACCCAAGCCTTTGCAATATAGGTTGACTCCAGCACTCAGAACAGGTGAGATGAAGATATACAGTGACTGTGTTTTTCTCTATCTATCTCTCTTGCCCCATTCTCCTTCACCCAATTTACGAACATAGGTCACTACATCATGGTCCATTCCACTGGGAGTCATTACTTTGTAGTAAGTGCATTTGGAGTACTTTTACCTCTAGAGTTTATACATCAGGAGTACCTTTATGCCACATTATTTAAAGTAAACAATGTCCTTCCTTCCTTCCTTCCTTCCTTCCTTCCTTCCTTCCTTCCTTCCTTCCTTCCTTCCTTCCTTCCTTCCTTCCTTCCTTCCTTCCTTCCTTCCTTCCTTCCTTCCTTCCTTCCTTCCTTCCTTCCTTCCTTCCTTCCCTCCCTCCCTCCCTCCCTTCCTTCCTTCCTTCCTTCCTTCCTTCCTTCCTTCCTTCCTCCCTCCCTCCCTTCCTTCCTTCC
Source organism: Lissotriton vulgaris (assembly GCF_964263255.1). Lineage (NCBI taxonomy): Eukaryota > Metazoa > Chordata > Amphibia > Caudata > Salamandridae > Lissotriton > Lissotriton vulgaris. The sequence goes on from NC_141697.1 coordinate 1,103,339,413, forward strand.
TTCCTTCCTTCCTTCCTTCCTTCCTTCCTTCCTTCCTTCCTTCCTTCCTTCATTCCTTCCTTCCTTCCTTCCTTCCTTCCTTCCTTTCTTTTTCCCATTTATGAATTGATGTAAACGTTTTAGTGGCAGTTGGTGGTCCAGAGGAAAATTCCTTTAAAGAAATCCAGCTGCTTTAAGAAAAAGGTTTTCTTTCTTTGAAAGTAATCACGGACATGGTCGTCTGCTTGCAGCCCCTCATCCCAGTAAGTGTTAGCCATTGGAGTGAGAGACAATTAGTGACCTATCTAGTGAATATTAATTAAGTTGATTGTATTTGACCCACTCAGGGGTCCTAATTTGCAAACCAACCTATTAGTATATAGGTCAGTTGAAAACGTACATTTCTGGTCACAAATTGCAATTGTCTTTTTGTAACCAGAAACCTAGTGCACCAGGTGCTACATTTTTAAAAATCTCTTAAATTGACAAAATATTGTACTGTGCTTATGCACGGGTGTTAGCGTTGATCTCGCTAGCACTGATTTTTGTTTTTTTGTTCTCTATGTTTGACGTAGATCTGCCTTAACCCACATTTTAGGAAAAGGCATTTAGGAACCACGAGGGTCACTGCGGATACTGACGTCTTTTGATCAATTCTGTCTGAGTGAAACCACAGCTTCACTACTAAAAATAAGTGAAAATTACAAGCGGAGAAAGTTAGGGCAGATTTATGAAGGACTTGCGCCGCCGGTGCGTCACTTTTTCCCATGTTAAAAATGACGCACCGGCGGCGCAAGGCCTTCATAAATCTGCCCCTCTTTTACAATTGCATTTTCTAATAAAAAAAGTAAGAAAATACATACTACTGTACATCAGGAGTGAGCCTGTGGGTGCAAGTTTGACAAGTGAAAGAGCCCTTCCTGACAGCTACAGCGCACATCTGACACCAGCAATGACATCTGGTACCCGGCTGCCTACGTTCACTGCTAGCTCTGCGGTCTGACCGGGGGCAGCATAGTGCGTTCCATTCCAGGGTGCCATGCGTCTTTTGGCACCTGTAATTTTTACATGGAACTGATGCAATTTGCTTGTAGATTTTGAAATGGAACCTTGTACAAACATTAACGTTTAAGAGATTATTTTGAAATGCTTAGAACCCCAGGCAAAACGTCACACTGTGAAGTAAAACAGGTCGCGTGAAACTCACTCTGAAACATTAAGTGATTTTGCGCCCAATTAAATTGATGGGTGTCGCTAAATGAAATGTGCAAACATATGCTAATACATAAACAGGGCTTTTGCATCAATAAAAAGGCAGCCGCCTTATGGCACCACCAGCAGGGGGAAGCAAATGGCATTAGTTCCATTTAATTTCTTTAGGATGCTAGTTTAATTCCCTCTTCCATTGTATTGTATGGGAGTGAGTTGCTGTAACAGTACTTGGTTAGGTCTGGTGCTTGACTTACTCCATGGCTGGGCTAGTGTATATTTAAGCCTGTTTCGACACCATTAGGAGTGTAGTAGTTTTAAAAGTGTATTTGGGGAATTGCAATTGCCTTACTATTTTTGGGTGTCTGTGTTTTGCATTAGTATCTCCATCCCAAACCACTGCTTAATGTTCCCTGAAACAGAACAATTGATGGACAGAATGCAGAACAATGTCAAAACATTCACCCAGTATAGAGATTTGGGCCTAATTCCATTGTTTTTTTGCTCCCAATGACATTCCAGTTTGAACCCAGCCATACACAAATCAGTCTTGACCCTGTGTCCAATGGGAACAGTCCAGCCCCAACTGCCAGGCCAGGTCCTCCCTGCCCAAGTCAACACTGCCCCTTTCAACAGAGCTACAGGCTTGTTATCAGTTTTAGCCCTCTAGTGGGACTAATAGACAATATTTTAGAAGATGCATTGAGTGGAACCTATTGCTTCACATTGTCTCCTCCAGTTCGCCCTCCTTAGCGCTCAGAGGCCACTAATGGGGGTGGTTAGTTGCACTTAAGAAAAATCCTTATTAAAGTCAATATTAATATGTGTATACATTATATCACTACCTACAAGTAGTTGGTACCAAACACACTGCATCATTATGATGTCTGATTCTGGAATGTTTGGGTTAATTCACAAGAATACAAAGTTCAATGTTTAAAAGGGATGAAAATGACTATAATAAGTCTAAGTTCAAAAACAAATCAAATTTGTTTTTTTACTCAACTTGATTTCCAGAATACTTCTCTGAATACAGATTGTCTTTCGGCAAAATCCTAAGAAAAATGATTGTTCCTCCAATATGAATCCAAGAAGGACGGTTCCAGGCTGCAGCAACATTGCAGCTCAATTGCCTAGCTTGAAAGCCATGAAACAGGAAGAAAGTTATACTTTGCAATCCATAAAAGCCACCACTATCTCTAACTCTTGTGGGAGTTAAGGGGCCTCTGAGAAAGGTAGTTCACTGTCCGCCAGTCTCACGTAGGGCAGCCTCGATGCAGCAAAGGGATGTACCATGTTACAACGCATACCATTACAACTACCTACTGTTACAACGCGACCATTACAACGCATACCATTACAACGCATAGCGCTTTGAGGTGCTGGATAGTGGTAAGTATAATTTACTATTCTAACTCCAGTCCCCGTGGACACTAGGGAAGGTGTTGGATAGTAAATTATACTTATTCCCTGTCCTAGAGCCGGACAACAGGACCTCCTTCAAACTTGCCACCCGGAAACACCACCAGCTGATCCGCGCCGCCAAGAAAACAGCATTCAAGGACTGGTTGGACAACAACGCACACAACTGCAAGGAACTCTTCAACATCGTGAAAGAGCTTTCCAACCCCAACGCAGGAAACAACGACATCACCCCATCGCAAGACCTCTGCAACTCCCTCGCTTCATACTTCCACAACAAGATCGCGGACATACACAACAGCTTCAACAACCAACCAACGCACACCATGACCGAACAACCACCCCCCACCACCACCCTCCACGCCTGGACCCCGATCAGCACCGAAGACACCATCCGCACGATGAACTCCATCCACTCCGGATCACCGACCGACCCCTGCCCTCACCACGTCTTCAACAAGGCCGACGCTGTCATCGCACCCCACCTGCGAGACATCATCAACACATCCTTCGACACCACCATCTTCCCTGAGAGCTGGAAACACGCCGAACTCAGCGCTCTACTCAAGAAACCAACAGCGGACCCCACCGACCTCAAGAATTACCGCCCCATCTCGCTCCTCCCGTTTCCAGACAAAGTCATCGAGAAGACCGTCAACAAGCAGATGGCCGCCTTCCTCGAGACGAACGGATCCCTCGACCCCTCACAGTCCGGCTTCTGAGCCAATCACAGCACCGAGACCGCCCTCATCGCCGCCACCGATGACATCCGAGCCCTGATGGACAATGGAGAAACAGCGGCCCTCATCCTCCTAGACCTCTCCGCGGCATTCGACACGGTCTGCCACCGCACCCTAGTACAGCGCCTCAGCAACGTCGGAATCCAGGACAAGGCGCTGGAATGGATCATCTCCTTCCTCGACGGAAGAACACAGAGGGTCCGCCTACCACCGTACAAGTCAGAGGCCTCCGAAGTCATCTGCGGCGTCCCCCAAGGATCATCTCTGAGCCCCACCCTCTTCAACGTCTACATGAGCCCCCTCGCGGCCATCGTACGCAAACACAACCTCAGCATAATCTCCTACGCCGACGACACCCAGCTGATCCTCTCCCTGACCAACGACCCCGCCGCCGCCAGAGCCAACCTGCACGAAGGGATGAAAGAGGTAGCCGAGTGGATGACGACCAGCCGCCTGAAACTGAACTCAGACAAGACGGAGGTCCTCATCCTGGGCTCCTCATCCTCCCCCTGGGACGACTCCTGGTGGCCTCCCGCCCTGGGCACCGCACCCAAACCGACAGACCATGCACGCAACCTGGGCTTCATCCTGGACTCCTCCCTCTCCATGACCAGGCAAGTCAACAACGTCTCCTCGGCGTGCTTCAACATCCTACGCATGCTACGGAATATCTTCTGGTGGATCCCCACCGAGACCAGGAAGACCGTCACCCAGGCCCTCGTCACCAGCCGACTGGACTACGGCAACGCCCTCTACGCCGGTACCACCGCCAAGCTCCAGAAGAGACTCCAGCGGATCCAGAACGCCTCAGCCAGACTCATCCTCGACATCCCACGAACCAGCCACATCTCCGGACATCTGAGAGACCTTCACTGGCTCCCCGTCAACAAAAGAATCACCTTCCGCCTCCTCACCCACGCACACAAAGCCCTACACGACCAAGGCCCGAGCTACCTCAACAGCCGAGTCAACTTCTACGCTCCCAAACGCCACCTCCGATCAGCCAACCACGCCCTCGCCGCCGTCCCCCGCATCCGAAGAGCGACTACAGGAGGAAGGTCCTTCTCCTACCTGGCCGCCAAGACCTGGAACTCCCTCCCTCCCGACCTGCGCCTGACCCAAGACCACCTCTCCTTCAGGAAAAAGCTGAAGACCTGGCTGTTCGAGCAGTTGCGGCACCCCCCCCCAGCGCCTTGAGACCCTACGGGTATGTAGCGCGCTTTATAAGTGTCACTGATTGATTGATTGATAGAGCGCCCCCCAGCGCAATGCGTTGTAATGGTATGCGTTGTAAAAGTTGCGTTGTAACAGTAGGTAGTTGTAAAAGTTGCGTTGTAACAGGTGTATACCGCAGCAAAGCCTTCCACCGGACAGCATTTGCACTTGACGAACTCGACCAGCCTCTCCGCACCCCAAATATGTGTTCAATGAGGGTGAGTTTGAAGTATGGTGCACCCACACTCGTCTCAAAGCCTGCAGTAAGCCCTGCTTCATGACATTTATACAGAAACTGTACTGCTATTCTGACTGTATTGTCCATGCACTTCTCTATCCCACCTTCTAGATGGTCGTGAAGTAGAGGCTATAAGCAGATCCCAGCTATAGGCGAGGAATACTCTATGCTGTGCAAGGGCATTGCTTAGGCGTGTAATCACAGTTCCCAAATCCCTACTGTACTTTACTCTGCCGCAGAACCTCAACAGCAAGCTCGGGCCCGGCACATAACCTACATTTGTATATATGGTTGCTTTCAATTCTACTGACTATGCACACCTAGAGGAAAAACAAGAAATAACGTACCATAATGTAGTGAATAGGTCCACACAGAAGATGATGTAGAGATGTTTATTAGTAGTCAAGTAGTTAAGATGGTAATAACACCCCACCAGGAACATCTAGCATGATGCTCAGCCCAATGCCAACTGTCATCCACAGCCCACAGAGCCCCAACATTCTACAAAGCATCATTGCTGCAACATTCTACAAGCAGGAGTAGAGAGGGAGATAACATGCAAAGCATAAACAGGATGCAAGAACACTACATTTTCCCCCTTTGTCCGAAATGAAAACAAACAGAGAAAGAACACCAAACGGAAAGAACCCCGGTAAGAAAGAACCAAAGAAAAGTAAAACATACGGAAGAACATACCCATCCTCCTTTAGAGAAGAAACATGAAAAAGTCAGGAAGACAAACAGAAACAAGCAAGAAAAACATACAAGAACCCATCCGCTTTCCCTTCAATAACAGAAGAAAGATAAGAAAAGGGCAGATAGGAAAACCAAGCTTGAAAGTACCAACGGCTAACCGACATACATACCTACTGGCCAGACAGGAATGCAAGACTCATAGACAAAAGTACAAGAACCAAGATAACGTTTAAAGTCCAACCCTCAGAGATAAATGGTAAAGAACCCAACACGAGAGTGAGAATAATGAAAACAAGAGAAAACAGATAAAATTGAAGCATCAAAAGAAGACAAAATTACCCGTCCTCCCACCAGAAAGTTAAACATAAGCATGTAGAAATAACTTTTAGAATGAAGAAAAACACTCTCACACGAGGGAACTATGGGATTCTAAAGCAGTCTCAAACAGAAGAACAATAAATGTAAGACATAGGATAATGGGACATAAACCCAAATCCAACCCCAACAGAGGGACAGAAAAGGCTCCCCACATAGAGAAACAGCATGTAAACTGCGTATATGGGACTAAAACCCATCAAAGCCCCTTAACATTCTACAAAGCATCATTGCTGCAACATTCTACAAGCAGGAGTAGAGAGGGAGATAACATGCAAAGCATAAACAGGATGCAAGAACACTACACACTCATACTAACAGGATGCGTACATAAGTGGAATCTAACTCTGAAATTTAACAAAAAATAGCCAATGGCTCGGCTACCAGGATTGGCGGGGATTGCAAAATTGCAAAAAGGTACCTGACAGCTCTGACCGGCCCAAAATGATGTTAAGAAAGGGGATGAACTACGTTTTAAAACAATTGAAGAAAAAAAATAATTTAAACATTAAGCTGCATACTATCTGATGCACACCAAATAATTGTATTAAAGTACGTAAACATCAAGTTCATTAGCCAGCATCCAACTCAAGGGGCTATGGTTTGCAGCACAAAGTCCGTTCCCCCAGGTGAGCTTGGTCTGCTTCTGAAAGCCTCTCTTAACAGCATTCTCTCAAGCTGCCAGGGTTATAGTTATTAAATTAAGGCAACACTCCTCACAAACACCTAATGGTTGCATGAACATTTCCCCATGGTGGTCCATTCGGACATTGAGGAGTTTGGTAAAGGGAATAGAAGAAGTCTAGGTTTTGTAGTCTTTGAGGCTCAGCCGTCCAGTCCTCATAACACTTGATTCAATTTTTTAGAAATAATAATTTGCAAAGAAGAACAGAAATGGCACTGGGTCATGCTTTGAATGATGGTGTATTGACCTCGGGCTGAACATTTTTTATTAGTGTAAAAGTTTATGCAAGATAAAAAAAACGTTTTGGGAATGGAAAGAAAGGAATATTAAACAGTTAATAGTCAAATGGCAGTTTCTGATTGGTGATTATTTAGGAAGAGTATTTATCACTGCATTGTTTTAATAACGATTTGAGAAATTCTGAATAAAGTGTTAGGAAGGGTCTAGAAATATTTAAAAGTATGTAAAGTAAATCTCATCCTCTGTGAGGAGTTGTTAATCATTTGGTAAGATTATCTCTTACACTGATGCATTCCGAGATTAAATGATTCATCTTCATCTGATGTTATCGATCACCCAAAATGCTTTTAATACATGACCGAGCTTGCACTGACACTCCCATCTAATGATTGATTAACACAAAAGCAAACTGTGGTCAGCACTCTAGTTAAACATAGCTTAGAGGTCTGCCGGCTCATAATAGCCAAACAGCTTCCTCACTCGTGCATGAACAACAGAATCTAATCCTCGATGTTGGCCAAAGAGCATTCAGTGTCCCATCCTCAACAACTCCCTTTCTACTTGCTAAATCCAGTTTATGAGTTTGCTGTATCTAAATTAAACATCATACTTTGAGCTGACAAATTATTAAATTACTATTATTTTATATGTATCTCTTTTTCCCCTAAGATTCTATGGGTAACACTAATTATGAAAATATATGTGTCTATCTGCACGTGACAAATGTTCACAAAAGAGGTCACCTAGCCATCAACAGTGATTATGGGGGGTCTATATTTAAAGTGCCTCTTGCAAAAGACAAACTTTTTAATCACGGTTTTATACACCTGAGTTCCTTTGTAAATTAACCATCTACCCATCCGCCAGTTTCCTTGATTCCTTTATTAATCTTAAAACTATAGTTCAACCCAATTCACAAAAAATGGTTTCTGAGTGAGTATGAATTACACTTGCCGTAATCTTGTGAATAAGGCCCTTAATAAGTAAGGTTTCTGGTAATTCACAGGTATTTCTTCATTGAATTTGTAATATCCTCTTATTTCTTTTACAGTAAATTTTATACCTGGAAAGAAGACTTGTTTAACTTCCACCAAACTATTAGGTGCTGTGATGTTTTTAAATTGAATTTAGATGTAGTGATAACTGCAGAAGTTGGTGTTTCTTTCCCTGCAGATTACAACGTAACAGCATAAGAGACAGTGATGCTACATTTGGAACTGGGGAGCCAGGTTTGAGTCATGACATCTGCTCAGCTTACTGTGATTCAGGGCAAAACACTTCAACTCCCTGTGTCTAAAAATAAAAAAACTGGCCTTGTGGTATGTAATCTGGTGCTTATATAAAGTGCTTTAGAGCCCTTGGTCCAAGTTCGCCTTATATAAAACGGAACAGATCTGTGATGACAATCAATGTATTAATAGTTCAATTTTTTAAGAAGCTGGCTCTTTCTCAACAGGTATCCACTGTTTAAGATATACATGCCAATGTCAATATAGCAACGATATTCCTTTGTCATCCTTAGCAATTGCTTATGTCATAATTTGCTCATGTTCAAAGGTAAATGTTGTACTAAGCTTTTACACTACCTTTTATCAAGTGTTGCAATTCTTTAACTGTTGGATAAAATCCAAGTTCACCTTAAGTCCTGGCATTGGTCATTCTAAAGTCAGTTAAGTGTGCTCAGTAAGATTTAGGCTGCATGAAACAAAATACAACTAAATATATATTTTTTCCACCATTAATTATTGTTAGATATGTCAGCCTTTGGGTGGTCTTCCGCCAAACTTTTTGCCTTCCACCTCCATTTTTGCTGATCTCATGTTTCCTGGCCTAAAGACTATGTGCACTTTACCACTGCTTAATCCACAAAACATGGTAACATTGGCCGATCACCAACTGGCATATTTAATTTACGTATAAGTCCCTAATAAAGTTGTACTACATGTACCTAGGGCCTGTAAAGTTAGATTAGAGCCAGGGCAGGAAAGGCAGGATGCCTGTGGACTTCAAAGGGAAACCTTTAGTAGCTTCTCCCAAAAGAAGGCTGGGGTATAAATATTGGACCTCAGACACCAACTCTTCAGTACACTTCTGTACCTGTCGATACTCTGCCAGGAAGAAAGACTGTTGTGCTGCCTGAAAGGACATCCACTCTGCTGGATGGTTGATTTGAACAACTGCCATCCTGCTGTGCTGCTGCCTGCTGCACCCTTTCCTGGGTGAGAAGGGCTGGACCTGCATCTGTTGAACCCAGGACCCTAAAGTTACTCCAAGGGATAGTTGGCTGGCCACCTGACTGGCGCCTCAGAGACGAAAGGCTCCAACAACCTTGAACCTAGTGCCTGGACTCTGCCATCTGTGACTCCTACCCTACCAAGTGTTCCACCCCTGTCCTAAATCCTTGGAAGTGGGTCTAAAGGTGCTCTGCCAGCCCATCTGTGGTTCAAGCAGAACCAATGCAACCCCTCTGCTGCGAGGGTGCAAGGACTCCGCTACAACCTAGCAGCCCACATGGAACCACTGTTGTACGAAGCTTTCCTGATGCATACCCTTGCAGCGCAAATCTCTCATTGATAGCAGCCTAGATGGCGATGCAGGTTCTCGCATCACAGCCTCAGAGCTCCTCGGAACCGACACATCGCCTTGACTACGCAACACATCCTTGATTGCGGACTTTGAACTGGAAGCCATCATTGACGAGATCCTCGATGATGATACAGGACCTTGCCTCACAGCACCTCGGAATCGAGGCATCACCTCAGCTGCGTGACTCATTCTCGGTGCAGGATCTTGTAGCGCTATGCAACCAGGATTCAAGATACTCTCATTCAGCGGGCCTAACTGGGACCCTGTAGCAAGCCAAGACTCCATCATGGTCGGCCTGAACTTGTGACTTTGTCCCGGTCCACGCAACCAGATATCCACCATTTGCAGTTTGTGCTTTTTGGTGCTATTTTTACTAAAATCTTTAAGATTGTATATCTCTGGCTCTACTGATCACATTTTTGTTGTTTTGGTCATGTTTAATTTATTTTAAAAACTGCTCTGTGACAGGCAACTCAAGGATTGAGCTCAGTTAATGTGGGTTTCTTTGTGACTTCACCGTGACAAGGATTGTGGTTCTTTCTTGAGCAGGATTTCACCTCCCTCAACAAGTAACCCAAATTCTTACAATTATAATGTCACAAGATTCTTCTATTTAAATAATTTTGTCAAGCTATTTACTGCTGTTTCTGTTTTTTAGTTCGGGTGTAACACTAGCATTAAATGTCTGCCAGACCCTGCCATGATTAAAAGAAGCAATATTAATAGATTTCGACTAGGCTGAGATATTGGCTTTGCTAATGCTTTTTTTCACTGGTATTAGTCTATAGTAACAATGCACAACGAAAGGGACTTCACAGGTGAATGACAATATTGCCACTTTTAATGAATGTTTAATGCACAAAAAGTTGTGCATCACATCTTCATTGAGCTGTTCATCAGCATCCCATTTTATTTCCACAAACCAAGATATCAATGTAGCCTCAACAGCATAATGCGACCAATCAAAATGGCTCTCTGGCAATACTATTACCCAGTAAAGCTAAGACCATCAACCCAAATAATGCAAATACTTTTTCAACATGTTTTGGCTGCCGAATACATTTTGAGGTAAAACAATTAGGCCAAGCATCTTTTTTTAAACGTTGCTATCCTAAAACCACTAACACATCTTCCCAAACGGATAACAATCATCAGTTAATTAGAAAAAATGTCTACAAACTTACATTTAAGGGTGTGATATTCCCTGACAGGAAGTGCTCGGGGCTTGCGCATTTCACACCCTTCTTTCCTCATTAAAAATAAAGCTGTCTTTTCTTAGACTTGAGCGTGTCTCAGAGCACAACACACTATGGAACAGTCATAATTGAAAACAGGTATGTAGTTACTGAAATACTGTGAACAGAGATTTCTGCTTTAATTCAGCGCATTCCTAAAAATGCAAACTTTACAAGTTTATGCCTCACATCGCATACAAGCTGCATATAAAATAGGGGTGGGAAGAACTTACGGAGTTTCACTCTGCAGAATTCCATGGAATTAAATGGGAACTCTGCGAGATTCCACAGAGTTTTGAAAACGGGCAGAAATCAGCATGTTGTGCTACCTGCACTGATTTGTAGCACTGGTAGATTGTTTTGTGCTGCAAAATCAATGTGAACGGCATCACACAGCATGCCAGAGAGCGCTGCTTCATTGCTGCCTCTCAAATAGATTTTCTACTCGAGTGGCAGTTCTCTCAACACAAATGGTTGCGACCGCCTGCATTGGGAAAATCTAGCCAGATGCCCCCCTAGTACCCAAAAATGTTGCTAGGGTTTGTCAATTCTCACTTGCAGTTGCCAACTTTACAGTTGCGAGCCGCGCGCTAGAAAAAAACTCCACCAAGCTGTGGTTGACGGAGCAGCCAAAAGTCAGCAAACTTCACCGGCCAAGTCAGTTTAGGTTTCAGACCAACTTTTACACGATTGTTCTCTGTGGCATGCACTCCATACAACATATTTGCAGGACAATGGATTACTAGTTGAGGGGATTGAAACCCAACTCAAGCAGCAACCACAACTCTTGTCCAGGTGAAAAACAAGCAAAACCCAAATTAACCTTTGCTTACCTTCTGGTAGCTTGTCACAAAAAGCAGTCAGGCCTAACTTAGAGGTAATGTGTAAAGTATGTATGCAGCACCACAAATGGTAATAAAGTAAAAACACAATACAAAAAAATCCCACACCAATTTAGAAACATAGAGTAAAATGTAATAGCTTTTTTACACCAAAATGACAAAAATCAAATCAGTAGTAACAGAGACATGCAATTGGAAAGATTTAAGTAGCAATAGTGCTTAAAAGCACAAGCGCCAATTGAGGTTATCTGCTCACGCTAGACCGGGACAAAGTCAAATGTTGAAGCTGACTGCAATGGAACCTGGGCCAGAAACACGGGGACCAAAGATACAGGCTTTAGGCACCAAATGTTTAAGACAAGAAAATACCAACTTTCTAAAAGTACCATTTTTAGAATTGTGACTTAAAATCCTAACTTACCATTAGTGAGGGTTTTAAATTACAATTCTTTAGACACCAAATCCAGCATCTCTACTGGCTTACAATAGAAAGTTGTCACTTATTAAGTGTAATAAAGTAACCCAATCTTTTCTTTTAGGAGAGGCAGCCCTTGCAGTAATGAAACACTAATTAAAGTGCTTTTCACTACCAGAACAAGCAAAAGTTAAAAGCACATGTTCAACTTTTTAAATACACTCCCATTGCTTCCCTTTCACAACCCCCCAAGTAAACAATATCAGAGGTCTAAGCAGCATATTTTCCTGCATATGGTGGAAATAGCTTTACATTAAGCTAATCACAAACATACAAAACTGATAATCTAATTAATATTGCTGAGGTTAATCAAGCCGTAGAAATGCTAGTCACACCTGGGGCCGTATTATTCATTGGGTTGTTTGCCCCTGCGCACCTTTTAAAAGGTGCATCAGGCGCAAACAATCACAATGCTCCCTATTATAAAGTATGCGCTTCCCCCAGGGCAGCCGCGAACTCGACCTGCCCCCAGTCCAGCGCATACATGTGAAAACACCGAGAAGCTGCTCCATGTTTTCACAGTGCAGGCGGCACCTTCCTGCACTTTTACAGGGTAACAGAGATTCCCTTGTAGTCAGTGACTGAACCCGCCTGCAAGGGGATGTCTGGGGGTCCATGGGACCCCTTTACCCCCAGCAGAGGGTTGCATTAGGAGGTGCACTGACAGTGCGCCACCTTTTAAATGGTGCACCTCCTGAGCGCTGCTTTGACTCTGCGTCCGAGTCTGTAATATGGCGCAGGCGCAGAGGAATTCCCTTTGAAGCATAGGGCACGCCCCTGTGGGAATGAGGGAACACCCTCTAAAGGTAGCGCTGGCACTTCAAGTGTGCCAGCGCTATCTGTATTATAGAAGGGGATGCACAAGCATCTGCGCCCCCTTCTATAATACCAAAGTGCCCCAGGGACTGTCAAAACCTCCCATTGCGCTCCTGGGGTACTGATTGTAATACGGCCCCAGGTCATCAAATAACTCCTGAAATGTGTGTATTATTAATATATTTCACCTACGTACTTATCATCATAGCTGCCTTAATTTAGCAGGTGTACAGCCTTACTGGCCCACAGATAAAGTTTCTGCACATATTTTAGGCTATAATTTAGAGTTTAGTGGAAAAATGTGGAAGAAGTCCTTTCTGCCTCACTACACATGTTTCAGATGCTATGGAATTTGTAATAAGGTTGAGGGAGTAACCCATCCGCCTAACTCTAAATCAAACACATAAGGCCTAATTCACAAAGGTAAACTGAGACAAAAGTCTAACTTTATGACTTTCGGTATTCACAAAGGGCATTTAAGAGTAGTAAAGTTAGACTTTTGTCTCAGTTAAACTTAAGTTTTGGTCTTAAGTTTAACTGAGACCAAAAGTGAGACAAAAGTCTAAATTTACAACTTTCGGTATTCACAGAGGGAATTTACGAGTAGTAAAGTTAGACTTTCTCTCAGTTTTGGTTTCAGTTGAACTTAAAACCAAAAGTTTAACTGATACAAAAGTTAATTTTACTACTCATAAATGGCCTTTGTGAATACCAAAAGTCGTAAAGTTAGACTTTTTTCTCAGTTTACCTTTGTGAATCAGGCCCATAGTCTGTTCCAAAGTTGCCTTTTTGTAATTGCACAAATGAGCAACATTTGCACTTTCATGCAGGGAAACTGTATGCTATTATAGTGTCTTCTACACACAAAGAAATACAGTATAATTATGGCTCTCTGTTTCATGGTATTTATTTTTTAACATTTCCGTTTGTATTTATCCATATTTCTTTTGTGCCTATTTGATCTGAATTTATCCATACTTATTTAGTGCACAGTGTAAAAAATTACGTTGCAATTAATATATTTCGTCATTTATTTAACTAACAAATGTTTACCCATATTTGCATGACCAATGGGTTTTAGACATTTACAACACAATACAGTCAATTGAAAACATTTACATTGGAGAACATCTTAAACAGGTGTACTTATTTAAGCTTTATTAGGTAATCTTTTTAAACATTTTTAACTCCTCTACCTGTCAATCTTCACACCTTTGACCTGGCACCTATGACTGGCCATAGTGAGAATTGTCCAAAAGAAACCTTTTTTCTGTATTTATCCATATTTAAAAACAAACAGAGACAGGAAAATAGAGGGTTTTTATGTCTGTATTTATCTGTAAAAACCAGAAAAAATTGATAACTGGGAGCCTTAAGGTATGTTTCAAAGCTTTCACAAGAACTTTAAAACATTGTTTGACAGTTGTTATGACAACCACAGTGCCTTTAAGAGAAGTGCATAGAACCATGTTCCTGGTGTTCCAGGTCCTTTTTGTGGCAGCAACACGTTCCCACTCCTGATCCAGTGCCATTTCTGTTCATCTTTGCAAAATATTATTTCAAAAAAATTGAATCAAGTGTTATGATGACTGGACGGCTGAGCCTCAAAGACTACAAAACCTAGACTTCTTCTATTCCATTTACTAACTTCTCAATGTCCGAATGGACCTCCATGGGGAAGTGTTCATGCAGCCATTAGGTGTTTGTGAAGAGTGTTGCCTTAATTTAATAACCATAGCCCTGGCAGCTTGAGAGAATGCTGTTAAGCTGATTCCCACTTCAGGCTGCCTGCACAGCCAACAATGGGAAATATTATGGATTTCGAGGCATTCATATATAGACAGGAGGTTTGGCCAAAGATTTGCATGATTCATAGGATGCGAAGTCCCGAAGTTTCTGGATCAGTGAGGAAGAACAGGACATCACCCCCATAGAAGGCAATCCTGTTGGATAACTCCCCGGTTCACTTGAAGCCCCTAAATTACTACGGATCTTATATGTCATTTAGCCTCTACGATGCCCATTACAGGGCATTTATGATTAGGGCTATTATAATGTACCACACTTTATAGAGTAAATTGTATTGACAGAAACCCTGCTTGTACAGATGTTTTCCGAGATTTACTCATCCGAAAGTGCATAATTAAATTTACATCACCAATTAATGTTAAGCGCATGTTTAAATTTGCACTAAGAAATCTTAAGTGCTGACCTAGTTTGGCCCTATCACTTTGAATTGTTGGCTGCATGTTCACATTACATCATCACTCATTATTCTTTTGTGCATGTTTGGATTTACACAGTCACTCAGTAAATGTGTGCCTGTTTAGATTATCTAACAGGTTTTTGATGTGTTTCATTTTGTACGAGAGATTGTATTTGTGTTCTTCATGTTTGCAAACATGCTCACTGTTTCATATGAAAGAGCTGCACACCAAGGTTTTGAGTGGTTTGTGGTAAAGGTTATAGTGTGACCAGGTATTATATGGGATAACATACCCCCTCATGTACATGATAAGGATATTGCAAGTCACCTCAGAGTAGCATGACTTTATAAAGGAACTCAGACTTCGGCCTCATTCCTCTATCTGGTTATGGAACTCCTCAGTGACTTGCAATATCCTTATAATGTGCAGTTGGGGGAATTGATCCCTTATATCATTATAAATGCTGGTTGACATTTGCACGAACAACATGGTAATCTGCGTCTAGGTTTGCACCCTAAGATTTGTTACATCATTCTGCAATTCTTAAATGCATGTTCAAATTTGCAGAGCCATTTATTAACTATAATTGCGTGTTCAGAGTTGCACCATCAGTAATCCTCAGTCCAAATGTGTACTGTTTCAGATACCTCTTATTTAGATGTAAGAAGTCTGCAGCAGGACACATCTGGGGTCTGGGGCAGGGTCTTGTGTCTGGGGACTGTGTACAACAGCTACCTCTGACACTGCAGTTACTTCAGGAGTGGGAACGTGTTGCTGCCACAAAAAGGACCTGGAACACCAGGAACATGGTTCTATGCACTTCTCTTAAAGGCACTGTGGTTGTCATAAAAACTGTCAAACAATAGATGCTATAAATTACTCAAGTCTGCCCGAATTGTGTGGGTAAAATTGATACCTAGTCACTTTGAATAAGAATGTACTTACGTCTCGTCTAACATTTGGAAGAAATATCTAGTTATATGACAACAGGATACCGACATAACTTGAAGGAAATAAGAACGCCCTGAAGAAGGTCTGTTGTACAGAACGAAACGCGTCCGCTGGCTGTGGTACATAAACTTAAGGAAAATAAAAGCATTTGAATATACACCAAGATTCAGCGCTTCAATGAGGACTCTAAGTGATATGATTTGATTGGACTTATTGTGCAAGTGGTGCTGGAATCAAGCTATCCAGGCTGATGAGGGCTGAAAGCCAGAAACCGGTCCTTGGATGCTTGTTTCCAGTCCAGGGAGGACCAGGCTTGGCAGTTCGGGCTGGACTGTTCCCATGGGGCACAGGGTCAAGACTGATTTGCATATGGCTGGGTTCAAACTGGAATGGCATGGTGAGCAAAACAACAATGGATTTGGGCCCAGTTCTCTGTACTGGGGTGAATGTATGACAGTGTTCTGCATTCTGTCCATCACCTGTTGTTTTTTGCAAGTGGTGCTGTGACAAACTTTGGAATATTCTCCACTACTCTCTACTACTTACTCTCTACTACTCCACTACTCTCTAATACTCACTCTCTACTACTCATTCTCTACTACTCTACTACTCTCTACTACTCTCTCTCTCCACTACTCACTCCCTACTACTCACTATCTACTACTCTCTACTACTCTTTTGTCTCTGGTGGCCATCTTGGGAGACTGCATGTCAGAATGTTTTCATGAAATAGAAGAGGATTTGAGAAGTCACTCAAAATGTGCCCCAATTTTGTTTTCTGCAGCACTAATCATACTTTCTATGGCAAAATATACCCCCTCATTTTGTTCCTTTTTAAATTAAATGTTTTAAGAGTTACCACTTTATTCCAATCAAGATGTCTTCAGGTGTGCCATACCATTGTAATAAGTAGGACTGTTAGCGCTCTAGTTGTTCTTTAGAACACTCTAGGAGGCTGCAGTAGAACACAAGGAATCAACTGACAGTCTCTGTCCTTGTTGTATGTACATGTTTTACTGAGAATGTCAGACTTCATTCTCACATAACTGAGAAAGATAATGTGAATTTACAGAAAATATGCTTTCAGTTTAGCTTATAGATCCTCTTCCATCCCTATGTGGGAAAAGCATGAGATAATAGTTTTCTTTCAAATATGATTCATGATATCCCAGCAGAAGGCTTTTTCACATGGTAAAATCACCGTAGAACACGCCACAATTCCTAAAACGAGTATGGTACCATCAACAAATGATTAATAATGTAACTATTAACTTGTAATGTAATGTAATGATGTCTTGTAAAGCGCATGAATCACCCCACATGGGTATCTCCGCGCTGTAGACCGCTGGGGAACCCATCCTGGCTTTCCCTGTGAGATGGTCCCTACTGGGTATCTCCAAGGTGAAACCAGGCATCCCTGGCATATGTGGGGGGCCTTTGTAGAGATGAGGCAAGATAATGCCCAGAGTTGCAGAGTGTGATCCCTGGTTAGATTAGGCACCGAGGCGAGAATTATCGAGTCCGCTGGCCCTGGTCCACAACCCTGCCGCGTCGGGAATTGAACCCTGGTCCCGGGCCGTCCTTTGCTTCTGGGTCTGCTGCCTCTAACCAGTGAGCCACACCACTCCACTTCAATGCTTTTTAATGAGGTGCTATCATGTATATTGGTCCCAAGATGGCTGCCAACACTTCTTGGATGAAGTGCTGACAGCCAATCAGATCTCACGATGAGATGTGTGGTTAGGCTCCACCCAGATATATATGTGTTTTTGAAGTTAATTTTCATAAAAACCACTAGAGCAATTTTCACCAAATAGAGAAAAGGCACTTCTGTGTACCAGTCCCTACAATTTTGCAAAGTTTGGTGTAATTCCATTCAGCGGTTCGGGCTGTAGCCTTGTCTATTCGTCCTATGGAAATTAACATGGGGAAACACGTTTTGGGACCCCCCTTTTTTCTCGGCCCCCGCATGACGAATCTCCCAGAAACTTCCAGGGAAGAAGAGGAGCGGAGCTGGCCTAAATTTTGGAAAAATACACGCAAATTCCTCAACCGGCGCCAAAGTTATTCCTATTAGAATGTTGCGGATTTCCTATGGTAGCTAGGTCCTAACTAGATATACCTACTGGCTATCGCCAGTAGGTAATATACATATATATATATATATATATATATATATATATATATATATATATATATATATATATATATATATATATATATATATATATATATATATATATATATATATATATATATATATATGTATATGTATATGTATATGTATATATATATATATATATATATATATATATATATATATATATATATATATATATATATATCAAAGTCCACAATCCTGAAGCGCCGAGGGAACCAAACGGACACAGCCAGGTACAGACCACAAACCAAGGATTTAGAAGAAATAATGTGCTTTTATTCCATCAATGGGGATGGCAGCATGACGCGTTTCGTCCGGGAAACCCGGACTTGATCACATGACAAGACCCAGAGACATAAGTGGTTATATACTGATTTACAAACGGAACTCCTCCCACATATAGATAGACATGGAAGAAATATCATTCACATTGCAACATTAAAATAGTTAAAGTGTAAATAAAATTCCATGCATAAATGCATATAACTGCAACAACACATTATCAATTTTGTAAACATCTACACTATGTTCATCGTATAAAGGGCAAGTGCCCAAATGGTTTGCTGCAAAATTAAAATGCATATAATGACTGAATGAAAATAGAATCAATGCCCATAGGGTCCGTTATTTTTACAGTATATTGATCTAAAAACCACTACTAAATTCAATAGTGTAAGAAGAAAAGTGCAAAGTGCTAAATCACAATATTAAGGAACAAACAAGATATAGCCAGGAAAACCCTGGAGCAGAAAACTTGTGTTGATAAAGTGCAAAGTGGTTAATCTCAATATCAATAGCAGCATTAATGGTAGGAAACCAAATCTCATAATGACACAGTTGGATAATATGTACAAATCGTATACTCACAAAATTGATTAAGTATTCAGAGCAAATCTTAGTAAACCATCCAAAACATGAATAAATAGATTAAAACCATAAATAGTAAAAAATCCATTATAAGAAACCATGCATATGGCAAATTTACAAAAAGTTTTTCAGGTCTTCTCCCATGTTTAGGCCATTAGGGATCTTGCTATTAAGCCTCAGAATATATTGGCTTTCTAGTTGCCTGAGCCTTTTCTCTCTGTCACCACCCCTTTTAATTGGGGGAACTGAATCAATAACAAAATATTGCAGGTCGTTGAGATTATTATTGTGTACCAGCTTGAAATGCCGTGCCACTGGGTAATTGGGGTCAGAATTTACAATGGCACGTAAGTGCTGTAGAATTCGATTAAATACCTGCAATTTCGTGCTACCTACATAATGCAAGTCGCACGTGCATTTTAAAACATAGACCGCATGGTCCGTTTTACAAGTATATATGTTCTTAATAGGAATTACAGCATTAGTGAGACCCTCAACAAACTCGCTGGTGTTCACACCGAATTTACAGGCCCGGCATGAACTACATTTTCGAAAGCCTGCTTTGTTAGAATACCAGTTAGGTTTGACAATGGTTTCAGGGCTAGTTTTAACCAGAGCATCCCTCATAGAGGGTGCTCTTCGAAAAGTAATGTTAGGCATATCTTCTAACATAGGGCCCACCACAATATCTGTTTTTAAGATGGGCCAATTGGATTTAATGATTTGCCTCATCTTTTTATGTTGGTTATTAAAAGTGGTGATTAGGCGAATAGAAGTTTTCTCTGATACAGGAACTTCCTCCTCAGGAATGACTAAAGGAGGCTCTTCTATCGTGGCCAATAATGTAGTTGACAAAGCCCTTTTCAGAGAGTCAGTGAGGTTAAGAGTATTATAACCTCTACGCAAAAATCTTTGGTAAGACCCGTTTAAGCAATTCATGAGATCAATTTCATTGTTGCATATGCGCCTGATTCTTAAAAACTCCCCATAGGGGATGCTTTTAATAAGATGGTGTGGATGGTTGCTCTGCGCATGTAAAATTGAGTTTCCAGCCGTGGTTTTTCTATACATTCTAGTCATGATCTCATTATTCTTTAAGTACACCTCTACATCTAAAAAGTTAACTTTAACATTGCTGATGTCGGCGCAGAATTCTAGGTTCAAAGAGTTGTTATTGATATTGCTGACAAACTCTTCTGCTGATGTTTTACACCCCTGCCAATATATATATATATATAAATTCACTGAAAAAACCATAGGTTATAGACCATATATAGTTAGGGATTAGCATTTAAAAAACCTTATTTTATTTGCACAAAACCATTGAAATTCCATATATAGTTAGTTGCACTAACTATATATCGCGGACCCGCAATCCACTGCTAATGATGTCACATATTACATCATTCATGACATGGTCAGTGACATCACTGATGACATCACTGATGACATCTCAAATGACATCACTGATGACATCACTGATGACAACACCCAGTGACTGTATGTTTCTGTAAAGTTAAAATATGTCTTACATATTGAAGAATGAGTGGATGTATAAGTGTCTGGATGAAGGATTTAGTAGGTGCATGACTGACTGTATGAGAGAATGATTAAATGTGTCTCACTGAGTGTATGGGTTAGTGATTAAAGTGTCTTAATTTGGCAATCATTATTTATGTTGTTCTGTAAACTGCTGCATGTTTAAATCAGTAGCTATATCAGTAACTATATGGGTTATTGAATGGTTGCCCAAGTATTTGTATGGGAGACTGAGTATGTGTGTGGGTGGTTGGGAGGTGTATAACTCTGTGCATAGATGTGTGAGCAGTTGATTCCCTAGGTGTATGGGTTCAAAAGTGCATGTAGAAACAGCTGTATGGACAGTTGACTGTGTGCATGAGTATATTGGTGAGTGAATGGATATCTCAGTGCTACATGTCAAAGTAAGTACATATGTAAAACACACTCCATGTGACATAAGAGCCAGTGAATGTGTGAGTGGCTGTATGAATCATTGTGAACTTGTATCAAGGATTGTATAAGAGAGTAAATATGTGTTACTATATGTTTGAATAAGTAAGGTGTGTATAACTGTATAGTTGAGGAAATGGAGATGTGATTGATTCTTTGCATGACTGACTAGGTGTGTGAGTAACTCCATGGATGTGTGACAGTCTGTGAGTGCCTGTTTACACTGAGTGTATCTAAGGTTATATTAGAGTCTGAAGATGTATTATCACATAAATGATATCATCAGTGATGTAATCAGTAATGTCAAATGAGATGTCAGTGATGTCATCAGTGATGTCATTTGAGATGTCATCAGTGATGTCATCAGTGATGTCATTTGAGATGTCATCAGTGATGTCATCAGTGATGTCACTGACCATGTCATGAATGATGTAATATGTGACATCATTAGCAGTGGATTGCGGGTCCGCGATATATAGTTAGTGCAACTAACTATATATGGAATTTCAATGGTTTTGTGCAAATAAAATAAGGTTTTTTAAATGCTAATCCCTAACTATATATGGTCTATAACCTATGGTTTTTTCAGTGAATTTTCAAGGTTTTGTAAATGCAAATTCCTAACTATATATGGTCTATAACCTATGGTTTTTTCTGTGAATTTCATTGGTTTTTTAAAAGCTAATATCTATAGCTGTAAAATATATTCTTTATTAAGTGACGTATCACGTAGCCCGTGAGACGCCTCATGATGCATCGCATAACCGTGACGTATCGTCTCTGCAGCGCAAACCAAACCCAAAACGTAAGCGCGCCAGAACACGCTTAAAGATATATATATATATTTTTAACCTTAATTAGACAAAATCCACACGTGCACATATCACAAACGTTCAAAAAACACAATATGTCGGACTACCGTTACGCTGCCGGTTAGCTGCCCGGTTAACGTACCAGGAAGCACCTTTACCGCTAAAAATCGCGATTTTTTTTTCTTTTGCCCTGCAGGGAACTTTAATAGCCCCCTCATCAATCCTAGGGGTTCAGGAGGGGTCTGCCTTACCCCTTTCATTCATTTACACCTTTTTTTTTTCCACCTCTTGTCTCTCGATCCTACCGAGAGACAAGATGGCGGCCGCTCCGGACTGTTTACAATGTTGACAGCCAATCAGCTACTCCTCAGACTCCCGTTACACTGCCGGTTAGCTTCCCGGTTAGCTGTCTGGTTAGCTGCCCGATTCGCGTACCAAGACGCGTCTCTACGGCGAAAAAATCGGATTTTTTTTTTTTTTTTTGGCCCCGCGTGGCTTTATAATATCCCCCTCATCAATCCTATGGGGTCAGAAGGGGTCTACCTTGCCCTCTTTCCTTCATTTCCCCCTTTGTTTTGGTCTCCTCTTGTCTCTCGATCCTACCGAGAGACAAGATGGCGGCCGCTCCGGACTGTTTACAATGTTGACAGCCAATCAGCTACTCCTCAGACTCCCGTTACACTGCCGGTTAGCTTCCCGGTTAGCTGCCCGGTTCGCTTACCAAGACGCGTCTCTACGGCGAAAAAATCGGATTTTTTTTTTTTTTTTTGGGGCCCCGCGTGGCTCTATAATATCCCCCTCATCAATCCTAGGGGGTCAGAAGGGGTCTACCTTGCCCCCTTTCCTTCATTTCCCCCTTTGTTTTGGCCTCCTCTTGTCTCTCGATCCTACCGAGAGACAAGATGGCGGCCGCTCCGGACTGTTTAGAATGTTGACAGACACCGGAGGGCCAATCAGCTTCGCATCGCAAAGTTCCGATACGCGAAAAGTTCGCTAACCGGATCGCTGCCCGGAGCGCTGTTACAGATATATATCTTGATTTAAACGTTAATTTCTCAAAATCCACTGAAGCACATATATTGAGACCTAGCAAAGGCACATCGGGCTAACAGTCCCTACAATTTTGCCAAGTTTCGTGGAAATCCATTCAGCCGTTCGGGCTAAAAGTGAGTCCAACCGCCCTATGGAAAAATGAATGGGAAAAACGCGTTTTGGGACCCCCCTTTTTTCTCGGCCCCCCCTTGACGACCCCCCCCCAAATTTTCAGGAGCTGCTCAGAAACAAAATGTGCAATTTTCCTGAAAATTTCAGCCAATTCCGTCCACAAACGCCAAAGTTATTAGACATAGAATTTTCAAAAGTTCCATAGAGAAAAAATCCTAACTATATATACCTACTGGCTATCGCCAGTAGGTAATATATATATATATGGGCCGACCCATATTTTGGCTTGTGACCTGCGACCTGTGTCCTTTGTCTATGTTGTTGTTGTTTCAGTATTTACACTGCACAAACGCGTTGCACAAACTTACGTGAACAAGGCTTCCTGTAAGCCGAAACATGTCGTAAGGGGTCATTAAACACCCTTGGAACTTGCTGATGTCTGGCGTTTATTGAGTGCCTGAGAGCGTGATACAATTTGTGACGAGGTGTTGGCAATTGAATTTACCGGCGTGCTCTGCCGGCGCTCACGCCACTTCCCACGGGGCCGACCGCAACCTTTTGGAGCAACCGAGGAGTGTGAATATATATATATATATATATATAAACGAAAATAACTACTGCCAAGAAGTGTGCTGCGTCGTTTTTGTTTCCGAATTCTCTATATATATTTATTCACTGAAAAAACCATAGGTTTTACACACGTTATAGTTAGGAAGTAGCATTTGAAAAACCTATGAAATTCACTGAAAAAACCATAGGTTTGACACCAGTTATAGTTAGCTGGAAATTTTACTGACATAAAACCAATGAAATTCCACGTTATAGTTAGTTGGACTCACTATAACTTGCGCGTGTAATGCACTGCTGATGACATTACATATTACATCACTCATGACATGGTCAGTGACATCACTTATGACACCATCCAGTGAATGTGTGTCTTTCTAAAAAATAAATATGTTTTATATATGTATATGTAAAGGTCGAGGGAAGAATAAATGTTTAAATTATTGTCTTAATGAATGTTCTTATTAAACTCAAAATTGACAGTCACAAATGCCCCAAGAAAAGATAAATTTCTTCACTTCATTTTCAAACTATTACATACTGAAAAATGTAGTAGCAACTTTAAGAAATCGAAAGCATCATAACACTTCTTTCCCAAAAAAAAAAAAAAGTTCTTTTCAGAACTAACTCTTTCTACCAAAACGTGCTCCAAGAGCATATTATAAGATATTTTTTCGCCGCTTTATTTTAGTGCGAGACCGGGTGCGCGCACCCTTCTATCGCGTACAGGACCTGACACTTGCATGTGAAGTCATGTGACTTCTAAACAACACTTCTAATTGGTTCTTGGTAGTTTCTATTCTGGAATTTACACGCAGCACTCCACCCACTTCCATCACTTTCTTTTCTACTCTCAAGAGACAACAACGTCGAACATCTTCCCGAAGACTTCGGTACAATGGCTACCGTTCCGCATTCATCTTCCGAATCTGATGAAAATGAGCGACCACCTTTGACAAGAAAAACGGAGGCCACGCTATTACCATCAGAAGTAATCAGCACATCTTCCGGTGGACGACCTGTATCTCCATCGAGTGCTGAAATGGACTTGAAACCATGTCTGGCGAAGGTGCACATAAAATGCAACAACTGTGGAGAACTTCTTGTATACGGAGAGCAAAGCTTTACTCTAATTAAACACAAAATTGAGAGTCATAAATGCTCCAAGAAAAGTTAAATTTCTTCACTTTATTTGGATAGTATGACATACTGAAAAATGTCGTAGCAACTTTAAGAAATCAAAAGCATCAAAACACTTGTTTCCAAAAAAAAAAAAAAGTTATTTTCAGAACTAACTCTTTCCACCAAAACAAGCTTCAAGAGCATATTAGCTGATATTTTCTCGCCGCTTTCGTATAGTGCGCGACCGGGTGCGCGCACCCACCTATCGCGTACAGGCGTCGAGACACGCATGTGCAGTCATGTGACTTTAAAACAACACTTCCAATTGGTTCTTACTAGTTTCTATTCTGCAATTTACACGGAACACTCCACCCACTTCCCTAGAAAACCAGTTTATCGTAAAACTTTTAAAGCCTCCTCTTATGAAATATTCGACATCAATCACATAGCAGAGTACTAAATAGCACTATATACACTCCATCCCTTAATTATAAGAGACTTATTGCTATGTAAAAGCAACTTTTGTTTTCCAAGATAATGTAAAATGCTGAGCCTATTACATAATTTTATTTCACATATATGTTACTATTCTCCTTCGAGTACTAACACCGTAGAAAATACCACCAATAGCGGTGACATTTTTTACACCGAGAACGGGCTATTTCTATCTCTTACAGTCCTTACAATTATAAAGTTTTATTTCCTAAGTCTCTGATCTCCAACTGTGCAACGTAGCTCCCCTTTGTGTCGTAATAAGGTCCATAAACAAAAACTACAGGGCCAGCATTATAAACATACACAGAACCACAAAGCGACAAGAGCCACCATGCTGATATATATCCTTAATATAATAAACCTCTGAGAATAAATACATATTTCCGTGGCACCCCATAACACAAATGTGGCGTCCTCTGACTCTGCTCCATTACCAAACACCGTAACTCCCCGCCCCCCTCACTTTTCACTAAACTCCGCACTCCACCCAAGCCGAACCCCCTATTACAAACCCCCAACCTACCCTCCCTGCCCAAACCCACCATGAACCTCAAACCGCCCCTAGAAAACTTATAAGACACAGGATTACTAAAACTCAAAGAATACGCAACAGGCAGATAATGTAAATAGTACATAAAGGCACATATTTTTTCCAAAATACTATTTAAAAACATGTTCTATTTTTTATAAATCTATCATACATCTGACCCTCTAGAACTGCTTTCAAAACGTGAACTATAAACCTCTACTTTTCATTTTCAAACCATACACTTTCATCTGACCCTCTAGAACTGCTTTCAAAACATGAACTATAAACCTCTACTTTTCATTTTCAAACCATACACTTTCAATTACATTATTTTTTTTCCACAATTCATGTAATGTTACACACCTTTTCTAAAATACACCAGACCGTATCATTTATAAGGATTTATTTTCAGTCTTTATCAGTAACACTTTCTTCACATATAATAGAAATCACTATAACTTTTTAAACGACAATGCTAACGCGGTAAAAATAACCCTTCATTTGCTTTCCTTTAAGAATGCACACTATGTACC
Source organism: Lissotriton vulgaris (assembly GCF_964263255.1). Classification (NCBI taxonomy): domain Eukaryota; kingdom Metazoa; phylum Chordata; class Amphibia; order Caudata; family Salamandridae; genus Lissotriton; species Lissotriton vulgaris. Next base: position 1,103,365,545 of record NC_141697.1, read on the forward strand.
CCACGCATGCGTTTCTTAATCTTTGTATTTGGCAGCGAATACCGACCTTGAATCGGAAGACATGAACAAGAGCGCCATTGTCACATTTAAAACTGAACGTTGCATCTGCTCACACACATATCTTTCACTAAGCTAACATTCACAGAAAACAGCATTGATGTAAAAAAAAATTGACCTTGCTTTACAACTCCCTCAAATCACTCCCTTATTTTTTAACGCATCCTCCAGTTCAAAAAAAGCTACTTTTTTAATAACCACTAAGCAATATATAAGTGACTAGACTCCTAGAAAATGTATCAAGTCATTCTGCTCTTCTCCACTGCATAGCCGGCGACCTAATTCTATGGAGTTGCTATACAACCGGCAGTGCTGCGCCGTTTCCTGTACCATCTTGGGAAATTCAAAATGGATGTCCCTCCTGCCTTCGCAAACGAGCCGGGCCACTTAGAACTATTTCGACAGAGAATGCTTCTATACTACGGCACCTTACCACTCTCAACTTTGAATACTTCATATCGATTATCATTTCGATATTCGTATTTCACCTGTGTGCAGCCTGTATTTCATTGCCTGAGCTGTGATTTCACGTGGGCCCTGGATTTATGTCTCTGCAATTTGGTACCTCCTGAACCGAATTACAATCACCTCATGAATCCGTTACTTGATCATGAACAGCTTTGTTACAACGGAGGGTTTATGGCCTTTGCAGCGATACAAGGAGTTCTGGGTCATTGGAATATATTCGCAGCGGCGCAAGATTTCCTAACAGAGAGCTACATCGAAAACCCACCGAGCTGCCCTATGATGGTAAAAGACGCCCCAATAATGACAGATCATGAATGCTCCTTTCATCTTCTCAATTGGATGGCTGACATGTTTTCCGATGATAACAATGATTTCATGTTAGAGGCACTTGCTGCATACTTTGCCTACACAATGGACGGTTAACTCTTTCCTAACAGCGAGCTACATCGAAAACCCACCGAGCTGCCCTCTGATGGTAAAAGAGGCTCCGATTATAACAGATCATCAGTACTGCTTTACTCTTTTCCATTGGATAGCTGACATAATTTCAAATGATAAAACTGATTTCCTGTTACAAGCAGAAGCTACCTATTTTGCCTAAACAATGCTTCAATAACTCTCAAACAAGCCATTGACGTCCTCATTTCCTTTTGGTTTTCTATATTCTTCACGTTATTTTCCATATTTTCTTTTGAAGAACAGACCTATTTGCTTTACTAACAGTGGACATTATGATTTCGTGTTGTTAGACAGCTGATTCATAAAGTAATGATGTATAACCACTTGCATTTTCATATATTGTTCCTAAACTGAAAGGCCAGACACCTTCTTCCATTTATTAAAATATAATATACTTCCTTATAAGAGTGTACAATGTTTTTTTCCAACTATATTCATTTTTCTTCAACTATAGCGTTTGTATTCCATGTACTACTGACAATACCAATTACTGTGTTTTTTGCAATTTCTGTACTCATATTACATAATGATTTGCCTTTAAAATAGTACATTTCTAAATAAACATTTCAAATATTCACGGTTTCTCTTTTAATCCATAATCTCAACTGAAATGATTTCATATTGAAAAACTATTCATGGGTTCCACATAACCTTAACTGTAGACACTGAGGACCTTATTTATGAAGACCTTCCGCCGCCAGTGCCTCATTTTTTAAAATGGGAAAAAGTAACGCATGGGTGGCGCAAGGCCTTCATAAATAAAGTCCTGAATGTTTTCTTTTCTCGACCTCACTTACTGATACTAGAACCTGCAAGCCAAATACGGCCCGTGAACTCTTTCTTAGTAGGTCGCGCACCGTAAAGACAGTTATACCACTGTTAACATTTTTTTTTTACTGTTACTAAGCACCGACACAGTTCCGCTTTACTCAGAGTTAATCACTGCTCCCACGCTTCTACAGGCCAGACGCTATGTCGTATTTCTCTCCTTATCACCCTTTCATCTCCACAATAACAAGCAGTTGTCCGCCAGCCACCAGAGAACAGACTCAGATGCAGAGGCACCAAAGAGTGAACCCATCACCAACTGCCATCTCCGGCTGTTTCCATGATTACACCTCATTCTGCACCTTGCTGAAGGCAGAGGTCAAAAGTTCATGTCTCAACGTTCTACAGCAAACTAAGAACACTGTTTTCCCTCCAGAAACACCTTCCAATCCACAACTCTGTTACATGTCTTGTTTTTTCACACCCAATAGTACTTTTCGTTTAACATAAACATTAACCTGTTCAATCTCCACTTGTTACAATCAACCAATCATTTTTATTTTTTAAACCACACCCAGCCTCTTCCTTTTTCTTTATTTAGAATTTCAACTTCTAACTACCATTCCACTTCCAGAACCGATCGTAGGACAACTACAAATCCCTTGAAAATGAAGGTCTGGCTAATAGGACACAGTTATATTCACTGGAGTGAAAAATATGCAGTAAGCAGACGAATTTGCAACCTCAGCTTACCAAATGTACACATAACATGGATTTCCAAAAGAGGATTGAAATGTCACCAATTGATTCCATTGGTGAAAACTTTTATGCATCTCCCAGACCCAGACCTTATAATTGTGCACTGTGGTGGGAACGATCTAGGCACAATCACTGGGGTAGGTCTGGAAATGCTTCTAAAAGACACCTTTCGACAATTGATGACACTTTTTCCTCGATCTGCCTTGGTATATTCCAATATATGCCAAAGACAGAAATGGAATTGGGCCAATCACCATTGTGCACAATTTGAGAAAGCAAGGAGACATGTAAATAAATCTGTTTCTGCGTTCCTCAGAGATTATAGCATGGGTTCTATTTACCACAACAACTTGCGATACCACATGCAAGACGTCTATAGGAGAGACGGTGTTCATTTCACGAATGAGGGAAACAGAATCTTCCTCTGCAACATCAGACTCTGCATCGGTACTTACTTATAAATGCAGAAAACACTCAATTAACACAAGGGCTCTTTTCAGAGGCACCTTATATCTAAGCACTCAAACTTCTGATTTACCTCCATTTTCACACTCTTGTAAATAGGTGTGCGCGACCGGGTGCACGCACCCCGTATTTTTTTTTCGGGGAAAAATTATATCTTTTTGCGTTTAAGGGCCTTACTGCACACCCCGAGAAAAGCTACGCAGCAAGACAATCTCTACCTTCTCCCCTTTCCATGTTTCAACGCTTTGAAATGAACAATATATTTACTCGCAGTGACAAAATGGCGGACAAAACTTCCTGATTTCCTTCGAATCGAACGTTAACAGACGTCACGCAGCAAAAAAAAATTCCGCTCACGCGCAGCCGCTTGAGTGCGCGCACGCGTGCGCGCCTATAGATATATAATTGGCTTTAACTTTAATTTTCTCAACAACTACTGAACGGATTTACACCATTCCAAAAAAAAGCGTAATCTACGAACAAGACTCTACAGTTTTGGCAAATTTCGTATAAATTCATTCACCCGTTCGAACTGTAGCCGACTCTAAAGGTCCTCTGGAAAATAACATGGAGAAAACACGTTTGGGACCCCCCTTATATCTCAGCCCCCACTTGACCAATCCCCCCCAAACTTTCAGGGAAGGAGCGCAGCGGACCTAGCCATCTTCTTTGAGAAATTCGCAAAGACTCATCCACCAGGGCCAAAGTTATTCCAAATAGAATGTTGAGGATTTCCTATGGAAAACAATCCTAACTATAACTACCTACTGGCGACCGCCAGTAGGTAATATATATATATATATATATATATATATATATATATATATATATATATATATATATATATATATATATATATATTTGCCACACAAGGTTATCCCTTATTGAAGACGCCTCACACGGAGAGTTGACTTCACCTCTTTATTGCAGACTGCAAACAGAATGTCTTTCCGTCACGGCTCCAGACACAGCCATACGCGTTTCAGAATTTGCATTCCTTATTCATTGGCGCATTCAGGAAACAAAAGCAGCTTTTGGGGGAATGATTAAATACTATTCATTCCCGCCCTCGTGGGCGTGTGCAACTACCTCCTGGAACTTGTAGTTTCCCCCAGTTTTATTCCCAAGTGGGTGCTCTTGTGTCCATGAATGAAAAAGTTAATAACCCCAGTGGGTTGGTGCCGATTGGAAACGACACTCCAGATGCATTGAACCTGTCCCGCAATGTGTGGCTCTCCGTTCTTTTTGCATCTCGTGGTTACGAGATGCAGATCTGTTATCCACAGCAGGGCGTCTTCGCGACTGGGAAAAGCCGCCAAACAATTGCCACACAAGGTTATCCCTTATTGAAGACGCCTCACACGGAGAGTTGAAATCACCTCTTTATTGCAGACTGCAAACAGAATGTCTTTCCGTCACGGCTCCAGACACAGCCATACGCGTTTCAGAATTTGCATTCCTTATTCATTGGCACATTCAGGAAACAAAAGCAGCTTTAGGGGGAATGATTAAATACTATTCAGTCCCGCCCTCGTGGGCGTGTGCAACTGCCTCCTGGAACTTGTAGTTTCCCCCAGTTTTATTCCCAAGTGGGTGCTCTTGTGTCCATGAATGAAAAAGTTAATAACCCCAGTGGGTTGGTGCCGATTGGAAACAACACTCCAGATGCATTGAACCTGTCCCGCAATGTGTGGCTCTCCGTTCTTTTCGCATCTCGTGGTTACGAGATGCAGATCTGTTATCCACAGCAGGGCGTCTTCGCAACTGGGAAAAGCCGCCAAACAATTACCACACAAGGGGCCCGATGTAGGTAGCCCTTTACCGATCCGAATCGGCCGAAAATACCGATTTTCGGCCGTTTCCGATCGGTAAAGGGCTACCGAGATGTAGGGGCACATTTTCGGTAATTTTACCGAATCGGTATCATTACCGAATCAGTATATTTACCGAATCGGTAATATGTACCGAATCGGTAAAATAATTACCGATTCGGTGATATTTACCGATTCGTTAAAATTACCGAAAAAGCAATGTAGGTAGAAAATTTACCTTTGGCACATGGCTTACAGAATCGGTATTTTACCATGGAATACAAATCCATGGTAAAATACCGATTCCTGTGTACATGCACATCTGTGCATGTACACATGTGCCATGTGACAGACAGACGTGCCCTTAGGGCATGTCTGTGTGCCACATTGCACACATGCCCGTTTTGGGGGTACTAGAGGGTGTCAAAGTGACACCCCCTGCACCCTTGTGAATTCTTTAATTACCGATTCGGTAAATACCGAATCGGTAATGCCTAATCATTCCTATGGCCTTCAAAGCCCATAGGAATGAATGGGCATTACCGATTCGGTATTGACCGAATCGGTAATTAAAGAATTGTTAAGGATTCGGTAACGAATCCAGATGTTGGGACCTACATCCCATTTACCGATTTTGAAATACCGAATCGGTAAGATTCGGTATTTCTAAATCGGTAAATGGGATTTACCTACATCGGGCCCAAGGTTATCCCTTATTGAAGACGCCTCACACGAAGAGTTGAAATCACCTCTTTCTTACAGACTGCAAACAGAATGTCTTTCCGTCACGGCTCCAGACACAGCCATAAGCGTTTCAGAATTTGCATTCCTTATTCATTGGCGCATTCAGGAAACAAAAGCAGCTTTTGGGGGAATGATTAAATACTATTCAGTCCCGCCCTCGTGGGCGTGTGCAACTGCCTCCTGGAACTTGTAGTTTCCCCCAGTTTTATTCCCAAGTGGGTGCTCTTGTGTGCGTGAATGAAAAAGTTAATAACCCCAGTAATAAGCCGCTTGCAATACCTCACCTATCTAACATTCGCGAAAAAGGCTTTAAATCCATTTTGTCAAAAATGGGTAAATACTAGTAGAGGCAGAAATAAAAATTCACATCTTCTTTCTCTGTCATTTTTCTTATTACGATATATAAATGAACAATATTAGATAAAAAAGTCATCTGGGAGTACTTCTCCAGTCTCACATACAAAATGTGAAAAACGATCTTAGTTTAAATTTCTAAAAAAAAGCTAACAATCAATAGATGTTAGGAATCTATGGTTCTTCCTTTTATAAATTAGACTCACAATTCTACCTCCCTATAGCACTGATCCCAACAGGGAATAGATAGCACCATTATGCAGGAAAATCAAGGGTAAGGCCAATATCGAGGCTCAGATTAATACATCAAATTTGAACACCTTGGGCCGATTCCGATCTGGTAAAAAGCGCTCCGAATAGCCGTTCGGAGCATTTTTCCCGTACAAATCGTACCCTGCAACGTCCCCCGTACGTATGACGAAGTAGGATTCGTACCAGGAGCTGGACTCCGTACGAATTGTACAGAGACCGTACGACTCTAATCTCCGTACGAGTCTCACTCGGAACCCGCTGTACGCGACATCTGTACGGGTCGCAGCTGGTTTATACGACCCAGCAAGTACAATACTGTCGGGTACGCACCGTACGACCCTTTTTCTACGGGAGCTAAAAACAGCCGTAAAAGAAGAGTTCACGCCAAAACAGGTACGGAACGGCCCCCCGGGTATGGCGCGTACCCCCCATGATCGCAGGTATATGCGCCGTACCCCTGCTATCATGGGGGTACGCGCCGTAAAACCAGCGTACATGGGGTACGGCGCGTACCCCAAGTATGCTGGGTGTACGACGCGTACCCCATGTACGCTGGGTGTACGGCGAGTACCCCCCATGATCGCAGGGGTACGCGCCGTACCCCTGTGATCATGGGGAGTACGCGCCGTACGGTGTGTATGTGATTATGCGCTTTTCCGTACGAATCGCCCTTACCTGACGTGGACCGTACGACTCGCGTCCTGATACCCCGGTCTGGATCATACTCGTCGGGTCGTACGGTGGGTGTACGAGTCGTACGGAGACGGCTCCAGATGCGATTCGTACGGACGGTGCTTTTAGCAGATCGGAATCAGCCCCCAACCTGGTAATTCCTAAATATAGGAAGATTATGCTTCCTGTTCCTATAAGATTCCTAAATCTGTTTATATTTCTTTTTTGTTTGTAGATGCCATTAAAGGCCAAGTAATCAGCACCAAGGCTCCAGATAATGATGCATTTTATAGCATGGTTGTGAAGGTCAAAAACTGCATTTACCTGTATTGACATCTTTCTTTCATTCTTTCTCTCTATTTATCTGTCTTCTTTCATGCATTTTAGTCATTTTATTGTGTCCTTCTTTCCAGCCATCTTCCTCTCCTTCTTTCTATTGTTCTTTCTTTTCTTTATTCCATTCTCCTTTCATTTCTCTTTCCATCTGCCCATTCTTCTTTCGTTCCAGCTCTAATTCTTTTTAACTTTCTGTCATTTTTTATATTACTATTTCATTTTCCTTCCATCCTTCTTCCTTCATTTCGTTAATTCTTTTCTTGTTCCATTCTGAACTTCAGGTCCTTCTTTCTCCCCTTTATTCCATTCTTTTTTCTTTTTCTATTTCTTCCATTTGCTGTTTTCCTTTTGTTGCTTTATTTATTTTTTTCTATCATTCTTCTCCATCTCCCCTTTCTTCTTTCCATTCTTTCAGTCTATTTTCCTGCTCTCCAAATGTATGTATTTCATTCCAATTTTAATTTTAGCTATTTTCCCTGCATCTTTTCTTTTTGCGGACCTTCTTTCCATGCTTCTTTTTATTTCTTTCCTTCTATCTTTGTACTTTTCTTTTTTTCATTTCTTTCCTTATCTCCATTTTTGTTTGAGTTGTTTTCCATCCTGCTTCCTTTTTGCTTTTAATTTTTCTCTCCTCATTTGCATTCTATTATGCTTCCTTTTTGCGCACTCTCTCACTCAATTTACCTCTCACCTTTGTCTTTACTGTTTAAATAATTTCTCTTCTTTGGCACTCATCCCACAGCTTTGTCATGGTAATTATTCTTCCCACACAGCGAGCCACAGATCAAAGTTAGAAAGGGCCATAAAACAATTTATTTTTCTCCAGTAGCACCCTCGCTTGATAATGTGGGTGCTTCACTACGCCCTTGTCTTGAAACTACTGTAATCTGTATGCCAAGTTTATGTATATGTTTTGTAAAGCGCAACTGTCACCACTCTGGGAAATCATACCCCTAAAAACAGGTCATCACCATGTTTCTCAATGCATTAATCTATGATCAGCACTAGGTATAGGGAAACAACCAGATGTTAACCGTCTTCCAGAAACTTGGGCACTATTTTATGGCATTTTCTGAGAGATCCTTCCAATTCTAGGCAGCAACGGCCAAGGAAGCCCTTCCACCTATCATCTTTCATCGAAACCTAGGTGTAAGAAATTGGGTTGGTTTACTGGGTTGTAAGCCCTGGTCAAGTAGCAACTACATTCCTTGTCAGAGTAAGACACAAGCAAACTTCAAATTAACATGTGCTCAACCCTTTCGTAGTTTGGCAGAGTAGTCAAACTTAATTTAGAGGCAATGTTTAAAGTATGTGTGCAACACTTCAACCAGTAAAACAGTGCAAACACACCACAAATGTATCCCACAACAGATTTGGAACACTAGAGGACGTTTTAATAAATAAAAGAAGACGAAAACGACAAAATTCAATTAATAGAACTGGAGATATTGAATTATAAATTTTTTGTGAAAATAGCGCCAAAAAGCACAAAAAGCCAAAAGGGGAAATCTGGCTGCAGCAAACTAGGACAAAGTCATAAGTTCAAGCCAACCGCTATGGAGTGCAAACCAGCTACAGGGACTCTGTTAGTCCTGCTGAAGAGAGTACCTTAAATCCGGGTTGGGGAGCATTGCATGGATCTGTGTCAAAGCCGCGCCACGTAGTCGAAGCGATGTGACGGTTCCAAAATGCAGAGAGGCTGCAGTGCAAGGTCCTGTTGCGTCATTGTCAAGGATTCCATCGACCAGGCTTGCGATGCAAAGTCCGGCATCAGGGATGTGGCACGCAGCTGGCAATATGTCGTTTCTGAGGAGCTGGGTGGCTGTGATGTGAAGCCTGGCGTCCTCATTGAGGCTGTCATCAATTAGAGATGTGAAGTCCTGGGATCAAGTTGTGCTGCACCTTCCCTTCGGTGCGATGTGCCATTACCAAGGACTGTGGTGGGCGAAGCGGGTCTTTGAGATAGGTCCAATCCATTCAGCAGTGGCGATGCATCAGTTCTGCTGGGGATGCGCCGCTCAGCAAAGGAGATGAGTTGGTTCTACTCTGTGATGCCTCACTCATCAGAGAAGATGCATCATTCTGCTGGTAAGCACCTTAGGCCCACTTGCACGGGTCCAGGACTGGGTGGCATCACTTGGCATACTCACAGATGGCAGAGTCCAAGTGCAGGTGGAAGATGGTTGGAAGTCTGTTTAGTCCCTGAGGCTTCAGATCAGGAGGCAAGCCAACTATCTCTTATATTCACTGTGTGTTTTGGGTTCGAGATGCAGGTCTAGTCCTTTTCGCCCAGGCAACAGAGCAGTAAGCAGAAGGTCAGCAACACAAAGCAGGAGTCCAGCAGAGTGGCAGTCCTTTAGCAGCACAGTAGTCCTTCTTCAAGTTAGAGTATCCACAGGTCCAGAATTGTATTTAAGTAGCGGTGTCTGGGGGTCCCTCGTTTACACATATTTGGATCTTTGAAGTGTGGAGGTGCTTCTGAAGGCATGCCTTTGAAGTGCACTAATGCCCTACATTCTCTGCCCTGGCTCCAGACCAACTACAGGTGGTAAGCAGTCTTTTATATGGAGACACAACACAGCCTATTCAGGTGTAAGTGAGGCTAGGCCCAGTTCCTCCCTCCAATCCTGCCAGTGATGGCCCACTCAGTCACACCTAAGCTCACACCTGAGCTCCCATTGTGTGTTGATGTCAAGGAGGAATACACAAAGCACAACTGACAACTACACCCAGTCAGTTAACCAGAGACTGGCTGTAGGCACTAAAGGGGTAAGGCAAGAACATTTCAACTTTCTAAAAAGTGTAATTTTCTGAATTGAATTTTAAAATCTTACTGCACCATAACATATATTAGTATTTTAAATTCGGATTCTAGAGATACCAAACTTGAACCAGTTATATCTTCTCACTTGGAAATTGTACTTATAAAATGTAATATGGTAATCACAATGTTATCCTATAGGAAATATAGGCCTTGCAATAGTGAAAAATGAATTGAAGAATGTTTCCTTTCCGGGTTATATAGAACTTAAAAGTACATGTCCTGCTTTTTAAATACATTGTACTCTGCCATCTGGGCTGTCCAGAGCCTCTCCTGGGGGTGACTTATTTGTATTTAAAAGGAATTGTTGAGCCTGGAAACGGTTTAATTTGCCATGTCAATGGCAGGCTTGAGACATGCTTAAAGGGCTACTTAAGTGGGTGGCAAAATCAGTGCTAAAGGCCCACTAGTAGCATTTAATTTACAGGCCCACGTCACATAGTGCACTTTACTAGGGACCTATCAGTAAATTAACTACATCAATTGGGTTTGAGCCAATATTATCCTGTTTAAAGAGAGCACATCCACTTTAACACTGGTTAGCAGTGGTAAAGTGCTCAAAATTCTAATGCCAGCAAAAACAAAATTAGAAAAAATGTAGGAAGAAAGCAAAACATTGGAGGTGGGGGAAAGACCACCTGAAGGCTGACAGGTCTAACATATGTCCCCTCCATCTGAATGTGGGGAGAACTACCCAACCCCTTGGGAGCTCTTTTCACTTAGGCAGAAGAACCTGGATAAACCATCAGCCTTGACATGGTCTTACCTAGAACAATGTTCCACTGTAAAGTCCATTTCCTATAGGGAGATGGACCACCTCAACAGTTTGGGATTTTCACCCCTCATTTGCATGAGCCATGTGAGGAGTCTGTGGTCTATCTGAATCCGGAAGAGAGTATGGTCTCACCTTTTGTCTTGCCCAAACCACAGCAAAGGTCTCTCTCTCAAACACATCTCCACCTCTGTTCCTGTGGAAGAAACCTCCTACTAATGAAGTCTAACTGCTGGTCTAGGCCCTCCTCAATAAACTGTGCTAAGACTGCCCCTATGCCATGCTTTGAAGTGTCTGTCTGCACTATGAACGCCTTATAGAGGTGAGGAGTCTTGAGTATGGGTGCTCTACACATTGCCTCCTTGAACATATCAATGGCTTTTTGGCAGGCATCAGCCCATATCACCTGTCTTGGTTGATTCTTTAAAGTCAGCTCTGTGAAGGAGGCACGATTGGTTCTATATGCCTTACCATACCCCCCATAGTATCCTGTGAGGGAGGGCCAGGAAGGGCTAGGACCCTGTTGATCAACTTCGGATAGGTGGCAGGGGCATTCAACATACCAAAGGGCATCTCCCAAAACAGGAAGTGCCACTCGGGGTTAAGAATTCAGACCTCTCTTTTGCCCCCTTTGTCAGAGCGATCTGCCAGTACCCTGATGTCAAATCAAAAGGACTGAGTGACTTGGCAGTTCCCTGCCTGTCTATGAGCTCATCAGCTTTGGGGATGGGGTTTGTGTCTGTTTTCATGACAGAATTGAGACCCCATTAGTCTACACAGAACCTACATTCTATAGTGGCGCCTGGTGCAGAAGCCTTGGGTACCAGTACTACAAAGCTGGATTAGGGACTACTGGAGGACTCAATCACCCTTAACGCCAACATCATAGAGACTTCCTCCCTGATTCTGGCCCTCACCTTATATGACAACCTGTACATTTTGTTTTTAACAGGTGGACTGTCACTAGTGCCTATGTCATGGACGCACAAGAGTGTGAGCCAAGGAGTGAGGGACAACAGAGAACCGAACAGCCCCAGTAACTGGCAATAGTTACTCTTCTCTTCTGAAGTCAGTGTAGGGGAGAGATTGACATCTTCTACCGATGTTTCATTCTCCTGGGGGAACAGAAGTCAGGGAGAGGCTTGCTCTCCTCCTCCACCCCCTCATCTGTCACCAGGAGCATGCTAATTATGAACCTCTCAAAGTGAGGTTTGAGGCTGTTCACATGGAGCACCCCTAAGGGGCTTCTAATGGTCATGAGATCTACCAGGTAGGTGGGCTCCCCATTCTGCTCCTTCACCTCATAGGTGCCTGTCCAGTGATCCTGGAGAGCTCTGGGTCCCATAGGCTTCATAACTCACACCTTCTGGCCAGGCTGAAGCTCTACCAGAGTGGCCCTCTGGTCATACCAGGCCTTCATAACTTCTTGACGGGCCTCAAAATTGCTTTTCACATTTTTCTAGGAGCAGTCTATCTGGTTGTGGAGGGCTAGCAGGAGCTTTCTTTCACCCCTCTATTACAAGGCTAAGAGATCATCTGACGGGATGCTCATAGAAGAGTTCAAAGGGGCTAAACTTCACTCCCCTTTGTGGCACCTCCCTGAAAGCAAAGAGAAGGCATGGAAGGAAGACGTCCCACTTAGGCCTCATCAGCTCAGGTAGGCACAATATCATGCCTTTCAAGGTTGTGCTGAATTGCTCCACAAGCCCATTGGTTTTGGGTGATAGGGTGTGGAGGACTTATAATTTACCCCACATAGACTTCCTGTACGCTGACATGAAGTGAGTGCTTCTGTCAGACGCTACCTCTTAGGGAAACACCACATGGATAAAAATCCCCTGCAGGGCGCTGGGCACCACATGTGCAGTCACTGACCAAAGAGGAATGACCTCTGGGTAGCGAGTGGAATGATCCACCAAAACCAGGATGAACCTGTTGCCTAAAACTGACTTGGTGTCTAAGGGTCTAGCAATGTTGATGCCTACACTCACACAGGCAGTGCCAATGGTAGGTAATGGGGCCAGGGGAGGCTTCCACCTTTTCCCTGACTTCCGACTGGCCCAGGAGATGGGACGGGACCAATATTACCATGTTAAGAGACAGCACGATAGCATTGGTTAGCAGTGGTAAATTGCTCAGAGTCCTATAGTCAGAAAAGACAAGTTTAGGAAATATGGTGGAGGAAGGCAAAAAATTGTGTGGAGGGGGCACCTTAAGGCTGACAGGTCTAACACTAGGTATCAGAAGGAGTAGCTGATCTTAGGTTATGCGTAGGGCAATTTAGCATGATGCAAGATCTTGGAGTGGTGGAACTAGGCATGTAAATTACTGTGTGCACCAAACTCAGTGCCTTGAAATCAATGTGTTCCTCACTGGCAGGCATTGTAGCTTAGCCAAAGGTTTTGTGACTTGAAGCCTGTGCTTAGTGCCACACACTAGCGCTGCTGCAAAATTTTGGAGCAACTGTAACTTCTGTATCATAAAGGCCAGCAACCTCGGATAAATGGAGTTGCATTAGTCCAGACAGAATGATATGAAGGCGTCTAGAATTGTAATTTTTGAGATGTTGAAAATAAATATAAGACTCGCTTCACAAATTAAAATTGGAACAAGCAGTTCGTGACAACAAATCAGTGCAGTTGATTACACCATTTCTAACACTTTAAAATACATCACTGACAAGTGCCCCGGTCTGGAAATGTTATGCTCCACACAGGAGAATGAATGTTAAGTGTTCTGCATTTGTGCTCCAAAGTTAATTGAAAGTTATTTGGTGAACATTTTTTATTACAGGCATGGCAGCAACATTGCATAAATATATGCATGCGTGTATATTGTGTCTGATTATGTGGATTGTTAATAGTACTGCTTGTTTATGCCTCTGGTTGTGTGATTAATTTGTACACGTGTGTGTGTGATGTAGAGAGCCACTCGGGCTCTCCACTACAATGTATCTTTTCCCCCACGCACGCACGCACAACCCCGGGGCGGGCTCGCGCCGGGGAATAAATAAACATGCGGAAGACCGCTCGGGGTCTTTCCGGCTAACCCTCAACTGGTGTCAGTGTACCTCCTTTGCCGGCACCTCCGTGCCACGTGGTAAGCCTCACCTGCCACTTTACACTGGCGACGAGGCGGTCGTTTGCCACGCGTGCCCGCCGCCTCCTGCACGCCCCTCTGCGGGTATTCTGCAGCGGTGCCCACCCGCTCCTGTGCACTGTGCTCCCGTGGCCCGAGACCCGCCCACGCGTCACCCGTGAGGGTGCGCCTTCAGCTGGCGGGACTCGCGGCGCTGAGAATCGGTTTCTGCTTCCTGCGGGTGAGTGTTCCTTCTACCCCGCCTGCGCGCTCACCGCGCTCCCCTCGTCTCGCCGGCCGGCGAGAAGGAAGTGCACCTGCGGGACCACGTGACTGCGGCCCGGAGCAGGCCCGCCTCTCTCCAGACAGCTTTCGAGCGACGCCTCTGCTGCGTGTGCGCGCGGGGCTCTGCGCTGCACTCTGCCCTCGCTCTTCTGGCCCGCGCTGCACGCACAGCTCCATCAAGCATTGGCTAAAGCAATTCAAGCCCCGCTCTACCCGGGAAGGCAGTTGAAGATCAGGACAATACTGTACAATTAAGACATTGGGGGAAAGAGAAGATTAAAGATAAGAGGCAGTGCACTGCAAGATAGGAGGAAACACAGGGGACACACGCAGCAGCACGGTGTACCAGCAGACGACAAGCTCCTGGCGCCCCACCTCAAGCACAATCACGACCCCGGAAAGCACCAAACCTCCTCACACAGAACCTCACTATGAGTCTAGACGCAGGAGCGGCTCAAGACGGAGTTGCTCAGCCACCGCCACCTGCTATCCTCCCACAAGGAAACCAGGCCCCAGCTGGGCCCACTACTCCTGCACAGCCTGCCCACCTGTATGCCGGCGCAGCGCCCATCCCGCCGTTCAGCGAAACGTCAGACCCAGCAACGGCCGCGCTCCGATGGAGAGCGTGGGTCGGACGCCTGAATCTATATTTCAAGGGAACCAGAGAAACAGATGGGACGGTAAAGAGATCACTGCTCATCCTCTATGGGGGACAAGAAATCTACGACTTGTTCGAATCGCTCCCCAATACCGGACCCGAGGATGACTACGATGCCGCTGTCGCGGCCCTAAATGCCCATTTCGACCCGCAGCTAAACAATGACTTTGAAAAATTCAAGTTCAAGCGTGCCTGGCAAACTGAGTCCGAATCCGTCGACATGTACTATGCTCGACTCCGTCGACTTGCGAGCACGTGCCCGTTCACCGACCCTAGGGAAGAAATCAGGGATCAAATCATCGTCGGATGCAAGTCGAAGCTGCTGAGAAGATTAATCCTCAGGCAACCAGGAATATCGCTCGATGAGATACTCATCCTGGCCAGATCACATGAACTGTCCGATACCAGAGCTGAAGAGATGGAGGTGGCGTTGCGTACCCCAGTCATCACTCCGACGACGGCGCGTACCCCGACCATCAAGGAAGAGCGAGTGACGCCATTCACAGGCAATTCCCGCCAGTGAGGCAGCGATAAGGCGCTCCACGGAGCAACCGCTGCGGGTACTGCGGAGAGGATCACCCTGCCACCGCCACGTGCAGTGCAAGAGGCAAGACATGCCTCAAGTGCCGGCGCCTCAACCATTTTGCCGCTGTTTGCCGGGGAGGCAAATTCAAATCAGCAGGCCCACGTGCCAGTGCGGTGACGCAGCGGATCCAACAGCTATCGCTCGATCAGGAGCGACCCCCGCCGGACACCGAGGCACTGGACCGACGGCCCAGGTACGAGGACGACGAAGATGACGAAGTATACGTCATCTCCTATGTTAGCCGAGCATCTACGAAACGGAGGCCACCGCCCATGTGCTCCATCACCGTTGACGGGACGAACGTCAACGCGCTGATAGATACCGGAGCGTCCGTCAACGTCATGGACTCGGATCAATATGACAAAATGTCCCCGAAGCCGATACTGGCACCGTCCACGGCCAGAATATACACGTATGGAAGTACGGAACCGCTACCTCTACGAGGGGTAATACAAACCACCGTAGTCAACGGGGAATACTCTACGGAGACCAAATTCCACATCACAGAAGGCAAGAAAGGCACCCTCCTGAGTTGCCACACCGCGGAAGATCTCGGCCTGGTATTCTTTGCCAACCAGGTGCACCAAGCACACGCGGATTTCATGCTAAAAGACTTCCCCGAGCTGTTCAAAGGCCTCGGCAAACTCAAGGGACGGAGGTTCAAACTCCACATAGACACTACGGTCAGGCCCGTCGCACTCAGGCATAGGCGGGTACCTTTCAATCTCTGGCCACAAGTAGAAGAGGAGCTACGGAAGCTCGAAGAGCTGGGGGTGAGCGAGAAGGTGTCTGGGCCGACACCCTGGGTCTCCCCGTTGGTCATCGCCCCCAAGCCAAAGCAGCCAGGAGCCATTCGCTTATGTGTGGATATGAGACTCCCGAACACCGCCGTCAAGCGCGAGAGGCATATCACCCCCACCATGGATGATATCATAGCTGACCTCAACGGGGCGAAGTGGTTTTCGAAGCTGGACCTCAACTCAGGTTACCACCAGCTAGAGTTGGAGCCAGCCAGCAGATACATCACCACTTTTTCGACGCACGTAGGTCTGCGTCGCTACACCCGGCTCAGCTTCGGCGTGTCATCGGCAGCCGAGGTCTTTCAAAACGCCATCCGTGAGGTGCTGTCAGGACTGACGGGTGTAATCAACCTGAGTGATGATATTCTAGTGTACTCTTCAACCCTCGAAGAACATCACACCAACCTGAGGGCGACCCTACAGAGGCTTGCTGACAGCGGGCTGACCTTACACCGAGCCAAATGTGCTTTCTACCAAGAATCGGTGGACTTCTTCGGATACACGTTCACCAGGGAAGGCCTCAAAGTGGACCCAAAGAAAGCGGAGGCGATCAAAGCGGCCAGCACGCCTCGAAACCCGACTGAAGTGCGCAGTTTCTTGGGCATGGCCACGTACTGCGGCCGGTTCATTCCGAACCTGGCTGCCATCGCGGAACCCCTCCGGGCTCTCACCCGAGCTGATCAGAAATGGGACTGGACTGCGGCCGCCAACAAAGCATTCCAGAACGTCAAGGCTGGTCTTCTGGACAACACCACCATGGTCTACTTCCAGCCAAGGAGAAGAACCGAACTGATTGTGGAGGCCAGTCCTGTGGAACAAGGAGCCGTTCTCTTGCAAGAGTATGGTCCGGAGTAATGGAGACCAGTCGCCTTTGCCAGCAAGGCACTGACAGACACAGAGACCAGATACGCACATATAGAGAGGGAGGCCCTGGCCATCAAATGGGCCTGCCAGCACTTTCATCTCTACCTCTGTGGACAGGAATTCACCGTGGTCACGGACCACAAGCCTCTCCTACCCCTCTTCGCCGGGACCTCAAGATTGGCTCCCCCACGGATCGAACGGTGGGCCGTTCAGCTACAGGGCTACCGATTCAAAGTTGTGTTCCGGCCCGGGGCTCACAACCCCGCTGACTACCTGTCACGGCACCAGGACGGCACCTCACAACTGCCACCCACCGAGGACGGAGAGGAAGTGGAGGAGATCGTGCACATGGTCACGCAGG
This sequence comes from Lissotriton vulgaris, assembly GCF_964263255.1. Taxonomy (NCBI): domain Eukaryota; kingdom Metazoa; phylum Chordata; class Amphibia; order Caudata; family Salamandridae; genus Lissotriton; species Lissotriton vulgaris. The sequence goes on from NC_141697.1 coordinate 1,103,382,915, forward strand.
CCACGTGTCCAGACAACATGACCCTCAAGGAGATCGGAGACGCCACAGCTGAAGATGAGACCCTCACGAAAGTCCGTCGAGCCCTCGAGGGAAATCAATGGGCCCGCTTCCTCGATGGCGCAGCTAGCCTCCGTCCGGAAGTCAGCCATGCTAGACAGCAGCTATGGCACATACGCAGTGAACTCAGTGTGGGGGAGGAAGGAGTGATCCTGCGAGGACACCTCCTCGTCATGCCAGAGAGCCTTCAACAACGAGCTTTAAGCCTGGCACACGTGGGGCACCAAGGTATGGCTAAGACGAAGGCGCGCCTACGGAGCAAGGTGTGGTTTCCAGCGATGGACAGCCACGTTGAGACAATGATACGGTCCTGCCACGCATGCACGATCACCGGGGGCGAACCAGCTCCAGCACCGGTAATCACGGAAGATGCGCCTCGGGCTCCCTGGACCCAACTCAGTATTGACTTTGGCAGCTTCCCGGACGGAAGGCACATGTTGGTGCTGGTGGACTCCTTCTCGAAATTCCCCATCGTGGAAGTCATCGCATCCACAGCTTTCCCACACGTCAGAAAGGTGCTAAACCGCGTGTTCGCCACAATGGGACTTCCCGAGGAAATCAAGTCCGACAACGGACCCCCCTTTCAAGGGCGAGAGTTCCAATCATACCTGGAATCCCTCCGAATCAAGCATAGAAAGATCACCCCGCTGTGGCCTCAAGCCAACGGAGAAGTGGAGAGGCTGATTCGGACAATAAACAGAGCCCTTCGGATAGCGGTCGACAATGGGGAAGGTCTGGAGATAGCCCTGGATCAGTTTCTAGGAGCCTATCGGCAAACGCCGCACTCGACGACAAAGTGCGCCCCGGCTAACGTACTGTTCAAGCGGGCCCCCAGAGACGGCATACCCACTGTGAGTGCGTGGGTGCCGACGGAGAGAGATGCCGATGCCACTCAGGCAAGGAGACAGGTCACCAACGCCAAAGCAAGCCTACGTCGCCGCGCCAAAGAATCGGATATCAAAGAAGGGGATGCAGTAGTCGTCAAGGATCGCTATCCAGGATGGAAGTTTCGAACACCGTTTGAGCCCGAAGTGTGGATAGTAGAAAGGGTTCAAGGGACAATGGTCACAGCTAAAAGAAACGGACAGACGGTGACACGAAACGTCTCATGCTTCAGGAAGGCATCTGACGCAGCCGTTGGGCACCAGCGAGCGGAAGAAATGGAAGCGGAAGAGCTGGTGCTGGAAGACGCCAGCTGTCCCAGGTCCCCGTGTTCTCTGCCAGGACCGACACGCGGAGAGAGTCAACCGAGGCCAATGCCACCCGGCCTCGGCAGCGAGCGGAGTCAGCCAAGGGCCCCAGAATCGAGCGATGATCCGAGGGCAGCCCCGGCTGGGGTTGTCGAACCATCTGGGATCCGAAGTCGTCGCTACAGCCTGAGGCCCAATCCAATGCCCAGCCAACGGCTGAGAGACTTTGCATGGACATCTCCGTGAACTGTGTTTCGAGTGGCTGGGAGCAGAAAGAACTAAAACAAAGGAGGGATGTAGAGAGCCACTCGGGCTCTCCACTACAATGTATCTTTTCCCCCACGCACGCACGCACAACCCCGGGGCGGGCTCGCGCCGGGGTATAAATAAACATGCGGAAGACCGCTCGGGGTCTTTCCGGCTAACCCTCAACTGGTGTCAGTGTACCTCCTTTGCCGGCACCTCCGTGCCACGTGGTAGGCCTCACCTGCCACTTTACATGTGCGTGCATGCATGAGTGTGAGTGTTTGTGCGTGTGTGTGTTTTTAATGCTTGGTTGTTTCTAAATGGGCACATATTTACGTGTGCACCTGCTTGAATGTGGTAGTTTGTGAATGTGTGTATATGTTTGCTTGGTTGTGTGTTTGAGTATTTCCAAGTGTCTATGTGTAGAACTCTTTCTGTGATTGTGTGTTAGTGTTTCAGTGTTTTAACTTTCAAACATTCAAACCCTGAAGACTTTCAGTTTTGTAAATTGGGTAATGACAAATCATATTCTGCTAAATACCTTTTTTAACTCTCTCATTTTTGAAAAGCTCATATTACTCGGCCCCTGCCAGCAGGCTGTATGCTGTTGCCTTGCACACTGAAAGGAGCACTGGCTTATGGAATTTAGTACAGCTTACAGCATGCATTCCTCAAACTCAAGGCACAAAAGAACTCGATCTTCAAAACACAAAGGCACAAAAGAACTTAGTCAGGCACATCACAGTGTTTCAGCTACGTTTTATGTGCTAATATTCAAGGCCACTGGATTTATGCAATTCTGCGGGTCCTACATTTTCTGCATAGTTATGAATTTGTTGTACTTCTCACATAAGTTATCATCTTCAGCATATTTTGCAGACTTTAAGAAACAAATGTGTTTCTAGCTCAAATGAATCCAAACGTATCACAACACTGCTACACATGCAGCCACACAGTGGATGGCCTTTAACCATGCAGTGGCAAGTCATCTTTTAGTTGTTCATTGCGGCAATGAGGTATTAAACCAATACTAATAAAGTGAATTTGTTAGTCAGACTCTGATAACATGTAAAAACAAACACACACGGGCAATTCACAACAACATTTATGACTATGAAAGAAGTATTATAAGAGCCCTTTTTTCATACTATTACATGAATTCTTGAATTGTCCTCAAAACGTCCAACTCCCTATTAGTAAAAGTGCAAAGAGGGCACAGCTCTTTCTATTTGTACAAATTAAATATGAATACCCCCTGAACGTTCCCATTTTATTACAATTGTAGACGTTTGTGGTCTGTATTACAAGCAAATTACTTTATGTACTCCAAAATACGTGTTTGTATAGACCCTAAAATGATGAAGTAATACTACCATAAAAGGGGCTCTGTAAGGCCGCAAATTTTGAATTTCTTGCCACATAATTTAGTCAACCAAGACACATACTTTATTCTCCCCTGCCATTAAATTCCAGTGGCCCTCTTTATACCACAGAGCACTTTTGCAGTGATAAACAACGACCAGAACCTGGTGAGCCTATATTCCCACAGTTACCGGATTTTCACTATCAAGTCTAAGCTCTGGGCTTGAAATCAATTGCCTAAAAATGTTGGTAGTTTACATTAGAAACCGATTTTCATGTACTCTATATATGCCATGATTGCTCTCACTATTACTTCATGTTATGTGTATTTGTAAGGTGAACTATCACTGGTGAGGGTATCCTAGTGCTGAAACTCACACATAAGGACCTTTTCTCCATATTGACTAAATGTGATGGCCACGATTTTTTAATAACTATTAGAGAATTAACCTGAAACTATTTTATAATGCTTTAATAGTAGGATATTGGCACCTTTAAACCAAATAAGCAGTAGAAAACTATAAATATATATGAAGCCCTATACCCATATTAACATTATGTTACATATCAGTTGTAGGAAAATGGGCTGCTGGTTGAGGAGGGTGAAACCTGGCTCAAACAGAAACCACAATTCTATTCTGGGTGAAGTCACAAGCAACCCCAAATGTATCCATGCTTAACCCTCAGGTTGCCGGGCACAAAGCAGTCAGGCTTAACTTAGAGGTAATGAGTAAAGTATTTATGCAGCATTGCAAACAGTATTAAAGAGAAAACGCAACACAAGAAAAATCCAACACCAATTTAGAAAAATTTAGTCAAATAAACAAAATATTTGAGAACAAAGCGACAAAAATCCAATCAGTAGTATTGAAGCTATGCAATTTTAAAGAAGTAAGTGAAAAAAGTGATTCAAAGCATAAATCAACTGTGCACCAGACCCGGACAAAGTCACATTGTCAAGGTTGCAGAGCATTGCAAGATACTGCGTCAAAGATGCATTGCACAGTGGTGGTTCCAAGGAACTGTGAGCCTGTGAACACAGTCCAGTGTAATCATCAAGGATGCCATCAACAAGAGACTTGCGATGGGAAGTCCTTTGTTGAAGATGCATCACACACTAATGGTTCCTTAGAAGCAGTGGGGGTGCATCATCATGGAGGTGGCTGTCAACGAGGGGTTTGTGAAGCAAAGGCCCACGTCAGGGATGCATCATGCAGCAGTGGTTCTGAGAAGAATGTGGGTTTCGATGCAAGGGCCAGCATCTAGGATGTGTCACGCTGCTAGGGTTCTGATGCAACTGCGAGGAGTTGCATCACGCTGCATCGGTTCTGCTCACAGGATCACAGCTGGGCTGACAGAGCATGTTCAAGTCCACTTCCAAGGGTCCAGGACTGGCTGGTACCACTTTGGTGTAGGACTCACAGAAGACAGAGCCCAGATGCTGGGTTCAAGGTGGTTGGAGCCTTTTCTATCCCTGAAGCTCTGACCAGGAGGCCAGCCAACTAGCCCTTGGAGTCACTCTGGTGGTCCTGGGTTCAAGATGCAGGACCATTCCTTCTCAATCAGGCAGCTGGGCAGCAGTGCAACAGGGCAATAGAGTAGCAGTCCCACTAGCACAGCAGCACAGCAGTCCTTCTGAGTCTTTCACCCATCCAGAGCTGTACTAAAAAAGAGTTTGGTCTGAAGGTTCGCTATTTATACCTAGTCCCGACTTTGAAGCAGGAGAAGGTTCTGGAGGTTTCCACCCCCAGAGAAGCTTGGAATTTCTTGTCTCCCTGCCCTATTCACAGCTTGTATGGGGGTCACAAAGGACTAGTGTGAAACCCTTAGAGCAGAGGTCTTCAAACTGTGGGGCGCGCCAAATGGATGTGCTGCCAGGGGGGCGCCAAATGGTCTGCAATTACATGCAAATGAAGATAGCCTTTAAACGCGAAAGACGCCGGTATACGCTGTCTTCATTTACATGCAGCAATTAAACGCCACAAAAAAAGTGAAAGGATGTATTAGTTAATGGCACTGGGGAGGCCGCGAGTGTGATGTTAGGGTCAAAGACCAGGCTAAAAAGAAGGGAAATATTGCATTCTAATGTTTCCTGTTGACCTTGGAGTAACTACATATAGAAACGCACATTAAACTACAAAAGTGTTTAAGCAACTCGGAAAGGTGCGGTGGAAGATATAAACAGAGAGATTCCCTCCAAACTGCCAGTGGTCATTGAAATTTATCACATAGAAATTTACTAAAGAACTACGTTTTGGGATGCACAACAAATAAGGGATTTTTCTTTTTTAGTGAATAATAAACTTTGCACAACTACAACCTCACAGAACATACTGCTGCATTTTTGTATTTTGGAGCTGGTGAGAATAAAGTGCTAGCAATGTTTTCGATTTTGTTTTCAAGTGTGGCGATTACATGCAGGAGAGTGGTACATGGATGCCATTCATCACCTAACATTCTCGTTGGGGCATTGACAGACATGATGGTGACTTGTCCTGGACTCAATTACTGCACCACAGTGACGATTGGAAAAGGACTTTGAGGTTTTGCAGATAGAGGCATCTATTCTGTTCTTGCTTGGTGCTGCATATTTAGGGGCAGATTTACACAAACTGGCGCATCCCTGCATATCAGCAGGGATGCGCCAGTTATTGTGCGTCACGGCAGATACCTCCTGCGCCACCATGGATGCGCCGCATTTACCATGGGGCAAGAAGAGACAGATGCATAACGCATCTGCTGCCCTAAAGGTGACGCATTGCTGGAGTTGCGTTGCAAGCGTGACGCAGCTCCAGCAAGGCTCGGGGTGCCTCTATGCCTAACATGCTGCGTCAATCCTTACGCCTGCTTCAAGCAGGTGCAGGGGTTTGACGGAACATGGCCTTAAAAGTGACTGAGTGAAATCTTGTAGATTTCACTCAGCCACTTTTAGGAGACATTCCTGCTCTGGAACACCCTCCCCCTGTGACAGAACGCCCACATGTGGTGCAGGGCTTCACAATGTCACGCATCTCCCAGATGCGTCACGTTATAAATACCCGGCAGCATGGCGCTGGCTTTGCGCCGCCCCTGCATCACAAAAGTGACGCAAAGGTGGCGCAAATGTGGCATCCAGGACTTGTAAATCTGAAATGGTCTCATGATCCCTGCCCCCTGTGATCATTCCTCCCACTCCACAAATCCTTGCCATATAGTTTTGGAGGGGGGCCCAACTTCAAAACATTTTGGCAAGGGGGGCTCAGACCAAAATAGTTTGAAGACCTCTGCCTTAGAGTGTGCTTAGGCAGAGCCTTTGTAATGTTTAAGTGTGGTAGGTAACAGTTCCCCCCCACATCAAGTCAGAGTCCTGCCAGAGTCCTGCCAGCATCTCTTCCCTTTTGTCTCACTGTCTGGGAATGACACAAAAAGACAAGCTGCCAGATACACCTAGCCAGGTGGCCCATGATAAAAATAAAAATGTAAATGCCAGCATTTGTAAAGCGCACAGCTACCTCCGACGGAGGTGTCCCGGCACTGGGGGCCATCGGGAAGATTAAGCAAGCTATTGCCCAGAGTCACATGGTTCTGGGCTAACCTGCCACCGGAGCCGGGGATTGAACCATGAACCCTGTGGGCCGGTGTCAGGCACCGGTGTCAGGCATCCTGGCCGCTGCGCCACGCCTCTTCCACAATACAGGCTGATAGCACTAAATGGATTGGACAAGCACATGTAAACTCTCTAAAAGTGAAATTTTTCTGATCATTACTAAAAATCAAATTTTAACAATTAGGTGGGTTTTAAATGACGATTCTTTAGACGCCAAACTAAACATTCCTCCCTGCTCCAATTGAAAGTTATCACTTATGAAAGTTGATACATTAATCCAATGTTATCCTATGGGAAAGGCAGACCTTGCAGTAGTGAAAAACTATTTTAAAGGTTTTCACTAACTGAAAAGTATATGTCCAAATTTTTAAATACACTACACTCTGCCCTGTGGGTTGTTTAGACCTATCATAAAGGTGACATATATATTAAAAAGGAGGTTTTGAGCATGGTAAAAGGTTTATTTTGTTAGGTAACAATGGCAGTTTATAACTGCACACACGAGCTATAAAGCAGGGCTGAGACAGGATTGAAAGGTTGCTTAAGTGAGTGCACAATCAGTGCTGTAGGCCCACTGATAACAATTAATTTACAGACACTGGCTACATGTCGTACTACTTTACTAGGGACGTACAAGTAAATTAAATGTGTCAGTTGGGTGTAAACCAATGTTACCATGTTTAAGGGAGACATCACAAGCACTGTAGCACTGATTAGCAGTGGTAACGTGTGCAGAGTCCTAAAGCCAACAAAAACGAAGTCCGCAAAAACAGGAGAATGGAAGGGAAAACGCTAGGGGGAAAACCATGGAAACTATGTCAGGTCTAACATGTGTCCCCACCAGCTGAAAGTGGGGAGAATTACCCAACCCCCTATGAGTTCTCTTCACTAAGGCGGAGAAATCTGAAGTGACATCCAGCATTGGCATGGTCTGTTCCAGAAATGTGATCCAGCGTAAACTCCTTTCCCCGTAGGGAGACTGACTACCTCAACAGTTTGGGATTCTCACCCCTCATCTGAAATATCCATCTACATTAGTGCTCTGTCTGAACCTGGAAGTGAGCCTCAAACAGGTATGGTCTCAACTTCTTCAGTGCCCAGAACCCTGTAAAGGCTTCCCTTTCTATTGCAATCTACCTCTGTTCTCTGGAAAATAACTTCCTACTGATGAAGGCTACAGGTTGAGCCTTGTCCTCTTCTTTTAGCTTTAAGAGCATGGACTAGATGTACGCAGACATGAAGTTCGTACCACAGTCAGATACTACCAGGCATTGATGTGCACATGAGTAAATATCCCCATTGGTGCCATAGCCACTGGGGCGCAGTAATTTTCCTCAGGGGTATAGCCTCCAGATACTGGTTGGCACGGTCCTCCAAGGCCAGGATGAACCTGTTGTCAGGGGCTGTCTTAGAGGTCATGCACCCAACAATGTTGATGCGCACCCATTCAGAGGGATTGATGGGGAATGGCAGCAGCGGAGCCTTGAGCTTCCCTGCTAACTTGCCACTGACCTGGTAGGTAGAGCATGATCCGATGCCAGTAAAAGTGGAATCCAACCCTAGATGACCTGCCAGGTGAAGATCATGAGCCAGCTCCTGTAGGAAGGCCTTGTAGCGCTGGGGGACCACCAACACATGGGTTGTACTAGGCTCAGGAACCTTAGGCTCACTATATAGGAAAGCATTCTCCCAACAGATCAGGCCATCATCAGAGGTGTTGCCAGCTGCCTTGGGCTCAGTCTGCCACCATAGGCCCTCAAGAGTACAGCATAACCTCTCACTGGTGGGGCCCTATTTCTTCTGATAGTTGCTCAGTTCAGGTAGGTTCACCAGGGTGGCAATGTTCTGGGGCACCACCAGTTCAGGTAGGTTCACCTGTATGTTCTGGGGCACCACCCTCAGGTTCAGACTCCTCCCAGACTGTGGGAGTTCCAGGAGATGATTTCCTGCGCCCCTTACCCTTCCTCTTTTTGGCAGACACCTGGACCATTCTTCCAGGCTCCAGGTCCTCCTGCCTACCCTCTTGGGTGGCCATGGACCGTGCAGCCAGGCACACCCACCCAGGCAACCCTAACATCTCCAGGTGTGACCTGAGCTTACCTCCTTCCAGCTGGTGTGCTGTAAGTCATTGCCTAGCAGACCATTTACAGGCACTGCTACCCTCAAGGAACCTGGGAGCCCCCACTCAAAGAGAACCAGAACCACTGGGTTGTCAGCTGCAAAACTCTTGTAGAATGCATTAGAAACTACCTGCTCTGAGGTCACCAGTTACATATGACTGTCATGCTGGCTCCAGTGTCTCTCAGAGACTCCTCCCTCTGCCCATTGCTGTTGACCCACTGCCTGTATTTCCTAGTGTTACTATGCATGTGAGCTCTCTGTCACCTAGGGACACTAGGGTAACCTCTACACTAGCCCCTAAACTATCTGGGGCAATCTCCTCCCAAATCACTAAGCTAACCAACCCTGGTATCTGCTCACCACTGGGGGAATGTACCCGCTTGGATCACCTGGCATTCCCCTTGTAGTTCCCAACCTGTTGGCTCTCATAGGATTTAGGGGTTGCCTTCTCTGAGGACTTATTATCAGGGAACCACTTCTTTCTCTGTTCAGGTAGAGATTCCTGACCCTTAGAACTAGTTGGAGGACCTTTAGAGAACACCTTGTTTTTATGTTGTCTCCCACCTCCTTCTAGTGGGGTCCCTGCCCACCATAGTGGTGATTCCCTCCGTACATTTTTTTGGACCCTGGTGCTGAGTCAGCGGTCAGCCTCCATTAGCATTTCCCTGGGGCCAGTGAGCTCACTGTCAAAAAGGTGTTGGCACAGATCTGAAAAACAAAAACTGAACATGTGCTCTTTTGCTATCAAGTTATACAGTCCTTGGTAATCCTCCATTTCACTGCCCTTCACCCAGTGCCTTGCAAAAGGATCCACACAATCTACCCAGGAGTGATGGGCCAGCTTCTTGCTGTCCCTAAATGTCTGCATGTTCTTTTCAAGAGTCCATTCTTGCTTACAAGGGTTTCCTTCATGGTGGAATACCTCATCCTGTCCCCCTTCTATAGGGCCAGTACGGCGCCCTTCACCTCACTTGGGATATGCTTCCAGTGGCTTGTCCCCAGTCCTCCTCGGGGATCCTATGCAACAGGAATGCCACCTTAAAGTTTCAAACCTCTTGTCAATGTCATCCCCTACAAAAAAGTCAGGCACCAGACCTTTAGGAATATGAACTTAAGGAATCTTGTCTCTAGATGCCACTGTACATATGCTGCCACCATCACTGCTGGACTCTGCCGGGCCTTGATGTCCAGCTGCTTAAGGCTCACTTCATGATCCAACATAATTTTTCTCTCTAGTTTAGGTGACTTTCCAAAATGGGTTCCATAAGAAATTCTGATTATAATTTGTGTAATAGTAATAGTAGAATGTCTGATTCCATCCCTAAGACTTCTTTCCATTTCCTGGAATTTTCATATAGGTAGCGTTGCTTCCTTCTGTAAAGACAAGTCAATACTTCGTGGTTGAAAGGAATTAATAGCCCAGCGCCACAACTTCCAAACACCGAAATCCTACTGGTGCAGCCTTGTATTTAAATGTTCCACAGGGGGTAAAGCAATCATTTGTCAATAGTTCATATATCCAGACATACTCCTTTTTTCGTTTCAAATAGGTAATCTTTATTTATTGAGTCTTCATCAACAGATACAGCCAGCCAACACGTGTTTCAGGGATCACCCCTTCATAAAGGCAAACTATCTGTTCCTTCAATATATCAGTTTTCATATAATTTAATTTCAGTACACAATCGCTCCTCAGGAGCATATGTATATGTAACTATTATAATCCATAGCCATGATTTCAAAAACGTTTTCACTCTTGACCTATCCATTAATTAATGCTCTCTAAACAAAACATATCGCATCCATCACTTAAAAGTAAAGGAGTACCCCACATGAAGTGGTATCAGGAGCCTTGGGGTTCCCCATCTAAATCCAGTGCTGAGCTTGCACAGTAAAGCCAGCAAGAACAAAGTCAGCAAAACAGGAGGATGGAAGGTATAAAGTTAAGGGGCAAATCATTCCAAGGATCCCAGGTCCAACACTCATAACAGCCCCAGAATTGTTGAGCGCCATTACTACACCTAATGTTACTGATCCTTGATAATTGATCTGGAATTCTAGGTCCTAGTATTTAACCATGGGATCACAAGTTATCCCTTGAAGGCCAGCGTGAGAATAGGAATAATTTGCAGGAAGCATTGTTTCACCATAGATTCCCGCCTGTGAAAGAGTAATTCTGAGAATTTTTCATAGGATAAATTCATCCAGGTATGATCTTCTGTATTTATCCCCGATAAAAAGTGTTTGGTTGTCGTTGTGCTTAGTATATAAACAGCCATTTGTTTTGGAGTTAAATACCCAATACAGTTGTCCCAGTGTTCTGCACGCTTCTTGTAATGTGCTGGTTTGCGAACTCTTCTGAAAGCCTTGAAATATGACAACTGAGGGGCATGTTATCAAGGGGGTTTATCTCCGCTTTTTTGGCTTTAAAAGCCAAGAAAGCGGAGATAAAATTATCTCCCTATTACCTAGCTGTCGCTAACACCAGTTAGCGACAGCTAGTAGGAGATAGCGAACATCTTGGGCCCCGCTTTGCATGTCAGTGATATTTATCACTAATGACATGCAAAGTGGGCGTGCCAAGATGTTAGCGACTGGAAACAGTCGCTAACATCGCTATCTCCTATCACCAACTTTTGGAGATAATCGCGCTAAGCGCGAATATCTCCAAAAGCTAACACCTGCCCCTGAGCAGTTCTTAGCCTTGTTATCCAATGGTAGGTGGATAACATGGCTAAGAGCATTAGCTCGGTAATGCATGATTATCGCTGACTTTTCAGCGATATTCATGCATTTTGGCCGATTTTTATCGCTTAGGAGATAAACCTTGATAATAGCAAGGTTCACAAGCGATTAAAATCGCCGCAGCTCGGCGATAAAAATATCCCTGCTAAACCAACACAGCGATAATTATTGCTAGTTGTTGGTAATATGCCCCTGAGTTCTAAAATTATGTTATTCATGACTCCATGCTCATGCATAAAATCAGTGCCAGCATGCTTTGTTAAGTTTGAGTGGCATATTAACTTTCATATCTCTTAACGCCATCCAACCTCCATAGATTATTCAGCGTGAAATCAGCTCTGCCAAAACTGGTTACTTAATGCAAACTTGGCAAGAAATAGTAGTATAAGACAAGGGCCGCTGGATTATGTGATTCTGTGGTTGCAGTTTTTTTCCTCATAATTATGGATTGCCCACATTTGCCACATACTCCAAAATCTACTGCATAATCTGCAGATTTTAACAAAAAAGTTGTTCCCACCTCAACTGGATCTAAAGTTACTAAAAGCTTGGCGACTTGGTTCTATCTCAGTGGAAGCCCTTCTCTAATGTTGTTTATTGCTCTAGTAGGTTGCTGAACCCGCAATAATGAGGTAAAATCATTGCCCATTCAGTATCAGTGCTACCATATGTAAAAATTACAAAATAATGAAGAAACAGCATCAGAAATGTGCCGAATTACGCCAAATAATTTGTTCTTTCTTGCTGCATAATTTAGTTAACCCTGTGGCATGATTTGGTCTTGTACTGCCGCATAATTACAATGGTCCTGCTTAACAGGAAGTAACACGCTGCTTCTAAAACAGGAATGTTTTCTAAATTAAACACAGGAATGCTGTAATTGGGCATGATTATCGAAGAGTCTTTTTCAGCAAGTACAAGGGTATTTAGCAATCAGTACAAACAAAATATAGCCAGACCTGCACTACACACCTTCTTTATCTAAATTGAATGGGACTATCCCGAAAAATAAATTATCTTTAGATAAGCAATGATATTTTACACAAATATGCCCACGTTTGCCTTAAATGTACCCGCCTAATAGCTGAATTAAGATATAGTCACTCAAAAATCTAAATCAAGTTCACAATATGCATTTAATAAATCACATGGTTGAAATACTGACCTGGAAACATTCCTAACAACAAAGAAACCTGTAGAAACATTTTCATTTTTTTTTCCTAAATCTTCTTGGCTTCCGAGTTCATTGATGTCTGCCTGCGCTGCCTCCTGAATTATTGAACAAAATGAACCCTCCAATGCAACTGATATCAAATACACCTCTGAAAAAAACAGAAGCTGTTTCTAAGGACATTGTGTAAAGTTGTCAGCTGTGCGTTCTAAACAAACAGCGGCCGAGGTTGATTGCACAAAAGTCCACTCCCTTTTTGTTAATGAAATGCAGGACTCCCTGAATAAGAATACTGACTATGTAATCCTAGACTAACACAGAAACACCTTTGAAAACACTTCCTGTTAATTACATTGACAAGAATATGGGCATGCTCTTAAGGTGCATATTAAATTGGAAAGTGTGCGTGCTTTGTTACCATGAGAGATAGATAAACAGTTTGTTGACAAGTACTTACTGAGTTAAATAACCATATGTTATTTCCTTAAGAGAACTGGAAACCTCGGTCTGGATGGCATGCTTTGAACAAGTGAACGAGCAGTTTAGCACTGCTGACCAGGCGATGAATTCATTTTGCAAGGGCTCGTCAATTGATGGACCAATGCCAAATGACATTTGCACTGACAGGCCAATGAAAGACCATTTACATCTACTGAAAATGCCTTTTTCCAAACTCTAATTGTAAATGCAACAATTCCTAATGTCTTCTGCATTGCTCAAAGTAAATGTTCAAATACTCAGCACGACTTGGTTATCAGAATATGTCTCTATTGTTAACTGTCCTCCAAAAGACTCTCAAGGGTGCATCTTTTCTTTGCCAAACTGAAATCCCAAATCGAAACAGGAAGGTCCTGGCATCAGCAGAATTGTAGCAGGATCGAATAGCAGTGACAATTAAAAATACAAGTTATACATGATTATCCAAGATGGCCACCACTGTACCCAGATACCATGAGAATTCACAAACTGATGAAAAATCTAGTCCGTCGTCTGGGCACCATCACTTAGTGTGCTCTGCACAAGTGTAATGTCTCACACCAGACAGTGCCAACACTTTGTGCACTACCAGATTTTCCTTCTCTAAAATTGGTTCATTGCAAGTGAGTTTTCAGTTTTCCACCTCCAAAACTCCCAACACATTGTCTACCCCTAAATTCAGTACTGAAACTCCTCACCAGCATCTCCTCGGGACCAATAAATTGTCATATGCCCTTATGGAAGAGTTTTGGCTCTGTCAATTTAACACAACCAGTCAATGGACTGCAATTTAATGAGTGATTTCAAATTTTAAAGACGATAAATTTGATATAAGGCAGTTTTGTGGTGTTATCAATATGGGAATACAAGAGAATGTCGATTCTGAGAGGTTCACTGTATAGAGAATCGTGATTTTATTAAAGACAAGGAGACTAGCATTATGCATAACTTTGTATGTACTACATCTGTGCAGCACTTAAAAGTTGCATCTAGAACAGAGGTCTTCAAACTTTTGGATGCCAAGACCCCCCTGTCAACATTTTGAGACGTAAGGACCCCCTCCTGACAACAAGCATTGGAAATGCAATAGGGCTCGCATTAGGAAAGTTTGAGCTATTGGTTATATAAATGTTTTTTTTTATTTATGTGTTATTTTTTCAAATAGTTAAATTAATAGCTTTGTCATTTACAATGCCAATAGTTATAACTTTCGCAAATGTGACACCAATAGCATTTGTAATGCAACATGTTTTGTATTTACGTGACTTAGATGTATTGATATTACAAATAACAATGCTTTTAATTTCTTTAAATAATTAATACTTAAATAATTTATATAATTTGTAATGGCAGAGGGGGAGATGTGTAGAGGGAGATCCTTATTTGACTGAAACTAGACAAAGCAAAGTGCAAGCCATGTTTTCATCACTTGCCTTGATATACAGAGCGATGCTTTCTTTCAGAGGGAACCACTGCTGCAATCGTGGTATGTGATGGGTTACTTTTAACCAAACGTTTGAGCTTTATGGTGGGATACAGCAGGCGCGGTGCGTCCATTGGGGCGTAGGGGAGTAGCCCCACTAAGCTCCATGGACCCACCGCATCGTAACTAATATACAAATGCTAACATTAAAATAATTGCGGTACCCGCCGGCCGGGAATACGGGAGACTCCCGACTTTCCCGGAGTGCGCGCAGGGGGGGGGTGGTTTGGGGATGGCTGGGCCTGCTGCGCAAGTGTATTTTTGGGCAGAAACTAGCCCGCGCATGCGCAGATTGTTTCCCCTGTGCAGTTCCCCTTAGAGAGAGGACCAGGGGGCGGGCCGCAGCCCCCGGGGTTAAACAGGGCGACTGGGCGAGCAGTCATGGTGCCCCCCCAGCCAATCCGATTGGCTGGTCAATACTAAAGCCCGGGTCCTGCAAGGAGTGCTGGACGCAGAATTAGTTGTTTCTTTAATCAATAGTCTAATCTGTAAGCAAATGCAATTTAATATATTGCTTTTGGCCACGTACATATGTCAAAGGTCGTCTGCGTAGAAATTTGACCAGTAGCGAATAGACAGCTATTTTGGACCTAGACGCACTTCCTTGGCACGGTTCTCTTTACCCTTTCAGACACACATTAACTCCGCAAGCTGAAATGACTTGAGATAGTTCAGTGTGTTAAAGCATCTGCTGCAGAAATGTGTGCGTCTATTCCAGGTCACCCGTTTATTTCACGGCACGAAGTTGTAAAAATGTATACATGACTTTGGTATGAATATGTACCATCAAAACTGCAGGGCCACACCAAAGGGGAGAGGATGTGGTCTGACGGTTAGCGCGGCCAACTTGGGTGCTGTGAAACCAGGTTGGAGCCTCTTATCGAGCCATCAAAATTTATACATTGCTTTGGTGTTAAATAAATAGATGTTTTAAAAAACAAATAAAAATGATGTTCCGACTAAGGTGTGAAATTGGTGTCGAATAAATACATGTTTTAAAAACAGTTAATATTAATCATGTATCATTGGTGCTGGAGTACAAGGTTCGAGACTGGTATTGAACACTGACAAGCTGTGTGCAAGTTATATGGTCATAAAAATACATGAATGATGGATGGATGCAGGGTGGGTGCATTAATGATTGTTGGGTGGGTGGATGGGTGCATGGATGGATGCATGCATGATGGGTGGATGCATGAATGAATGATGTATGGATGCAGGATGGGTGGGTGGATGCATGAATGAATAATGTATGGATGCAGGATGGGTGGATGGGTGGATGCATGAATGATGTATGGATGGATGCATGCATGATGGGTGGATGCATGATGGATGGGTGGATGCATGAATGAATGATGTATGGGTGGGTGGGTGGATGGATGGATGGGTGGATGCATGAATGAATGATGTATGGATGCAGGATGGGTGGGTGGATGGATGGGTGGATGCATGCATGATGGATGGATGCATCATGGATGGGTGGATGCATGAATGAATGATGTATGGATGCAGGATGGGTGGGTGGATGGATGGGTGGATGCATGAATGAATGATGTATGGATGCAGGATGGGTGGGTGAATGGATGGGTGGATGCATGAATGATGTATGGATGGATGCATGCATGATGGGTGGATGCATGATGGATGGGTGGATGCATGAATGAATGATGTATGGATGCAGGATGGGTCGGTGGGTGGATGGATGGATGGGTGGATGCATGAATGAATGATGTATGGATGCAGGATGGTGGGTGGATGGGTGGGTGGATGCATGAATGATGGATGGATGGATGCATGCATGATGGGTGGATGCATGATGGATGGATGGGTGGACGCATGAATAAATGATATATAGATGCAGGATGGATGGGTGGGTGAATGGATGGGTGGATGCATGAATGATGTATGGATGGATGCAAGGTGTTGCGGGCTCGCTCGCTCCCTTGCGGTGCAATATGCAAATTAGTTTACGCCCCGCCACTTTCAAATGTCACCAGCCGCCCCTGGGATACAGTATGCTTGGAGCTCTATGGTGGGGTACAGTACTGATGTTAGGGAGTCAAGGGCACCCTGTTGGATGAAAGTGCTGGACGAATAAGATAACTACAGTACAAAGATGAAGTGTGCAAACATCACAGTATGTAAAGTGCTTGGTGCTTTAACAGATCGTAAACTCCTTGGTTAAAAAAAGCTAAGTGCATTCAGTGCGTTAGTGGTCCCAATACCCCGCCCCCATCTGGAGAAGTAATATGACGCTGCTGGCGCTGGCCAACCCCGCTTCTAACAAGGTGTGGGAAAGCAAATGGCTTGCAAATACAGGGAAGCAGATAAAAAGTTAAGTAAAGCAGTAAGGCGAAGAATCTGGGAAGGAAGCGGCATAGTCCACCATAATTTTAAACTCGGGGCAGACAAGCCCTCCATTATGTGAGGAGTCTCAAAGGGACACACACTCAAGTCCAGAACAAGAGAAAACAAGCAGCCGGGGGGCGGTAAACTCCTTGGGTAAACAAGAGCAGTGTGGCGTGGAAATGGTGCTAAGAAGTGTGTTTGCAGCCAGCATCCTTTTAAATTGTCTGCTAGAAAGCTCCCAGGCCCTTCCTTAAAGAATGCCGTCCCTCGAAGTACGTGTCTGCTGCATAGTAATAGACCGGGTTGCTCTGTAGAAGTGATGTGCCTGCCGCGCGCCCTCGAGCATAATAAAATCTACTGCTTTTTCCTCTATCCCGCAGATTGTACTCTGAAGCGGGTTTGTACACAAATAACAGTTTGTTTGGGGAATAATGGGTGTTGCACAGCTAACGGAGAGGTATGTCCTGCCTCGTGTCTCAGTGGTAGTTGGAAATATTATTGTTGTAATGCAATATGTGTTGTCTTTCCGAATCTCCTATCCGTACTCGACCTTTGATCCGCCTGTGCTTGAAAGCTGATGATACGCACACATTAAAATTACCTTTCAAGTTTCAACATGCTTTCACTGTTATATATAGGCGTTCAAAAACCAACGAGGGAGGAAGGGTGACGAGACACATGGGGAGCAGCAGGCCGAGCAGTGAATAATATGGGGAGGAGAAATGCCGGCCTGAGGCAGAGCACACGCTGAGAAGCTTGTTGGGAGGGGGGCTGGGCTGACTTTGATGTGGTAATGCAAGGCAGGCAGGCAGGCGGCTGGTGGCATTGTGCATGCGCTTTTTAGGGCTTGCGCTTGCGCAATGACCTAAAAAGCACATGCACTTGAAGGAATCGCCAGTGGAATCGCCAGTGGTGGTTAAACACTGGATAAGCCATAATAGAGCTTCGCCAGCGATGCGCAGAAGCGCATCAGCAGGCGAGCCCTAAAAATGTATAAACCTGTAGGCAGGGCTACTGGAATTTTGAGGCAGGTGAGGACCAAATTATGCAACAGGCTTGACTAAATTGTGTGGGAAGAAAATGTAAATGATGTTATGTGATGCAGCGTATTTTGGGATAGCATTGCTTCATTATTTTGACATTTTTTACACACAGTAACACTAAGGAAAGATTTCACCCCATCAGTACCCGTTCATAACCAGAATACAGCAATTAACATCAGAAAGATTTCTAGTCGACCTTTGTGAAGGGCCTTCCACTCCGCAGCAATACGTGATGCCACATTAGAAGCTCACCAGGCCCTGGAGGGGAGAAGCAGGGGTCCCTTAAAACAGTGGCGGTTTTATGCAAAGTTAAGCAGTTTAGCCATGCAGCTTTCCTCTCACCCCCTCCCTTCTATCCCTCTTGCCTCTCCTCTCCCAACCCCGGATCCCTCGCTCACTTTGAAAGCCATTTTCTTTCACCCCTTTTTACAACTTCTGAACTCTCCCCATTAAACCTCGCGCTTCACCTTTAATCACCTCTTGCCATTATGTCTTTTCACAGCCCTCATCTCTAACAATCTCTTGCATTAATCTCATGGCCTCTCTGGCCCGTCACCTCCCGTGCCCCTCAGCACTTCTCATTCACCTCGTCTCTCCATTCAAATGTTTGTCTATTTGTATCGTACACCTCTCCAGTGCCCCCATTCATCTTTCACATCTACCCTTTGTTCTAACAGAAGCCCTTACCTTTGGCTCACATTCACTTCTAGCATGTCCACACTTCTCTTTGGCAATCCACATTTCTCCTCATCCCTGACCTCTTCAATCGAATTCTCTCACTCCCTTGCTGTTCTCTCTCATCCTCTCATCTCTCCTCACCAATCATAAGGGTCGGACCCGTATGCTCCTCTCGGCCTGTGCCATCCTGCTTATTGTTCCCTAATTCAAGAAGGCATGAGTTGTCTGTCTTGATGTTTTGGTGCAGACGCTCAGTTATGGAACTTGAGCCCTCCTTTGCTTCGCTCCACCAAGAATCTATTATCCTTTAGGAAGATATTAAAACCTTTCTCTATGCTCTGTAGGTTACCCCATTTGGCTGGTTCTCCTTCTGCGTGTTTCTCATTTGCCTTCAGGCAGCAGATGGTTATTAGCCCCAGGACATCTTTTGGTAACAGTAGCACACTACAAATGTAAATAATAATAATAGGCAGAAGTAGGGGGGCACTAGACCAGAACTTCCGAGGGGGGGGGGGGGGGGCTAACACTACCAGGCAGGACTGGCCCTAACACTGGCTGCACACAGTGCAACAGTCTTTTTTGGTGCCCCACCCCCGTTTCCTCCTTCTCCATGAATTCCCTTAGTACCACTCACCAACAATGCACCTCATCTCTCTATGGCACCTTTCTGACAAACATTTCATTATTTTACAATGCTACTCATAGTTTACTCACACTCATTTGTGTGATCTGGATGGTACATATTCTTCGTAGTATGCACATTAATCCTCTATGCTGTGTGGGTGACAAGAGTGCCCATGTGAGTGCACGGTGAGCGATGCAACAGTGTGAGAGTAGGGTAAGAGGAGTGACTGCAGGGTGAGTGAGGTGGTCGTATGAATTTGAGTGCAGATGCAAGTTCAGAATGGCACAAATGAATGTATGATTACTGATGGGCTTGTTTGAGTGAGTTGCATATTGTGCAGTGAGGGGGACAGGTAAGTGAAGTGTCACATGAGTGTAGGATGAGTAATGTGCTCATATGACTGCAGGGTGAGGTATAGGGTGAACAGCGCAAGTGCATTGTGAGTGCAGAGCGATCACTGTGAGTGCAGGGTGACCAGGTGAATGGTGTGAGTGCATTGTGATCAGTGTAAGTGCATTGTGATTGCTGTGAGTGCAGGGTGAGCTTGAAAGTGAAGGGCGAGAATGAGGAGTGAGTTGTCTGAATGGAGGGTGCATTCCAGGACACTTGAAGTAACTCAGCATGTTATTGATGGTGGCGTAGGGTTTAAGATCTAAGGTAAACTATTGCTATTATGGCCTTAATCGTGGATCGAGGGTGGAGGAAATAAGATAATGTGCTGATCGTGGAACAAACTTTCAGTCCCATGGTTAGAGTTGCTAGCAGATTATTTTGATGGCCCAGTCGGTACAAAAATAAGCTGTATTTTCAGCACTTATATGTGCATACTTCGAACAGCAATTATAAATAGAAAGCACTTTTAATTGTGTTCTAGGGCTGCCTCAATGATCCATGACTGATAATTAAAAAGAACAAAGACAGAAAAGTCACATAATGAATGAATACATACTTTTTAATTTATAAGTCTATTTAGTGTCAAGGGGAGGCCTTTGCAGGCTCTTTAAACAGGCATTTTTCTTTTGGCAGCCCTACTTTATATTCCTTTTCATGAAATGCATTCTCACACTACAGCAGTAAATGTAAAATACAAATGTAAGGAATAGGCAGAGTGGGGACACGGGGTACGGGAACCAGGAAAAAAGCAAAGCCTCAGTAACCAGTTTACAAAGGCATGTAAATATGCAAATGGTCTTTAAAGACTTCTGAAAAAGCTCGGGCCTCCCAGAGATAAGATCCAGACACTACCCAGCCGAGCCCCCAGCGGCTCGAGTTGCACTGCAGTAGCCTGGGCTGAAACACACAGGACGGGGGAAGAGGGTAGGGCTGAAGCCCTTGGACCTGGCCAGAAGTGTGAAAGGGAATGCGCAACCCCCTTTGCATCGTTCCATGGCCCCCCTGGGGGTCACTCCCCACAGTTTAAAGACCCCTGCTCTAGAACATTAATATAACATAGTCTCTTAACATTCCAAACTCATCCTCTTTTGTTTCTCTTCTCTCTTCTTTGATAACACTCTCCAAATCTCTTTTCCACAAAACTCATCATTTCATTATTGTTGATCTTCAATAAAAATCACACTTAAAATTCCTTCAAATAAAAAAATTAAAAAATTAATCTTAAACCATAGAAAGATTTATATTTCTCTTCTCTTCCCTTACACCACCCACAAGGGAGGGTGGGAGGGATAATGCTATTCTCCTTGTCTTTAATAAAATCACGAGTCTCCATACAGTGAAGCTCTGAGAATCGACATTGTATGACAAGACAGGAGACTAGCATTATGCATGTTTAAAGTTCTTTAAAGCATGTTCTGAAACATGTTCTAATGGTCTAAAATAAAAAATACCTGAACACTCTGTCATTAGACCAATCCATTGCTTTTAGACTCTCACTCAAATTACCACCTGCACTAAGGGTTTTTGAAGCCATAGCACCAAGCACAGAATGTGCCTTGAATTTCTCCAAATTAACTCCTGCTTACCTGATAGTGTTTTTAACCCATCTTGCAATAGTAGCCACTGAAACAGCACCATGTGGTTTTACATGAGAAATCAGCAACTGATTAACACCTGCGCACCTAAATTCATCCATTCTAGACTCATTCTCCCTAATACAAGTCTCCACACACAATTTTGGATGATCAATAAATCTAGGATAAAAAAAATTCAGACATTGTCTTGGTTCTTCTTTTAACTACAAATAATACTACCCCAGGTTGAAAAAAGATACCAGAAATGTCCAAGGCTCTCACATCAGATAATCTTCTAAAAGATACCATACAAAGTAGAGTAGCCATTTTCCATGACAACTGTTTCAGAGACAAAAATTTATTGATTGGCCAACTCTCAAACAACCTCCAAATCACATTCACATCCCATAGAAAAGAATACCTAGATCCTGGTGTATTCTTCAAACAAATTCCCATCTTAATTCTACAGACCAATTGACTTTTGCCAACTGAAACACCAATTGAAACACTATCCACCAAACAATGTCCTGCATAATTGCTGATCTATAACAATTAATTGTTCTGTAACTTAAACCTTTCTTAAGCAAACTTGATGAAAAAAATAACAACCATAACCTCATCGGCCTCAACGGGATCCACCTTCCTTTCAACGCACCAATGTAACCAAATTTTCCAAGCGCTGGAATATCTCCTCCTAGTTCCTGGAGCCCATGACTTATAAAACAACTCTGAAGCCTCTCCTGATAATTCCTGGAATCTTCCTGATTTCCTGAAATGCTCCAAACTAGAGGGTTGAACGCCCTTGATTCCACCAAAGGACATATTGACCATCTTCAACATAACTGTTGTTTTCTGTAATTTCTCCCGGAAAACTACCAATTGCCGAAACACCTGCTTTCATCTCTAAACAATTTATTCTTCTCTCTTGCATATTCCACCTGTCTCCTGTTCAAATAATCTCGCACCCCATCCTAAATTGATTGCATCCGTCTCTAATACAATATCTGGGCTTGTCCCTAAAATCTCCCGTCCATTTCAGGCGTTCAGGTTCTCTAACCACCAAACCAATTCCTCCTGCGCTTCGACATCCAACCTCACCATGTCGCCATACCACAGACCCTTGTTCAAACCACATTTTCTATTCTTTGTAAGGCCCAGTAATGCAAAGGCCCTGGAAAAACGGCTTGTATTGACGATGAAAGAAGACCAATCACCCTTGCTAATTGTCTCAAGGTTAACCCCTCTTTCTTTAAAAGCCAATTCACTTCTCTTTTTATAAGAACAACTTTCTTTTCTGGTAACTCTAGGTGTTTCTTTACAGTGTCTATCACAAATCCCAAAAAGTCTATCCTATGTGTTGGTATTAAAACAGACTTTTCCATATTCACCACCAATCCTAAATCCTTTAATACACCCTGCACTATAAATCTGTGCTCTCTTAACATTTCCACATTTTCGTTCATTATCAGAATGTCGTCTAAATAAATTAACAAACGTATTCCCCTTTCTCTTTAAAAACCTACAACTGGTCTCATCACTTTTCAAAAACACCATGGGGCTGATGATAGTCTGAAAGGAAGACACACAAACTGAAATAGTTTTCCCTTGCATCTGAATTGGCGATATCACTGACTCTCCTCAGTAATTGGAATTGAAAAGTAGGCATCTTTCAAATCTATTTTCATTAACCAGACCTTGTCCAAAATAATATCTCTAACAGATGGATTACCTCCATCTTGAAATGCCTGTAGACTACATATTGGTTTAAATTCCTCAAATGTATCACTGGTCTCCATCCCTCGTCCTTTTTTTGTACGATAAATTTACAAACCCCTTTTTGCACTCTGGAATCTGTGTTATTGCTTTTTTCTCTAACATCTCTTTTATTTCTTTCTCCAGAATCCCTTCTACTTCTTTTTTTAACATAATAACTCCTGGTTCCTTCACCTGAACAGGTTCTGTCATAAAATCCATCACAAAACCTCTGACTGTTCCTATGACCCATGAATCCTCGGTTATTTCCGTCCATTTCCCAATGAAGCCTTTCAATCTTCCTCCTGTGTTTTTCTGGATAGAACTAATTAAACCTTTCATACTCACCTTGATTTTCATTGATTCCCTCACTGTGAGCTTCCTCTTCCACATGAATATCTGCCTCTTCCACCTCTTTCTCTCTGTGGAAACAGTGTTCCTGGGTAAGAGTTTCCTCTATAGCTTCCTCTACCTTGAAATATTCCTCCTCCTTGGTAAATTGGACCTCTTCTGTATGCTCGGCCAAAAGTCTGCCCCCACCTTCCAGCCTTTCTATATAAACCATTGTTTCCAAAATCTCTTGCTTATCCAAAGCTGTAAAAGTCTGGACATGTTTGCCCAAAGACTTAACCAATCCTTCTCTGAATAGAAAACCTTTTGATTCTTCACTTGATTTCTTCTTTGTGAAATCACCCAGTTTAGGACTAATTCTAAACAACACCGCTTTCCTTCTTTCTGCAATCAAACTTGCATTGGCATTGCCAATGAAACAAATTGCCCTCTGGCTCCATCCGCTTAAAAGATGAATATCCATTTCTGTATCATTCAGATACAACTTTTCTTCACATTGCTTGAGAGACCTTTCAAGCCCTTTCCTTGGATCACATCCTAATTTGAATAAGTATGTTATCAAATTAGGATCTAAATTTGGTGTCATGGTCTCTTTAATATCAATGATTGGCCATTCTCATTTGGTTCTCATTAAATTACATTGACTCCTTTCAACCGGACGTCTAATCCAGACTTTAATATAGTCCGCAACATGACTCAAAGGCCACCATTCCGAACTCCTCGGATGTTTAGTCTGGGCTGGATAAAATAATGTTTGACCCATCGGATCTGTTAGCTCTTTAGTACTACTCTTACTTGTGCTTCCCAAATCTGAAAACTCATCTGGATCCTCATTATAATCCAGATCCGAAACATATTCATCTATCTCATTATCTTCCTCATATTGGGTCCAATCAGGCTGTTCACCCCCTCCATTTGCAGGGATATCCTGCCTCTTTTTTGTGCCACTTAGGACACCCATCATTGACCTTCCACTACTTGAAGGACCATCTTTTTTATGTTTACTTTCTTTTTTATTCCTATCATATTTTCTACACACATTTTCCTCATTGACCTTTATTTATATATTCATGCTTCTCTGAAATATTCCAAAATTCTTCCTCATCTTTTTCTATCTCACCAATATTCCTTTTACCTTCTTTCACCAACCTGTTAAAGGTTTCCTCCCTTTTATTACCTAATTCTCTTTCAATGAATTTTTTGATAAATTCCTCCTGCACTTCCTTGGTGCCTGATCCTTCTATCTCCCTCATTTTTTTGTTTAACGTTTTTATGTATTAGTATTTAATCTTATCTTTCTCCTTCAAATGAGTATATTTTATTTCTTAAAATTATCTTCTAAAACCAATTTAAATGATTTCAACCTCCATTTTCTCTCAAAAAACGCAGGTTTAAACTGTTTGTTTCCTTAAATATGCTCCGTTTTGCTACTGCTTAATCAACCATATCCTTCTCCTTCAACAGACATGGCTCAAGGCACGTTGCCTAGTAACCATACTAAACGTCAACACGTCTCTCGTCGTGAACGGAATCACTTTTATCTCCTGGCAAAAATCATGTGCAACCTACACACGCACATTAAATGCGCCCAATCTCTTTTAAAAAAACAGTCTAATGCCTCCTACGCAATTCTTGCAATCGAAGCATTTGATGCCTGCGCATTTTCACACCACAACATCAAGATTTCCTCCTTTGCTACCGTACGCCTTAGTTGATGCGTCATGCAACTCTCCTCTACCTTCCACGCGCATCGGCTCGTTCCATTTTTTAAACGAATACATTGAGGTTAGAAACATCTAACTTACTAATTTCCTTCCTATTCATTGTAGAATACTATTTTCAACCCGACTAATCTCCTGGCAAATAACCTAACTCATTCTCTAACAATTACCCAAATATAGGGTTATAAATATCTTAACACAATTACTTTTTCAATACAATCTACAACTAAGTTGTTTTCCACAAACAAATACTTATAACTAATTTACATTTCAATAACTTTACAATACATACATAATTTAATTTAAACTATTTATATAATAAAATAGAATTCTTCTGAAGTAAACAAAGAAATATACTTATCTGCTCAGAAGCAGCAAACAAAAGAGGAAGAGTTTTGAATGTTAAGAGACTATGTTATATTTAATGTTCTAGAGTTGTATGACTTCATACTGTTCTACGTGAAGCTTTTAAGTGCTCCACAGAAGTAGTAAATAAAAGGTTATGCATAATGCTAGTCTCCTGTCTTTTCATAAAATCAAACAAAGTGAAAGCAAGAAAAGTGTATGACTCATGCCTCTTAAGAAGGATAAAGTGCACACACTCCTATTTTGTGAGGAGACATCCCAGTTTAAGAAGGAAGGATACTAAGGTACTTTGTCTTTAGGTAAGAAAGAAGACACCAAATCAATCAATCAATAAACTTGGAATTGTAGAGTGCGGCTAATCACCCGCCAGGGTATCTAAGTCCTCGTGGGATTAATCGAAAAGCCAGGTCTTGAGCCCATTAATGAATTCCAGGAGCCAAGAGGATGTTCGGAGGTGATAGGGAAAATAGTTCCAGGACTTGACGATGAGGTATGTGAAGGAGCATCCTCCACTGTAGCTTCGGTGGATGCAGGAGAGTCAGGGCACAGGTGTCTGGGGGGGTTGGTGAAATTCCAGGCAGTGGTCGATGTATGCTGGTCCTTGGTCGTGGAGAACCTTGTAGACTTGAATCAGCATCTTGAATTGGCATCTTTTCTGGATGGGGGGCCAGAGGAGGTTCCTGAGGTGGGGGTTGACATGGGTCTGTTAGGGGAGGTGGAAGATGAGTCTAACAGTTGAGTTCTGTATCATCTGTAGTTTCTTCAGGAAGTGGGTGGGGTTTCTGACGTATAGGGCATTGCCATAGTCCAGCCGGCTGGTGACTGGGGCTTGAGTGATGGTTTTTGTGGTGTTGAAGGAGGGCCATCTGAAGATCTTTCTGGGCATGTGGAGGGTGTGGTAGCAGGTTAAGGAGACTGTGGTGATTTGACAGTTCATGGTGAGTTTGCTGTCCAGGATTATGCCAAGGTTGCAGGCATGATCCGTCGGTATAGGTGTGGGTCTGAGTTCGGAAGGCCACCAAGTGTCGTTCCATGGGGAGGTGTTCCCAAAAATCTGCATTTCAGTCTTGTCTGTGTTGAGCTTCAGGCAGTTGTCTTCATCCAGTCGGCTACAGTCGTCATGCAGTAGGGAAGTTGGTCCTAGTAGTGGGAGAGTCTCCTGAGAATGAGAGGATGAGCTGGTTGTTGCCTGGGTAGGATATGATGTTGAGGCCATGCGTTCTGACAATGTTGGCCAGAGTCGTAATGTAGGTGTTGAACAAGGTAGACCTGAGGGATGAACTTGAGGGATGCCGCTGATAATGTTCTTGGGTTCCGAAGTGAAGGGTGGTAGGCGAATTATCTGGGTTCGTCTTGTGAGGAAGGATGCAATCCATTTGAGGGCATCTCCCAGATCCTGATGTGATAAAGTCACTTAATGCGTTGAGAATGGTGGTGAGTTCACCACTGATTTCCGTGCTACCGAGGTTGATGAAGTGGTGGGTAGGGGTCCATGGGAGCCCCAGAGTTGATGAAGTTCATGATGGCTGTGATGATTTGTGTGGTGAAACTGATACCATGTGGTAAGCGGGTGGTTGTGAGAAGCATGAGTTGGTGTGAGGAGTTTGTAGAGGTTGGTGGGTTGGGGTTTGAAGTTTCTGTAGATGGTGGCTATCTTGGTATAGAAATAGTCCACCAGGGTATCGCAGAGTTCCTAGGATGGGGGATTGTGTTCTTGGTGACTGACAGGCAGAACAATTCTCTGACGATGCTGAAGAGTTCCTTGCTGGGGTTGGAACTGGCTTCGAAGTGGTTTGCCAGGGTGCCTCTTTTCATATCTTTTAGGCTTTGGTGGTATAAGTTGAGGGTTGCCTTGAAGGTAACTCAGTCTATGGGATCTTTGCTGGTGCTTCATCTTCTTTCTAGCCATTTTCAGTTGTGATTCATTGTCCTGAGTACTGGTGTATACCAACTGGCTTGTTTGGTGGGTCTGCTGGTTTTGGCGGGCTTGATTGGGGTGACTCGGTTGGCACAGTTGGTGATCCAGGCAGAGAAATTCTTGATGGCCTGTTTGAAGTTGGTTGGGGAGTCTGGATGAGTGGTGTTGAGGGTGTCCATCCATAGGGTTTCTGTCACTTTGTTCCTGCTGCGAAGTTGGGAGGCTTGGTGGTGATGCCTGGGGATCCTGCGATAGTGAAGTGAATGATCGAGTGGTCAGTTCAAGAGAGTTTGGTGACCTGATTGCACTTGATTCTGTTGCTGGCAGTGAAGATCAGGTCAAGAGAATGTCCTGCACTGGGTGTGGGGTTGTTGACCAGTTGGGTGAGACTGAGGTTGCTCATGCTTTCCAGGAGGTTGGCAGTGTTTACGTCTTCATGGTCACCGAAGCAGAAGTTGAGGTCACCGAGTAAGATGTAGTGCTTGGAGTCAAAGGCGGATGGGGCAATGATTTTGATGAGGATGTTGCTGAAACTGGGGCGTGGTCCTGGGGGTCTGTAGGTATGGGTGCCTCTGTTGGTGGTTGTGCCATTGGTTTGGAGTTAGAAGTTGAGGTGTTCCAGGATAGGTGTAATGTCGTCTTGGGTGGTGGTGCAACAGATGGTTTGTTTGTGGATGATGACGATGCTGCCTTCGTGTTTGTTTGTGTGGTCCCGGTGTTACATCTTGTAGCTGTTGGGCGTCTTGGTGGCGATGTCAGGGTAGAGGAGGGTTTGAGTCAGGTCTCTGTGATGAAGATCAAATCAGGAGTGAGGGTGGTGATGGTGTCCCAGAATTCTGTGGCATGTTTGCTAGTGATTGGGAATTAAGTAGGAGGCTGTGGAGTAATTCAGTTGCGGTCATAGTCAGTTAAGCGAGTGTGGTGAGGGTATCTGTGTGGATGAGAGGTCCTGAGTTGCAGGTGAAATGGCAGTGTTGGCAGGTGAAAGGTCCCCCCGTTGTTGCTGTATCTGGGGCCCAGGGATCAAAGCTCTGCAGTGGAGTATCTGTGGGTGGTTTGAGGACCAAGGTTCCTGGCACTGGGTGTGGTCCAGGCATAGACGGCCACAGGTGGGCTTGCCTTTGGCACACCTTGGCAACAATTCTGTTTCAACTTAAATGTTATTTTTTAATTAATCATGTTATTAATGATTCATAGTAATAATGTTGCTGTATTACATTAAGAGAAAATGTAACAGGTTATAGGGTAATATGGTGGGAAGTTTTTTTTAAAGAGATAAACTGAATAGTTTAATTTAGTAAA
Source organism: Lissotriton vulgaris (assembly GCF_964263255.1). NCBI lineage: Eukaryota > Metazoa > Chordata > Amphibia > Caudata > Salamandridae > Lissotriton > Lissotriton vulgaris. The sequence continues at coordinate 1,103,411,425 of NC_141697.1, forward strand.
TGGTATCATTCATGTGTTAATTGGTGGATTATTCAAATTAATATCAAATTTAATGGGATGTAAGGTTTGTAGGGGAATAGGGTTGAACATTTTTTTAAAGATTTTAAAATGAACATCTTAAAGGTATAATAAATTAATGTAATAAATACTTTTAAAATTTGTTAAACAATTTATCATTTAAATTACTAAAACATTAAATGTCTTTCTAAGTTGATAGTGGAATGGGGCAAAATATTATTTAATACCTATGTTAATAAATAATTTAATGATTAATGTCATTAATTTGTTAGTTAACATATTAATTGAAATAAGATTCAATCTAATGTGTTTTTGCGTGTGTGTTTTTTTTATCAAAAGTATTTTTTATGTTGATATATTTGAAATAATGAATACATCAATTCATAAATAAAATTAATGTATTTATGAAGGTATTTGATACATGTTAAAATTGTTTATTTGGATTATTAAATTTGACCTTCCCAAAAAATACATTTTCTACAAATAGTGCTGATTTAGAGTTAGACTATCTAACGTGATCTCCTAAAAAATAAATGCTTTTCTGAATAAGCCTAGGTGCCCATTTCAAGAAGGGCTTGGAACATGTGTTCCTTCCCACAGCAAGGAAACAGAAATTGATCCTGGAACTGTCACACAGCTGCTAAGCAAAGCTCATTAATTCAGGGAATGGTTGAAGATGCAGGGGATAACAACGACGACAGTAACCATTCACTATTGAGACAGGTTACACATGACCC